>NC_091506.1:12013231-12627725 GCF_947461875.1 Haliaeetus albicilla
CCAAGGGCCTGCACTGTGGACCTGAAGAAAACAGGCATGTTGATGCTGCACACATCTACACCGAAAGTCACATTTTCAGGCATGTGTGTGCATATGCTTCTTTTGCACTTTCAAGAGTGCACGATTCCCAGGTTTCCCAGCTCAGCCAATGCAGCCCTACCACAACTCGGTTACCTGATCCTGCAGCCATTCACCTTGCTGTGGAGCCACTTTTGTGTGAAAACAAGACACGAGCCCAGGTTCCCAACAGGAACTTGCAGTGGGTGTCTTACGGCAAAGAAAAATGTCCTAGTTCTCCATGCTAATTGCCACTTGTGATCCCCAAAAAGAGCAGCCAGGCGACAGCTCCATCATGCTGAATGCTTTGCACTTCTTTTTTTTCCTCCCTTTTTTCTCCAAACACATAATTTGCTCTGCTTGAGGGAGCCTATTGAGCGTGTATCTGTCTGTAACAAGCTCCTTCTGGGAGCAGCTGGACTGGTACACACTGAATGGAAAGGCAGCCCACCTCCTTTCTGAGAAGAGCAGGCAAAGGAAGGGTACTTGCCGGGGACAGGGAGTTCAGCCGGGCGCTGGCATGTGGTGGTGGCACCCGTCCGTCCCACCTCCTCCTCCCCGCGCTGCTTGAACATTCTGTGCTGCTGCTGGCTGCCCAGGATGTCACCATGAATAAGTATAACTGTCAGATTAAATCACTGCCTGGGTGGGATCTGCTGAGCCTACGACACACATTCTGGGCACCTAAGTCAGGCCAGGGAATCTGTCCAAGAAAGAAATCTAACTGGAGCCGCTTCACATGGCAAATCAGCTTTGGGGCTATAGGATGAAAGTATGTCCTGCCCTGTGTCAAGAGGGCTAGACGGGGTGGGAGGAGGAGACGTACAGACTCCCTTCACTGCTAATGCAATTGTAGAATAACTGTGTTTAAGTCCCCAGAAGCTTGGAGCAAGAGGATGAAGTGTTTTGCTGACAAAGAAGAGCTTTGTGAGGTGGGAGCACAGTGAGTCTGTGGGCTCTAAGCAGTGATGGTCAGAGGGATGGCAAAGGTTTATTGCTGCCACCCAACACTCAGAAAGCACCACGCTTTCTCTAGAAGCCTCTCCTGGTGACAGTCCCCAGTGCAAGTCCTAGCTGCAGGGGAGAAAGGCTTGAATTACTTTGCCCCACCAAAGTACTCACAGCTGCTGGCACCATGCTGGTGCCATCCATGCATTCTCTAACCTAGCCTGGGTTCAGGGCGTATTTTCCAAAATTGTCCTTCCGTGGATTATGGGCAGGCAAATGGCACAGAAAGCGCTCATCAGGCCAATACTCTCAGCAAAGTAGAGTTATCGATCTGCTTTCCTAACAGCTTCTGAAAAGTTTGGCCCTGCTTGTCTGCACAGCTCTGTCTCTACCGTGACTCCATTTCACCAATGGTTCACCTGAACTGTACCCCTCATTGCTCTCCCAGGCATTTCAGAAGATCTCAGGGGAAATAAAACACAGAGTGGTAAGCAAACGTACTTGTTGAGAAGATAAGGAAAGGGAAATCATCTATGGACACTCTCTCACTTGCAGATTGCTTTCATGTGAAAACATGAGCAAACTTATTCTGTGCCTGCAGCTTCAGCTACAACTATGTCACCACCAATTCTAAGTGTGCTAATGTCCATAACATTCTCTGTTGATCTCTTTTCCTCCCACTTTAAATATTTTTCCTGTCACCAAGGGTTTTGAAAACCATGCTGTTCTGGAAGATGGGTTTCTTACATACATTTGCCACCTGCCTGTGAGTGGAATGCTAATTTTTGATGAGTATTTACTGCTGTGCCGTACCTTACATGGGGAAAGAGAAACCCTGCTTGCCCTTGCTCTGACCTTTGGTGACCGTGGCACCAGGCCAAAGATCCATCTCTGAGTAGCTTCATTCATGGCTGACTGTTTAATCAGGCAAAGCAGCACTAGTTTAAACAAACTTCCCTTGAATGTGCTCAGTGAATGAATAGTAATGACCATAACACTTTATGCTAATATTGTGTTTTTCACCCAATGCCATGACAATGCTGCACAAGGGGGGACAAATTTATTTTTATGAAGACAAGTGTGGAAAAAGTGAGGTATAATAAGGTGAAACACTTCTGCAGAAGACATTGGCAGAGACAGTGGAGCAGACCCCAGTGGGAAACGCTGCCAGTCTCTGGCTCTAACCACTGCATGTTACTCCCCAAGCTGATGAAAAAATGGATGGTCCCAGACCTAACCTCAAAGCGTGCTGCTTTCTTAGAGAATCTCAACGCTGCCACTGTTCTCTTACTGTCACTGAGATAAAGAGTACAAACAGTACTGTGGCTGTGGCTGTTAGCCTAATCCAAGACCATGAGGTCCTTAATTAGGACAACTGAAAGGCTGACTGACCTTTAGTCCTCCCTAGCATCCCACAGGAAAGACCTTCCCACTAAGGAGCTGCTTTGTGCTCCCCAAGAGCCACCTAAGAACCCGCCTGCTCCCAGGACTAAGCTCCTGTTCCATCTGGCAGTTGGTAGCTCTCAGAGGGGAGGAATGACAGGTATCCCTGCGTTTTAGCCACACTTCTCTGCTTTCTCTGGATTTGGTTCAGCAGCACATGGAGACTTGCCTTTGACACGTTGAGCAGCCATGTGGTGGGTTTCTGTGAGCTGAGCCAAGCCAAGCAGTGTGGTGCTTTTCAATGAAGGAAGGAATGGGAAGCAGTTGATCAGGAATATGCAGAGAAGAGGGCAGCAAGAGAATAAAGAGGGAGTTCTGAACACAGAGGGAAGGTGAAACTGGGGTTAAAAGGAGGGACAACTACAGACACAAAGAGAAACTGAACACAGATGGCCACATCTGCACTAGGCACATCACAGATCTCAGGCTGGCTTTGCCAATCTGTCAGAATGAAGATCCCATTAAAATGAAAGGCAGAAGACTGCTGCCTTCAGTGGAACACTGCTCCCTCCCTATGAGATCACTCAACACGCGCCTGATGCTGTCACTGACCCTGCATTGTCCCGACCAAGTCATTCTCCATGACACCCTGCAGAGGAACAGTCATTTGTAACAGGCTGGAGGGTGGAAGGAAAATGATGGGGCAGGGGAAATATTGGGCCTCGCAGCGGGAGGCATGAGTAACAACCAGACAACCCAAAGCATCCGACCTCAAAGAGCTGTGCACAGGGGACGCTGGGCCTACAGTCCTTGCTAGGTTTACAGAAAGGAATGCAAGCTTAATTTGTGGCAGTGGGAAGCCACTAGGGATTTAGGGAAATTAGTCAAAGGAGGTGTTGCTGCGCTACTTTATAGGAACTTGACATGATGTTCAAATGCTGTCTGTTGGGAGCCTGGGTTACTTTATTATTATTTTTAATAACTCCAGAGGGCTTTCTTTTGCAAAGGAACTCAAGCTGAGATGGTGGGTTTGTATGTTCACTATTCATTTGGAGGGAGAATTGTTTGATGGATGCTGAAGTTTATGTTTCTTTTGCAATGAGAATTGCTGGAATGTTTTGTGGCCCAGATCTGTGTTCTCATTTTCACCACGCAGTTATGTAAGACTCTGAAATAATAAAATAATGCTGGCTTTTCTAAAGGAAAGAAATGGTTGCATGTGCTCTCAGTGTGACGGCCTGTGTGTGGTATTCAGTGAACAGCAGAAGTCTGATCTGTAGGGTCCATTCTGATGGGTCTCTGACATCCATCAAGATTCTTTGTTCTACCGCTGGGAAATGAGAAGGAATCTGTGCTTCAGAAGCACAAAGGATTACTGGATTTGTGTGTGTGCTCTAGACTGTATAGATGTGAATTAACATCAAAGTGTAGATCTCTCATTGCTCTGATGTGTGTATTTGGGGGGAAAGAGAAATAGGACATTTCCAACAGTGAGAGGATCTGGTAATTTCTGCTGTTCACCTGATTTCTCTCGTGTACATTCATGCCCTTTTTTGAACCCAAGGATATTTTATTTTACAGAGGAATGAACATAAGGTCATTTAAGCTGAAATGAAATATTAGCTTGTCATCTAGTTCAAAGCACTTCATCATGCACAGCACAACTGATTTCTTTATCTCCCAATATTTCCTGAGATGCAGGTGTCTAGTCAATCCCGGATCTCCTGTTACGCTGATTCCATAACTCCCCATGGCATCTTGACCCACAGCTAAAGTACTCTACATAAAGGTTTACCTTATATTTAAATTACCTTGGTATACCCTAAGTTGATTTACTTCTATTCCCTTTTCTTTAACTAACAAATATAATTGATGCTTCATTTGCTTCTCTCAGTAGTAATAGAAGGTTGCAGAAACTGTTTCCCAATATACTGTGTTGTAACATGATGGGCTAACTAGGTATTAAAATAAAGAGCAATAAACAATTTAAGATAAGAGATTAATATAAATGCACTGCAAAGACTGGGAAATCAAGCAACGGAGAATCAGGAATTCTAAAGGAACTAAATTCTGTTTCTGCCCTTCTTTGAATGCAAATTCAGAGTGACTCCATTAATTACAAAGAGATTTGGGATGAAGATGTGCCAGGCTGAGAGTCTGAATTATGGTCCCAGCTGTACAAAAATACAGAGATGATTTTTTTTTATGGGGCTTTGTTCCTTCAGCAAGCTTCTACTGACTGTAGTTGGTCTGTTACTCAATTAAGCTAAATGAGTGTAAGTACATCCATGTAACAGAGATGTACCAATCTACAGTAGGGATTTGGGAAATAATTTTGTTAAGTCTGTGTAGTTTCTCTGTATAGAATGACCCTTTGTATAAATGAGACCCAGTGGCTCAGAGTACATGGGAGGAAAATCTCCCAGGGTTCTCACATGCAGTATCCACCAAACACATCCCCAGGGAAAGCAGATTTGCTGCTGCTTTCCCATACACAAGAAGCAAGAATCAGCTCAAAGCTGATCAAAGCAAGAATAAGCTGCTGCTGCTCCAAGATCTTGGGAGGATACATCTAAAACCAAGGCATCTATAATAATAAGGGGTTCTGCTTTTATGTTGCTTCCAGCCATGCTGTGAACATCCCCAAGATCCTTTGCCAACGTAGCTGTGATGACATGCAACAGATAAGATTTCCTTTGCCCTTTTAAGAGAAAGTTTGAAAGCCCAGGGTGCTCTGCTGGAAGATAATGGGACACAGGCTGTCCATTTTCTCCAAAGGTTCAAGATTAATGATAGGCAGATGATTAATTCAAACAACGATAAAAAATTCCACTGAATTGTTACAAGATTTTATAAATTGGCTTTTCTGCCTTTACAATCTAGAAAAACTGAAAAGATCCATTCTCAGAAGCAATTAAGATCACAATCTTGTCCCCATCTTCAGGTTTCATCAGTTCCCATTCCAAATCTATTTGCACACAAATACTAGGAAGCCTGAAAGAGAAGCTGTTATATTGTAAATCAATCAGCTATCCTGTAAGACAGGAACTGAAGCCTCTGCTTTTATTAGTAGAAAGAACTGAGTCATTTGCCATGACTACATGCTTCTTGATATGATTTACTGCTTCTGCAGTTCGTTACAGAAAAAACCACAAACCGATGCACAGTGCTTTCCTTAAATTTCACATCAACTTATACTGAGAACTAGAGATCGACACAAATTGATTTTTGCATCTGAACATCCTTCCAAAGTTGGACCTGCCTTTATACTTTGCAGCACACATCTTTCCAAGCCACAAGAGAAATGTGAGAGACAGGTTGTGACACAGACCTGAAGTGAGGGAGAATTTGTCTCAGAGATGTTGATTTTTTCCTTTCAGACAAATAGCTCTTTCTGGACTCTCTGCACAGCAATTCTTTATTTTTGCTGTAAACCCTTAGAAGAGGGACATTACATCTGCCCAGAATATGGCTAATTTTATACAGAAATTCATGACAAATGAGAAGTAGTTTAGGTCTCTCTCTGGAATGACAGGGGAAAGAACTGGTGAACAAATGGATTGCCATCAAGAAGATTGCTTCAGTCAGAGAGACCAACCATGATTTGGTGAATACAGCGGGACCACACAGAACTGTCGTTTCAGAAAGGGTTGTACTTTGACTAGCAAGTCAGTAATGCTTTAGATTATTGTCCTATTGGTAGCTATTGTCTTCATATTAATACAACAAGCACCACTAAATTTTCAAACAGCTTCTTATGGTCATATTATGGAAAGTATTGCTTGTAAAACACATCAAATGTGGCTTTAAGTGCATATTCTCAAAACACATAACTGAATCAGTCCACTCATTCACACCTCCTGTTCCCACCTATCTATGGTATTTCTTGGGTGCTGATGACCTTGGCAGTTAAAAGCTATTTCTATATACATGATACATAGGAAACACATAAGAATGTTCAGGTTGTCTCATCATAACCTCATCTGCTAAAGATGTTACTTCATGCTATCTTCCAAGAATTTGTGCTCACAGGACTCAAGGTGAATCACTTGCCTGGAAATTGTCCTTCTCTTCTTAAAATGGGAATCTTGTTTTGGTGCACTCTTATGCTGAGATAGTTTGGCTGGAACTGTGAAATTTAGATTTGAATGCAAACTTCACCTACATTATAAGTTGTTGAAATCCCAAGGTTTGTAGACAGCCAGGATGACTTGAGCTCAAATTTCCCTAAACTGTGATTATGTTTAGACACAGGGAGAGTAACAGACTTGTGTAATACAGCATGAGCTGTTGAAACAAATCTGGATCAAGCATGCCCCACTGGGCCTGCTACAACTGTACCTAGAGGAAATGAGTAAGAGAAAACAATTTCCCTGACATGATGCTGATTCCCATGCCCCCATTTTGGACTGTTTCGTGCTGAGCTTTGCAGAGCTAAACAGATCGGTAGCAGTCTCAGAGCAGTAGGTGTGAATTCTCTGAACTGATCCATGCACTCCCTTTCACAGAGGCAGAGACTGGGGAGCAGGCAGGCCAGGGGAGGAAAAGGAGAAGGCAATGTCCAGTAGTACTACCTGCTTCTCAGCCACCCCAGAGGCCCAGTGAGATGACCAAGTGCTAAAAATCTGCTCTATTCCTTTGGGAGCCCAAGCTGAGCCTCCATTGCTTAAGGAACAGGAAAGGCTGGATATCTTTGCTGCCTCAAATAAAAGCTTACTGACATTGATGATCTGTTCTGTGGTTATTGTTCTGTGGCTTCTTTCCATCAAACAATTTTCTCATCATAATCTAATGACCTTATTCAGCCTAACAGAGTCGTACTGAAATTCATTTCCCATAGAATCTCACACCCAAACAGTATTGTTACAGGTCTCTGTGGACTTGCACTGAAATAATTTTTCCATGTAAAGTGACACTGTTGCTTCTCCCGGCAGACTTGCATTGAAACCATTTTCCTGTTATATCTCACATACTCTAGTGCTGTTGGTCTCCACAGACCAACCTTCTTTGGAATAGCTTTCCATGGAATTTCACATTTTAAATGCCATAATCAATAACCTTAGACTAGCACAAAGTTGTCCCCCCCTAAAATTTCACATTCAAACAGCATCATTTCAGTTCCCTCCAGACTGGCATTACAATCCATTTCCCATTCTAATGACATTGCAAAGGAGATGTTTTAGTTGTTGGTGTTACAGTAATGTTGCAGGCAATTTACACTTCTATGACTAGAAACTGCCATTCAGAAGCTTGTGCCATTTATGAATGCCAGTCCAAAAGGACAAAACACTGACCCTTACAAAACAACATTCATAATGATATGGGATGTAGCTTACACAGTAGAGCGTCAACAACTTCACCGATAGCATAGTAATGTCAGGCTGTTAACTCCAAATGATCTCATTTTTATCATGCTAGAATTTGCCCCCTTTTTTACGTTGTTATTCTTTCAGCTTACTGAAATCCTTTCCCTCACTATGAAGTCTTTGATCCCTCATTCTCTCTCCTGTGTTGTATACAACTGGTACTTTCTCCCCTTCTCCCACTACTGTTTTCCATTTCTCTACTAGAATGTAATTTTAAAGACAGTTGCTGATGGCCTTCTCATTTGCATCTTTGGCCTCTTGCCTTTCAAAAGGAAAGCTCAAATTAATAGCCTATCCTACAGTACAATCAATTCCCACCTGCCAAAACTAATGACGAGTTAAAAATCAGGAACCCTCAGATTTGTTTGTATGCTTTGTGTTTGTTTCTTCCCCCCCTTCAATCTGCTGTTATCTGAACCATTGAGGAGACTTAATTCCTAGATTTTTCTCTGCAAACTAGGGCCTAGAAACTTCCAGTTTTATGAAAGTCAAAAATCACATGACTTAAGGGGCTGCAGCTTTAAGAACATTAAATACCTTGAAAAGTGCAGCCGGAGGACATCATGACAAGTGACTATGCAGGGACCGTAACTGGCATGGTTAGAAAGTTTCCACCTGTTTCATAGCCAGCAAGTACATGAAGTATTGGGCTGGCTCCAGTATTGCTACTTCTTGTCTACAATTCCCTGAAACCCTGGACTTAATAATCCTGTCCTAGTAAAAAACCTCAGACTCCTGGAGAGCAAGAAGCAGTAGAATGGGCTTGTTCAAGGCTTGAAATCTGAAATACATGTCCGAGGGGTGAAAAGTCTGACAAGACCTGCTCTTCTTCCCTAGAATCAATAGATTTCTGTCTAGGTAAACAAAAGGTGAATCTTGGCTGCATCATCTGACATGTATTTAGTGTGTTACCATGCCCTTAAGGCTAATGTCCCTTAGAGTACATTCAGACAGAAAATTCTCCTGTTGACACAGCTGTACACCTACTACTATGGGTTGTCCTGCATCAAGCATACGTCCTGTGAGCACCGAAACCGCACAACTATTTCACACAGCGTTTCAGTCAGCCCGTCACCGCGTAAATTTCTAAGGGTGGTGTTTGGGTCTGTACTCAAACCTTTCTGGATTTGAATGAGATGCCATCAAATCTCTGGCACTGAAAGTGTAGGTGCAAGTCCCTCAACTGACAGCAGGTGGTTGTTTGCTGGCAAGTGATTCCAGAGGGCAATGATACACTTTGCCAATGCGCTTCATTTTCAGCCAGAGGTCCTGATCAGGGCTAGGGTCTCACCGTACCTGGCGCTCTACAGCGAGGGAGTAAAGCAAAGCCTTTGCCTCAAAGAGCCTACTCTTTGTAAGAGTTCAAAAACAAGCTGCAAAAGCCAAGGCTAGGGGCTAAGAGGAGAAGGAAAACACCAATGACTAGAGAGCTCCACCTGCTCAGTGCTGCGTGTGCTCACGAAGAACAGGGAAAACACAAATTCAAACCCTTGCTCTGCCTGAGTCAGGCCTAGGACTTGTCCCTGGGTCATCCAAGTTAAATATCCCAACTATTATTTTTTTCATCAGTTTCTGACCCAGTCTTTCTATTTGGGAATTTCTATTTTGCATAAATAATTTAATACAAATTGGGCCAAAACTAGCAGGAGCACGTGCATACATGTGAGACCACTGATTTACAGCCTGGCAGCAAAAAGCCAAGCTGAAGTCCCTCGTGCTAAGTAGACAGAGCTGGATCTGAATCCTAGCTCAGTCCTGTTGCGGGTGAGCTCTGTAGCACTTTTGCTACCAGCTAAGTTGGGGTAGAGCTGACTTCCACATCGCTCCAGCTGATTCTTGACAAATCAGCGTTTTTGGAAGAAAAGCGTCTTGCAAGTTCCTTAATGATAAACCTGCATAGCTGGTCAAGTTAGCTACTGTCCAGCTTAACAGCTCTGAGTAATGTCATTTTACCTCCAAATGCTGCTCAACTTAGCATCATTAGTTGGTTGTTTTCTCTCAGGCACCACAGCAAGCAAGCACACAGCTTAGGCTTGGATTTTGACAAATTAAGCCAGGTCTTATTTTTAAAAGCAAGGTAATTGGCGCAATACCTCTGGTGGGGGAAACACTCTTCCGGTCATTCAAAGACATCAGTCAAAGTTTTCCAAATCTAATAGATGTGCTTTAGGTAACCTTTTGTTTCATCCTGACCTATGCATTGTATGCATCAGTTGGACCCTTTGGTTTGCCCCCTCTTCCTTCAGTCATTCAATTTGTTTCTTGGCACAAAGTGCACCTTAGGCAGTTCTTAAATATCACAGCACTGTGGCAGAGCTCTTCAAGATGTACACATGAATACCTAGTCCCCTTCATCAAGATCACAGTTCAGATAATGACCTCCCCAAAACCTCATACTGATCACACACTTAATAGGGAGAAAATCTTAAAGATGGTATTATGCAGATGAACATATCAGCTAACAGTATCTGAAATTATTCTGTGAGAAGCCCTAGGGAGTTTGAATTACCAGGAGAAGCAGAGCATGTGAAAAAACCCCTCTCAATGTCACTTTGTGCCGAGCATTCAAATACCACACAAAAACTGCATATAAACTTGGCAAGTGCTTCAAGGGGCACAATCACCATAAATCTGGGATAACACTCTAGTCTATTCAAAATTATTTTTTAAAGTACTGTTCTGTTGATGATGTCTTTGTTTTATTTCATCCAGCTTAGACCATTCTAGACTGGCTATGTTTTTCTTTTGTTTACAGAAAGCATCTCAAAGCCATAATTCTCTGAAAGTCATCAGGATTATTATTTCTGCGGAAACACAGCTCACATGTGGATAGGTTGAGTATACAAGTGTAAGCTGCAAATGATGCACATGTATCCCTTAGCTACAAGACTCAGTTCTCACACTTGCACTCCCTGGAAAACTTCAGTTTTAGACCCCATTCCTCACTTATTAAAATGGGTTATAGATTGGCCATATTGCTATCTTCACTTTTCCCCTAAAAAGATGTGTACTTCTTTTGTTCTTGAAATAAGACAAACCAACCCCCCCAAAGCCATCCAGAGCAGATTTAAAACAAAAAATTTAAAAAAAATCTTAGTTATGGAAGCTAAATACCCACTCAAACCCTTCCCAGCAGCATGTTTCCAGGTGATGTTACACTGTGGATACAGTTTAGGATAAAAACAGGCATGGACAGAACATGACACAGTACTGCACAGTGTCAGTGTCCAACTCCAAATTCTGCAGTTGATGGCTTTGGAAGGGTATTAGAAAGCATCAGAGTGACAAGCAATCTGTGGGGAATGAATCACAATTTCAAGGTTGTTTATGGCCATGGAGAAAATTAAACATTAAAAGTGTCACACGGGTTGCACTCAAGAATCAGCTTAGAAGAAGAAAAGATGCTGTTTGTCTGTCTTTAAAATAAGAGTATGTACACCTTGGATTGCCCCTAAATGTATTTAACTGCAGCATCTGTAACACCTACCACTCAAGAGCTGAGTCTATCAGCCACAGGGGAAGAACATTAGGTGCTTTCTCTTCTTCCTTATTAAGTTTATAAACAATTTTCTTATCTTCTTTAACAACAAGAATGTTACTTTTTGGAAAATACAGAAATGAATGAACAAAGACGTTTATTAATTGACCAAGACCTTCCTCTGCTTGTGGATGAATGGTTTAGCTTAAATACTAGCAATTTTTTCTGATATGAAATGCATACAAAAACTGGATTGCAAATGGGGTCCTACCCACCAGCAGCTCCCTGACAGCTGCAATGCTGTATCTTATGCCAATCAAATGGATCAATGTAGGAGATGTAATATATATTTAAGAACACTTGGATGCTTCAGAACACAGTCAAGTGAAGAAGATAAAATAAGAGGGCAGAGGTATCTTACAAACAGATGAATATGGCTACACAATATATATAATAAAAGCGTATACTATCTCCCCTACCTAAAGAGGAAAACACATTAGCAAGCTTACACAGTGCTGCAATAGGATTACAAGTATCTTAAGGGAGCTGGTACTGTCCCTGAAGAAGCCTGTGTACTGAGGCAACAGAAGAAACAGTGTGATGAAAATGAGGGATATATTTGGAGACATCAGAGAGCAATTTGAACAGATACTTGGTGAAGCAAACGATTCCCAGGACTGATTGCCCCTCATTGGGAGTGCTACCATTGTACTCTGTGAGAATAGAATTGGCCCTGAATGCTCTGCACCAATGAAAAGGAGATGTAATCTCCTCTAGCACAAAATGTAGCGTTTGGACTTTTTTATTGACAAACTAAGTGTCAGCCAGCACAGTCAAATGGCAAAGGCATTAAATGAATGGTCAGGAACCCCTCCATCTTACCCACCTTTACGAAGTGGTTGAAGATCAGTGAGTGAAAAGTGGTCATTCCAGGTATGATCTATGTGGGACTAGAGAAATCTTCTTTTGAACAGGAACATGACTATGTGTCTGAAGTGGCATGTTTTAAACACTTTTACAGAGGGACATTCTTGACTCTTATTTAACCTATGCAGTACTGAAAATTACACTGATTTTGTTTTTAATTAGTATTTCCCTAGAATTAAATCATTATCATTGTTATCATGCGATGAAAAGAAGCTGGATCCAATGCTTTGAGACAGTATACTTATAATGCAGGAGTCACGTACAAAACATCAGGGGAGTACAACTCAGGGACAAAGGTTGTGTTTGAAGTCAATATTTTGTTAAGATCACATGAAATTTGTAGGTAGAGATAACAAAGTCACCATTCCTGGAGTTTAAAGCAGTTTAAAGCAATATTTACATGAAATATTTCTGCCAACTGCTGGCAAACAGTGTTGAAAACAGACAGTAATTTAGGAGAATACTCCACTTGGTGCCTGAAATCATTCTGCTGCCCAAGGCCTTTGTTGTCCACTGCTACTATCTAAAGGAAAAAAAAAAAAAGGGGGCAAAAAAAAGCTGCAGCTATTCACAGGAGGCATTCTACCCTGTTCTTTGGTTAGTCATTACTATTGAAATCTTACATCAATCATAAATTGAGCTGGAAGGAAGGGTTTCTTCCCCTCTAAAGATTAATCTGAGTCACAAAATTAATTCCTAGATTCATATGCATACCATACCTAAAATTTCGGCAAATTTTGAGCTGGTCAGATAAAAGTTTGTTTGATTCCAAATATGTACTGAAGTTAGTCCTAAGTTTTAGATCCGAGTTCAAAAAGGAATATGAATTTTCCTTAAACCTGAAGAAAAGGTTTACTTGAATCTACAGTTACTTATAACTACCTTGAAGGAAAAATCTACAATTTCTGTTTTCAGAAAAAGAAACAGAAGTGTCCTGGTAATTTAAAACAAATAAATAGGTACATTTTAAAAAACTATTGATAGAAGAAAGTATTACATGAGACATAAAACTAAGCTGAACATAATCAGCCTTATATAGACTAAAAGTTCCATGCCTACAGGCACTGTCATGTGGTTATAAAATTTTAAGGTGACAGATGAAAATCCACTGAAACAGAAGTGTATTTGGGAATCATTAGAAAGTGGTTTGGACATTTGTTCAGGTTGTTATCGGTAATTTGTTAGCTCTGTTTTGAGGAGAGTATCTTCTAGGAAAATGCAGCCATCCCTTCATCAGAACTTTAAGTTGTTTTCTTAGGCAAACCCAGATCAAAGAGAAAAGGTGTTGAAAACTGGAGTTCCTGGGTACCAACAGAGCTGTTAATGCTGCAAGCCTCACGTGGCCTGCAGAATTGATTCCTGAGTAAATCAGATTAACTGAAGGGGACACTAGTCTATCAAAATAATAAACTATATAGAAAAAAAACAGGTCTTAGATGGTTGCCACCCTTTTTTCCTAATTTACCACTTTATTCTACTGTATTGTGTCCCTGTTTTGTCTTTCTTTAGCCTCATCAACCGACTTTTACTACATATATGCTATATTCAGAGTAGTGCTGGAAGCTGATGGGGTATAAGCACTCTAGCATGTTGCCACAAGATGGAGAAACAAAATTAAGTTAAAGATCTGATGAAGTGTCAAGATATGTGGTCTGGATCACACCTATGAATGAAGTACTGTAGGGAGAGTTTCTCTTTTAAGTTGTTCCTTACCAGTTTTTATTTCTTTTTTCCTAAAAACAAGATTAAAAATCAAATGCTGGACAACCAACCTTTTAATTCACTCTGCAAACAGACTGTGCAGCTCTTGGACTCTGACTAGACCCTTTTGTTCTTAGCATCTGTAAAGATTCTGCAGGCCAAACAAGGTTTTCAAAACAGTCATCCAATTCCAATGTCTTGAAAATAAACCCCATTGATACCTCGGTGGAACCAATCATAACTTAATAAGTAGCATCCCTAAAGGAGAAATTCTGTCCAATTCCCTCTACACTGCTTTGGCTCTTAAAGAAAGAACAAGGCAAAAGGCAGAAAAATGTGTTTGCTTTTACTGAGCCTGTAACTCTGACTATGCCCAGAAATCAGTTGAGTGGGAAGATCCCGTTCTGACATATGCCCTTTACAAGACATAGCTGCATTTTAACTGAATACAGCTCCTGACTCTAATTTTGGTTTCCTTGCAGTTGGTCTCTGCATTATATCTGAAAACCAATCTCAGAACTCATCATCGCCTACACATATACACACACACCCTCAAAATTAAGATAGGCTCAGCTTTCAATAACCTTTACCCACAGACACACTGTGTTCATTTTCACTGCTAATATTCCCACCATCAGATTACTGTTACTTAAGACTGGAGAGTGACATTTTCTGTTTCTCTAGAAAACACTGCACAGGTAACAACAGTGCCAGTTACCTCATCTTCCTACCATCTCTGTTGATTTTGATCTCGATTGGATTGCCCTAATTGACTAATATTCCTATTATCTTAGGAAAACGGTTTAACTGTGGCATCTATTCCATGTATTTTACTACAGCCACTGTTGCCAGCAATACAATACACACAAACAGTGCCTTTACAGGTGCACTCAAAGTTCAGACTAGTCATGAATTACAACTATGAATGGGAATTAAGTAAAACATTCCTTTCTAAGTACTTAGAGGTTGGCAATCGAGGTTTCATTTAGTAACAAAGGTATTAAGCCTGAAGGATTTGGCACTACAATGGAACTTCTTTCTGGGGAAGAGATGACTTTACTGAAACATTTGATAATTGTACTTATTATAAGCAAGGGCTGGTAGCATCAATTATTACAAAGGTTGCTTGACACTTCCCATTCATTATAAAATCCTCTTTTCAATTGCTGAAAACTTTGCCAACCTTTAGCTATCCAGCCTGAAATTTTCCATGCTGAGTGTCTCTCTTAGGCTGATTTATTTATTTAAAGAGAAATTTTAGCCAAAACAGTCTGCCTTTTACAAGAATGAAACTGGAGAAAAATACATTGTTTTGGCCATGTTTAAAAAAAAAAAATCTGTAAATCTCTATACTTCAGAAAAGATCCTGAAGGAGAAGAAAGAGTTTTTATCATTCAAGTGCCTCATGCTGTTCCTGTGAAACTCAGAAACTGTTTCAAACACTTTAATCGGTATTTCTTGAAGGGGAAAATATCTGCAATACTAGGTAAAGTTTGTAAAAAAATATCCATTTTCACTACAGATCTCTGTTCCCCAGCAGCACCTACATGGGAAAGGTGTGCATGTGTGTGCCAGCCCACTTATACCTCTAAACTGAGCATGCAGCATTCAGGACTATGTTGTTGGAGCTGTTTTGGTATTATTTTTTTTTTCCCTGCATATACTCATTCTCATCTGTTTGAGACACATCCCAGCATTAAAAGGCAGGGGAAGGTCCACAACTCCCCTGTGCTTTTAATGACCATCTTGCTGCCAAGCCAGTAGTACTGATGGTGAAACTGTCTTGACACAGAAGGTAAAAAGTACAAGACTAGTAGGAAGGGAAAGAAACTTGTTGAAACACTTTGGTGAGGCAGGGACTAGAAGATGGGCAAAAACTGAGCGTAGGGCTGTTTAGGATGAAAGAACTGGGTATGGAGGGATGAGGAAGATGACAAAACAGCTATTGAGACTGGGAGCCTAGAAATGCACTGAGTGGGGCTTAAGAGCAGCTAGCAGAGATGGAAACGTAGGTCATTTACATGGAGTAACTTCAGCCTAGTGAGAATGATGTCCTTCGGGTCGCTCTACAGTCAACGGGGAAAGCACTTGCCCCACTGGATTGCTGGTAACAGTGACCAAACTAAGCTCCTAATTTGAATTGCCTTCTGGAGAAACCTCACCAGGGAATGAGCCTCCAGAAGGTGAAGTTAGACTCTGTGAAAGAGAAGCTGTGACAAAGGCAAAGGCAAGAGACGATTCATTGCCAGGGTTCAGCTGGAGAAAGGGGTTCAGGAATTCATCTGGCAGTAGGGGATCTGAGCCTCTTCCCCCTCTGCTTATCAGTCCAGGTCTCTCCTAAAGATGTATGAATGCTGCTCCTGCAGAACTAGACTCCACTCTGCCCTCCACCACCGTGTTTGTGTGTTTTGCTAAGCAAATCAGTTAATCCACATTTTTACAGCTTGTCAGTCATCCTCTTAGGGATCCAACAGAAACCCTACAGTCTGATCTGCAAAACTGTTGAGCATTCACAGCTAGAGGTGAAATTGGTAGGATCTATGCTTTGAACATATAAAATCTTTTGCAGTGCCATGAACTCAGGAAAAAAAAAAAAATCAAGTCCAAGACAATCAAAAACCTTTGGCAATGTTTTCTCTTCATCTTCATATCTCTGTCTGCCATCTGTCCAAGTAGGGGTGCAGTATCCCCTCACTTCATTGAGGCGTCGTGAAAATAGATTATTTCATGTCTGTGAAGTACCCAGATACAATAACGATGACTGCTGAAGGAAAGCTCCCAAGGAAATTAATAATTCTGTATTCAGAACAGGCTTTGAATAGTGTGCAGTAAATAAGCCATGGGGTACACACTGAACAATGAAGATAAAAGAAAATATTAAATAGCTGCTCATTAAGTGAGCAATATCCATCCTGTACTTTAAACAGAGCAGAGATTTAATACTATGTGAGCCTGTGATTAAAGACAATACCATAATGCATACGGAACAAAGGCTATAGTGAATTCGTAGCAACAACTTAAATTCTTGCATTTCCCAAGTTCTGAGTGTTTGGCTTGGCCACTTTGTGAGAATGCCAAATTCTCTTAATTTAGCTCCACACAAAAAGGGACATAGATCAATGAAGATTAGAGAGGGGGATGGGTTCCAGAACTGGCTCAACACAAAGTCCAAGGGTGTCTGGATTTAGTTCATATTAGAAAAGAAAGCTGACCACAGCTTTTTATCTGGATCCAGATGTCCTCAAATTTCAAGGCTAATCAAGACTTGGTTCTGCTTTGGCACCCTCTCTGCTGTGATTTGTTCTCCCTAAGTTGGGAGAGTGTTTCTATGGACTTCATTATCTTGACCTTCATAAAGATTGCAATACTAATCCTGCCACTAAATTCTACTTATTCTTGGTAAGTATAGAGGGTCTTGTTTAGCAACATCATTTAAAAACTGTGAGATAGGTATAGGTCTTCCTAAGCAACTTTGGTAGTACAGGACAGAACACGTATTTTTTACTGTGAGACAGTAGTCAAAGAATATGACAGAGGAGATTCTACATCAGGAGTAACGAGCATTCTAACAGGGTGAGGATGGAGTAGCAATGGATGCAGCCCTGTTGGAACAGAAAATCTCTGAAGCCTTGCAGGCATTCTCATGTCACACCTCCTAGAGCTCTTCAGCCACACCGCAACAGTGGACAAGAGGAAACCCAACAAAAAGCAAAGGGAATGGCTGTGCCACAGAGAAAGATATAGGAGTATCATAAGAAAGTGTATTTTGAGCCTTGAACAACACATCAAGAAAGTGGGTGGCATAAACTGCCATCCAACTGCCCACAGGGAATATGGGAAAAGCAGAGACTCAAAGAAGTGGGAAATTGGAGGATGCAGGTAGAAGGTCCTATTCCCCAGGCAGACAAATCATACAGCTGCACCTGCTATTGCCGCCTGCAGCATCACCTTGACATTTGCTTCAGCTGTACCATGTGAAGCCACAGACAATCAAGAGACCATGTCCCATTCACATAACAAAGCATTTCTATCTGTGTTGTCCTCCAGGCTGTATGCTTTTAAACATCCAAGTACGCAAACAACAGAACACGCATGCAGGTTGCTGTGCACTGTGAGTTATCACAGCGGTAAGAAAGTTCAGACACAGAATCACACCATTCCACACATGCATGCTGCTGAAGGACTGCTTTTACAAAGTCTTTACTCTTAAAAATTTAAACAAAGTGTAAAGCAACTGTAATATTTTCTTTTATATAGTAATTTATCCCAAATGTCTTGAAAAGAGTCTGGCAACAAGAAAGAACAAGTGCAACATTTTCCACGCTGTATAATAAGGAACTTGGTTTTATGATGGCTGAAAGCATTTGCTTTTATCCAGTATGAACTTGTCAACTGTCAGGAAATTATATGGATGCTTGTCCTTAAGTCCTGAGATAGAGGTTAGAAGCTCCTGATCCACTTGTCTTGTTTTATTCACTGTTAAATAAAAACTTCACTATCTGTTCAGAAATGATAAAAGCAGCATGTCAGAGGAAAAGAATATCGACATAACTGGGAAAAAAGCAAAATCGATTCTAATCTATTCTTCTCCCCACTGGATTGGCAGCCGGAAAGTTCAATATTCTAATTCTGGCCACTGAATCCCATTTCCCATATGAGAACATGGGCAATACTCCTTCCTATGCCTGGGATGCCACATCTGCTTAAGACCTAATTCCTGCTCCCAGGAGGAAAATTTCTGTTTTCAAAACTACAGACAACTCATGCTAGTCTTTGAGCCACCTGTAAGCAATAATTGCATTATATATGCGCACAGGAATGTGAAGAACTTGGCTGTTACACAGCCATGCACCCTGAATTGCTCCTGCAGGCATCACAGCAAAGTTGAAACTCTGTCCTCTTCACATAGACATTTCCATTGACGTGGGAATCCCGAATCCTGTCTGTAATCCCAGATCAACCAGCTGACACATTTGCAGCACTTCTCAGAGTGTCATTTCATTCTCAGAATCTCCCTATGCAGTTATACAGCAAATCCGCTAGACAAAGCACCTATTTTAACGCAGAAGTCCTGCTTTAGCTCCCAATGCCCCGAGCAAAGCGCCCAGGGCTGCCGGGGGATCGGGCACCGGCTTTCTCCAGCGAACTTGGTCCAACACCGTCATCTAGTGGAAGCCAGCCCGGCGAGCAGGGAACCAGCTCTGCCCTTACAACGCCCCACAGCCACAGTGCCAGGTACCTGGTAGGAGGGGTGAAAAGTAGCCACCCACCTCTAACTAAATATCAGCTTGCTGCTTCTCACTTACAAACTGTCGTGAATATCAAACAGGAATTCCGTCCTGTTCATTCTTCTTCATTCTCATCCTCCCCATAAACCCATTTTGAAAAGGGTACTAGAAAGAAACGTGTTTACTTCTGCCTTAACTGGAAGGTTCTTCAGAGCAACTGCTAGAGGTGTGTGATTCAACTTGTTTAAGCACAAATACTTTCCTGTGCTGGGATGTTCGTACATTATGAATAGGCACTGTCCGAGCTTTGCTGGACGGAACAGTCCTGCTCGGACAAAATGCTGCAGAAATAAAACCTGATTTTGTATAGAGATGTTCAATGTGAGACTCAGAGCATTTTGGAAGTCTTAAGTAGGTCTGTCTTCTGCCCACGTAGCAAAGAACAATACTAGCACACACTTGCAGGTGGTGAAATCATGTTCCTAGGATTCCACTCCAGATTCTTTAGAAGATTTGTTGTTTAATGCCACATCCAAGTTCATCTCTTCAGCTTTCTGATTTGAGTAGCCCACTGGAAAAATTTCATAGCACACCTCCAGATTGCTCATTTCCCACAACCCAGTAGAACATAAGGAAGAAGTAGTTGGTGCTTGCTACATTTGAAAGCTCCTGACTGGTTTGTGTGCAGGCATTTCATGGGGACAAACCGAAACACAGAAGCAACGCACGTCAGAGCCTAGCAATGGCTAACCAATTTGCTAAAAAAGGGGTACTATTAGCAGAATGGCTTCAGCTCCTTCCTTCCTTCTGTGTAGCTATAGTGAACAGAGCCACATCTAGGTTTGTGCTAACCTGCAAACCTCATTATCTACGCATCATGCCTACTGGTAAAATTAACTGCCCAGGATTGTCTCAGTTGAAGAAAAAACTTCACTATCATACCCCTTATTGGAGTTACAAAGTTACTTTTTTCTCTAAATACATCATTTAATTTTCAAATGCCAGTTTTATTACACTGACTCCTCAAGCCAATTTAAAGCAGAGAATATCTCAGAAGGAACATCACAAAAATACAGCTTGCTCTCAGAATTAAGGTTTCTCCTGTAAGCTTTACATAGCTTGTTTTAACAAAGGAAGCCTAGGAGGATTTTGTGTTCTTCCCTCCCCTGCTTTTACCCCAGGGAAGGCAGCATTGCTAATAAAACCCACAAAGATCAACCCTAAAAATAAATATCTGCTGTTGGTCTAGACAGCTCTCACTCTTGAAAGAATTTGATCTGGGTGGTAATTACACTTCACTTTCGATCCATACATGAATGCAGTACTGGCAAGATGTGTCAGACTTTTATCTTTCTATCCTCCCCTGATCCATCCATCAGCATTTACAAGCATTCATCATAGCAAAACCAGTGCTGGAAATTGAAGTCCTTTGTTTACTCACACAGCAAACAGCACAGACAACAATAGTGGAAGCTGCTTCTTTACATTACCCTGCTATCATTCTTGCACCATGCCCAGAGAGAACAAGTTTAAGGGTGAGAAAGCATCCTTTTTATTCATCAGCTTATGTTGTAAATCTGCCTATTGGATTCTTTTAAAGTCTCTCAGGGAAGGCAGAATGTACATACAAATATCTCATAAAAGATATCATCTCACTCTGAATGCCTAGCTTCCATTCTATCCTTAGACCACCATGACTTCAACACAGCTATTACATTACTAATAAGAAGTAGACTGGGAGGTATCAATTTTACAAGAGAATACTTGTCTGATGATAACACCACCAAAAACTGGTGAACACTCTGTTTAAACACAAGAAAAAGCAAGTCCTTTTACCACTCATCTCCTCTGCTACTCTAGAGACTGTTTATATGTTTACCTCCTGGCCTTGAAAATTCAGCATAGCAGCTTACTTGGTGGTGAGCAGATTTTTGTTCTTTCAACTGATTGCCTTTACAAAGTCCCATCCTGAAGCTCCTGGTTCTTGGTGCAAAAATAGGTTAACAATGACTATTCCAGCATCAGAGACTGGAGAGGTATTTTTATGACTGGATTTCCCATTTTGATCACAATGCTGCCCTAAGTTCGCTTTACTAGTTTCTAATTAGCCAGTTGCCAGGAGATAAGGATTTTTTTGGATATTTAAATCATTCTTTTCCTTTTCTCATTGTTTTTCTAGCTATTTCCACTACCACTATTGTAAAAACAATCAAAAATGGGGTAAACCAATCTAAGCCTAAACCCTTCCTTTGCCCCTCCACAAAACTGGATTCTTCTCTTTCATGGTAAAGATTTTCATTAATTTCACTTCAAGGAAAGAATTTCAAAGGAGGAATAGTATTACTCATTTGCCTGCTGTTCTTGGCAGGCAGTGACATGTACGGAGCAAAGCCACAGGTCCTATTATTGCCTTCAAGTTAGAGAAAAAGAGAAAGAGAGAGAGAGAGAAACAAAGGCATTGCTGTTTCAGAGTTAAAGAGGAATGAGTAATGGATATTTTGTGGGTCACACTAACCTGTATGGATACTTCTGAGTTATTCTTTGAATCCTGAGGTCTTCAGGAGGTCACTTGTTTCTTAAACATCCATTTACAGTAAACTTAGAAAACATATAGCTCTGGATAAAGTGAATCTCAATTCTCCTTCTACTCACTGTTGAAGATTGGTTGCAATCATGTCAGGATCACTTGTCTTGTTTCAGGCTCTATTGTGAGGCTTTATACCAACATAAGGCATTATAGATAAAAAAAACTGTCTAAAGTTGTTTCAAAAAGTGAAGAGAATGTTTTCAGTCTCCAGGAAAACGTATCTTTGGGAAAAAGCTGAACCTGAGAATGTCCACTGCTTTCAGTGGAGCTGTGACAATTCATATCAGTAGTCCCTTACCTTGAATTTCCATTTTCGTTTCGATGCTCCTTGCTGAACTCAAGACAGACTGAATACAGAAACACGATGTGTGCGTTAGCACAGCACCTAACACAATGGAATCCCAATCTCAGTTTGGGCTTTCAAGTGCTACCGGAATATGCACAAGAATAATTAACAAAAATTAGCATGTTTAGGGGCCTTCTGACTAGACCCAAATACCACGGCTGTCTAGATCGGAGAAAGTGACAGCCTACAGGCTGTATCCGACCTATGGGATGAGTCTGTCCCACTCCCAAATGATTTTGCACCATAAGGTCTCTGGCTTATGATCAGAGGTGGATGTAGCTGTGGGAGCTGAAGCAGTTATCGTTCCCATCTGTTTACACCATTTTTATGCCAGAGTTCACTGGTCTCACAACAAGGAGGACTGAATGGTATACATAGTCCTGTTCAGTTACCACGCAATATAGCTTGTTTTATTCACATAAACTAAAATTAGCTGCAGTCTTTGCTAATATGTTAGACTGGGAACTGTGATCGCTCAAGAAAAGAAAAGGGGGAATACAGAGGGAAAGGCAGGGATAAGTCTTCTGCTGACAGCCAAACCTGCCTGTGACTGTAAAGTTGAACCTTAATGTAATATTACATGGTTTAGAAGCCCTTCAAAAGTGCTGTTATATTATTTGGCCAGAAACTTGACATTCTGTGTCTTGATAATCCTGATTCTGATTCACAATTCCTTCACTTGTACCTTAAGTAAATCACTTCATAGCCATACTTCAACTTTGCATACCAAAACTGCTTATTGCCAAACCATTTAAAAGAGAGCTAGAAGGGAGCCGTGAAGGTTAGTTAGTCAGCATTCATTTGCTGCTGAATCTGAGCAATCTTGGAGGGATCTATGACTGCAGCGAATCACCAGACCCTCTGAAGGTTTGTCATTGATTCAGGGGAGTCAGAATTTTATGTGTAGAATTGGTAGCAACTACAGACCAGCCCTTCCGGAGAATTCAGCCCTAGGCATGCTGAGACAGGAATTAGGGAGTTTAGGAAAGCTTGTGTGGCTATGAATACAATACAAGGAGGATTAATAATGCTATGAGCCACACTATAGAGTCTGAAATCAGAAGCTTCCAAGAACCTGGAACACGTGAGAATGTGAGAACAATCACCCTGAGCCAGGTGACAGCTCCCTTTAGCCCACTGCATTGTTTTCAACAGTAAGGTAAAGAGTATAAGAAACAGGGTGTGTATGTAGAGCAATTCTTCCCCAGGGACATCCTCCTACTCTCCAGCAATCAACGGTTTAGGACTGAGAGATCACACCAGAACTATTGTGTTTAACAGTCACAAATGGACCTACCCCTCCATAAAGTACCCTAGTCCCATTTTTAACCTACATAGACTTCTGACCTCCACACCATCTCATGGCAGTAAGTTTCTAAACGTCATTAGAAGTTGCATGAAAAAGTGCTTCCCTATTATTAGCTGTAACCACAAAATTGGTCAGTGCCATCCAGCTACTGGCCAGAGCGGTGCTCATTCCTGCACTAAGTACTAGACTTCATTAACATCCTGGGTAATTATATGACACCTTAGACTGTTTAAATCTTAATGACTAAACACAACCTTGAAAGGAAAAAAAAAAGTGTTTAAGAGCAAGCAATGTTGGGTATCATCCAAACTGCCTCCTCTAGCAATACCCCCTACCCACTGTCTAGACCAACGATATTCAGATAGGAATCTGAATCCTGATCACTACACTAGAATCTTAGGCATGTAGATTAACACACATCACTAGCCAGAATACCCTTCTCTGCTTTTAGAGAACGGGACAGTATATTGCAAAAAGCTGTATTAAAATCCTGTAACAGATGGATTTAAAAAAAAAGCCTCCTTTGCCTTCTGCGCACAATCGCCTCAATCTCTCCCCACCAGAGCTGTTATGCCTCAAAGACATAAGCCAAAAGATGGCTGCACAAGCTGTGTTCACTTCTGTGGCTGCCTACAGCAACCCAGTGGATAAACAACAGCCATTTCAGCTGAAGAATAAGAAAACCATCTAAGTGCATTGCTCATTGGTGGCATTTCCAGCGGAGGGCAAAGTGTCACAGGACAAAACAAAGAAAAGAAGAACCTTCTGCAAACAGAGATTTCAGCATCTGCATAGCTCGCAGGAGTATTTCATGCTCAGCATCTGTCTTTGAAGGTGAAACTTTCTATACTGGTCACTGGGGGAACAATTACATGCAAGTAAATTGACTCCATTAAATCAACAGGGTCTGAAACATATGGGGACAAGCCAGTGGACATTTTTCTTCCAGAAATAAGCTGCTTCTATCATGGAAATAATCTTAATGTTTGCTGACACTGTAATTAAGAATTAAAGCTGCAAAAAAATGTGAGGTTTCCTGAAACACAATAGATATCTTTTATCCATACAATATATGGCACCAAAATATTCAGTGTTCTGGGGAGGATAATTAATCAGAGTTCTCTTGCTGAAGTTCTTTTAATTGTCTATGATGGGCTGTGTTGGGGGGGGGGGGGGAATTACTGAGTTTTAACATGGAACAAGATCAGGCACCGTGGGGAATATTTACACAAATAAAGATTGCATGATCAAGATCTTTGATCTGGGAATTGCTATTCTGTAATCATCTGTAAAGCACCAGGAGTGCCCCTGGCACTGTATATATAATAATAAACAATTAACAATAAATCATGTAATTAAATCTTCACTTCGAACATTCTTTTCATAATTCTTGCCTCAGATTTAAGTTCCCACATCAGACATATTAGGTCCTCATAATATTATTGAAGTTCCTACACTTCAGCTTTTAAAATTCCCCTAGGGATCTATTGTTTCTTTGTTTAATGTGTTTATGAGCCAAAGGCCCCATTAAATACAATAGGGAAACTCCTAGACCTTTAAAAACTTTGCCACCAGAGACAGTTCTTAGGAAACAGGACCATTTTTGTCATTCCATCGTGTAACTATTGGAAAGTCTATTGATCAGAGAAGTTCCAGGAGAAAAACAGGAAAAATACTACCCCCCCCCACCCCGATCATCAAGTCATTAAGGCCACAAGGCTAGCCAAGGCAGAACTGCTGCACACATACACTTTTCCTTCCTCCATTGCATCTGGTCATTCACATAATCCCATATTAAGAATATTTTTTTATTATTATTGCTCTTTATGCCTCATCACCTTTGTAGATGCTTTCTGTAAGCACAAGAAAAAGACAAGGCCTCCTTGTATTTCCTTGGTCTGGAAGATGAGATAGGCAGATGCTTGCATTCATCTAAACCCAAACTGTACATTGTCACCTACAGATTTGAATGGAACATTACTTCTGAGACAGAATATTTTGCCAAAATCAGTAGAAATTTTGAGTATCAAACACCAACTTTTAAAAGTGAATTCCCATCCACCTTCAAAGGGACTTCTTAACATATATGGAGACACACTCTTTACAGAGCGCAGGAGAGAAGGATGAAGCTACTGTCACAGTATGCTGAAGAAGCTGGAGTCTACCAGAGACAAATTTCATGGTCTGAACCCTTGTTGAAAATTACTTGACATTGCACTCTGTAATCCAGATAACCAGTGAATTCTGGTTTATTTTAGAGGGGTTATCTTGTCAAGCTTCAAGGCTCTTCTCAACTGCTTGCCTCATTTCTCTAAAAAGTAATACTCATTCAGAATTTAAGTCTTCTTGGTGAAGCCATGGAGGATAAACTGGGGTACTGCAGTTTATCAATTCAGCCTCAAGATTCAAATGTGGCACAGAGCTAAGTGGGGAGTTCACACTTGAGTAAAAGTGTACCCAAGGGATAGGCAGGGTTACTGTGTAAAAGCCTGAGTCTAAAGTGAGAATGCCTGGCATCAACCTGAGCAACATCATGCCAGTGAAGACGGTTCATCTGCAGTTAAGTTGGCGGTTTCTCAACATAGAACTTCGAATGAAGGTTAGCCTGAGCCATGGGCGAAATGGAAATTCCTTTGGCCTCGACTAATGCATTTTAAGTGACTCCCGCTTAGGGTCAGATAATTACAAGTTCTATTTTATTTAACAGTTAAAAAACCAAACACAATCTGTATTAGGCTGGAAAGTTCTGCATTCCAGTGAACATGAGGGATGGTGAACATAGCCTGTGGGCCAAACACAGCCCACGCAGAGCTTCACACTGTTGAAGCTTTCATCTTCAGCACCCTGAGGTACAGCCCACAGAGACTATAGGATCTCAACATGCAGCGCTCCATCTTGCTCTGACCTTACACATATCACATGCTACGGCCTGTACCTTCCATGAGCCATACTGTCATGCCACAATTGAGGAGGCTCCCAGCTTGCTGTACCTTTAAGTACTTGGGCAATGGGGGGCTGAGTTTGGATTTCAAGATGAGACCTAGGTGCAACTTACATAACCGGCACAGCTTCCACAGGGCTGCTTCTTGTTCCCAAGTTAGTAATTGACAGTGTACATATTCGCTGATTCTTGATGAAGTGCATTCTCATGTATGTCCTATGCTAATACTTACAAGTCACTAAATACAAATGAAGTGCATTTCCCTCCTACCTCACCAAATTCAATGATACACAACAAAAATCATTTAGAAATTGAGTATATGCTTGGTTGTAAAGATGTCTGAAAAGACAGCAAGGAATCAGGTCATACGAAGTTTCACATAAACAAGGGAATTTTCATAGTAGGTAATTTGTATCATATGACCCAGTGTTAAATTAGCAAGGAGTGTTAGAAAAATGAATCTTGAATAAATGCAGTTGCAACTGTATCTCCGTAATACCTTTACAGGACTTCACGGCATAACCCTAAGGCAGAGATCTCGTAGCATAATCAACCTCCCCAGATTGCCAGTGGAAAGCAATAATTAATACAGATATAGTATCTTACTATTAAAAAAATGTTACAGATAAGTTCTCAATATATCTGTGAAATAGCTAAGAACTGACTGAAATGCAGAGACAAAGAGTTTACATGCCAAGAGTTACAATCAAGTCAGTTCACTGCCTAGTGTAGATCCAGAGCCACCAGTACAAAAGTATGAGTATCAGTTGTGCTAATGACACCCAAGTTATTTAGCTGTGGCAACAGAATAAGAAAGGACTAGAATAAATTTGTAATTTCTTATTCCCAAATCTGAGGATCACATCTCATTTCTTAGCCTAGCATTCTATTCTGTCTTTTGAGTTACCTTTTGTTGACTTGAACTTTACAGCAGTATGATCAACCACTATCAGCTTTCTGTAGAGAAAGAGATTGAGTTATTCAGGATAGATTTTTTTAAGACTCACACTTAAAAATATATTTTCATCTTTTCATCTTTAGCATTAAACCCACATAGAAATCTTAAAACTGAAACTTATTTTCTGCTAACATTACTCACTTTTCTTTGCATTACATGTGGAAGGAAACTAAATTTTAGCCTGTAGGTTTGGTTTAATTCCTCCTCCAATACCTTCAGTATTGGAGGTACCAGCTTCCTCCATGTTACCAGTGTAATAGTGGAAACTATGCTCCATGTACTCATGGTCCAGCCTGCATTACTGAGCCCTAGGATTTAAAAGGCCCTTTACAGAGAACAGCAATGTACCCTATTTGCAGTTCTGCCATGGTCTTAGCACGCAATCTTGAACAAAATGTTTAATTGCAATATCCTGCTTTCTTTTCTTCATATGAAAGAAATTAGATAATAATTTATAGCCTCCTTTGTAAATGCTCTCAGATTTATGAATGAAGCATTCCTCCTTCCCTTGCTACTGCATTCTTGCAATGGCTTTCTGTCTGAAACAAAGGATGTTGGGTTAGAAAGGTAACTAATAAGCAACGTAAAAACAAAAGGAACTTAGCCCGAGGTCAGCATGACCTGCAGTAATTGCTTCTGCTACTCATAGACACACACCAAAGATTAGCAGTCACCCTACACAACTCCCTAGAACAGCAGAACATTTAAAAGAAAAAAAAAAAAGAGATAAGACAAAGCCTCTTGTCCCAAAGTTACTGCTCAAAGGACACAAAATACTAAGTCACTAAGTTTATTCCCAACTTACAAAGAATATTTATCTGGAGAAAACTCTGGGAAGGAATCCTACAGAAATTAACCCTTGCTTCTCTGGATGCTATTACTAAATGCAGAACTTCCAGATTTCTCCAGAAATTCCTAGTCCTTAGAAGTAGAAAATGTTCCGATTAGTTTCTCAGGTAACCATCCAGCCCATAAAACACTACAGCCAGACTGAAGGGAACAGTTATGCAACAGGGCCCTGCAGAAGAAAAAAAACTGCTCAAGGCAAATTGGCTACTTGCATCATATATTTTCATGCTCTGTTTACAACCTCTCTGTATAGGAATCTCACAATTATGCTGTATAAGACATGGGTGAGTATCTTCTGGCGAAGGAAAAAACCAAAGAACTTATTGAACATTCATCTCAAATTTCAATTGAACATAGTCTTTTAAATGTCACATGTTGAGCTGAGGGGTTTTACGTTTGTTTTCTTAAAAAGTCTAAACCTTTAACAGGCTAAGTATGATGAGTAGAGATACCTTCCATATACCCCCTCGGAGTTCTTTTTTGAGACCACAATTCCCACCATGTTCAGTTCTTCTGAACTCTCTTGTACACATTCCTGCTTCATACCAGTACTAACAAGCTAAAGAGGGGACTCTGAAACCTCCACTCTTCACTAAGGGGACTCTGATGTTACTTTAAGCAGTAGCTTAATGAACACTTTTCCCCAATTGCAGTGCTGGCTTAAGCAGCTGCTGTTCCCTGAACTGACCGGAGAATTGATTCAGGTCAAAGCTACACATTCTAGCTGTGTCAGTTCCCCAAGCTGCTCAGACACTGCAAACAATTCCTACTTAGGCCCTGCAAGCATTTTTATAAGCAAGCACTGAAAAACTTAATTCCTGGAAATTCTCTCTCATCCATCACAGACTTGCACCTATCAGCTAGACTTGCAGGAGAAGAGAACTCAAGCAGCGCTGTAACAGCAGGTTTTAAGAGTGGAAACACAAAATCAGGTTTCCTCCAAGACTAGAATATCCCTGAGCAGAACAATGCAGGAAGGGGGTTCATCTCCAGCTAGAAGAAGAAAATACTACAAAGACCACATATATGTTACATCTCTGGACATTGAAAATTTTGGAGCCAGACTCAAAAAAACTTTTCAAACATTTTGATGTACTTTTTGAAAGCAGAACTCTGTGGCTTTAGATATTCAGCCATCATTTAATCAGAAATAAAAATCCTAGGGATTAATGACTAACTTTAGCACAATGCAACTGCTAATGCCACAGGCAAGGTTTACACTAAACAAAAAAAACGAGTGGACAATTAGTTCAAAGGATGCACAGGCCGGAAGTTAAATGCTTCCTTACATGGCTGCACTTCTTTATGAAATAGCTGATAAGAATAGGCATTTTTGAAAAACAGAAGTCACATACCTGACATTTCTCCTACTGGTGTGTTGAGATTATCACAAGATCAAAACTGCAACTGCAGTTTGTGACTGTAGTTTAAAAAGTTTGAGTTGCTTGATGTGGCAGATGTCCACTAATGCCAACTTTACTGATATGTCTTCTATGAGATCAACAGTGTCTACAGAAGCTTCATCAACATGTAGATGTTTAAGTGTTCACTGATGTTTAAGATTGCTTTTTTGTTTACAAAACCCCCTAAATTCTAGTTAGAGGAGAACAGAAGAGAAATGAAAAAACCCTATCAGTCAGTAAAGAACAGAGTATATTCTTGAAGCTGACAACTTAACTAGCTATAGGCTACAAAAGAAGGAAAATGCAAGGGAGATTTGGTCAGTGTTTTTGTTTATATCCTTAAAATGTACTTTTTTGTGATCAAATGAGTCACTTGAATCAGATGTATAGCTTGCACCCTTTTCAAAAAAGAAATAAAGATTATGAGACAAATCTGTACTGAAAGAATCCAGGCAGTAGAAAAGACACTGGTTCAAGAACCAGCAGATCTCTGTTGTGTGATGATACCACTATTTCTGTGTGACTGTCTTTTCTGTGCAGCTGTGCCAGTCAAAGAACAGTGCTCACACTCTTTTCAGAGCTGTGTATCAAGACTGATACCAGAAAGATAAGACTGAGAAATGCCTGTCCGTGAAGTTCCTCCCAGAGATGTCAAAGCCCTTCACAAGAATGAAAGCTCATAACCTTTCTGTGGGACAACATTACTAAAAGAAAGTCAGAGGAAAACAGAAGTAATGGAAAATTACACAGTAAACTTCATATTCAACACCTGAAACACAACATGTAAAATATTTCTCCTTAACTCTTGAGACCGCACATGAGAGAGGGAAAAAAAAAAATCATTGTATAGGCATCACACTGCCTCAAGAAAGAAAAAATAGCTATGACAGCTGGCTTTAGGATTGAGTACAGTGGACAGATCTCTTGCATTACCCACAGAATGTTGTTTATCTGGAAGCTGCATGCATACAGCATTGCTGGATTTAGGTTGGTTTTCAGGGAATGACTGCAGGACAAAAGTTGTAAAGACTTAACATTTAATCATAAGGAAACTCTCCATTAGCTGGTACTAAGATTAGAGCCTGTGCTTCATGGGTAGGACCGCATTAGTACAGAAACAACTCAATATTTGAATTACACCAACAGGCAGCAGTAACAATCAGAAGATTTGGTATAAAAAAAATTGTTAAGAGTTGTGTTCTATTTAACTATAGTGTGTTCTCCTGGGTTGCAGCAGAGCTTTGGATCTCTTGCCTTTTATAAGCAGCACTTCAGTCAACAAGAATTTAGCTCGGAGGAATGCATTACAAATGTAGAACAAATCAAATTAGCTCTCAGATGTTATCTGTTGCTATCTCATTTCTTCCCCAGACTTCTGCTAACCACTGGAATGCAACATCTGGGCAGTTGAGGGAAGCAACTGTTTCACTAAAAAGTACTAAATATAGGTGCTATGGAACAAATTACAACACACTGCTTTACCACACCACCTACAGCACAAGATGAACTAGTAACAGTTACCTGCTGCAAAAAAGGTAATTAGGTCTCCCTAGCCTGTGTCACCTTTACAGCATAAAAAAGCCAACTTAATCAGAGCAATTATATGCTAAGGATGAATGACAAAGCTACAGTCATCTGTTGCAGAGGTTATTTAAAGAAATCAAGATTTGGAGCACCGTTTACTTGTTTCAAATTTTTTCCTTGCCACTGAAGTTTCAAGGCTCTGGAAGAATTCAGTAATGCATTCAATTATGCCAACCATAGGCTTTATGCTTAATATTTTACAAGCTTTAACTTCAATTTAGAGCAACATACTTTCTTCTTTTTAAAAGGAAAAAGTCTGCTTTCATGAAAGCTCTTTGGGATTTCCGTAGAATGGATTGGGGAAGGGAGTATGTGACTTCCTCAGCCAAAATTTTATGCAGCATTTCACCCTGATTAGCATTAAGTAACATACGTATTTGATGCAATGATTTACACAGAACTAGAGGTTTTACTGCCCAACAGTTTAGCAGATTTGAGAAGAGCAAATGAAAATTTACTGCAGCGGAAGTGCCACAGCTGTGAGCTCTGTTAGGTAGTGATCAGACTATGAATCACTTAATAAACTGTGCCATTGCTAGCAAAGGTTTTGCCAGCCTCCTTACCAACAAAGATTATAACCTTTCTGTGCAACAGCTGAGTGCTGTGAAAAAGGAACAGGACTAAGGTCCCTGCAGCACTAAGGTCTCCTTTAGAGGCTAAAATTGATCCATTACCACAACAGAGTTTATGGAATTGAGGCTTCTGCTTGTCAAACAGTTTAAAGACATTGGTGTAGTTCCTTGCTCAAATCATCTAGAAACAGTCTAGAACACTAGATCACCCACTGAAGAGAGCAGCTATGTACTGATGTGGGCTTTGTGTGACAAGAACCAACAGACTATGATCAAAGAGCATCATGTTTAGCCAGCACAGATGCATAAAGCATAGGTCTCTATCAGACAATTAATTAAAAAAATGGTTCTAAAAAACCTAGAGAAAAAAAACAAAGAGAAACTGGAAATGCATCAATTACCTGAGGTATTAAATATACTTTACGATCTAAATATATAACACAGTTTAGGCTTACTGGAATTTCTGTAACTATAGCAGTTTTCAAGAACTATTTTGCTACATGAATACTTTATTATTTTCACAAATAAGAAAATTGTATCTTTTCCATTTAAGGTTTATGCTATCCCATACTTTCAGAATACAAAAATGTCTAAGACTAAGGAACACTGTACATACTCTCAATCAAATAACATCCTTCTAATTCACAAAATGTGCTTTGGAATATTCTGATCTCTTCCAAAGTTTCCATATGCACCTTGAGTAAATCTCCATGTTTACCATGTACCATACAGAGGAAAACCTTGCTAAAAGCGCCCTTCATGATCAGTCATTACCCAACTCTTCCTAAGGTTTGTACAGTGTTTTCTGCAACAGTTTGTCCACCCACACAGACAGTCAGCAAGCCTAGTCCCTTGCTGTTGCATGCAGTCACATCATAAACCAATCAAATGCCATTGTAAAACTAAATAGGCTTTTTGGCCTAGGTTTCCAAAATTTGGGAGTGGGCCACTCTTCCATTCAAACTAATTTGGGGAACAATGAAAAAATTCACTCAAACGGGGTTTCTGACTACATCTTTTTCCGTCAGTGGTTCTTGTTTTCCGCTCCAACCCACATCATCTATTCTCTTCCTTCCCCCCATTCTTCCCCCCCCCCCCCCCCCCCAAAGGCTGGCTTGGACACTGTGCTTCAATTTTCTGTAGAACTTTCTATTTTTCTTTCCCATTCTTTGTTTAGTATATGAAAGCAGCTTCCTGTTTAGAAACATGGGAGTCCTACACCCTCAGTAATGATGTATTCAGCCCATCAATGATTTTGGCATGAATGCCTTAAACCTTAATAAGCCTGATGGGATTTTCTGTACATGTCATCATCAGTCCAAAAAACAATGCACAACGTTTGTCATCTTGCACTGAAGCAGCTCCCTTCCCAGTGCTACAGGTCTAATAAGAATTCTAAGTGCTTACAAGCTTCCTTCTCTTAAATATTTCAAATTATAGATTTCCAGTGCATACAGAACAAGAACAGAAGCACCAAGAGGAGACAGTGTTGTTGCAGAGCTCCCAACATGATCAATACTGTTCTGCTTTTCCAACCCTGAGTCTCCACAGCAGTCTGACATTGCTCACACGGCTCAAGTCTTACTATAACCTATTATCCAAATCCTGGGCTTGTCCTGTGCTGGGGAATAGGAATGAGACACATAACGTAATCTCTGTTCAACTTGAAAAAAAAACATCCCCCCCCAAACCTTACATGACCTAGAACAAAATTCTACCTTGTTCAGATATGTAGACTGGATCATTCTGTGAGTTCAAAAAAGGCAACAGTGTTGGTCACTTGAAATAAACTAAAATATTTGTCATTTCAGGAGTTAATGTACATACATTCACAAGTGCAGGCTGTTCCCCCTTCTGAATTTTAACTGCAATGAAGTTCTCCAGTGAAATTATTGGACAGCCATACAACTAGCGCTTGAATCAGTGGGTGCAGAAGCAGCCTTGTATATCACACACAACAATGTGCTGTTCTTCTCCAAGCAGTGTTTAGCAGCAAAGTGGTTAACCACAATTTATTCTATATGGCCTAATTCTTCAGCTAACGCTACTAGCAAAGCTGCTAGTCTGGAGTTCGTGCATTTTAAAATCTGACAATGCAAGGCACACATACTGTTCTACTTTAACTCTTTTGGGGGCTTGGTCTGTGCCTACATAAACATCAAAACATATTTTGATCTTTACTTATGGGTGAGCAGCAGAGTTAATTTAAAACTGTCAACAAGTGCCATCCTAATTAAAAACAAATGACTAATTGTACAACTACAGAGCCTGTTGACACAGGCTACATACAGCAATCAGGCAAAGCCAACCAAGCTTGAATTTGAGGAAATGCAGCACCATCTAGCGTCCTACGCAAGTTAGAGATTCAAAAGTTAGTTTCACAAGTCCACACAGAAATTTCACAGGCAGCTGACACTGTCACAAAAGCAGTAAGACACCAGAGGTCCAACTATAACAGCACTTCTGAAAAAGGGAATTACATAATAAAAATCTTGTTAAAAAAAAGCTGCTGAGAGTCAAATGTTTGCAGGCAGAACAGAAATTCTTTAAAGGCAATACGTTGAGAAATTCGTCTGCCACCTATCAAAAAGATGCAGTCCAAAGGCTAAAAACTACCAGAAGGCTACTAGAGTCTATAAAAAGCTACTAGAAATAAAGAGGAAAGCTTCAAGAAGCTGAGTAATATTAAAAATTCTGGCAGGCTAAAACCAGAAGACAATATGAAAAGGCAATTGAGAAATCTTGAGAAATTATTTAAGGAAAATTAACGATAAATTCTTTTGCAAACACATCAGGAGTAGGAATCTTGAAAAAGGGTTAGTACAGCCAACAGATGATCAAAGAATAGAAAGAACAGTAAGAAAGAGACAAGACTGCAGAATAGTTTTTTAAATGTATGGGGTTTTTAATCCACATTCATCATAGAGGAGCTTAGACTGGCTCCCACTCTGGAGAGCTCATTTCAAATTGGAGGGTCAGTAAAAAGATGCTGCTGGACACATAATAAACACTAGTATTATGGAAGATCCAGAGCAACATAAACAATAATAGATCTTTATAATCAGACAGTAAATACCCCAGAAATCAATTAAACAATAATTGAGCTAGCAGCCACCATGCATAATCTCTCACTTAAAGCTTCAAAAGAAACAGCAGTTAACAAATGAGACAATTTTTAAGAGTTCTACAGGGATTCAGGTGAGCTATGTAGGTGAGCTGACCTCTTTCAACTGTGCTGGTACTCTGTAATATAGAAATACTGCACAAACAGGCAGATGTGTTATGCTGGCAAATATGGCTCTTATTCTCAGAGAACCTAACAAGTGTTATTAATAGATATTCACTAAAATTTATCAAGGCAGAAGTTCCTGATGTACCAACATTTTATCATCTCAGTCCTCCAATACAAAAATCATATAGTTTAAAAAGGAATGGAGCAGCTTTCATCAAAAATGATTAAATAGAAAATCTTTTTGCAACCTGGAAAAGAGAAAACTGAAGGATAATTATGAGTAGAAAAGATGGAAAAGTACATGTATATACTCTGCTATCTCTGAATACCACCAAGCCAACATTGTCTGTCACACACATGAAAGTGACAGGCAGCAAGTTCAAAACCAAGCCCAAACCAGACAAAGCCAAAACCAGAGGCATTTGTTCAGAGAACACACACTCAGCCTGTGACATACATAACAATACATAGCAAGGGGCTTTACTAGTCTTCTAAAGGGATGTAGACTAATTAATGGAAGAGAAATCCCTCAGGTTATGAAACATACTCTCTCCTTTCCCAGATGTGCAGATCCCTGGGAACTGTAGGACTATCACTGTGTTCACCTATTTCTACTCTCTCCCCCAAGCATTTATTTTGGCCTCCTAGAGTGGTAGGAGATAAGAGAGACTAAAGAGGATCTCAGTGCAGCCATTCTTGTCCCTCTTTCAGAAGGGGAAGAGTTGCAGCATCACCAGTGTTCTTCCAACATCAAGGGCTGGGTACACATGGAACAGGAGTTGACGCTTGCTGAGCTAACTCTTGCAGAGCCAGCATGCTAGGAATGGAAGCGATAGGAATCACGGAAAAATTTTTTCATCCTAGCCCAGACCAAACTTCAAGCAAGGATGGCAGAGTGAGGGAAGTCTGCTACAAAGCCACTGCATACCTGTACTTCATTCAAATAATCTTTTAGTAGTAAGTTGTACAGATGACTTCTTTCACTTGCATACAAGGGACCTATATATGAAAACAGCATTGTGCACAGGTTTAAGATAACATTCTTGCGTGTGTGTACAAGTAGAGCTATTTGTCCTTTCTAGAACGAAGCGCAAGGAATGTGGTAGCAAGTCTCCACGTGATTAAAAACATAAGACTAATTGCTACTAACACACTAATTCTCAGCAATTGCTTCACTATTTCAGCTTCAGCTATTACTCCTATTTTCCTCACACTAGAGGACATTGCTTGAGAACTACAGAGTATGGATGCCACCTAGAAGCCAGAGCAGATTTTGTATCAGTTCCTGCTTTCCTTATTTCAAAGAGCATGAAGTATACATTCATCTTCTGAGTGTATATATATTACTGCCAAAAAAGTTAGTATTCCTTTAAGAAAAATCTGGCTTGGAGCTTACCAAGGCAGACCTTGCATTCCTCACCACTGTCACAAGCTATGGACATAAGTTATGAAGATTTTACTTGTAGGAGAAAGTGCCAGGGCAAGCTGCTTTTGCTAACCCTACAGAGCATGCCTAATAACCTAGGATAAATTAGGATTATCAAGTCACAAGTCAAGCTCTGTAGGAAATGTCCCAGTGTAGACCTACTCTCATATGCCTTTCAAACATACTTATTAAAACATTTCATAGCGTAAGTGCCTTTTTTTTCCCCATACAAGAAGGTGAATAAATTGCAGACAGGGTGGGCCTGAGAAAGTATATATTAAAAAAAGAGCTTTATTCAGAGTTCTAGTGCACCTTCAGTGCAGATAACCAATAAGCATCTTAAGCATTCAGCAGAGTTTAGTGTATTCAAGAACTGAAACAGGTTACCGACAGTGGGATATGAATGCATGCAGCAGGCAACTCAACAGCATGAGAGGCAACAACCCCAGTCTCTACTTATGGCCTTGCAAAGCATAGCTCTGTTAAAGCCACAATAAAAACAACTGAAAACATTGTGAATAAGCCCATCTTCTTTACATATCTTAAGTAGAAGATGCATATATATACACACTATTTGCCTGCTACAAGGATATGCATCAAGAATTTGAACGCAGAAAAGCCATAAATTATATTACTGTAGATTCATGTAGTATTGCCCTCCGAAACACCACTCTGCAAGACTCAGGTATTAGTAAGGACAGAAATTAACAAAACACACAAAAGTTACTCTTTTCTCAGAAAGTAAGGCTACATACTACAACTTAATATAGCATTAGCTCTATAGTAAAACATAAGAATAACGTCTTCAACATAAAAACACGACAAGTGAAATCTGAAAGACAAACTGAATTTATTTAAAACAAAAAATTAAGACAGTGCTATTGCCAAGATTGAAAAAATGAAGGATTCTTTTACCAATGTGACAAGACAGTCAGTTTACAGCAGTTACATTAATTCTGAGAAAATCAGGTTGGGTTTACACTGCTTCAATTGACATGTACCTTTTGCAAAACAAACTGGTTCCCCTTCCCAAAAGGGCAGACAAAAACATCCTATAAAAAACACATACAAAATTTTGAGACACAATTGAAACACAAACCATTGTCCAAAAGCCTGAAACTTTCCAACAAGGTTAAATCCTTTGTTGCTTCAACCAACCCTCAACGGGGGAGCTACAAGCACAACGCCGTCACCTCTGACAAAGAGCATCGGAATATTCCTTTTGGTAGACTATGAAGAAGGAAAGAAAAATTTATATTTACAATAGCACAGTTTACAAAACATATCTGCTAAGCATATGACCAAATTCAATCATAACAAAACACCAGAAACAAATCCAACAAATATAAGCTCAAACATACAACATTCTGGCATACTGAAGAGATCAATACAACTAACACCAAGACTTTGGATATCCTTTGTAGTTTCATAACAATTTGCCCAAAACTTCTGTTAGATCTTGGTTCAAAAAGTAGTCAGCAATAAACTACTTTAACAATATAACATAGTTTAGTTTTAAAAAAGTTTTCTATGGGGATAAATACACTAAATCCTTACTTTATAAATCTCTTCGTAGGTTTCTTCATCAATCTCTATTGTAGTTACAGTTTCTTCCACATCACCCAAAATCATATTTAAGTGCTGATCATATGCCTGTAGGAATGAAGTTAGTTTATTATTTCTTCCAAAATTCAAACATGAGCTTATTAAAATGAGAATTTTTGCAAGAATTTGAGACATAATTAGTTTAGCCTGATTTTGACCAAAATACACCACTATGTCAAAACAAAGTAGTATCAGTTATAGTTGTAATTCCAAACAAATGTCAACAAACCAGTACTCTGTCACATAAAAATAAGGGAAGACATTTATATTTACCAAAATGCTCTTTCAGGAAACAGCTCTGAAGCATTCAGTGAGAAAACATACAAGAACTCAGAGACAGACACACTTTATTAACATTAAACCAGCTACACATTCTCTGCTGCCAGTCCAGCCTCCCTGAATTGATTGCATGGGGCCATCTTAAAGGATACAAAAGCTCTAATTCATATAATGCTACAAAAATTTAAAATAAGCACATATTCCAAAAACCCTACAGAAGCACGATGCAAACTACACGTGTGCCTTATGGATCTCTCCTCATCTTTGTGTTGCCAAAAGAGTTGAGGTCCACCTAACACATGGGGCAACTGGTTCTCTTCCCCAACACAGTACAGTACTCAGGAAGGATGACTGACTTAATAGAAAGCAAAAATCTGTCTCATCAAGAGACGTATCACTCCCAGAGGAAAACACTTCGACAAATGAGATTTGCAGAGAATCCAGCTGAGTATATATGCCCATCATACCCTCATAGGGCATGCCTTAAGCAATACTTGTTTGATTATGATAATCTCAGTCTTAATTCAGTCTAAAGACCTCAGGGTACTTTACAAGAAGAGGCCTGCAGCATTATTGCTTGTGGAATGAATTGCTTGGTATCATTCAGGAGACAAGAAAAACAAAATACATCTCTTGACTCTCTACAGAAGCAGTTAATAGCAGACAGAGTACTGAACAAATTAGATTTTTCCACCAATCACATTACACTTCTGATAAGAGAAACAGTTCAGCCCTTGTTACTAAGATGATCTTTAACCTACCTTCTATAACCACTTCTGCACTTTTAACCCTGAGATACAGTTACCTGTGTTTTTACAGTGATTTTTTTAAACAACCAATGCAATATTACAGGTAAGCTTGTGTAACAGACTGTTGTACATGAAAAAAAAGGATGCCCAGTGCTTAGCTGAATAAGCATGGTAGCGTTCTGAAAGTTTTACTTACATGTAGTCTGCCTCTAAGCTCTCTGTCATTCCTCATTTTGACATAGATTCGCTCATCTAGACTGAGCCTGATGAGATCAAGTGGCTCCTCTACAGTATTTGTTGTTTGTTGCTAAAAAAAATAAAATTAAAAAAGTTAATTTTACAGAAGAAGCCTGTGAACTTTTCCATTACTCAGCGTTTGTGAGATGCAGAAAACAAACAGTTAAGAATATAGATGCAAATACTCCATTCCATCACATCCTATTGAACCTGAGTGCAGCTGATACTACCACCCTACAGATGTTTACCAGCCTGAGCAAAATGAGTTAAAAGACTTCAGTTTAGTTTGCAGCAAATGATGCCTCACGCATACTGTTGCATAAACTATATTCCTTACTAGCAACCGTTGTCCATAGTGCAGCAGCAGAAAGCCTACTCTGCATGAACCAGCACCACACCTGTGCCAACACATGGCACAGGCTAGAAAAACCAAACACAGGCTGACATTTTTGCCAGCTCGCATCGGTTAACTGGATGACACACTGCCCCAAACACACACCTCTCCTTAAGGCCTAGCTCAACAACACAGCATTCATGCCAGGCCTCAAAGCAGGTTAGAAGCCTGAACGCACACCGGGCTGAGGTCTCTTTTTTGTAATACAGGTGTACTTTCAGAATCACAGCTAAAATGCATGAACATCTTTGTGAATATCCTGCAGCACGCTACCAATTTCCTTCTCCGTGAGGCAGAGCCAAGGGTATTTTCCTCAGTCGCTTTCCTCCATTTCCCTCCTCTGGCAGTTCCTGGGGAAACGGGCCTGAAGCGAGCCTTGCCCGCGCTCCTGACAACCCCGGCGGCGGCACAAGGACCGAGGCCGTGTAGTACTGTCATTCCCCGCAGAAAGCGCTCTCCCCGGAGGGCTGCGCCTCAGGAAGGCTGCCCAAGCCGGGGGCTTTGCCGGGAGGTACGCCCGGTCCCAGCTAGGCAGCCGAAAGCCTGCCTCCATCTTACGCCCCGCCAGCCGCGGAGGCTTCCCCGGGGCCCGCGGAGGGAAGGCGGGAGGAGCCGGGAGCGCGGGCCCGCTGGCAACGAGGAAGGGCCCGTCCGCCGCCTCCCGCCCTGAGGGAAGCGGGCAGCCGCTTACCTGATCCACCTCATCCGCCATCTTTCAAACCGCCTCCCGCGCTCTCCCGCGAGACTTCATGGCCCAGCCCCTTCCCCTCCGCCGGGGGCGGGGCCGGGGCACGGCGGGGCCCGCAGCGGGACGCGGGGGCCGTGGGGGCCGTGGGCCGCCCGCCGCCGGGGGACCGCCATGGCCAGGAAGCGCAAAGCGTCGTCCCGGCCAGCGGCTGACAGCAAGAGGCGCTCCGGGGGGCTGGGGGCGCGGCGGGGCGAACCGGAGGAGGAGGAGAAGAAGGAGGAGGGTGAGTGCGGGAGGGAGGCCGGGCGGGCGCTGCGCCATCGCCGGGGCTTGGGGCCGGTCCAGGCCTCTGGTGTTTCGGAGGGGTCGGGGAGCAGCGGGTGTCAGCTGGCTCTTAGCGCCGCGCTGGGCCGCGACAGCCCCTGTGAGGGAAAGGGCCGTTAGCTCAGGCTGGAGGCGTGGATAGCCGTGTTCTCCGCAGCGCCAGAGGGCGGGACGATGGGCGCGCAGAAGCCGGGGGTTTAAATCCCTGCGTGAAGTGGGCCCCACACGCTGTCTGGAAGCACTGACAAAGGCTGTTAATAAGGCACTGAGCGACCCGGTGAGGGTTTGTCTCACCTCAGCCGTGGCGGGGCTGCGGACAGCCACCCCACCCCCCCGCGGCGGCTGGACACGGCCGTGACACGCGGGTCCGTGTCCCAGGAGGTGCCCTGGAAAAAGTTCTCCAGAGCAGCTTCACAAAATAGCAGTTTCTTGTGGTTCGCATGTACGATGCTTGTTTTTCAACTGACCCCATTGGTAGGACTATAGGAATCTTTCTGTGCTTCTTGTGCATTACATTATTAAGAATTTTTTCCTTAAACAGGTCTCATTGTTCAGTTCTTACCTATTTGTTCAGAAACAATGACATGCACGTTGTTGTGAGTGCTCACTTTCTTCTGTAGCTGGCTCTAATGAAATCTGTGGAGGTATTGTTTCTGATTGCCATGGAGATGAAACTTCATCCTTTAACATATCTTCCTTTCTTCTGTGCCATGCAGATGATTTTGAAGAGAAAAAGCCCAGTGTAAAGAAGAATGACTCAAAAGCTCTTGCTAGGAAGAAGGAAGAAGAGTGCGATACTGGAGTTTCTAACTCAGCAAATAAGCCTACAAAACAAAACGGGGCAAAATCACTAATAAAAGAAAACAAAAAAATCACTAGAAATAAGGGGAATCATAACAAAGAGGAAACATGCAGGTAAGTTTACTTATCAGTCAAGTCTATGGGAGCTCTCTCTTCATGGTTACATGTTATTTGTTTAGGGCCTAGTGCTGCATATGTGCATGTGAGCAGTTTATTTTAGGCTATCAGTCCAATTTAGTACATTTATGTCATGCAGCTGAACAGAAGTACCATCTTATTCGTTGCAGAGTCAGTCCTGAGGAAGATAGTCTGTATGGGAAGCAAATGCATGAGCCTTTTCAAATTCAGTGGTTTAAATATAACATTTTATTTAATTTGTTACAGTTTTTACATGGGACTAGGGAGGCTTTATGGAATCCAGCACGAATAGAAATGTTGGCCTGACATTTGGGTTTAAAATGATGAGCAGAAATCTTTAAACATATCATTCTATGGTGTTTTTTGGAATCCAAATATAATATCAGCAGGGTCTGCCCATGGAGATTGCTATAGCAAATGAATTCATAAAAAGAAATTAAACTGATTGGTCTTGTTTCAGTGGCCAGCCAGAGCCAGAGTATTAGTGTAGTGAAACAGAACCAGTTCCAATTTCAGTACACTTTGAAAATTCAGTAAAAACAAATGATTCAGTGAACCCTTTCTCCAAGGACTCATTTGTACAAGCTGTTCTGAAGGATGAGGCCTTTTGTAGGTTCAGGCATCTTCCTAAACAGCCTTGCAGAATCAGAACCTAAGATTGCACTGAAAAAGCGTTGCTCCGCTGAGTCCATGGTGACTTCTGGCAAAGATGGTTTGCTTTACAGAGAAGGTATCTGTGTTTTAATTGTCAAATACTCAATCTGTTGTTACTGATGCAGAGGTCATGCTTCATTTATTTCACTATTTTTAGTGTGTTCTTCCTCTATTTTTCTTAAATAAACAAGCACCTGCACTTCCTGATGCTAAAGCCATTTTGATCATTGTAACAGTGACTTGCTGAAACCCCCTCAGAAGGAGATAAAGTTGAAGAGAGAATCTCCTGTTAAAAAAGAGATGGATGAAGACAATACTGACGATGATGGTGCTGAAAGTGAAGATGAATGGGAGGACGTGGAAGGTAACAATTGCATGTTTATTCATTTTAAGGAGTAAATATTCTTACACACAATTTGGTTTTTTGTAATTTGATTTTTTGAACCATTTCTCATTCGGATTCAGGTAAATGTTTACACTCTGTATACCTAAAGTATGCTCCATGTGCATATCTGTATCTTTAAAAGCTCATATCTCACAATGCTTTTAGAATAGTTCCAAAGTAAAAAAAAAAAAACCCAGACAACTACTGACCTGATGGTAGTGCCTTGAATTTGACTATTTGTTGGCTTATGTTAAAATTATGCTACCATGCACAAAGCACTTTCTCAGCTGTTTGTGTTGTCTAATATTGAGCAGCTAAGAATGAGTCAAAACTGCCACTTCCTAGTAAAGGAGAGTGGAGATGAAACCAACTGAGCTGTTTGATTAGATGGTCATCAACAAACTGTGATAAGAATCATGATGATCATAATCTTCATATTTTGCTGCTACAGATTTATGCCTTCTAAAGTGAACTGTTGTCAGTTTTTTTTCTTTGCTACCCTACAAGTACCCTTCAAGTTACATCTGCTTCATTCACCTTTCTCCTGATTGAGTTTGCCTGTGGTACTCACGTGCCATTAGACTGTTGCTGAGCTGATTCCTCAACACCAGGTGACTGGCATCCCACAGTTACTTGAAATAAATGAGTACACGCAGTATTATGGAAGATCCAGGAGCTGGTAATTACTGAGGATGTTCTGTTTGTAGGTTGTTTAAACACTTGAGGAGGAATAGGTAGGTTCTCAGCCCATTGTCAGCATCTGTTCCATGTTTATTTATCATTTAGTAATATTTTATTTTTCCAGAACTCCAGGAACCTGCCACAGATAAGTTAGAAGAAGCTGCTGTTCTTCCAGCAGCAGTGCTGCCAAGCAATCCTGTCGAGATAGAGATTGAAACCCCAGAGCAGGTGAAGAAAAGAGAGAGAAGGTAAGAACAGGGAAGGCAGTGGAGGGCCGTTAAAGGATGAAATAAAAAATATGCTAAGTCTTGACTGTCACTGACTTGCTGTCTTCTGGTTGGAAATCCCCACTTTGTGCAGACTGTTGAGTTGGAATGGTGCGAGGTCATGGGATGGAGAACAGTGTGCACACTGACAATTTTACCAAAAGTCTTCAGTGGAAGTTGGTGGGAATAGAGGTTTTTCAGCTTCCTTGAAAATCAAGCATGTAACTTCATTGTGCTTTAATATCTACATTTCCAAGCCAGAGACAGTAGTAGATCTCTTCAAGGAGAGCTGTGGGTGAATGGCATTGTTGTACTGTAAATATCTTAACAGCTCAGGTGGAAGCCTCTGTGTGCCCATACCTGAGGTGTGAATAGGTGAGTCAAGTGAATGCCCTCAGCATCTGGGAGCATTATGCCAAGGAAGGCTTTCTTTGTGTGGTGGCTGGAGGCCTGATGATATCTCATGCTGTTACAGGGTAGGCACTGTCCCAGGCCAGCCCTTCATAACAAAGCAACCAGAGTATCTGTTGCTTCTAAATTAAAAGACTTCATTGATGAAGAGAAGACCATTTCTCCAGGAATCTGAATGGAATGCTAGCAGTAATCTGAAAGTCAAACAATTCAGACAGTGAATTGTAAGTTTAGTATAGAGCTGTCCAAAACTGTCTTGTAGGAAACTGTAGGCACATAAAGTTAGGTAGAATTCAGGCCATCTGAATATACCCAAGCTCTCAGTAGTCAGGTACATGGAGTTCACAGTTTATTAGTTGTATGCATCCTGCATGCCTATTCACATAGCCAGTAACTAAACTTCTGTTAAGTGGGCACAGAAGATTCTCTGGGATAGAGTCTCTTTGTGAACTGATCCAGTTCAGGAATCTAGAAAGGCAGGTCCATAGAAAACCCAAACCATCCATTTCTTTTTTAATCTTATGCAGAGAAAAAAGGAAGGCCGAGTTCGAGACGTATCTTCGGAGAATGATGAAACGTTTCAGCAAGGAGGTTCGTGAGGACACGCATAAGGTATTGGTCACAGAGAAACCTGGCAGAGAAAAAATAGAGCATAAAGATGTCTGAACTGATTCATAATGAAGAAGAAACTAATTTTGATCAAATAATTTGGGGCCGTGGCTAGAAGTGAAAAAATAAAAAGGCTGTAGTCCTGACAAATGCTCAGTAGACTTCTCCTAAACTGTAAGTTAGAAACATCAATGGCTGCATTAGTAAAATTCTAAATCAAAACAGATATGACTAGGGTGTATATTTCTCCATTGAGTGTGTATCTGCTCCTTCTGTCGGGGTTAAAGTGTCAATCATGTAGAGCAGGAGAGACTGACAGGAACTTCAAGGCTTTACTGTTTTCTGATGGTGATCTGAAGACAGCCCTGTGTCCAGCCTGTTTACGCTTGGGAGGCTTCATTGTTGCCTGTCTTTGTTAAAAGGAGCAGTAAATATACCATGGACAGTAGTTCCGGCAAGGAAAATTTCTTGTGAACTCACTATAGAAACTTTTTTCTCTCAGGTTCATCTCTTGTGTTTATTAGCAAATGGTTTCTATAGGAACAGGATCTGCAGCCAGCCAGATCTTCATGCCATTGGTCTATCCATCATCCCCACCCACTTCACAAAAGCGCCTGCAGGCCAAGTGGACCTTCTCTACCTTTCCAACTTGGTGAAATGGTAAAACTCTCTTTCCTAATCATGCTATCACATAGAATGTATGAGCCAGGGTTCAGGGAGAGGAGTAAATACAATTACCTATTTTTGGTGATTTTTCTGATTTTAAATACAGGGGTGAAATCTGTCCTTTTTACAGAAGGAAAGGATGAACTATGAAGTTTAAGAATACAGCCACAAACACTAGACAATAAGTAGGTGTCTTATATTTCAGGTTTGTTGGAACCTTCACTGTCAATGATGAGCTTTCCATTGAAAAAGGAGAGCCCCTTCAGTCGACCTTGGAGAGGCGCTTTGCCATCTATGCTGCACGAGATGATGAGGAGTTGGTTCATGTAAGTGACTGGGAAGTGCAGCGATGCTTGCTGAGCTTGGATGCTAGATCAGTGCTGTAGTGCTGTGAGGTCATACACAAAGTGGTGTTTGAGGGATGGATTTGGAGAAAGCAAATCAGTAACTTAGGTGATTCCGTGGCTTTTTCTTTTTGTTGTGTTTTTATCTGGAGTCCTTCTGTGAATACATTAGGTGCCTAATGGGAGCCTCTAGTTCTGGGTGGTGTCACTGTGCACTCTGTGTTCTGCTGTGGATGGCTTTATGTACGGTGTATAGAGCTACTTGTTCCTAAGTATGTTTTGGCTTCTTTATATTGCTTTAGTAGTGTAGATCAAAGCAAACCAGCTTAATAGGTTTCGTCTGAAACACTAATTGGAGTGAGGAAATTCTCAGGACTTACTTGCAGCCAGAGAAACTCTTCACAGATCTTTGAGTTGAAGGTTGGTAGTTTGCTGCTATGAGTCACCACTGAAGGCCAAAGGAATTGAACTTTTATTTAGAGCAGCCCGAGGCCAAGTCTTCAAAAGGACATTTTGTGGTGGAATTGGATTAAGGGAGGAACTGGAGTAAGTTGTTTCAAGTGACACAGAGATTTTAGTAAAACAACCAGGAGGTCAAGTTGGCAGGGGACATTTGAAAGAGCAGAAACAAGCTGCTGCTTTGCAGGTGCATGGCTTGCAGCTCTGCTCTGTTGCTGATAAAGTGGGATGTTGCAGCTTCTCTGCTGCAAAGCAGGAAGCAGTTGTGGTGGCTTTGCAACCTTGCTGTGGAAATGTAGAGGTGTCGCTTCCTGGGACAGGAGGAAAAGACAAAGCAAGCCTTGCTTAGGTGGCTTCAGTTGAGTCCCACGCAGGAAGGCAGTTGCCAGGTCACAGCTGTTAGCCACTCAGTTGTGACTGTAATGTCATTCTCTGAATGGCTGGTGTTTCTGCTGGGTTCAGCTGATGGTATGTGGTTGGCTTTGGCCACCTTTGGGAGGCAGGATTTAGAGTCGTCTTACTCAGTTTTCCTCAAGAAAGAGAGACTGATGGGGTGGATGGGATTTGAGTGACTTAGCATGTCTGCTCCAGCAGGATGGGTCATTTAGCCTTTTTAGGAATTGGTTCCTCATCTGTAAGTTAACAGCAGTACCCCTGCCACAGTAGTAACATAAATAAGAGCCAGAGAAGACTCTGCGGTGCTTTAATACTGTAGCAGCTGGGCTACCTACACATCTGTGTCAGTGTATACAGCACTGGATAAAAGGTAGGAATGGAAATGATTTCTGACAGAACCCAGGTTGTAGAAGAGTTTCAAGAGGTTTTTTTATATACCTTGAAAAAATGTTAAACATGCTTTATTTTTTCTTTTGCAGATATTTTTAATTATTCTGCGAGCATTACAGCTGCTGTGTCGCCTCGTGCTGTCTTTTCAGCCTGTTCCTCTCAAGGAGACAAGAGCAAAGGTAGTTTTTGTTGGGTGTGTGCAATAAGGAATAGGTCACTGGTTTAGAGAGTAGGATTGAAAAAACTTTCTGGCTGGTGCAGCTTGCAGGAAATCACTTACTGCATGAAGCATGGTGATGACAATGTTCTGTCTATAGTGCAGAAGATGCAAACCCTTAATTTTTAGGTTTCTCCTTTAAAACAACCACCCATTTTGTGTCTTTCAGCAAAGACTTCTTATGCTTCAGTGGTTTTAAATCTCCTTAAAACTTTGAGAGCAAACACTTGCTGCTTGAATACACCTCTCTTCAGCCATTTGCCTGCCAACCTTTGGTCTGCATGCACCTCGTGCTGACTGCAGTCTTTTTTTTTAACATGTTGTTAGCCATGGTGATAAAAGTGACCTAGCCTGTTTCTTCTTTGCAGGGAAAAAGCTCATCCAAGAGGCAGTCTCTCAGCAGTACCTCTGAGGGGCAGGAGAGCTCTTCCACAACACCAAAAGCTGTGGCAAAAAAATGCCCCTGCAAAAAAGCCAAGCAGGATGAGAAATCCTCAGAGAGCCAAGAAGACAAAAAGGAGTCAAAGAAACCCAAAACTGCTCAGACCAAAAGGACATGCAAGTCAAAGCTGACTAGAGGCAGCCAGGAACAGAAAGAATCTGGTAATGAGGAGAGCAGTTTAGCGGAAAAAGATGTGCCAGTCAGGCCCAAGAATGATCGCCGGAGGCGAGTGGCCTCCAAAGTGTGTTACAAAGAAGAGAGTGGAAGTGATGAGGGCAGTGTTTCGGACTTTGAGGTTTCAGAGGAGGAGAGTGATCTCTCTGATGAGGATTTTGGAACTGTCTCTAAAAGGTGGAGGAGTTCACAGAGCTCCCAGAAGTCAAAGGTAACGGCTATAAAAAGCCCCAAACCTGAGACTTCAGAATCAAGGCTATCCAAAAATTCATGTGAAGCTGAGCCTAGGCCAGCAAAAAGTACAGCTCCAGCCTTGCCTCATGGACAGAGAAAGAGAAACAAAATAATTTCTAGTGATGAGGATGATGGACAGCAGGAGGTAAGGAAAGTGATGGGCACAGACCAGTGGCTGGAGGTTTTCCTTGAACGTGAGGACAAGTGGGTATGTGTAGACTGTGTTCATGGCAACGTTGGCCAGCCCCAGCTGTGCTTCACATATGCCACAAAGCCGCTTTCCTACATTGTGGGATTTGACAATGATGGGAGTGTCAGGGATGTGACGCAAAGATATGACCCAGTGTGGATGACCGCAACAAGGAAGAGTCGTGTGGACCCTGAGTGGTGGGAAGACACGCTGCAACCATATAAAAGTCCCTATCTTGAAAGAGACAAGAAGGAGGAAAATGAGGTAAATGGCAATAGGTTATTCAGGACCTTTAGTGCCAGAAGTCCAGTCCTTGGATTCTCATTCAGGCGAAAATCATTAGGAATCTTTCCATGAGGAAGGAAGTTTGTATTTGAGCTTGAAATGCTCAGATTGAGCATGTTTTAAAGGGAATATACAATGATAGATTGAAATAATATCAAATGGAGGCTGCTCAAGAGAAATTTGCGTAGCAAAAGTACTGGACAGCCCATGCTGGAAACTTACTAACATGGTTTCTGTACAGTTTAGCATTACCCTTCTCAGAGAGTCTTTAAAATATGTAGATCTGGGTACACATCTAAATGCCTGTTTGCAACAAGAATGCTTTGGTCTGTTGGCTCATCTGATTTAAGTTTCTGGTGTTTTTTCCTTTGATCCATACTATAACATTCTTATTTTCTTACAAAGGGTATTGCAAGAGAGTTCTGAAACCACTCTTCTTTGTATAATTCCTACAGTTTCAAGTTAAGCTTCAAGATCAGCCTCTGCCAACAGCAATTGGAGAGTACAAAAACCACCCTCTCTATGTACTGAAGAGGCACCTCTTGAAATATCAGGCAATCTATCCTGAGTCAGCTGCTATCCTAGGGTACTGTAGGGGAGAGGCTGTCTACTCCAGGTGAGTTGTGCACCTCAGGTGTAACTGATCTTGTGACTGTGATCTTTGTAACAAATTTAAGAGCTAATTTGCATGAAGACTGTGATGGTATCAGCAGTAGTCTCGGGCCCCATGCATAGACAGGGTGAGGCATTTAGCTGCTCAGATAGCATTTGCGTATCACTTAGAGCTTTTTTACCATTCCTAATGTGAATAACAGTTTGGAAGTCTCTTATGGAGGGACTTAAAACTCTTATGGTTGCTTCCATCTGGCCTTTTTAGAGACTGTGTACACACGCTGCACTCCAAGGACACTTGGCTGAAGCAAGCTCGAGTGGTGAGGATTGGAGAAGTGCCTTACAAGGTAAGAAGGTTTGACTTCCTCCTGTGCGTTCAAACTCAATTCTATTTTTTTTTACCTTCTCTCTGTCAGCAGATGTAGATTTCTCGATTTCTCACTTGCTTGCATGGCATGTGGTAGCTGCATTGTGAATCTGCCCACCAACTGTGCCTATAGTTCCTATATACTACCCAAAGCCCAGCTATCTCTTCTTCCCACCCCAAGGGTATCTAGCAGAACTGCACCCTTTTCTTCTTCTTCAAAGGCATCCAAGTGTTTTATATGAACTGTAGAATATGACTCCTTGTTGCCTTCAGGTGCCATGGGTTATCATTTATAAGCAGTGGATACCGAAGCTAAGAAATAGGCATTTCTTCTCTCCCAGAGCCTTCTCCTTTGATGTCCTAGGACAGTCTGAAATCACTGGCAGCTTGTTGTGGTGTTACAGGGTTGGTCGTTGTATTTGCACAGATGGTGAAAGGATTTTCCAACCAGGCGAGGAAGGCGCGCCTTGCAGAGCCTGCAAACCGGGACAAAGAGGACCTGGCACTGTTTGGTCTCTGGCAGACAGAGGAGTATCAGCCGCCTGTAGCAGTGGATGGAAAGGTAACTAGGAAGGCAGAGGGCTGATGTTAAAGGAAGTGTTTTGTGTGGAACTATGGGGTTTATTTTTCCAGAAGTTGCATGTTTTAGAGGTGAGATCAGTCAATAACATCTGGATGCAGGATTAAGAGTTCAGAGGTAACCATCCCCAGGAGGAAATGATCAAAACTTCACTGAGGCCTTTCTTTCCTGAGTACAAGTAATGAGTGCTAGCAGCACAGACTGCTAACTTTGTAATTTCGTTGATCTAGTTTTCCTAGCCCATGTTTGTTTCGCTAATTCTCTGCATTACAGCTTGAGTAACAAGGCCTGGGCAGAGAACATAGCTAGGAGATAACCATGCAGCTAAAATTTAGGCTTGTGCCTTGTCATGTGAATATTAATTGAATACTGGAGTGGAATGTAGTAGGTCAGAAGGAAGGGAGAGTCCCTGAGTTGCAGCAGGGATTTTCACCTCTCTCCAGAGAGCAGGAGCGTTACCATTTCTCTTTAATTTTGCAATAACAGGTTCCTCGGAATGAATATGGAAACGTCTATCTCTTCCTGCCATCCATGTTACCCATTGGCTGTGTGCAGCTGAGACTCCCAAATCTGAACAGATTGGCACGGAAGTTGGACATTGACTGTGCTCAAGCCATCACTGGATTTGATTTTCATGGTGGCTACTCGCACCCGGTGTACGTAAAGCTGCTTTGTTGCATCTGACAGATTTTGACGTCCTGCAGAAGTTGTATACACTGTGTTAAGGAGTGCATGTGATGAGTTACAGTTCTGTCAACATTCAATAACTTTTGGTTTGGCTGGGTCAGCAGGCATTTGCTCCCTTTCTTTTTTCTTCTGGTAGCTGACACAGGATTGTGTTCTCCTTCCTAGTACTGATGGCTACGTTGTCTGTGAGGAGTATAAAGAGGTCCTCATTGCTGCCTGGGAGAATGAACAAGCAGAAATAGAAAAGAAGGAGAAGGAGGTGAGAATTATTTTTGCAGCTTCCTTATTGTTACATTTATTAAATAAATTTCATTGAAACTGTGGACAATCAAAGAAGGGTGGGCTGTGTAAGCAACAGACACAGAGCTCTGTGACCGTGAGGGGCTAGTTGCATCCCCCAAGTGTCCCATTTGGGGCTTGCTGTCTGGACTGCAGTGGGATGCAATACAAGTGCGTAGCAATATTTGAAATAGTGCATACTCTGGAATAGTTTTCCATGGCTGCTGGGAAACAAAAATGAGGAATACACATAGGAGATGAAAGTTTTGGAGGTGGTTCTGGTGTAATTTACACAGTCAGGGTGCACATCAGAAAGTGACAGTGATTCATGTATTAGGCAGATAATTGGACACCAATACATTTTACTCTTAAGAATCCTACTGGCCTATAATCTTTTAATGTGACACATTTAAGTTGGCATGTTTTTTTTTAATGGCAGTTTAAAATCTTCAAACTTCCATTTTCTGTGGGCGTAAATACATTGAAAATTACAATAGTAAATTTTTCTCTTTTCAATAACAATCCCACACAGAAGCGTGAGAAAAGAGCTCTGGGGAATTGGAAGCTGCTGACAAAAGGACTTCTCATCAGAGAGAGACTGAAGCAACGCTACTCCATCAAGGTATTCTGCATTTCTATCAGTGATTTCTTTCTCGGGATGGTATTTTTCTACCAAGAGATTTTTTTTTCCAGTCTTTCCAATGTGTTACGTTTCCAGCTGTAGAGTGTAGAACTTCCAGAGTGTAGTTGCTCAAAAATCTTCTTTCCTGTTGTTAGCATGTGACTAGCAAGTAGTAAAAAAAACTACACCAGAAATTCAATGTGGTCATGCCCAAGAAAGATTCATTATTGTTTAACAAGAGATTAGTGTTTCCTAAAGCATCATTTTTTTGGTATGATCTTCTGTTTTGACATACCCACTTCCTAGATTTATTCCTCCAAGCTAAGCATGTAGCTAACAGGATGAGAGTGGGCTGCTTTTTGTTAGGAAGTCAGATGTTTTAGTTCTTAATCTTTTCCCCACTGAGAAAGGTGATGCATTATCTTTTTAAAGCAGGTTTATTTTTATTCTGTCATCAAACGTATTTTGCTTGTGTTGAAAGAATGCTTGACATCCAGGAACAGAAACACACCGCTTTGAGTGAGAAGCCCAAACCAGAGCAGCCAACTTTTGTAATGTCATTAAGTGTCACCGTGACAGCAGACAAGCCCTTAATAGAAAAGGGTAGTTACGAATGATATATAGAGCAACTTTTCAGTTTTCATGCCTGTTTTTTCCAGACTGAGCCGTCAGCACCCGTGTCAGAGAAAGGAGCAGGATTCTCTTCTGATGAAGAAGGAGGTCCAAGTGCAGAGACTGCAGTAGGGAATGCAGCCATTTCATGGCCCCAAAATCGCCAGTTAGAGAAAAAAAAAGAAGAGAAGACAACCAGAAAGAGCAAGCAAGAAAGGAAAGGAGAAGCAGCACAGTTGTTCCCTTTTGAGAAACTCTGATCAGAACAAGCTTTTCTTTGCCATTTCCAGATGCAAGAACAGTAGTCACATCCTTTACCAGTTAAGGACTTAGTCTTCCTGTGCACTTGTGTTTCTGAGCTATCAGGGACCAACCTAATTCAGTATCAAGAGTTTCTTTTGCTATCACAGGCAATTAGATTCATCCTTTTATCCTTGGATTTACAAGCAGCAAATGTGCAGTTGTACCTTCTGAGAAGATTGGTTTGTGCTCTTCAGGTTTTTTGATCTATCACTCAGCACTAATAATTCTGTTTTCTGAGGAACTCCTTTCATTAGCACTGTCTTTTCCCATTTTTCTCCTTTCTATTTTTCCTGCTTGCTCAGAACTAAAGCATGCAGCTGCTATTTAACAGTCTGTGGTGAGCTGGCCAAAGGACTACTAATGCCCTCTTTGATTCATAGCTCATCCAAATCAGTGGTGAGGTAGAGTTCTGGTCTTACTGTCTTATTATTACAGAAGGGGAAGTACTTCCTCTAAGGTGTAAAGAAACACGCAATCACGATTTGGAGGAATCTGAAAATTTACTTTCTAAAGAATACCTGCCCTTTGTGAAAACTCAGTTTTGGCTTTTCAGCCTACAGTCTTCCTTTACTTTCAGAAATCTTGTGCATTAGAAGGGAGAAGCCCTGTCCTCATTTCAAACTTAAGGTTAAATATGTCTTCTTAAGTAATTTGAACATATGTATACTTGTTTCAGTTTTGTTTTATCAAGACCATGTGGATGTGTTGTGGAGCAAAACATGTAAAACTGGCTGAGTATCATAGTCAGAAATGAAATCCACTGAAACCAGAGAGCTCTTGTAAATGTTATCTAGTACCTAAGCATTTGAAAATGGTTGAGAGAGGAATATTAAATCTACACAAGCTTTTCCTGCAGTTTTGTAATAGAAATGCTGATCTGTCTTCTGCAATATTTTTATAACTGACACTGTCTCTTCAAAAATAGATGGGAATACTAGTCTAGTCGTTGCTGGACATTGTCACAGAGGAAAGACTGAAATGCAGGAAAATGGCTGACATTTAATTATGTTCAGAAAAAACTCTATTTTTATACTGTATTTGTAGAACAAAATAAAGTATGGAAAAACAGTATGTTGTCTGTTATGCTTCGCCTCCAGCCAGCTCATTCTTCTGTAAGCAGCTCAGTTTCCCTGGAGGGACTTTCACACAAGGATAAGAACACACTGTAGTATTTCCAGAAGTCGCAAATCGGGTCCCGGGATATCCCAGAGCTGGCTGCTTGTGAATTGTTTTAATGTTAAGGATCTTCATTCTGAGTTTTTAGGTTTTGCTACCAAATTCTGAATAAATATCAACCTCAGTTGGAGGCTTGGGGAGTAGATACAACCTGTATATAAATAAGGCTTCAAGAAAAATTCTGAATCTTGCATAAACTGGTAAAACTGCAGAGGGCACAGAGGACATAGTTCCTTCTGTGTTCGTTATTGCGCTCATAGGCAGGATACACCCAGAGACAAGCGCTTTGAATGCGTGGGCACACGTCCAGCTCCTGCTGATACTGGTAATTTTTCATCATCTTAAGATGGGAGCTGGTGGCAGCTGTACCAAAGCGACTCTGCACTTCCTAACTTGGGACACTGGGCACAGATACACGACGTTATGAGCGTAATGACTATTTATAGTCAGCGGGGAAAGAGACAATAACATCTTCAGGTGGCAGAATCCTACCCCTCAGCTCCATAGGCAGCCAGCTCTCCTAACCTAAGCATGCAACAGATGAAAGAGTAAATACACTTATTGTAAGGGAGACTGAAGCAGAAAGGGAAGATGATTGACAGATGAGGTACATGTTCTGTCAGATTTTGGTAAGGAAGCAAGAGAAATACTGCTTCAGTTGTTTCTATAGAAATGTTGTGTACGTGCAATGAAAGCGAGCCTTGGCTGCACCACCACACCTAGCCTGGGAGACAATGAAGTTCCTGTCTGTGAAAGGAGTCTTACTTTATTTTGTGTCAATCCTGTAAGACAAAAGTATTTCCAGCTGTCGAATGCATAGGTAAACCCCCAGTCTCTTTAAAAATACAAAAGGCTGTATCCAGTAAGGCTGAACCATCATATTTTTCAAATAACCTTAATGGAGGCAATGCAGTTACTATTACTTCAGTAGTCAGTAATGGGGAGTAAAACCCCTGTAGGCTAGAATCAGCCTTTCATCACACAGAAGTATATAGACCAGATAGATCGCAGCTGTTCTGTTACTAGGATCTTGTTTCCCAAAATGGAGAAATATTTGCAGGATAAACAAAACCCAGCTGTACATTTATCTCAACCAACAATAGAAAACTAGTTCATGTGGAACCTACAAACTAATCCCTCGTGTACCTGGACACTATTCCTGGACATGAAACGTACAATGTAAATGTAATAAAAAAAGAAGCCTACAGACCAACCTTTTGAAAATTGTATTTTATTAAATATACAAAAGCTCAGCACTTCTGTAGAAAATTGTATCTTCATCTCTAATACCATAATGCTGGTTAGTTTCCTGCTCATTGGTAAAACAGCAGTCCAACACCTGTTTTTCTCCCCAGTGGAGTGCAATTCTTTATTCACGGAGCAAAAGTTGGTGTTAGTGAGCAGCAGGAAGACTGCGCAGTATCGCTAACGCATGTCAGCTGCACGCATGAGACCACTTGCACTTCCTATATCTTTCACTCACTACTACTGCTTTTACCAGCAGAACCAAGCCATGAGACTGAATTGACAGCATTCAAATACCAGAAGAATGAAAAGAATTAAGGCTAATAAAGTAATTACTACTTCTCAAAAAATTTAACTCAGATCTCTCTTTCAGTACCACTTGTAGCAAACGTTTGCTTCTATGTATGTTCAAGTTAAGTTCCTTCGGTATGGGGAACACCCTGATGGTCATAGCTGGATTTCGTAAATGAAGACATTATTTTTGTACTGATTTGTATATACTTACAGAAAAAAAACCACACTGTAGTGTAGGGAGGGCACATCTGGAAGCCAGACTTTAGCTAGATGGAGAGAGACTTAAAAACAGTACAAGATAGTCTCTAATCTCAAGTACTGGTTACAGCAGAAATACGTAAACATGAGCCATCACAACACTAAAAGAAGGCATTCCTAACAATATAAAGCTGAAAATTTAGGCTACTAAAGTCTATGAACTATAATCAGGCAAAAATGTTTTCATTATTTAATTTCACAGAGTACGTTCATTGTCCTTACTAAGTGAAATTCAAGAAAGAAACAGTATACACAGCAAAAAAAAACCCAAATAGAGAATATACATTCAATTGTAAAAATTAGTTTTGTTTCGAGGCAGCAGGTTTTATTTTTAAAGGTTGGTGACCTCTGAGTATCCCCTTAAGTAAGTGCAATTTGAAGTTAAATTTTTGAAATAGTTATGTAATGGTATAGTCCATGCTATCATTTTGGATGCTTAACCAAGAACAACTTCAGAGATTTTTTAAAAGTTGGGGGAAATCAATGCTTTCTGACAAATCTGCCCTACCTCAGAGCACTGCTAACCTGGCCACTCTTATTTCAAGTTACTTTGAAACTCAGTCCAAAAGCATACATTTTACCTAAGTATTGTGTAAAATTTGACTAAGTTGTGTTTTTCCTTTGAACACATACACTGCCAAATGCATCAGCCAAAGAAGGGTGCGTGACTGTGTATATAAGAAAAGGCAGCAGAGGGAGGGTTTGTCAGAGGCAGGTACACACACGTATTTCCTAAGGATATCTAATCACAGCCCATGTGATGAAGCTGGCACTTTCTCCATAATACACAAGATGCCCCACCTGCCAGCGAGCACTTGCCAGTTCTCACATCACGGGGAATTAGTAAGTGGTCAGAGGTACAAATCTGCTTGTTCACTAACTTATTATCAGTACAGACACTCCAAAGTGCTTTTTCCCTAAAGTCGATGTCATTGACTTCCTACAAACAGCATCCTATAGTCGTATTCTTCATGGATAACATGTATCAACTACCACATTCAAGCCCCCTCCCCAACTCTTGGTGCACCCTGCTGAACTGTGATATGCTGTAAGCATTCTGCAGTAACGGGGACAGAAATGCACTTCAGAAGTTTCTAACCAGCATGCAGCGCAAAACCCAACCACCTCCTTCTCACTGCTGCTTCTTTGGTGGAACACGAGATTTCGCAACCACGATTGGAACTACAGAGAGCAACCCGATCAGCAAAGCCCAGAGCGGGCGGTAGAAGAGCCAGCCAATGGAGATGGTCAGGAGTGACAGCGAACTGGCTACGCAGAAGGCAAATGCTTTTAATCCAATGTTAACCAGATCTCTCACAACAGGAAACCAGTCCACTGCAGAAAGAATTAAACAAGGGATCAAGATGATGGTTTAAAAGGAAGTCTTATTCACGCCTAGGATTTGCACACTAATCATTGCAATCAAAAGACAGACTCAAATTATTTATCAAGAGAACTGGATAAGGCATTTCAGCAGAGTATCCTCAAGGCATTTGATAATTAAGGAACAGCTAAACATCTAAGACAATGCTATCCTCATCTCTTCAGACAGGAAGTAATCTAAAATTAAGTCTGAAGTCTTGTCCAAGGCTTGAGAGGCAGAGCAGACTGATAGCCTTGCAGCTATGGAACAAGTCTAGGGCAACTGATACAATATGCTAGCATAAAAATTAATTTCTGGCAACAATAAATCTTGCAGTAGCATGTATATGGATAAATAAATAAGAAAAAAGAAGAGATCACAGCTACAAAGCAAACAATAGCTTTGATGTCTGGAGTTTATATAAGTTTGAGGCACGTCCTGCTTTTCTCCAAGTTTTTATTCCAACATTTTTCTATGTTAAAAGGATAAACAAAAACTTTCTTTGCTGTCTGTTCACAGTAGTGTAGAATAACCAGATAACAAAGATATGTTACTATACAACTAGTAATTAAGACCTGTTAGGGGGGACCACTTGTCTATGGGTGTAGAAAGTAATTGGATTGCAGCACCTTGAGTTAGACTTGAAAGAACCAGCCCAACATGTGCTTTGGCTTCTGATTTTGGTAAGCACTGGGCTGGGATCTTCTGAGACTGGCAATAGATATTTGCATAATTTCTTTTAATGTTCACAAAGCAGCCATCTGGTTCTGGGATCCTGTTTACCTGCAATTGCCTACAGTGACTTTCAGATCAAATCCAATCTGAGTTCAAACCAGATTCCTCCTGACCTCCAAATTAATGAATTGCATATGTGAGCAAGAGAGGACTCTCTAGGGATTATGATCCTATTTCTAAATCATTTTATATTTCTGTAAAAAAACTTACCCAAAGTGTAAAAGATTCGGGTCATTAGGCTGATGCCTACAAACATTGTCAGCCAACCTGCTGCACGGAGGGCCCAGGTCTTCATGGTGTTACTCTCATGCTCTTTCTGAAACACTTCCTGAAAGCAAACACCATTACATGCAGCCTGTTTCTCAGTTTCTTTCAAGATCCTCTTGATTCCAATGTATTATAAGCAAATCACAGCCAACAGCATTTTAGGAGTACAAATTCTCTTGTAGAAGATGCATTGCAGCTCATTCTGCAGGGCCTTTTTGCACAGTATCACAGCCCACTACAATAGATTTCAAAGTGCAGCACAAGGAAAACTAGCGTTTTTCTAAATTAAGACAGCTAAACAAGAACCGTTCAACACACTATAACCACAGCCAGAAAGCACACAGTTTTTGCTGCAAATGGATACATTCAACATTACTGTGGAAAATAAAATACTAATAAGTAAATGTAATAAAGGAGGAACAATCTGACTTCACTATGTTTGGAGGAAGAGAGAAAAGGCAACAATATCCACTAATGGCTGAAGGAAAGGTATATGAAAGAAAGCAAGCAGTATGAAGGGAACAAAAGATAAAAGGTATGTGTGTATTTCATCAGGCAAAGCAAAGCATCTATTTGCAAGAAGTTGCAAGAATTCTGAGTAAGATTTTTTCAAAATGGGTTGTGTGCCCCTCTGGCTCTATAAAACATACACATGAAGATGGCTAAGACATAATAAAGCACTTAATGTGAAAAGACGTGTATGACTGATTGATTACTTGTACATACAAGTACTCTATGAATTATTCATTTGTAGTGAGTTAATTTCCAATGAACTAAAATTCTATCCAATGAAGATTCAGAGCTCACAGCAGAGAGCTGACTCTACTGCTACTCCCTTTCTACTCAAAACAAAAGCCTTTTTAACTACTTCTGGGAGCTCCTATAAATTGTTGACATCTGGGATTTTTGCAGCAGGGCATGAAACAATCATTAATGGAAACAAACCTACTAAAAGGAGTAAATGAATCACCAAATTGCTGGAGCATGCAGGATTTATTGGAGCATAATGCTCTGCCTCAAGGTTCTTTCTCAGCCAGAATAGCAATAAACATTTCAAACAAGCCTAAACTCCTGTTATTAGAGGCTGAAGAGAGGATAGCTCCTACGGTTTGTTTAATTAAAGCCTGATTTTTACTGTTTTAACATACGATCTTTTTAAAAGCATGTACTTGCATGCGTAAGTGGCAAACTACCAAAGAGCAAATAAAAGCAAAATGAGAAGGCACAGAAACAGCCTTTGAAGCAAAGGATGTTCAGCAGCAACAGAAGGGGATTTTAAAAAGATAAATATATAGCTACTTTAGCCACAGTTCCTTTTTAAAATTTAAAAAAAAAAACATCAGGAATAACTATAGCCAAATTATAGCCCACTGCTAGGGGGCGAAGCATGGCATTTTGCTGCAATGCAAAGAACGTGCAGAAACCTGGAAGGCAAACACAGGCTATAACGCGTTGTCCTAGAAAAAGGAGAGAGAAAAGCCAATGTTTACACCAAGTATCTTCTCCTCTACAGCAGGTCTGAAGAAGAATGAGCTTACTCCCCTGCTGTTTCTGCACTACCATCTCCAGTTTTACCCCTTCACTAGTACAGTGTGGTATCTCACCTCCACAGAGAGTTCCCCAGGGTACAGAATCTGCAGGACATCTCCAGACTTGGTATGATATGGAATCAGTTGATCACCTCGCTGGCGAGCAATCACAGTCACCTTGGAAGAACAGGAAAACTATTTACTCGTTACTGAGTTGGGAACAGAGTTTTCAAAATACAGAAACAGCTGAAGACTCACCTTATCAGCAGAGCCCAAATAGGGGTCATCTCCACTCAGACCTGCATAGAAGAATGAGACACGAAGGTCTCCTACCTATGAAACAAGAGAATATTGGAAGTCAAGAAAGATTTCTTTACAAAGGAGAATCACAGGAAAGACAACTCTGCACGGGAACACCTTTTATGTATCAACACTTTTTCTGAATGTTTGTGTCAAGCCAGAGGACATCCAGAATGATTTCCAAGCTGTACTTTTTTCAGGCCTAGTTGATAGCCAAAACAGGATAGCTCAAATGCTGTTTTGCAATACCCCCTCTGATGTAGCTGCAGGAGCACATTAACACCAATGAGAACCTATGTTCATCCTTTGTCATTTCATCTTTTGGCAGAGGGGGGCAGGCAGCACAAGCTGACAACAAGCTATTTCATCGTACTCCATTCAGTACAGCAAGGCAGAGGTAGAACCCACCTCCCAGCACCATCCCGTGTCTTTCCATTTAAAAGCATGGCAGACTCAAGAAAACAGGAGACAAAGAAGCAGGATCAGAAGCTTCCTGCAACAGAAGCACTCATGCTGAAGGACTGTACTAAGGGCGTCATCCTACATGATGGTTTGCACTCCAATTTCTACATATTTAAATAGAAATGGGACATGCCCTAACTTTCTTTCTCACATAATAGTAATCATTGCTTTGGTTTATCTTTCTCATCTTACTTCTGGACGCCTGGGGTTCTCGCTGTGGTAAAAGTAATCTCCTCCTCGTGTAACATCAGCATGTGGATCCTCAAGGTTTGACAAGCTCAACTGCTTGAAGTCATCAATTTTATCCACAAGACCTAAGCAGAACAAAGAATCAAGCTCAGGTCCAGTGTCTAACCTGGAACAGCCAATTTGCTGGCTAGCTTCCTGATTATCACTTGAAATGACCACCACTGTGGAAAGAACCAAAGTCCACTGCTGATGCAACAGCAGACACAAAGCCAGTACAAAGCAATCCTTACCCTTGGAAAGAACAAAGCTGCCAACCTGGACGTTAGGAGAAACAGCAGTGAAAGACTCCACAGCCATGGCACTGAGGAACAGAGAGAGTCCCTGATTAGTCCCAAAATTATGATCAAACTCTTGATTTGCAGTATGTAATATACAGCACATAAAATGTACCATGTCAAATGTCAGGAGAAACTCAAAGAGCTAAATGGCTGTCATGATGTGAAAAAAAATCCGTGAAGAAACTGTGTCCAGACTTCATAATGTTGGAGCCATTAAAATAAGTTAAGACAAGATACGACTGTCTCACCCCCTGGCCTGACCTTCCATTCACACCATAGGATTTCACTGGTTTTTTCTGTACTGAACCTATAATGGGCTGAAACAGAGTTCTGCTCTTAGGAAGCTGTTCAGCGCTGTTATAGAGGTTTTGAGTGACAATGAATTAATCACGTTCCTAGATGAATTCCTGCAACATTTAACTACACTCATAAACGCACTTTATTTCTAGCCTGAATGTATCTAGCTTCTGCTGTCAACTGCTAGGTCTTACTTGCTAAATTGAGAAACCTAGATCATAAACCTTCTCCATATAAAAGTACTTCTACATCATGGCCAAGTTAATTAAATTCCAAACTCAGGAATCCTTTACTTACAGACTTGACTTCATTCTCATAAGTAGTACTACTAAAATCTCCTTGGCAGTAAACAACAGATTTTATTCTCACAAATGTCTAAGTCACATAAAAAGATAAAGATGGATGGACAGAAAGAAGATGACACGTAGTATACACTTAAAATAGTCTCATTAATGCTAGGCATCAATTCTAAAGTTCAGCACATCAGCATACACTGTGCTGTCTCACACAAGAATCCACCACAGTTATGTTCAGTCTCCTTGGTTTGTACCAATACACTTAGATGAAGTGTTCTTAGCTGCAGGACTTTTTAAATTATGTACTGCGATAGCACTAAATCAAAAATGTTTATTAATCTCAGTTGGAGATTTGCATTTATTGGAGAAGGCTTGGAGAATTTTCATTAACAAAATGGGTGCATGGGGAGGAGAGACAAAGCAGGTATGTTATCTGTGCATGCTTTTTTCTGTTGTCTCGCATCTAAACAAGTCTGCTAGTTGGGACTTACAATCAAAAACACATAGATCTTTGCTTTCCTTCCTTAAGTAGTACTTCCCAATAAAGGGCAGTGTATTTGCAGCCCACAGAACCAAAACAAAGTTCTGGATATTTTGCAAAGTTCAAACTTTTATTGAAATCCTGGTCCTACTACCTCTCCAGCCGTATTTTTCACTCACACATAATGTTTTTTGCCAGATGGCATCCTGCATCCTAAGGAACAAGCAGGTGCTGTAAGAATGACAAGCAAGCTAAAACTTAGCATTAAAAATGGCACATTGTAGTGTAACTAAAATGCTGCAGATGAGATATATATAAATTATATATGGGCAATTGCCACAAATAAGCCTGTGAGCTCATGCATGCTAGCTTAGAAAAAGCAGCACGCAAGTGGTATGAAAAGGTCATGGGATGTCTGCTATTCTAACCTTGTACTTATAATAGGAGAAGGAATTAGTAATAGACTGTACTAACAGACAGTAAAAGTCAGAAAGGAACCCATTCAAGTTCTCCTACATGGAGACCACATGGTCCAGAGGTAATATAATAATAGCCTGATGTCCAGCCATTACTAATAGCTTAATTCTGGTTCCACCAGGCAGCTTTGAACTGCTCTCTAATTCCTCTATGCCTTAGTTCTCCCAACTACCAAAAGACCAACAGCTTCCACCCACTTCACTGTGTCATGAAGATTAATCATTTAGCTCTGATCTTTGATCAGATAAAGTGACAGAATCTAGAGGGACTGTGCCAGGTGGTAAATTACCTAGGGTTTTTGTGTCCAATTTCTCGATCAAAGTTTCTGCTGTTCACAACTTCCGATTTCCACTCAGTATCTAAAGAAAATGATATGAAGGTTGAGGAAAAGACAGGAAGAATTGCCTCTCAGATCTTAGTTACTGAAGATACCTCTCAATTAATCAGTTCTAAGTTACACTTCTAGTAACACTGTTTACATCAAGGTATGTATGTGATAGTCTGTACTGATACTTAAATCCATCCTCCTAGCATATTAACAAGGAATGGCAGGATTAGGGAAAAAAAAGGATTTCAGGGATAAAATTGTAACTCAACTTTGCACAGTGGGAGCTTTGCTGTTGGCATCTTCCATGATCAGGCTTTGATTCCTGGCTCCACTCTTTGGGAATAATCTGATTTTGTGAGGAAAGGCTGCGAGCTCTGCTGGAACTAGCAGATTTCAGTGTAGTCAAGCAACAGATAGAGGTGTTACCTGTAATGTGCCACTGTCAAAAATGCATAATGCTGCCTTTGTTTGGGCCACAGCAGCCTTCCCACATCCCGAGAACAGACCCCAGTAGGCTCCTTATAACTCCTACAAAACTAGAGTCCCTTTTTTGAGCAACTTCCATATTAAATATAGCTTGCTCTACTTCCATGAAGGTGTATAGAAGAAGGAAAGGGAGTTTGGTTAAACAGTGGAGTAGGTACCATTGAAAGGGATATTCTGGTGTATTGGGAACATGACAAGATTCTGGTAGTGGTGGGGTGCTGCAGGGGTGGTCTCTGTGGCAAGAGGTCAGAGACTGCCCTGTGTTGGATGCTGCTGGCTCCATATTGAACCCACTGCAGGCCACAGCTGAGCCCATCAGTGAAGTCTGGGGCACTTCTGTGAAAAGATTTTTAAGCAAGGGCAGAAAACACCAAATGGGGAAGGGAGGGAACAAAAAGGAGTAAGAAACAACACAGAGAACACCAAAAAACAGAGGAGAAGGAGGAGGAGGAGGTGCTCCACAGCAGAGCAGATATTCACTGCAGCATGGGAAGAATCCATGCTGGAGCAGCGGAAAAGTGTGAAAAGGCAAGTGGCAGAGAGAAACCACTACATACTGACTGTAAACCTACCCCCACTCCCTGCACTGCTTACTTCCCCACTAAGGGGAGTGAGTGCAACTTGTGGTGATAACAAGGGCGGGGGGCAAGGGGAGAGTAGTCTGGAGTGAAGTTGAGCCTGGGAAAGGGTGAGAGCAAATGTGTTTTGCCAACACCCTCATCAGTAATTAAATATGTATTTTAGTTGACAATAAATTAAGTTAATTTTGCCCAAATTGAGTCTGTTTTAGACACAATGGTAATTGGTAAGAATCTCCCTATCTTTATTTCAACCTACAAGCTCTCTCATTCCTGTTCTTCCCACTCTCTTTCCCAGTCCCACTGAGGAGGAGAGTAAGCAAGCAGCTGTGTGGGCCCTTGGCTGCCAGCCAAGGCTAACCCACCACATCTAATAATACAGAGACTTTTACTGGACAGAATCCATCAATCTTGAGAGGGCAGCTGTTTTTTTTAATGGCATTTCTTTTTGTTCCCTGCCACTGTAAGGCTGTTTTTCACAGCTCACAACCACTAGCTTTGCTCCTTATGTATCTCCATGCTGCAGTGTCCCATGCTTCACTGACCTGGGGTATTTTTATGATCACACCCAGAAACTGCTGCACACCCACGTTACACATCCATGTGGTTTAATCGGAGATAAATGAAGTGCAGAGACCAATCTCCAGATATACGATGACTCAGAGTATTTTTCTGCCACTGGGTAGATCAGAATAATGCTCTCAGTTCTGCTCCTGCCAAAAAAGCATTTGGCAAGAGCCACAGCACACATCAGAAGGTGCTGGTGGTTTTCATTAGCTGGTATCAACACCTAAACAGATTCTCAACAGGCTGTCTTACAGGCTGGAGCTACACTGTTCTTCCCTGTCTATTCTCTTCTGCTCATGCCTGACATATGCCCAATCACTCCACTTCTGAAGAGTAATCTCAGGCATAGCTTTGAACACACTCCCATTTCTGCCCATCTGCTGTCACCGAGGAAAATATGGGCCCTATCTCCAGAGCATCCTATCCCTAGATGCTGCTCTGAACCTCTAGGAGTTCCAAGACAAGACTTTCTGTAGTAGCCGCTTGCTAACAGCACGCCTCCTTTCACCTCAGTTACCTCAAGGAAGGGAGGTCCTGCCATTTGTTTAGGAAACAGAATTTTTGCTTATTTCTTCACATTCCTTTCTTTCCCAACAAGAAAATACAGGGTTTACAACAAATATCAAAATACACACGCATAAAAGTCCAAAGTTACATACATAAAAGGGACTTTCTGTAGATCAACTTACTGTATGAATACTTTGTCTCTTTCTTAATCTCACCATTCTCTTCATATTCACTGCAGGGAAAAGGAGTGGGATGAGAACCAAAACAGTGCACACACACCCCTGGCCCAGGGCAGAATACACTTTACAAATGAAATGCACAGACAGCTCACTGGCAGCACAAACTTGTAAAGATAAGTAACTCTTCTCCAAACTACCTATTCCGAACACATAGATTCTCTGTACAATGAGAAAACTACACACAAACGCTGAACAGCCACAACCCTTTTATTCCCATGTTGCCAACAAGGAGGTGTTGACTACATTGATGTGGAACAACTAGTATTAAAGACAGTAAGACAAGCTGACCTAAATCAACAACCTGTTTACAAATGTTGCACCATAAGCATGTTAAAACTGAGAAGTTATTTTTCACACCTTCACTACCTTGGACATTTTATTTTGCATGACACAGAAGAATTTGGAACGTGAGTTCTGTGGAGTCAGACCTACACAGTAGCTAATAACTTTTATACTACCATCAGCGGAATTATTAATAATAACAGAAATGTTTTTCCCCTTCTCCTTGCAACTATTAGCAGAGTAGCTAACATTTCATTACAGTGTTGTAAATCCCCTTGAAAAGGTACCTAGACTGCAATATTGTCTATTATAAACTAATCTGAGTGTCTCTCAAGCAAATAAAATTTGCAGTTTACTTTCACAGCTAGAAATTAATGATGGCTTTTGATTATTAAGGATAAGGGGTAGCAGAGTCTTCTAATAATCGAGAAATCATGTCTTGGTTTAATTGAGCACTTCAATTTGCACATGTATAAAGTACCAAAGAAATGAAGAGATTTCCCTCATAGTCAAGAGCCAAAAAGTGTCAAGTGTCCACAAGTCTGAGAAAAGAATCTGACTTCTAGATTCAATTGGATACAATAGGGTTTTTTAATTGCTTTGAAATACTCTAGTGTATGTTAGGCTGGAGGTATCAACCAGGCAGTTTTTGGGTCATTGGGTTTATCAGAGTTTATTCTGGGTCTCATAATTGAAATTGTTGGGTTCACTTACTTTTCTACAAAAGTTAAGACCCCTTTGGGGGATTTAAAAAAAAAACCAGCCAACCAACCAAAAAACCCAACAAGTAAATCATTGTCATTGTGGAAGAAAGGAAGATAGCCAAGGGAAAATATGATGAAGTTTCCAGATTCAGCAACAATCTTTTTGTATTTCCTTTTTGAGGACAGGGAAAAAAATTGGCTTGAGGGTACATGATCAAGTTTTAGAGAATGGCAGCAGGAAAGGCTTAGCATATGCAGAGAAAAAGAGGATTATGAAGTTTTATTTGAAAAAATTCAGAACCAAGTATTTTGAGACAGTGATTTTGATTCTGCTAATCAACTAGCAGGCAGGGAGTATTATGGGGGTGGAGTTACAGAAATCCTGATGGGCAGAAAGTACATCAATAAAAAAACAGAAGCTTTAGGAATATTAGAAAGGATAGAAATCAACTAAGTCTTTGGGGAAAAGATGAGTGTCTTCTATTTTTTCTTCTTCTTTTTCATAAACTGGTAAAGATCTTTGAATTCTGTTGACAACACATATGACAGAAAATAGATCAATAGGCTCTGAGGTGGCCCAGCATCAGACAACAATAATGAAAACAAAAAACGACAGCTGTAGCATGGAGGCCAAGAAACCCCCTATGAAGTTATACAAAATCAGGAAGTGGAAACTTTTGATAAAAGGCCTTGGATGTTACCCAAATTTTATCAGATGCAAATTCTGCAGCATCTACAAGACCTGACATCTCCAAGGAAATTAAAGTGATGCTCTAAAAAAACCCCAAGAGCTCTAGAATTCTCCTGCTGTAAAGACTTGTTTGGTTTTTTTTTCTTTGGGGGTGGGGAGAGAAAAAAATATGTGATGAGATCCTGTTAATACAACAGCTTTATGAACAACTTTTAAAGATTTCTTTTACTTACGTTGACTCTTCATATTCAACCCATTGGTACATTTCCACATTACGCTTTAGTTTGACAGCCTGGATGGAGAGCCCATAGCTGGGATCAAACAAAGGCTATTTAAAAACAGAAAATACAAGTCAGTATAAAAGCCGTTACCTCACAAACTCAAAAACTGTACTTTTATTATCAAACCCATTTACATACCTCACTGTACATAGTACTATGTCACACACAGTTGAATATAGAATAAATGTTATGAAAGACAAAAAGGAGCATCTCTTTACATCACTAATAAATCTGACCTGAAGAATCATCACCAAAAAATTATTGCCATAGTGAAGAATAAAACCAGAAATGCTGGCTAATGGTATGCAGGCTGAAGTGTTTAAACCAGGGGGAGGTTTTATTTTACTGGAAGCTACTGTGCTGTGTTACCTTCTGCAGTGCAGACTGATCAGAGAAAACGACATCGCTACTGAAAAGTCAGAACTTGCAGAGCCTCTGTACTGCAAAAGCCTAAAGACTTTACAATATCATGAATACACAACAGGATCCCTATACAAAGGGGAATTGAAATTATCCACCAAAGGCAGTGGGAAGGTAAACACAGCTAGAGGTAGCATGTTGCTTGGGAGTAGGGAGACCAAGGCTGTACAGCATCTCCCCGATTCTGGGCCAAGAACCAAAGCTTGGGTGGTAGCTGGCAATGCTTACAGAGTAGGAAAGAAGCTGTATGTCTTCTCCTTGGATATCAAACATAATTTTAACTGGCAAAGACTTTTCCTTCCCTCCAAGTTCGAAATACTCGCATCTTCAAGACACTATTTTATTTACCTTAGACGTAGTCAGAGCGCCAGCTAAGTGCACCAATCTCCCTTCATTCTGCTGAGACACGCTGTGGATGCTATCAAGAGGGATCACAAGAGAAAGTCCCTCATCAAGAGATTTAGCTGTCCTTAAAGCTCGTCCCTGCAATCAAGAAAAGCAAAATCAAGTTGTGGAGAATCAATGGTACAGCAGTATTTTGTGAAAAATGTTAGCAGAGAAGTGTTCTGAAGACCACAAGGAATGCTTGTATATTCAGCCTCAAGTCATATTCTTGAAACATGCTTGTACTTCTATGCCCTTTTTCTGACTGAGTTTGGGGCAGTACCTCTTATTCATGCAGCACGACCATTAACATTGAATAAGCTCCTCAAACACACATAGATTATTCTTACAAGGGTCTAAAATTATTGCTCTTCATCTCTTACCTTGTTCGTTGTTCATGAATAACTGCAAAAATTGTGCCATTTATGGTCCTTTTTCCATAGACCCATACAACTACATGGCAGAAGCTTTCCTTACCTTACCATCATGTTACAGTGTGTTTTTTCCTGCAAAGTCACCAAAACTGGGAGTAGTTCTCTTTCCTCTTGTAGAGATATAAAAGGTAGTCTTAGGTGAAAATTCACAGAATTCTGCTCCCCCACTCCAAAACTGCCAAAAGCATGTATGTTTGCAACGGCAGGGTGTTAGGATTCCCTGCTTACTTCAATTATTTTTTCAATCTAAACCCAAGACATAAAATAACACTGAGAATAATTAACACCCTCAATTATGAATTCCTTTAACGCAATTTTAACAACACTAGAAGTGAGGATCTTATATTATCCCAAGAAAGAGAGAAGACTGGAATATGGTTGGGTCACATGCCTGTTTCTGCATCAGCTCACAAGTTTTGAATCTTATCTCTCATCACACACTGCCACTGTCTCTATTAAACTCAGTTCTACAGAAATACTATCTGTGGCCTGGTGATTTCACTCTTCTGTTATATCGCAAGCATAAGCACTAGGCTCTCCAGACATAACATCCTCTTCTCATGGATGAAGTAATAAAGCTTTAACACGACCATTTGACTAAGCCTATAAATGCAAAACTAGTGGAATGTCACTTCAGCTGTGACATTTTAAAGCTGTGTGTGAACACTGACAGTATTTTACTTACTTCATTGGTAAAAAGAAGGTAGAAAGACAGAAGAAATGTCACAAGTCCCATCAACATGCCTCCAGAAGTCTCACTGAGCCTCTCCAGGAACCCCGGTTTGGACTCACTTGTGATTTTAACATGTTCTTTTCTGCTGCCAGTGTCAGAGAACTGTTGGAGATAAACAAATAATGCAATATTTGTGTGAAAGGGGAAGGCATTCTGTTTCAAAATCAGTCTTTTAGCTTTAATACTGCTGCTTCACAGAGTAGCACCTCTTGCCTTTGACCAAAACTTTCCCACACTTATTAAATGCCTCATCACACTTTTGATACCAGAAATATGGTCAATAAATAAAACTCAAGCCTGATGGAAAAAACAATTTCTATGATAGTGGTTCAACATGTTCCTTCAAGCTTTCTTCAGTCTGTCTCTAGGTTCCCTATTTGGTGTCCACACCCCGCATTCAGGCCATGACAAATTGAGTAATACTCCTGAATTCCAAGCCAGCTAAAACATAGCTATAAATAACAAGTTACGTTTTACCTCACCAGTGGAAAAGTGCCTGCATACTTTAAAATAATTGCATCTTGGGCAACAAAAAGAGATAGCTAAAAACAAAATTGCTATTGCTGTCCTAGCCAGCGCCACATTAAAGCATAAAAGCTCAGGGGTTTATCTGTAGGTACACTAGCTGCGGGGAACAACGAGGAAGCAGCTTTAGCACACGTAGCCAAGGGAGGAGGCGAGGCTTCTCTTTTGCTCATCCCGAGACGCCAGGCGGGATGTGACAGCGGACCCTCCGCTGCACAGGGCCCCTCGCCTCAGACAGGCCACCCCGGGGGAGCGACCCGGGGAACCGCCACACGCAGCGCAGAGCGACGGCAGGACCGGCCCGAACAGCACTTACATTCCTCGACATCTTGAGCCTCTCGCCCTCGCCAGGTACCACCCCGGAGAGGCCGCAAGAGCCGCGCACCGACAGCCGCCCGCAGCCGCGCCCTCCTCCTCCTCCTCCTCCGGGCTCACCCGGCCCTCCCGCCTCCGAGCCGCTCCCCGCCCGAGGCGCTGCCGCAATGCATGCCGGGACGCGTAGTTCCCGCCTGGGCACTGAAGCCCTCCCCGCCGGCCGCGGGGCAGCCTGGGAGTTGTAGTCCAGCGCCGAGGCCGGGCCCGACGGAGCCGGCGGGTCTCTGGCCGCGCTCGGCAGGAGGTGCGTCAGCGGCCGCCGGGCGGTCAGGGAAGGTGCTTCCGGAGGCGGGAGGTCATAGCGTGGAGCGGCGCGCCGCTGCCCGTTGCTGTGGCGGTGGTAGAGGAGGAGCGGAGCGGGCGGCGGGCCGCCGGCGGGGCTAAGTCTGCGCGCGCGCTGCGGGGGAAGGCACCGGACGGCTCCGCCATGTCCTACTGCCGGCAAGAAGGTGCGCCCGGGTGTCCTCCCCAATGTCACGCCGCCGGGACAGGCCGGGCGGGCTCGCCCTGAGGCGGCCGGGGGCCGGGGTGGGAGCGGCGCGGGGCGGCTGCCCGCTCACCTCAGCCCGTCAAGGGAGGCTGCAGCCTGAGGGGAGAAGAGGCGCGAAAGCCGCCCGCGGGCCGCGTGTGGTGGCGGGCGGGGGGGTTGCCTCGCCTCCCCTCCCCTCCCTTCCCTTCTCCGACCTTTCTCCTCACGGTAGGCGGGAAGCCGCGGCGGAGCGGTTGGCCGTGAGGCGGGAGAGGGCGCGGAGGGTCTCCGCGGCCGGCTGCGGCCTGGCGGGTCCCCACAGCCGCCTGGCTGTGGCGGCGCCCCGGGGCGAGGCGGTGTGCGGGACGCGCGTCCAGGCAGCAGGTAGCTGCGGGCGTGGTGAGAAAAGTGCCGCCCTGCAGCTGGTTGTTGAAACATCGCCGCGAAACGGCCGGAGCTCCGCGTGTGTGCACCTCGGGGCTCTAATTTTAGCTCGCCAGGCTTTGCTGTGGAGCGGCTGAGGCGTGCGGGCGTGCTCCCTGTCGCGGCGCGGAATGGTACCCTCCCGAAGGGGTTAAATTTCTACCAGCCTTAGCTTAAGTGGCCAGAGGTTTGGTGGGTTGTTTTTTTTTACCTTTTTAAGGAAAACACAGTAGATGGACAGAGTGGGTAGAGCGCGAGCTTTATGTTTCTGTATCCGTCCGAGGTAGAGGTATTGTGTTGTACGGCTTGTGGTATTTAGGAGGCTTGACCACTTGATATCTGGGGGATATATTCCCCCCTGCCGTTTAAGTAATGTAAAGTGACTAAATGTAAGGTTTCAAACTGGAAAAAAGCCATTCTTTCATTCTAAATGCCATTTTGAAGTTACAAACTTTGTCACACTGAATGCTGGTTATAAACTGTGGTGAGGTAGTCATAACCTATGGACCTCTTTGCTTTATGTTTTTAATTTATTGGTTTTAGCAAGCATCTTGGATCTTTGCAAGATCTATAAGTTGTCTTATGGCATCCCACAAAATTATAGTGGTGGGTTAGAGTTCATATGTTTCTAGTTCCTTTTATATGAGAAATGGCTGGACATTCTACATTGTAAAGTTTGCTGGAGTACAATGCAGAGTGGACAGAAAACTGTTTCCCTTTTGAAAAGAATTTAAACTTATCTGTTTTTTAGACATGTTTAAATGCTTATTGGTTACTGAGCAAAATAAAGGAAGTTACTGAACATCTGCTGGTTGAGGTCATGTTGAGGGGCAAGAACATACTAATTTCTAATATGCCAAGTCACTGTAGTGGCCTTTATGAATTCGGAAAATGAAAGGAAGTTCTTGGGAACTTACCATTTTTTTTTCCCACTCAATGAAGTTGTATGTTCAGAAGAGTTTCAGCTGGCTGTTCTTTCCTGCTTGTGTCTGCCTCAGATTACAGAGTTGTTAGAAAGCTCTACTCTGCTTTCTAGTCAAGCCTGCCCCCCATCCCACTACAGAACTTCTTTGTTAAATCAAGAGTGGCACAAGAGCAGGAAGTACACTGTGTTGCCTTTCTATGCTTGGTAATGTTCACAGCACCTTTCAGTATAGTTGGTTCTACACCACTAAGGTGCTTTTCAGTATTTAATTCAGATAATTATTGTAAAATATTACACTAGTCTTTAATGAAGAGTACTGTTCATTAATAAGTATCCTGTTGAACACTTTACTGTAATTTAGTATGGTTTTTCTTTCGCTCTTCCTTTTTTTGTTGAACCCCTTCATCTGGGTTAGTCCTGATAACAGAGTAGTTTGAGCTTGTTTGGAAACAGCCTTTTAACTTCACAGTTCAATGAACTGTACTGTGATCTGCAGCCATTACAGTATGTTGCTGTGAAAATTGGAACTTTAGAAGAATAGAATTTCAGTTATGTATGTGTTCCTCTGAACCAACAACTGTTGTAATTGAAGGTGATTGGTAAGTACAACAGAATTCATTCACTGTTAATATTAATGCATCGTGTTGAATATCTCATTACCTTGTGGTGTTCAGCAGCTTTGTAAATGACTCCTCCTGTCTCACCTTTCTCTGAACTTTTGCTTGTTGTTTCCTATATGGTAGGAAAAGACAGAATTATATTTGCGACCAAGGAGGACCATGAGACACCAAGCAGTGCTGAGCTGGTTGCAGATGACCCAGATGACCCTTATGAAGAACAAGGTCAGTAGTAAGCAGAACAGAAGTAAGGAGTGATACATCACGTGTATCATATTCTAAGAAAATTAAAAAGCAAGAACAACAGAAAACAAACCTCGTATGAAGTAGAAACAAATTATTCATTTACTTTTGAAGACTGACAGCAGCTGGTTATTAAGTAGATAAACACCCAAACTCTTAGCAGTTTTAACTTCCAAATTAGGTCATCACAAATGACATGCTTTCATTGCAGTGGGTTTTTTTCCTACACTTTTAATGATCTTTCAAAATGGCCTGTTGAAATACATCAGTTGATGGCTTATAGTTTTGGTTAGTAGCCAGAGATAGCCAGAAAAAGCTTTTCCTTCCTTTCTTTTATTAACAAAGTTAGAGCTTACCCAGTGAAAACTATGGTTGTTTTTTCACTGTTTTAAATGACAAAGTGCAATTTTCAGAGAAGCTGAAGTGAGTTACATATGACTGTTATGGATGTGAGTTGCTCACCTGCCTGTATGCAGTTGAAATTGCCTAACATGGTGATCTCTGAATATCCGATTTAATATAAATTATACCTGACTAATCCTGTACTATACTAGTGGCAATATAATCAATAACTAGTAGTAGTATCTTTCAATGGCACATTACATGTAAGTTCAAATTACTCAGTTTTCAACTGTAACCATTTTCCCTTGAAAAGATGTAAGTTAGTTTTCAGTGAAGATGACAGTTCTTACATGAAGTAGATCTAACCTGCAAATGGAGATTTAAGAGAACAGAATATTTCTGAGACCAAGACTTGTAATATTCTGATTGCACAGAGCATATTTTGGGTTGTTTCTAATGAGTAGATGAAATATCTTCCTATCATGATGATTAAATAAATTTTGCCCATGAACATGGTTCATGGTTGTCATGAACATCTGTGAATTTGGGTTAATTTTTTTACTAATTGCCTTTATGCTTTCAGGTCTTTCAGCCTCTTCACTTAGTGTGAAGCGATCTCATTGCTTTCAACTCAGCTGAGATTGAAGTAAATCTTTTACTTGAAATTTTGTTAGGAAGTAAGTTATGCAAGTGGCTTTGTGACCTTTAGAGGGCAGTATTTAAGCACAGTTTAGACACTGGAGCACACAGGGTTGCTTTGTTAGCTGATGTATGTAGTTTAATTTGAACCGTATCTTCCTATGTCATTAAAATAACTTTTCATACACAGATTTGTGTTTAAATGATTTTGCATTTAGCTGCCTTTCTTGGCTTCATTACAACTGTATGTAGTCAGTACCTATAGCTAAAAGTTTTGCTTGTCAGCAGTGATGAGTCCGTTCAGTTTTATAATGGCCCAAACGAGAACAATGAGAGAATTCCAATTTCAGAAAGGTGTTTAAAAGCTGCAGTTTAGTATCTGTCAGGAATTCTTCTACCTTGTATTTTCAGATAGGTTGTTTCACTGGCTAAGGCCCAATACCCAAACTGTCTGTTTAGTGGAAACAGTCTGTGCTTTGGGATTTGTCATCATCTTCACAATGTGAATGGTGCTTCAGCCCCTAAAGATTTCAAATACAGACCCCTACAGGCAATAAAATCTACGTGGCACTAATATCTGTTACTGTCTTGACCAGGATGGAAGATGGAACCTACGGATGATTCATGTAAGCTAGTTCATCCTTAGGTGGAAAACAGTGTCTGTGGAGAGCTCATTTTTAAGACTATTTGCTCAGTATGCTACGTGGAAGTGAAACAAAATTAGAGTTTCTTAACTCCTGTCTCAAGCAAATTTAAAATCCATTATTAGTCTGTTAAGTGAAGAGTTAACAGCCTCTAATGATCAGATAGTGGAATTAAGTTCCCCATTCCTTTTCTGTGTCCTGTGGCTTTCTGTTTTGTCTGAAAAACTGGAAACTGTTTGCAAAATAAAGCAAAGAAAGATACTTTTCCTAGATATCGCATCTGGAGAACATACCAACCCTTGGAGATTTTATCATTCACTGAACTGTTAGGTCACCTTGTGTGGTGTAAAGCTAAACAAAGTGGCTTGCTGTTTAGCTAAGTAAATTCATGTATGCAGTCTGTATTGTTGTTACATGTGGTTGTTTAAAGTTCACCTATCTTCCCCCTTATAATCATTCATGGTCTTTGATAATTAAATATTCTGTTAGTAAAAGGTGTCTATCTAGCAACAGCATGTGGATGCATGTTGGTTCTATAACTAAGCATCTATTTTTGACACCAGCTTTTAAGAGGAAAGTGAAGAGTGCCCATCTCAGATCTAGCATAATAGACAGACATACTAGAGAGTATTAGAATGTGAACATAGAAAACAATTCTCTTGGTACCTCTAAAGAGGGGATTCTCGTCCTTTTGTCTCATGACCCACTCCTCCACCCAAATTACTCTTTTTCTGGTTGTACATACACCACAAATATATATTCTTGTGCCATGTATTTGGGTAATAAACTAGTCAAAATTAAGAGCCACTTCCTCCTTGTTTAAAAGCCATATTCATTGATTCCTCTTATGTGTATTTTGCTAGATATGGAAAGGCCATGGTGAGGAGAGGTGGTGGGGGTTTTTTTTTCCCTAGCAATCCTGTATTTACAGCATGTTAGATCACTTGTTCCCTAAACTATGGAGCAGGGAAGAAAACAGAGAAAGCCAGAAGCTTGTTATGTCAGGGGCACCTTACAGTGAAAATACGTGTCTGTGTGATTCAAAATGAGAGACTGTAACTTTGTTTAAATACAGTTAATAAGTTTGGGTTGGCTTTTGTTTTTTTGTGGTTTGTTTGGGGTTTTTTTCTTAGTGTGTGGTAAGTTACTGCCATGTTTTAAGGGTTCTCTGAAAATTTCTCACTTGAATGATCTCGGGCTACAGCGCATCAGATCAAAACAGAAACAATTGACATATCACAGAATGTAGCTGCATCTAATGGGAGTGAAATTTGTGGGCAGGAAGGACATATGGACAAAATGTTTTGAAATATGTTGAAGTGCAGAAGCTCTGGCTCATGTGGTTTTTATTTAAAAGAAAATTAGAAAGGGCTTTGCTGTACATAGGGTAACATGCAGCCTTTTCTAATTTAGCTTCTACTTTGAATAGAAGACTTGGTTTCCAGTGTTCAACTTCTGTGGCGTAATTAACTATAATGACTCTTTTCATCTTTTCTGCTGTGCTATACACAGAACAGTCATATCTGGGAAAGAATAGATTTATTATATAGATATACCATAATCTGTATTGTTTTCTAATACAGCTGAAACTTTTATTTGAGGTTTTGTTTTTTTTGTAGGGGCCTTTTTCATATTTAAGATAAACAAGTAGTTTGGTGTTTTTGGATAGTTCTTATTTTGCTTCAGGCATTAACAGACATTAGTCTTTGAGTAGTCTACGTTAGTCAGTAGATCACTCAGGAAAACTTGTGCTGTTTCCTTTGGGTGAAAATAAAGTTGTATAGTATTCTTTTTTTATTTCTATCAGTTATAAGATTTTGGTAGGCAAAATGTTAATGGCTCACTTTAAGCCAAACACATTGAAAGAAATGAAGCTGTGTGAAATGGGAAGGCAGAAAAAACAGGGTAAGTTCAAGCTAGCATTTCATATTACAGCATATCTCAAAGTTCACTGTACGTGCCTTTTAACAGCTGTGGCTGATGGAAGCAAATTAAGAATTCATTTGCAGCAGTTTTGAAATAGTATTCTCACTCTAAAGCTTATTTCTGGTCTTATGTGTTGCAGATGGAAGCATTTAAATGTGAAAGATCTCTAGTTTTCATTGAGATCTTTGCTCCCATCAGAATAATTTCTTATTTTATTAGACTTATATGAAGAAGGCACTGGTGAGTTTTATGCATGAAAAGTAATTTTTATTAGCATTACAGCTGTGATTAAGAGAGTTGGCTACAAGTGCTTATGGAATTGCACCTCAAACATGGGTTGTTGCTGTCCTCTCCCTTCTCTGTTTTTCCAGACTGTTCCTGTCATCTTATTTTAGCCACAGTTTTGAAATGGTTTCCACAGAGCACTGATGAAGCAAAAACCCTAATTCTTTTAAGAAAGAACTTGATGACTGATCAGATGTACTGGACTGTTTTTATGACTGAGGATGTCCCTCTCAATCCTGCTTCCTATGTGTCTGTCATCTTACATTGTGAATCATTGGCAGATAAACTTGTTTTTGGAATGTTTGTCGTATATCAGGGAAGAAACTTTTCTCAGAACAGTGGGACTTCATTACAGCAAGTACAAACACAAGCGTTGACATAAATGCAGATGGGCCTGCCTTCATCCATGATACTAACAGATCCCATGAGCTAAGAGAGGTTAGGCTGTGTGATGTTAGCAGTTAATTGCTAACACAAGCCTTGATCTGCTATGACGAAAACAGGGTTGTTTTTTCTTCCCCAAGCACAGGCTCAAGTAGATTATGACCCACTGGATCAGTGAGGTTCAGGCTGCATTTGCAAGAAGCTTTAATTCAATTTTAATTAAAATTGGTAATCCTGTCTATTGCAGACTTGTGATTCAGGGAGATTGAGGGATGAAATCTGTTTCCATTTTAATTGTGTTCTGAGCTAGCTGATACACTTAGTCATTGAAGTGTGCATTCTGCTGTAATTATCAGTGAGGAAATGCTTGCCTTATCTGTATTTTTGTTTTGTTTTTTTAAAGCATGGTTTCTGTGCATGTAACATCTGAAACTGATGCTATTTCAGTGATCAAACAGTTGCAAATCAATGCTTATGTGATATACAAGAATGTATTGTCTATGGGCTAACTCTTACATTGTTGTTAAAATTTCCATGCTTACGAGGCAGTTCTGGTTCTAAAAGGAACAATTTATTTTAAAATAATTATTTTACAAGTAATTTTATTGCTGTGGTATCTTCAGGAACATTTCAAAACTCTTCATGTATTTTTTCTTTCTGAAGTGTTAGAAAAATGACTGTTTAAAATCAATGGTTGATGTTAGTGAGGAGGAACATAGGACTTCAAAATCTAGTTTATAAAGCAAGCCTTATTTCTTCTACACTGTACAATCAACATCTTTCTGCTTTGTCATCCTGGGCAATAAGGAATCTGGCACCAGCCATCCATTTCCTTGTCTCAGAAGTTCTGCTTTTCTTCCAGGCAGCTAGAGATGCCTTGATGTGCTGTACTGGGTATAACTTCTCAGTACAGGGATTATTACAGATATTTTACAAAACTATCTTGCTGAATAAAGCATGATCTATGAAAAATGACAGTCAGTATTAGTGTAGTGGACTAAATCATGCTAAGGAGGCTGTTACTTTCTGTAATGAAAAGACTGATCAACACAGGGATTTGACTGACTCAGTGTAATTTTCTGCCAAACTGCATTGACTGAATTAGAGCACATCATTGATGAATTGCAAATCAGAGTAAAATTTTCCATTCATTCCTTTTAATATAGCAATAAATATGATTGAGGTGCTTTTGCTGTACTAGAACACAAGATTCATGATATTGTGGCCTAGTGTCCAAGAGGTTGCTAGTGGGAGTGAGACGTATGTCTGGAGCTTCATGATGCCACAGGACAAAGAAAATAAGTAGGCTTATTGAATTTTGTGGGAGTATTTCAGGTAACGTCAAGTTACATCAGGCCCTAAATATAATTTCACGTTTGGATCAGAATCAATGCAACTTTATTCTCTGACAATGGTATTTTCATACCTGCCTCTGAAGGGGAAGTACTTAAACTTCAGGTTTATGCACATGTTGTTAGCTTCTGCAGAAACTCAACCTGGAGATTAAGTTAGGGAAGACTACTAGAGAGGAGGAGAGCAAACTGTTAAAGTGGAGAAGAAACCAGCTTGGGTCACAGCACAGTATTTCTCTTGTTCTTTGTAGATGAACATAACTACATGTATGTTTGTGCAAAGTAGAGAAAGGGAATGGAGATGTATTGCTTTAAAGCAATATATTAGAGGCTCTAGGAGCCCACACAACCAAGTCCATTCTATTACATTTCTACACCTGACTGTTTAAAAGGTTTTCTAAAACTTGCAGAGGAAATGAGTTCTCTGGCTTGATCCTTGAACTTCATTGTGCAAGTCAGTTGATGTCTCAAAGAATACGTGCCCATTTAAATCTTCACCTTGCTATTCGATCACTGTATTATTTCTGTGATGACTTTAAATGTTCCAGAGCAGAAATTTACAGCTGTTCAGTTTAGTCTAAAATGAGACCCAGCTCACTTTCAGTTGTGATCTAAAGTGCAGTTTGGTTTCTGGGAACCAGACAGGCTGGCATGCTCTCACTATTCCTTGTGTTCTGTGGCATGTGACTTAATCTGTGTCTTACAATTAAACTGATTTTTGTTTTTTGTAATTCTGGTTTTCCAGTTCAAATTTTAAGATGAAAGTTGTGGATTAGTATTCCAGAGTTCATTTTAAAAAAGGAAGAAAAATGCATCTGTCCAACTTGAATTCTAGTCTTAATACTGGAATTAAATTCTTATGACTTATATGACATGATTTTAAGGCTTGCTTGTTCCCCTGACAGAGTTTAGCAAGTGGATTGACTTGACTTAGATCTGTTTTGCAGTTTCCTTAGAATATTCTCAGTGGTCTGTAGTACAGGGAGAATGACTTATTTCAGTTATGGGTATAGAACTAACCTCACTTGTGCCCAATAAAGGATCATACAGATCAGAGATAGAAACAGACTGGCCAGAAAGTGAAAGGTATTTAGCACCCTTGAAGCTACAGAACTAACATGGCATTGTTAATACTTCAACTTACACCTGCAGCCTAGCAGCTTTCACTGAATGAAATCAATTTTTGGAAGGAGCGCTTAACTTTTCTTCTCTCTTGTTTGTTCAGGATTGATATTGCCCAATGGAGATATCAATTGGAATTGCCCATGTCTGGGTGGAATGGCTAGTGGTCCCTGTGGGGAACAGTTCAAGTCAGCCTTTTCTTGTTTCCACTATAGCACAGAAGAAATAAAGGGGTCAGACTGTGTGGACCAATTCCGTGCCATGCAGGAATGCATGCAAAAATACCCCGATCTTTACCCTCAAGAGGATGAAAATGAAGAAAAAGAGAAGTCAAGCAAAGATTTGGAAGCTACTCCTATGGAGGCTTCTGCTGCCAAAGAGGAGAAGGGATCTAGCTAATGAAGATGTAAGGAGGCTGTTGTCTCCATTTCTCATTTTCAGAGGCATGGACTTTTGCAGTATGTCTGTCTCTCAAGTTGTCAAGAAATGTTTCACCATTGTTCTATACACTGTATGATAGTAAATAATTTATTGCCAAAGGAGAAATCTCAGTGCTACAGCCTTGCAAATAAATACTGCAAAAAGAGCGAGTATGTGTGTACTGTGTAATGTGCTATCAGACACAGTTAATATGTTAACAGCTGTTTTTTACCCTCAAGTTCTCCTTGAGTTTTGACTTGAATAACATGTTTAAATATATAGCTTTCAACTAAAATTCCAGTAGCACACCAGGTCTGTCTTCATTTCAGTATGGTCTGATCAATAGCTGCTCTTTTTCAATGTATTCTGTTCTCTTAATAGAAATTGCATTTAATGATTGTTTTTCCTTAAAGATTTTTTTTGCCAGAGTGATACAGAACACTGAAAATGGCCTAAATCTAGAATTTGTAAAATAATTTCAAATGGTCTTACTGGATTATGGTTACATTTTACTACTGGCATCAGGTAAAGACTGCCAGAAAAATGTTGAAATGCGCATCTCCTTTGATTTCATTTACTTATTGTGATGGCTTTTGCATTTTTAAAAATGATGTGTTGTACAACCATAGATAAAGATGAATGGAAAGAATGTTGGTCACTGGCTTTATTTTTGCTCTGAAACTACGGGGTTTGGGTTCCTTTAGTACCTGCTCCTGTTGCTCTTGTAAAATACTTTGAGAATACAATGAAAACATTACCTGGTGTAATGATCTCCAAACAGATACTGTGACTTAAGTGCATATTAAAAAGCAAATACTTTTTACCTTCTTTGAACAAGCTCCTGTGTCTTTGTGGTGTGTTTTTTGTTAACACTGCTTGCATTTGAAATAACTCTTCTGTGTTGTAAGCAGACTTTGAATCACTTTGTAGGTTGTGAAGATCAGTTGCTCCAGTTTATCAGATTTTTATTCTCGTCCCATTCATTTCTCCCCAGCCCCAGGCAAGAAGGCATAAAAAATGTAAAGCATTTTCCGTAGCTATAGTAGACTGAATCATGAACCAGCACTACAGAGGACCTGAACAGCTATTAAAATATTTGAGAATTACTTTAGAGGTGCAAGTAATTTCATAGTAATTCACTATAGTTTAATACCTGTGGATAAGGGAATGCTGCATTGTTTTTCTTTCCTAGCAAAATGTAGGTTGTGAGAACTGTATTACAAAACAAATTGCACCTGTGGCTTCAGTAACTGTTCATTGCAGGGTTGGTGGTTTTTTTGGTGGTTTGGTTTTTGGTTTGGTTTTTTTTCCACTCTCCTTATGTGTTGGTTAACTTAACCAAAACATAAGAAGTTGTAGTGGCAATAGTGCAGCCCGGTAAATCTAGTAATATTTAAACACTTACCTGTCTCTGTAGGCAGCAGTCTTAAGTGCTCAGCAGCATTGCTTCCATATAATGTTTTGGTATCTTGTTTGCATAAGTTATTTCAGTGTTAGTGATGATGCTTCTGAATGTTTGAGGGGAATTTCTGTTAAATTTTACAGTGTGTTTGAGCTGTTTCTATTTCAGTACAGCTGTTGGATCCTCAAAAAAAATTGTAGGCAATTAAGTGGCTGACAACTGCTCAGTTCTGAGGGCATGGATAGCAGGTACTCTCAGCATCTCTTTGCTTTTAAAAGATACAAGTGTGACAGAGCTTCTCAGTGTGACTCTTTCAGGTGTGGGAAGACAAATGCCAAGTTAACCTGAGTAAATGGGCACAAAAGCAGCAGTGATAAACCTTGGCACTTAGGCAATTGGGCCATGAAAATGAAATCTTAGGCAATCAGATAAACACTGGGCACCAAATTAAAAAAAAAAAGCAACACATGCTTCCAAGCTTTTGGTTGTTCAAATGGAAATCCAATGCATTAATTTGTGAAGAAGCAAAAGCCATTTGTGAAGGGGTGCTCTGTTCTAAGAACGGTTTGCCTCCTATTTTTTTCTGCTGTGCTTTTCTTTCCCACGTTGCCTGAATGCTGTACAGGTTTTGGATTTATCCTCTGTAACAGTATTTATAGCATCTGTGTACAAAACAAAATGCAGAATCCTGGTCCTACAGTAGCTAGGGACCTGAACCTAATACTGACAGAGGGAACTTGCAGCATGTAATCTAACATATTTGAAGGCGTGTGTAGGATGGAGTTGCGTCTTTCTGACTCTGCTGTGGCTTGGTAACCTGTTGTGTTAGATCCAGTACAAATGTGGAATACGTGTAATGGCCTTACCTCAGAAACTGAAAACCACCATGTAATGTGTTTGAGGTGTTTTGAGAAAGGAAGTCGTAGCTCTAATCCTTGTCTTTATGGAAATCATCAGTTTCTTTTCCTCCTGTCCTTGTCAAATTAGAAACTAGCATAACTGTCATCACCTCATTTGCATTCTGGATAATCCCTTAAAAGTGGAAGTGATGTAACTTGGACTAAAACAAAAAAAATCAAGTCTCTCTCATTCTCCTTACCTACTACCCCTGCCCCCCATTCTGTGAGTGCCAGCCTGTGGGGTTTTTGGGGGGTTTGGGTTCTTTTTTTACCATTAAAAACTTAAAATAGTAATAAAGATTTGCTTGACAAGGAACTAGGGCTATATGTTGAGACACTGAGTCCAGTCCTTCCTGTTTTCTGGTTTAGTTTTAGAGTACGTTTTCTGCCATGGAGTTTGTATTTTGCTACGTTAAGTAAAATGCAGTCAGACTGACTTCTGGATTTTAAGTTCATGACAACTATGTAGTATAGCTTTCAGTTCAGTGAAAGATGAGGAATTAGAAGGTAGATCAACAGTAAATGCATACTGTCACTTCCTTGGACCCCTGAAAGTAAAGAAGGGGAAGCTATTTAGTGTGGACTGCAGCTGATTTTGATGATGTAATTTTAGGGTCAAGTTGTCTTTCTTGACCATTATATATCCCTTGAAAGTATTACTGAATTTACATGGAGATTTCTTTTCCATCTCTATTAGTAGACTTGTTTTAAATTCTAGATGAATGGGGAAAAATAAATTGTCTGGAATTTCTTTTCTTGCTATGTAAACTAATGCAGTTACATCATCTATACATATCTATACATATAACTCCTTGCTTTTATTATGTTTCCCAGCATTGCTTTGTTTACATGATTTTTCTCTTATAGTTGCATGCTTCCATTTTAAATCTAAAATCAATCAGCAGTTATTTTAGTATATAATAAAGATGATAAAATGATCCTTGGCAATATATGGCAAGCTTGTGAAATAAGCAGATAAGTTGCATTTTTATTGTCTGGATACAAAACTTAGAGCTGCATATAGTTGTCTCATTCTAATGTTTCTTATTTTCTGCATAAATAATGTCTTGATTCTCTATCTGCCATCACTAAGCTATTGGTTCTTGCGGGGGGACTAGTAGTTTCAAATGTTTTTGAGAAATCACTTGCATGGAGTAACTTTGTAATGATTTTATGTATGGTGTATCAGGTGCTTTTGTATGTCAAGTCAAAAGTAGTAATTGATGGGGAGAGGGAGAGCTTTCATTATGAAATAATTGTTCTTTATTTAATTCTATGTCTCTTAGTTGATCTCTGTCCTATAAAAACTGATGTGCTGAGTGTGATTAAATAATTAGAGTTTAGCTAACAAAGCATGGAGCGCTTCTAGATGTAATAGAATATGTTTTTAATACAAATTACTTAGCCCAAACCGTTATGGGCAGATATGATCCCAGCTGGATTTTATCAGTTTAGTTTTTAGAGTAAAAAGAGGTTCTTTTAATTGTATTAGTCCTACAGACTTTTATCATTGCTCCTAAAATACTGCCTTGTACAATATTACTATGTAATACTTCCATTTTCCAGTTTTAATCATTCCTCTTCAGTTGTTGCATACCCTTGTAATTTTGCAGTTAATGCAGCAGTGAAACAAGCCATAGTTTTGAAGACTGGGTTGGACTGTTATCAAGTGGCTGGAACCCCTGCATGATGCAGGCCACAAATTCATATATAACTTGTGATAACTTGCTTGTTAGGCTGGGGTTGTTCCTGCAATCAACTTAAGGTTGCCTATAAAACTTGTCTCTTACAGGTGATTGTTTAACATAAAATATAGTTAACTACTGAAAAGTGGTTAAATTTAGATCAAATTGCATTTTCAGAATGTGTTTAAAAGTTGACTCAATTTTTTCTGCTTTTCTCTGCAGTACAGCCTGCCTGCATTTCAAAGACCTAACTAACTGGTGTTCAGTAACTTTCCTAGAGATATGACCTTGCTTCAGATTTGATAATGACCTCTCCCCTCGCCCGGACAGGAATGATGTATGTCTAGAAGGGAGATGTTTATCTTGCAGTTTTTTCTAAGGATCATTGGATCTGGGGATCTGGCAGGGCAGTGTTGGAAATAAGATCTATATCCTATGCAGTTCTTACTGAGAATGTCCTTGTTAAACCTTCCAGTGATGTCTCCTGTTCATGTAAGGCACTTATCTGATCACACGTCAATGAATCTCTTTGAGCAAAGTTGTTACCTAAATAGGTAGAGCCTACTTTCTTATTCCTAGGGAAGGAAAAAAGGATATTATATGCTTCTTAGACTCTTGTTTTACTTCTCATTAAAATTCTAGCAGTGTTAGTGTGGGACAGTGTAGAGAAGCTACCAGCAGTTTGTCATTTATTCTTAATCAGCTCTATTCATTGGATGTGACTTAATTTTGTTGAACAGCACCAGCCTGTCTGCAGTTGTTTTTCAACTGCTTTTAACCCCTCTGGAGCTGTTTTGTTAGTGATACTGAGAACTTGAGAGAAGACTCACCCAACAGAGTAAGAGTGGAGAAGTGCAGCAATGATTATGATATCAATGTTATAATTCTTTCCCACTAATGCAAGATAGTACCTAATAAGGTTCATGGATCAGTGTGAAGTTATTTAAAATGTCAAACTAGGTAATTTGGTGGTGAATTCATAGCTAGAGCATGAGGTTTGCAAGACCTGAAACATTAAGATGTTAGGTTGGGGTTTTTTAGCATTCTTCATTGTAGGCTAGTTCTGACTGCATTAGGGTAAGATGACTAGAATTCTAGTTCAAGACTTACAGATCTGTAGCTGAGCATGGAAGAAGCAGCAGCTTATCTCCCTCTCAAATATTGATGTACCTTGATACTATGAAGGCCAAGAAATAGGTCAAAGACTGCTAAAATACTGAAATATTAGTAAATGCAATGCATAACTGTTTCTACTAAGACATCCTGAGCAGTTCAGATTGCTGCTATTAACATGTTAATAGCATTAGTAAAAGCCCACAATGGGCTTTGCACCCATCACTACCAGAAGCACAAGGGTTTATGATTAAAGTACACTGTGCATTCATCCAGTGGTTCAAGGTGCAACAGTCTTTTCATGCATTTAGATCTACTGGAAGTAGCCCTGTACAACACACTGAAATGCTTGGAATATTGCTTAATTTTCTGCCATTTGCTAATTTAATTGAAATTATTAAATATTTTGTCCTGCTTGCGGAGAGTGCAGTGTTTGCTGCTTGATATACAAAAAAAGCTTTTTTATAATTCAAGGAAGATAAACTTGAGGTAGCAAGTTTCACCCAGTGGTGTCAGGAGTAGAATGTATGGCCATGCCTGCCTAATGTAGGGCTGTGATTTTTCTCCTGTCTGTTACTGACTTTACTTTCTTCAAGAATCCTTGGACTTTTCCTTTATTTCTTCTTTTTTGTGTGTGTGTTTCCTCCAGTGAATTCCATGTTCTTAGCATAAAATATTGTCAGCAGCCAGAGCCTGAATGGAGCGGCAATCTCTAAAACAAGGAGAGATGTTTTTGCTGTTGGTGTTTTTGGTTTGGCTTGGTTTGGTTTGTGTTCTTTAACAAATAGCTTATTACAAATTGGTATTGATATATCTGTGAGCAGACAGCACATGAAGGCCCTGTTATAGCCAAAACAAAGAGCACAGGAAGATTTGTAGTGACTGCACATTGCAGATTAACCCAGATGCCGCAGCAATGATGTGAAGGGTAAGCGGACATAGGATTTGTTGTACCAGATCTGATGACAGGTCTGGTTGATTTGTTTGTTTCCGAATGTGACAGTTCCTTATGTCTCCTAAGAAGGCGAAAGCATCCCCTCATAATGCACTTGTTCCCTTCATAGTGTGCTATATGGGAGAGGGGTGTTTCATTTCTACATCTGTGGTTTCTGACCTTTTTCTTACTGTTACAAGAGTGTTGCTGCCTCCACCCTGTTCCTTTTGTTTTGTATTTTGTCCCCTTCTCATACACCCCCAAATACTAGTATTGCTTCCTTTTTCCCTACAGCCAGTCACATTTCTCCTTACAGGTAGTGGCTCTGTTCCCTTACCTGGCCCAAGGGGCTGTTTCTTTTTTTTCCTTGCAACAAAGAATCTAAAGGAATGAACTAGGTTGGATCCAGCTGATTTCATCCAATTTGGCCCTGCATGGAACAAGCAAAGGTTGGCAGGCTTCGATAGTTGGATCCCATGCTTGTTAGCATTACATTTAGCATGTCTGTAAAGCTGCTGATTTAGAATTAGTCCAGTTGATAACCATTATGTTTCTATATTGGAAGTGTGTACAGATGTTATTAATGGGTGTTACCTGCACAGTTAATGATTGCAGTATCCTCAGTGCTTGTGATTTTTCTCATAAAGGCCATATTACAAATTAATTGGAGTTAATATTTTCAGAGCTAGACTCACAATTTTTCAAATGCAGAAGAGCTAAGGGCCTGAGGATCTAGGGTAGCAGAACTTGTACTGTACATTGTCCCATATTGGCCTACGTTACTTGTCATGAAAGCACTACACCTGACATAAAGCTACTATCTAGTACCAATATACAGGGACAGTTTCCTGGATCAAAATTCTCTTTTAAGACTCAGACCTGTGCATTTGAAAGTGGTACATCATAATGTTTCTCATCACTAAGCTGCAAGACAAAAGAACGATGGCAATATTTATCATGTCATTAATGTGTGAAGAATGAAGACTGGCTCTTGGAGGTACAGTTTTCTGAATAGAAGTACACATGTAAGGTAAGAACTTGTACAGGACCCCGAAGAGTAAGTGCAACTATAATGTAGAGTTGCAAGGGTAAGTCTCTGTAACACACTGGCTTGGAGACCAACACAAGCTGACTTCTATCTTAGTTCTGAGCACTTATAGGTATGGCATCTTCCATCTACCTGTCATGCATTTCTATTTTCATACCTTGCATCCCACAAATCAACTGTGTGTAAAGGAGCAGGTTTAGGACTTGTTAAGTATTTTTTTAGACCTTATTAGATCTCAAACCAGTAAAACTTCATGTATATATTATGGGAATTAAGCACCTGCAAGTACCCACATGTAAGATTTTGCAGGAGTGGGTTTTGATCAGTTATTGAATTAACATGCCATTTACATAAATTAACTGTACTCAGTTTGTGTTTCTAATCTGTACATGTCATACCAAATGTACTTTTTTTTTTGGTGAATTGCTCAGTAGAAAAATAGCATGTATCATGGTTGCCTTATTAGCTAAATGCTTTTCTCCATTTGCCTGACTGTGCTAACGCTATTGAAGCAAGAACCTGATGTTTGGAATGTTTGTGGTTTATTAACTTAAGAATTAATGTGCTTGTGGTTTGAGGATTGCATGGTTTAAAATGTTAAAAATAGATCCCAAACCTCACATCAATATAAGTGTCTGAGTATTTTTAATTGAAGTTTTAGTACAAAAAAAGGAAGTGCTACAACAGATAACAACATGCTAACTTTTTGAAGTCTGGGGGACTTGAGGGAGCACATCATGTGAATTATATCAACTCAAAGACAGCTTACATTAAGCAGCATGGAAAAATTATGAGACGTGGTAAATGCTACAGAGAAAACTTACTCTTTATAGCAGTGAGCCACTCTTGGAAGAGCAGTGCACAAAAGTTGTGCATAGGTACATTTTCCTTCTTAGTTGATTGCCAAGAGCAGAAGCTGGAGAGCCATTTGTAGCAATACATCGGTACATTGGAGTTAGGGCTTAGCAATCACAATGGCCATTTAATGAACTACTTTGATGGTTTAAGGGTCCTCATTGCCAGAATGATCACGTATTCATGGATACACGTGCTGCACAGCTGTTACAGAGAGCTACTTTGACCTCCAGCAATCCTGAGTTTGCTGCTATCTGTTAAAAGTTATATGTGTATCTGCTTCAAACTATCACCTGCCCTATTATAAATTTCCCACAGCTTTCCAGGCTTCTTTTCTTGTGGGCGAGGCTTTTATTTCATCCTTATGCAGGATTTCCAAGTGGTACATCATTGCTACCGTTTGGTATGTGGTTGCTACTGCTTGTGAGACAACATGTCTGTTTGGGTGCTGCAGGGTTGTTCACATGGACATTTTAAAGACAGGTCCTGTTTTAGATGTACTAACACTGTCCAGTCACATTGGGCAAATGCATCCTTTTTTCTGTGTTAGTATTCTTTGTACTACTGTGCCACCTAAGACACCCAGTCACAGAGAGGATCACAAGGTATGTGATATTGTACACAGGCCTATAAAACAATTATTTTTTGTATACCGTACAAATATGGAATACCATACCTTCTATGTTAGTTCTTTTAATCTACTATGTATGACCTTGTTTGCTTGTTCTGAGGAATATGCAACAGCTTCTATTAGGAAGACAGCTGTCATCTTGCACTGTTTCATGCTGTCTTCATTTCAGGTACCAGTACACAAGAAAATAACTGTTCCTTTCCAAAGTCTCTTGGTGATCAATTTAAACTTCCTCATTTCGTCTTTAATCAACAGCTGTTGTAACTTAATCTATGCAGTTCATTTCTATTTAGATACTTATTTTCAGATGGGCTGCCTGGATTGTAGCACTGCAGAACAAAGAGATTGCACATGGTAGCTCTGTGTGAGTTGGAACTTTATTCTTTTATTTTTCTTCTCTGTGAACTCAGAGATACCTGTTTAGTAGAAGTAGTGATACCAATAAAAAGTCAACTTGCAGTGTTGACTCACACTAATGTGCTTTTATTTTTCACTTTCAAATTCCAGACTTATGGGATACCTGCTACTCTGTAGAGTAAAACCATTAAACACAAGCTAGTAGTTGGGACAAAATGTGCAATGTTTCTAACTAATGAAGGGAATGAAGTAGACTTAGCTATACAGGTACCAGCCAGTAAATTAGAGATTCAAAAAGAATGGGAAATTAGAAGGGAGAGAAGAAATCAGCTGAATATTTTGGGGTTCCCCCACTCCACTTGCTTTACACTTTTCTCTAAAGTGTGTGTATATATCACCTACTTTTGAGATACCTAAAATGTGTGATATATTGATGACTATCTTGTTTGCATACAACATTGTTTGCATTTGGTAGTCATTAATCACTGTATTATAGTAGGCCCCAAGAGAACACATCAGGGTATCAATATTCTTATTACAAATAGTATTTCTACCAGTAGTAGCTAGAAATGCTTGTAAATGACCATGTTAAAAAATAATTTTCATCTACAGAAAGGAACTATGCAGATGTTTACCCTCCCCACAAAAATCAACCATCTGGCTCAAAAAGTGGAATATGGGAGTTTGTTTTAATATGGTAGTGACAATAAACCAAAATGGAATATGAACATCATTAAATAAGATTGCCTGCAGGTAAAATGGCCTCTGTTGAAAAGCATGTTCCTTAGCTTAGTTCTAAACCTACACTTGATTTTTCATTTATTCTGAGAGGCCCTTTGAGAACAGACTGTAAATTCACGTACACATCTTTATTTTTAGTGATATTTGAAAGAGAACTAGTCAATCTTTTTGTTGTGAGACAATTTCTGGAGACATTAAAGAAAGCAGTTGCTATGCTCTTAATTTCTGTAAGCTGACATTTCAAATTAAGCCAAATTCCTTGGTTAAAAAGTGTTTTATTGCATTAATTAAATGGCTTGTTAGAGATGCCACGTTGTTGGATACCGCTTTAGGTAACAACAAATAAATAATGAAGTGAAAGAGGGAAAGCAATGGCAATGGAGGAGGGGAGACTTCCTGAAAAGGGGGGGAGGAAGAAATGTTTATGCGCTGTGGGGAAAAAAAGTGGGGCTTTTATTTTGAAAATACCTGCCTGTCATCCATTTCCAAATGAGCTGAGGATTTTTCTGCTATTCAACAATATGAAGTTAAAAGGAAAACAGCAACAAATGGAATGAAAGAAGCTGGTTTTTCAGGTTCCCCGTGATAAAGAGAACAAACTGATGGCCTAAGTTGTAGACTGGGACTTCCATCATTCTGCATTATTATTAGGTTTTTCTAGATACTCCATGTGCCAGTCACAGTGCTAAATGAAGACATCTCCTCTTTCCTGAGCGCATTAAAAAATTATAGACATGGAATAGAACTATGCAAAAGTAGCATGTGTGCATGTGTTTTTCTCTGTAACCCCCTGAAAGACTAGACTGACTCATTACAATTTCTGCTTTACTTGAAAAGGGAATGTGCTCCAACCAGCTTCATTTGATTGTGAGCCTTTAAACAGGGGACGCAGGTCTTAAACTACAACTTCCTGAAAATATTGTGTTAGGGAATGATTTAAATAGCTACCTCTTAATTACTATAGGGTAGGGTAAAATTGATTGAGAAAAAAACAGTTCTGTTCTGCAAAAGCATTCTACCTAGAGTGCAGATGTTTCCACTCCTATACTTATTGTGGAGAGAAAAATAATCCTCAGGCACAATGGGAAGGAAGCCTAACTTCAATATCTTAACCTGAAGTGTGACCAAGAGAAATAAAGCAGAATGAAAGCGCTAAGTGCAATCAAATGCCAGTGGTCTTGAGCACAGTTTGAATAGCCAGGTTACTCTCACAGGAGCTATAGCTACCTCATTTAATACACAGTCCAGCCAATCCATTTACCTCCTCCTGCTTCTGCCTTATAGCTTTTGTAGTGTTACAATCTCAACACTAGAGCAGCTGCTAGTTCCTCACATGTTTTGGCTCTTTCCTAGCCTTAAGGCTTTTCACTGGTAATCGCTGTGAAACCTTTGTGGTGTTACAGACTAATGTACTACAGCAAAGAGCAAAATGACCTTAAAGAGCAAGGGTTGGATTTGGAATCAAGTTTGAGTCAAGGTGGTTTCTGCAGCAGACCTCAGCACTAAGCATTGATGATAGCCATGTACATCTATAAAGGACCTTGTCCCAAGATAAGTCACATATTAGTTTGTTTCTGTTCAGCAATGGGATAATACTGCCTTCTAGAAAGCAACCTGTTATATTGGAATAATTGCAGTCTGATGTTAAATCAATCTGAGCTCTTTTAAATAAGTATTATTTGACATGCTTGTTTAGTATTATGCCACTTATAAAGCTGAAAGAAATTGCTGCCTGTTAGTGGTCACTTACAAAGAAAACTACACCCAAGTAATGAATGCATTATGTAAGCAGCTTATGGATATTAATATCAGGCTCTGACCTGAAGTATGGAAATGCTAGTCCATATCTTTAGTTTTGCCTTGTAAAATGATTCTCTGGGTGTGTGGAATCAGGCTCAAATTAAGAACTTTGTAACCTATGTATGATGCACTAGACAATTTTGTATGATAAGGCTGTGCATTTTTGAAAAAAGTAGTCATGTCCCAAGTTTCCTGTCTAAGCACGTGAAAGGAGAAAGGATGGTAAATCTGCTTTCTTCACTTCAGCTAGGAGAATGTTGAATGGAAATGCATGAACTAACAACACCTTTCACTGCAGTGTTACTAAAAGGCAAAGTTCAGCAACTTTCGAAGCAGAAATTATTTGCACCCAGTTCGAAGAATATCTGATACTTGTTTTCCCAAATGTGCTTTCCAGGGTTTCACCAGGCTGTTCATGTTCACAAGGAGTTTGTTGGACCTAGAGTCTTCCTGGCCTGCTATAAGATAGTCAGTACCTAGTTTTAAAAAAAAAAAAAAAAAAAAAAAGGGGGGGGGGGAAACTTCAGTCAGTAAATAGAAGAAAAAACCCAAATGTAGAATTTCTCTATTTCATAAGGATCTGGCATGTAGCATCTTAGCCAGCTTCATACAGTTTATGCACGTGCCATCTTATATGTATACATATTTTCATCTGCATATTGTTAGTGTTGACTCCTGGGCACACAGGTTCAATATGATCATGCTCAGGAATTAAAACTACAAATTGAGTTAGTTCCAGTGGCCATACCACTGGAATACAAATTTAACACCTCCATGTACAGATGACCAGGTTTGAGTCTGATCTGTTGCTGGGAAGCAACTGCTCATGCTTATAAAGAAAGGAGGGTAAAGGTGGGTGTAAAAGCCCCAAGAAGAGAGAAAAAGTAAGGTTTCCACCATGAGTCAGGGCATACTGTGATCTTGGGGAAGGGGTTCCATCAAGCAGTATGTTGAAATCTGCAGAACTACAGTGACTGGAACCTGTCCATAGCTTTAATTTATATTGAGGCAACGGCGTAACATCTGCATCTCTAGCATCTGAATGTCCTGTGATATTTTCCTTATACAAATATCTGTGTGGGGATCAGATGTACTCTCATTGTATTTAAGCAATATGTTTTATTCATGTCTGATTAAGGGCTCCCACAGTTTCACAGGGAGCACTGGTAAATAATTAATTATGCACAACTGTGCCACTGGAGTTTAAGTAAAGGGAAACACCTTATTCATTTGGACTACATTAAGCCAAAAAATTTATATGTGAATTCAAGAACTATCCCAAAAAAAGGAGCTCAGGGTCCATATTACACTTCAATGCAAATTCAGATGCAGTGTTCCACTTGATACAGATAATGGAAGACAAAATTTGTTTCTGAGACAGTACAGGTCATTTTGTCATAACAGGAAAAATTCATACCAAGTTTAATTTGACACAGCCTTTCCTAAAACAGCTGTCTCCTGTATGTGGCTAATTTCAACTGAGAACTTGTCTTAAAGGTTAGATTAAACCTTACATTTTAAGTGAAGCATAAGGAATTCCTTTCACTCAGTGGATATGTTTCTAATGTACTCAGAGGAAAAAAAACAGGGTAATTTTTCTATCAGGTGCTGCTTTTAGAATTATGACAAGTCACCATTTTCTGTGGTGAACGGTTGCATAATGATTGCCGGCATATACTACCGGTCACCCTGATGACAGCTAAAGTCTTTGTCTTATTGGGATTTGATCCCAGGACATGGTCCCAAAGACTCGAAACTTCCAGTGATATGAAGAAAAGCTGCGAGCAATCAAGATCTGTCAGATTTAGACACCTAGCATCTACTTGGGCACTTAGGGACATGGTTTAGTGGTAGACTTGGCAGGGTTAGGTTTACAGCTGGACTTGATCTTAAAGGTCTTTTCCAACTTAAATGATTCTATGATTCTACTTGAAAAAATAGAGTCCAGGCTCAAATTTGCAGGATTCTGAGATTTACCTACAGTTTTTAGCTGTTGTTCAAGTAAACATACTTCTCTCTGTGGTCCACTAATTTGTATTGCAGGAGAGGCAGCAGTAGGGAAGGCTGAATTGAGGAATGTATCTGCACAGCCACTGATAACATTACTCAGCACTAGTATGGGGAGCTTTGCAGTCTACAGTGTGATGTTTCTGCCTGCAGCAGAGCTGGGGAGAAAGTTGATGCTTTGCACTACCCTACTTCACTGCTGCAGGGAGATTCCCATAATTAAAAGTGAAGAAACATCAATCATTCTGATAGAATGTGATTAGTGAGCAAACCTAGAGACCTATCCTAAACTGGTTATAAAAAGAGGGGCTTTATTTACTTAAAAAATGATTTTTCTAATTGTTAAAGATTTTCATGTCTGTCTTGGTTTGAAATTAAATTCATTTGGTTTTATGTTCTCCACCCATGAATGGTTTCCAATATGCTGCAGGTTGTCAGCTTTAGGCTTTGATAGAACAAACCATTGAATGCACTAGAATTTACAGTAGAAGGAAGAAGGAAGACTTACTTTTCATTATTTGAAAACATTACAAAGGCATAGAAGAAGTTAAGTTCCCTCCACTTTCCAAAATTTTCATAATAATGTCTAGTTTTTTCAAAAAGAAGTAAAGCATGATGTGAGAAAAAACTCTTTGGAGATAAAAATACAGGGATTTTTTTTTTTCTCACACACACTCTTCTAGTCATAAATATTCTGGAAGATCAAATAAAGTCACTGAAAGTAAAACATTTCCAGAAGGTTTGGGCTTTTTGGTAAAACTTTGTTCTCTGATAAGAAAATGCCTTTTTACTGCAGCCGTGTAGTGACTCCCTCATTGGTGTGGATGAATCAAAGGACTCTAGCCCAGAAAGACTGGTGGGAAGTGTTGAGTAGCCATAGCTAATGTTCATAATGAATTGTCACCACTGTTTACAGAGGAAGGAGAATACCTGGTAAGCATTTTATCCTTACCAGGATTGAGAATGGGACATGTACATCCCCTGTTGGTCCAGGATTCTGGGTAAATGCTTCTGTTGCTCCGAGCAATTTTCACTTTGCCTGATTTCAGGACCTTCTTCACTTTCACAACAACCTCCGCGTGGGTCCCTTTGTCATGAGCTGACAGGATTCTTGCTTTTATCACTGCCAGAAAACATATCAAGATAGAGACCAACAATGAATTTCTAAATGAATTTTGGTTTATGCTGCTAAAATGTAGAATTATAACACCTTGAAAGAAGACATGAAAAAATACTGCAGTTGTACAGAAAGTGTATTCCCATGCTTGTCCACTTCAGTCATGGTTCTTCTAAATAAATATGGGGAAGAAAAACTAGATTTTTTTTCTATAGAAGTAGTTAACTGATCCTTTCACCATGTTATTTAGCAGCTACTTTTTAATGGGCTGATGTCAAATGGTTGGAAATCATAGGAAAGCACTTGAATGTATACATAGGAAAGGTGGAAAAAAACAGATCAGTAGCTAATAGTCTGATTTTAAGTGCACTGATACTAGGCTTTATATTTTGCAGTTTGAAAACTTGTGCTGGCCTCTCAAAAATTTTGTCCTGTGGGAAGGGACTGCCTGCTCTACAGGAAGGAACTCAGGAAGTTTCCCATCAGATTGCAGGCATATCACATGGCTAAAATTCCATGATTGCACAATAAACCAGAAAAAGCATTTTTGTTTTGTGGCCCAACATCTGGTTGCCATGATAAATTTCTGTTCCTTTAATTTAATAGGATCCCATAACTTTTTGGCAGGGTAGTCTCATCTAGATCAGCCCTACAAGCCTGCTTTGTTGGGTCATGACACAAGCACATCAAAACTTTGGATCCCAGAGCTTTCCTTTCTTGCTTCACGTGATGGTGTGAACCAGGTGTTCATAAACAACAGTATTAAATACGTTCTTGGTAAATAACCATGGCCATTTGAACCTGCGTAATAGGTCCAAAGACAATGGCAGTTTAGATGCAAGGTTTTTATCATTTATTCTTGATGCAGAGGCCAACCATTCCACTGAGTTACAATTCTTTCACTCCTGCTGCTGTAGAGGGAAGCTAACTGGGTGGAAAGGAGACACCACAGAGCCTTGCTGTCGTGGTTTCAGCCCAGCCGGTAACAAAGGACCACGCGGCCGCTCGCTCACTCCTCCCGCCCCCCTCCGGTGGGATGGGGGGAAGACGGAGGAGAGGGAAAAAAAAAAACAAACCTGGAACCTCGAGGGTTGAGATAAAGGCAGTTTACTGGAACAACACAAAGAAATTGCAACAACAACAACGGTACTAATGAAAAAGTATACAAAAAAAAAGTGATGCACAGTGCAACTGCTCACCACCCGGGACCCGACGCTCTGCCACTTCCCCCACCGAAAAGAAGAGCCCACCCCCCGGCCCGCTCCCCCTTTATATACTGAGCATGATGTCACATGGTATGGAATAGCTCCTTGGCCAGTTCAGGTCAGCTGCCCCGGCTATGCCCCCCACCTCCCAGGTTCCTGTAAAAATTAACTCTATCCCAGCTGAACCCAGGACATTATCCACCCCTTATTCTATACCATCTACATCATGCCCAGATCTTACATTTTCCAATCGACCACTACCACTTCCTTGTCTTATACATATAAGTATATGGACTTGCGTCCGTCCCCGTCGTCCCCCCGCACACACACACACACACGCGAATGGTATTCCTTTAGCGTATGGGCTATTCCTCTAATGTGTCCATTGATTTTATTTAGTCCATGACTTTGGGGCTCCATCTGTTGTAACAGTTCTTCAGGATAAGAGAGATGGTGTGAGATGGTGGGTTGTTGTATGCTGCCTCTGGAACTTGTGGCTAGTACATTTGGTGCAACTCACGCCCTTGTTCTGCAGGTCGAGGATGTTGATCTTGAGGAAATTGCTGGGTGTCAGTTCAAGTTCTGTCGCTGTTGTACTTGGCTTAGTTTCAAAGTCCATCCCGCAGTCATTTGGGTAATTCTTACAGTAATACCCTTGATATGGCATATAGACACTATAGATACAATGACATGCATTGGCAGGGTATTTAGCAGTTAGGTATCATACAGCCCAATTCACTGGCTATTCTCTCCCAAAATCAAATCTCCCTGAGGTACACATCGAACTTCCCCATCCTTCTGCATCACCCACCAGGTGTACCCAGGTCCCTGAGCAAAAACAACCCCTTGAATGGGTTTGCCTCTGCTTGAGGGAGGACTAACCCAGACTGTCTTTCCTAACATACTCCTCATGCGCACTACAGGGACTTTATCGCCTTCTACAGTATGTGGAAGTCTTGGTTGGGCGGGGCCAGCCCGATTGGCGGATCCTCTAGTATTAACTAACCAGGTGGCTTTTGTTAAATGTGTATCCCAATGTTTGAAAGTCCCACCCCCCATCGCTCTCAATGTAGTTTTCAGCAGTCCGTTGTATCGTTCGATTTTTCCGGAGGCCGGTGCGTGATAAGGGATGTGATATACCCACTCAATGCCGTGTTCTTTGGCCCAGGTATCTACAAGGTTGTTTCGGAAGTGAGTCCCATTGTCCGACTCGATTCTTTCTGGGGTGCCGTGTTGCCATAAAATTTTCTCTTCAAGGCCCAGAATAGTGTTCTGGGCAGTGGCATGGGACACAGGGTATGTTTCCAGCCATCCAGTGGTTGCTTCCACCATTGTAAGCACATGGCACTTGCCTTGGCGTGTTCGTGGGAGTGTGATATAGTCAATCTGCCAGGCCTCCCACTGTTTATATTTCAGCCATCGCCCCCCATGCGACAGGGGTTTTTGCCGCTTGGCTTGCTTAATTGCGGCACATGTTTCACATTCGTGGATGACCTGTGCGATAGTGTCCATGGTCAAGTCCACCCCTCGATCTCGAGCCCATCTATATGTTGCATCTCTCCCCTGATGGCCTGAGGTATCGTGGGCCCACCGAGCCATAAATAGCTCACCCCTACGTTGCCAGTCCAGGTCCACCTGAGACACTTCAATCTTGGCGGCCTGATCTGCCTGCTGATTGTTTTGATGTTCTTCAGTGGCCCGACTCTTGGGTACATGAGCATCTACATGACGTACTTTTACCACTAGCTTCTCTATCCGAACAGCGATATCTTGCCACAGTGCGGCAGCCCAAATGGGTTTACCTCTGCGTTGCCAGTTGCCCTTCTTCCATTGCTGTAGCCACCCCCATAGGGCATTTGCCACCATCCATGAGTCAGTATAGAGATAGAGCACTGGCCACTTTTCTCTTTCAGCAATATCTAATGCTAGCTGGATGGCTTTCACCTCCGCAAACTGACTCGATTCACCTTCTCCTTCAGCAGTTTCTGCAACTAGTCGTGTAGGACTCCATACAGCAGCCTTCCACCTCCGATGTTTTCCCACGATGCGACAGGACCCATCAGTGAACAGGGCATATTGCCTCTCATTTTCTGGCAGTTTATTATACAGCGGGGCCTCTTCAGCCCGTGTCACCTCCTCCTCTGGCAACATTCCAAAGTCTTTGTCTTCTGGCCAGTCCGTGATCACTTCTAAAATTCCTGGGCGACTGGGGTTTCCTATGCGAGCCCGTTGTGTGATCAGTGCAATCCACTTACTCCACGTGGCATCAGTCGCGTGATGTGTAGAGGAAACTTTCCCTTTGAACATCCAGCCCAGCACTGGCAGTCGGGGTGCTAAGAAGAGCTGTGTTTCAGTACCAACCACTTCTGAAGCGGCTCGAACTCCTTCATATGCTGCCAATATCTCTTTTTCAGTTGGAGTATAGCGAGCCTCGGATCCTCGATATCCCCGACTCCAAAACCCCAGGGGTCGGCCTCGGGTCTCTCCAGGTGCTTTCTGCCAAAGGCTCCAGGTAGGGCCATTCTCCCCAGCTGCAGTGTAGAGCACATTTTTAACATCTGGTCCTGTCCGGACTGGCCCAAGAGCTACTGCATGAACAATCTCCCGCTTAATTTGTTCAAAGGCTTGTCGTTGCTCAGGCCCCCATTTAAAATCGTTCTTCTTCCGGGTAACTTGGTAGAGAGGACTTACAATTTGACTGTAATTTGGAATATGCATTCTCCAAAAGCCCACAACACCTAAGAAAGCCTGTGTTTCCTTTTTATTAGTCGGTGAGGACATAGCTGCTATTTTGTTGATCACGTCCGCAGGGATCTGACGACGCCCGTCTTGCCATTTTACTCCTAAGAACTGGATTTCCTGCGCAGGTCCCTTGACCTTACTTTCTCTTATGGCAAAGCCAGCCTTCAAAAGGATTTGGATTATTTTCTTCCCTTTCTCAAAAACTTCTTCTGCCGTGCTGCCCCATATGATGATGTCATCAATATATTGCAGGTGCTCTGGAGCTTCACCTTTTTCTAGTGCAGTCTGGATCAGTCCATGGCAAATAGTGGGGCTGTGTTTCCACCCCTGGGGCAGTCGATTCCAGGTGTACTGGACACCCCTCCAAGTGAAAGCAAACTGTGGCCTGCACTCCGCTGCCAAAGGAATGGAGAAAAATGCATTAGCAATGTCAATTGTGGCATACCACTTAGCTGTCTTTGATTCCAGTTCATATTGAAGCTCTAACATATCTGGCACAGCAGCGCTCAGCGGTGGCGTGACTTCATTCAGCCCACGATAATCTACTGTTAGTCTCCAATCCCCATTAGATTTCCGCACGGGCCATATGGGACTATTAAAGGGTGAGTGAGTCTTGCTGATCACTCCTTGGCTCTCCAATTGGCAAATCAGCTTATGGATGGGGATCAGGGAGTCTCGGTTGGTGCGATATTGCCGCCGGTGCACCGTCGTGGTAGCAATTGGCACCTGTTGTTCTTCAACCTTCAGCAACCCCACAACCGAAGGGTCCTGGGAGAGACCAGGCAGGGTAGACAGCTGTTCAATCTCCTCCGTCTCCAATGCAGCTATACCAAAGGCCCAACGGTACCCTTTTGGGTCCTTGAAATACCCCCTTCTGAGATAATCTATACCAAGGATGCACGGGGCCTCTGGGCCAGTTGCAATGGGGTGTTTATGCCACTCATTCCCGGTTAGACTCATTTCGGCTTCCAATACGGTTAGCTCTTGGGATCCCCCTGTCACACCAGAGATACAGATGGGTTCTGCCCCTTTATAACTTGATGGCATTAGGGTACATTGTGCACCAGTGTCTACTAGAGCCTTATATTCCTGTGGGTCTGACGTGCCAGGCCATCGAATCCACACTGTCCAGTAGACTCGGTTGTCCCTCTCCTCCACCTGGCTGGAGGCAGGGCCCCTCTAATCCTGGTTAGAATATCTGTTACCCACTTTTTGCACATGTGAATCAGAAGTCCCTTCAAGAGGATCAGAAATGAGATCGGCCCATCTACTGCGCCCGGGGGACTGCTCACGGGAAACTGGAGCAGCAGTTTTCCAAGAAGAATCTTCTTTTCTGGTTGCTTTTTCTCGCAACTCCCGTACCCGTGAATCCAAGACTGAGGTAGGTTTTCCATCCCACTTCCTCATGTCCTCTCCATGGTCACGCAGGTAAAACCACAGGTTAGCCCGTCGTGTGTACTTTCTCTCTCCTCTCTCTTGGGCAGAGGAACGCTTACTCCCAATAACTGCAATGCGGGCCTGTACAGGTGAGGAGGAGGACATATCTACTTTGAATTGCTGGAACTCTCGGGACAATTCCTCTACAGCTGAGACACAGGCCCGTAGGGAGGAAGAGAGACTTCCTTCATATTGCCGGAGTTGGACAGCCAATTCATCCACTGTTTGTCCATAGCCTTCTTTCCAGGACATTACTGCCAATGAGTTGGCATAGGTTGGTGGTGCACTTCGTAGAAACTTCCGCCACATCGGTTGTGTGCATTGGACTTCATCTGGATCTGTGGGTGACTGCGCATTTTCTGGATCATTATAAATCACCTCCAGCACGGCTAATTCCCTCAGGTACTGGATACCTCTCTCCATGGTGGTCCACTTGCCTTGGTGACATGTAACTTCATCCCTGAAAGGGTATCTTTCCTTTACACCTAACAGAAGTCGCCTCCAGAGGCTGAGGACTTGTGTTTTTCTCCCAATCGCCTTGTCGATACCCCCTTCTCTAGACAGAGATCCCAACTGCTTGGCTTCCTTACCCTCTAATTCCACACTACTAGCCCCATTATCCCAGCATCGGAGCAGCCAGGTAACAATGTGCTCACCTGGGTGGCGGCTAAAATCTTTTCGCATGTCACGCAACTCACTCAGGGATAGAGATCGGGTAATTATTTCAGGTTCTGCCTCTTCCTCCTGTTCTCGCGATGACCCTGGTTCATCTTCATCTCTCACTGAGCGAACTGATTTCTTTGTGTGTTTCTTTTTCTGTACAGGGGCAACTGATACTGGCACAGGTTGGTTCTCTGGTTTAGTGGCAGTATCTGTCACCGGGGTAGGGGCAGCCATGGTGCCTGTTGTCGTGGTAGGGGCGGCCACGGTGCATGTTGTCGGGGTTGGGGCAGCCACGGTGCATGTTGTCGGGGTTGGGGCAGCCACGGTGCATGTTGTCTTGTTTTCCATCTTTTCCCCCTTTTCCCCCTGGGGGTGCTGCATAGTATCAAGCAGGGTTTGGTAGATACCGGCCAGGGCCCAGCACAGTGTAGTGAGTTGTGTGTCTCTGGGATAGCCACAGCATTTTCCTTTCAAAAATTCTATCACTTCATGAGGGTTCTGCAGTTGTTCGGGAGTGAACTTCCAAGTCACTGGAGGTGAGAAGTTCTCTAGATACCTGCCCACCTCCTCCCACACGCCGTGCCACCCATGAATATCCAGCTTTGGGACAGATCTCTGGGTGGTACTCTTAAAGAGCCTCTTTGTAGCCCTAGACAAGACCTGAAACATAGTCAGGAGGCATAGCACTAACAGCACACAGGCTTGCGCATCCCAAGGATATTCAAAATTCTCGAAAACTGTTGTAATTAGTTGGAAAGAGAAAAGGGAGGGGAACGGATGGGGGGAAGTATCCCCCCCTGACTTCCCCATGGGTTGGGTGTAATTACCAATAAAATCCGACAGAAGGTGCCCAAAGTCTGGAAATGATATCACTGCCTCATACAGATAACAGCTTAACCTCATGACCAGTGATGTAATCATTTCACAAGTCGACATTGCCCAGTACAGCAAAATGATAATCCCAATCACTCTCCCAGAGATGAGATACGCAACTACAGGCAATACATAAAGCATATAAGAACTTACAAAACGCCACCATGTAAACAGCTGAATCAACATTGTGACTAACATCTATTTATCTAGTATAAGAAATGCGTATGACAAATTTGTTTCAACACGCTCTGGCCAGATCTGTCGTTATCTCAACCCTTCGTGCCCCACGTTGGGCGCCAAAAAGGACTGTCGTGGTTTCAGCCCAGCCGGTAACAAAGGACCACGCGGCCGCTCGCTCACTCCTCCCGCCCCCCTCCGGTGGGATGGGGGGAAGACGGAGGAGAGGGAAAAAAAAAAACAAACCTGGAACCTCGAGGGTTGAGATAAAGGCAGTTTACTGGAACAACACAAAGAAATTGCAACAACAACAACGGTACTAATGAAAAAGTATACAAAAAAAAAGTGATGCACAGTGCAACTGCTCACCACCCGGGACCCGACGCTCTGCCACTTCCCCCACCGAAAAGAAGAGCCCACCCCCCGGCCCGCTCCCCCTTTATATACTGAGCATGATGTCACATGGTATGGAATAGCTCCTTGGCCAGTTCAGGTCAGCTGCCCCGGCTATGCCCCCCACCTCCCAGGTTCCTGTAAAAATTAACTCTATCCCAGCTGAACCCAGGACACTTGCATAAAAAATGCTATTTGGTTCTGATCAGAAGTTGGGACATGTCACTACGCAAAAAAGGCAGAAGAAATCCACCTCTTATTTCATGACTTAGGCAGTCCTGTCATTTTTCATAGCTATCAGCTAATAACATGCATAGTGAGAACATTGTGAAATTACCATACCTTGAGGGCATGTTACCCACTTACCATAAGCATATTTCATTTGGCAGAAGTCAGTGACGCTTCCAAGCACCTTTTCTTTGCACACACACTTCTCTAGCAGGGGAACCACATAACACAAAGGGTTGGAGAAGAGCCAGGACATGAGAGAGAAAAGAAAAGCAAATGGTACTCGGTTATAAAGTTATATGTATATAGCCCCCATAATCTGGATAGACCTTAAGAGTAAGTTTGAGAGTGAGCTCAGTTATTTGGAAATCTGTTTCTTGTTAGATGACACAATAGTTGTTCTGATATCTGATCAGTACTGTCAAGTAAAATGCAGCCCTCGTGGGGTCTTTTGTACAGTTAATAAACTGATACTAATAAAGAGATTTGTAAGAATCAGATCCAGGTGTAAATCATGTAAGTAATAATACCCTTGTTTGATCCCATAAGCTAAGAAATGCTGATCCTTGCTGGTATTAAGGTAATATCCTGCTCAGAAAAATCAAGGTATGCAATAGGTGGCACTATTACCTCTGGGTCTTACAAAGCCATTGATGCTCATAAGTGCTGACCTTCATACATGGCAAGCAAAACTGAGAACTAATGAAGTATTAAAGGCTCCACCTCATTCTATAAGCCTACTTATTTTGTAACTTTAGCTGGATACAGTATACTTTACTTTCCTCAGCTGTTGTGCCCTGAGGAGTATCTTAACTCTTAAACTTGCATTCCACCCCAGAGGTAGTGCATTTCAGCGATGGCTGACATGATCTTTTTACAGATAGCATTTGAAGTTCTGAACAGCAACTGAATGCTTGAGGAGTTGTGTAAAATCATAAGCGTTATGACTACAATTATGACAACAAAAGGAGAGTATTTTTTCCACACAATCATATTCATGACTTACCGATTTCCAAAACCAAAGTTGGATAGTGCAGTTGGTTTAGAAAATAACAATGTAAGTGTAATGATAACCTATATAGTTCAGATTAGCAGATGTTGCCAGCAGATGGGGGACAAACAAGCTAGAGATGAGTGGGAGAATTTAAGTCAGGGTGGAGAGAAGAAAGAATTAGCACTGAGCGAAGTTACTAAATACTCCCAGACTCTGGGCTGTACCTGGATGCCTCAGTGCAGAAAATCCCTGCTCATGGTCATTCCATTTCCACTCCTCTTCACTCTCGTTGGTTGGTGTTTGCACAAGGTCAGGGATTCGTCCCCCAATGGGGATGTTGAAGAATGGCTCATTGTCATAGCTGGGGGGACACATAAAACAGAAGACTTGGTTAGGGCATGAGTTGGGTGGGAAGCAGGTATTTGTAGCATGTGGCTCTATCCAGACAGATGAGCTTGCTTTCTTCAGGTTAGGAGTGCAAATAAGAGCAAGACTTCATGCCATATAGACATCACAAGATCTAGGCTTTTATTTAGGCCTTACCACTGCTGACTTAGCATTTTTAAAGTAACTATGTATTGGGCCTCTTTTGCTTTTATTTGTTTTTACTGAATTAAGTAACTCAAAGTTAGTGACCGTTTGTTGATGTCACTAGGAACTGAGGACAACTGCAGGACCCATAAAACTGCAGATATTCAGCAAATCACAGGATTTCTATACTGATTAATAAATGTTTGGAGTACAGATACCTGCCCTCTAGAAACAAGAGGGAGACGTTGTAATTCCTTTTTACCCTGGGCACAGATGAGAGGCAAGCTCTCCAGATTCTTCCATCTATTTCCAAGGCAAACAGGTGTATTTAAAGATGCTGTACGTATTTCCATGGGGTTGTGGAGTTGCCTATTATTACTGCAAAAAGTCATAATTTCAAGATTGCCTTGGATAATACAATGGACTTACTTAAAAGTGTGCCAGCCACCAAATGGAATCCAAGAAACCTTTTATGATTTACAGCCACCTTTTCAAATGATTGTGCACCCTCCAGCATCCTCCAATTACTGTCATTGCTGAAGCATTTCCGTTAATCTTTGTTTCATTTCACAGAATCCCATCTCAAAGTGAACCCAAAGGAGGGCTTCTTTACCCATTGAAACAGTTTCCAGTATGCTGGTCGCAGTCTCTGGCACAGTCACAAGGGCGACAGCCATTTTCTCCAAAGCCCCAGTAGCCCATGAGACATCTATCGCAGTTGGGGCCCGCCACACCTGGCTTGCAGTAGCAGAATCCCGTCTTGGGGTGGCATCGCCAGCTTCTGCTGAAAGTTGCGTTGGCTGAACCCATTGGCTGGCAGGCGCAAGCTATGGAGATAGGGCAAGAGGTGACTGAGATTATGTGCCCAGGGGTCATCTGGTTAAGTGACATTTTTGCAAGGCTGATAAACTTGTGCCCTCTTCTTTATGCTCAGTAGTTTTAAGTCAGAACTGGTAAACATTGCATTGTCAGCCTACATTTGCAATATTATTTGTGTTTCCTTTTAACTCATTAAGCACAACAAAACAAATACAACTGGGACTTATTTATGTGTGAAAGTCAGTTCTTCTCTACTACATAAATCTTGACCATACAGGGTTTTGAAGCGGTGGCAGGAAGCCTCCACTGTGTGTTTATTTTATAGGGGCTTACATAATCCCACACCACCAGTACATTCCCAATGTGAGAGCATCAAGGAGTGAGGTGGAAAGTGATATACATATAGTGGTGCAAAGCCAACACAGTTGACTTCTCTCCATCAGGGCAGAGGCTAGCTGAGATGGTCAAGCCTTGTGCCAACAGCTCTGCAGAGGTAAAATACAGGCAACAAACATACCCACTTTTTTCTGATATTCAAACAAGTTTGATTAAAATGAGAGCTGAAGTGAACTCTAGGCCTTCATGTTTCAGTTCTTTTTTGTATTAACAAAGCAGCATGCCCTGGCTTTTGCTTGTAGCAGAGACTGACAAGGAAATGCATCACTACTTCATCCATCTGGAAGAGGGCAGAAATAAAAATCTTGTGGTTAAGACCAGCTTTAACAGAGATTTTCAGTTAAATGTTGGACACCCAAGGTGTTTAGATAGCTTGGATCAGGGGCCAGCCTTTTGGATGCTTATCTGAACCAAACATGATCTCCAAAGCTTTTGAAGTTTGCCCATCATTGCTTCTAATCAAACTACTTTTCTTCATGAGCTCACAGATAAGAGACCAGATGAACACTCTGATTCCACACATCATTTTCCAAGGGGAAGGGGCAAGTATATGACTATAAAGGGTGTTAAGTGTAGCAGGGGCAGATTCACTTTCATCTGCAACCTCATAGTTGGTGCTCAAGAAAAGAAAATATCTTTTGAAAATAGTACAAGAAAAAGAGTGAGCAATTTTGTTTAAAGGGCATTTCTCTTATGATCTGCTTACTACATAGTTGGTTTTTTTTACCATGCCTGTGTTCTTTATGCCAATATTTTTAATAATATTATTACACTCTGCTGTAGACAGATCTCAGTCCGTTGTTTTCAAGGGACACTAGCACAATAGCCTAAGGACAGAAAATAAGCGTGCTGTCATGGGCAATGTACTCAACACAATAAGCTGGTTGGCGCATGGCAGCAGGCTCGCCTGTTTGCCACAAAGCAGTCTTGACTTTGGGAGCAAACCCAGGGATTTTGCTGTCAGTTTTGGAGAGCAGGTGTAACAATGAAGTGCTCATTAGCACTGACAGTTTCAAAGGCAAGTTCTGATTTGTTGCTGCTCAACTTGAATTATTTTTGCCCAGATTTTTGCAGGGCTGACTACATCACCCTGAAAGAGGAGACACTTAGTTCTGTCTCTCACTGAAAAAATGGGTGTCATAGGTTTGAGGATAAGGAGAGGAAACACACACTTCCTTTGCTGCAGACAGGTCTGAGCCACAAGAAGTAAGAGGTTGGCAACATATAGGTTGGCTTGAATCCAGGTTTCTGATTTCACTGTAATATCTCTGTATGTAGGATCTACCTGTGGAGTTTTCACCTTAGATTTCTTACATTTCTGCAACTTCTGGGTCCATCTTTATTCCCATCTTGTTTTCAGGTTTCATCAGTTAGGGTCACATAACAGATGGGTAAATCATTAGCATCATTAGACTGCCTATCACCAACTGAGACTAGATCCTGATTCAGGAAGATGAGACCTTCTCCCATCCTATCCCTAAGGGAAAGTATTACAGTATAGTGACGGACAGCATTGGCAGAAGCTGATGAGTAGGTAGGAAAAAAGTGTTTTGTTTTTCTCATTTTGGGGCTGCGGTTCAGGAAAACTAATGTTACCAAATGAACTGTGGGGCATATTCCCCAATTAGAAACTGGGCCAGTTTCTGGTGGATCAGAAAGCAAGCTGAATCAATAAATGTACAACACTTTCAGATGAGTTATACAAGTGGCTTGTGAACGCTTTACTCAGTCTGTGTTTATTTAGCATTTCAGCTTGGGTGTGTACATTGTCTGGCTTCCAGAGTATTACGGCCAAAATCCCAGTTGTGCATCTAAGGTAACTCCCAAAATAAGAGCCCACATGTCACATGCTGAAGGGGCAGCTGTTGATGACTGGGTTTTATCTGTTTAATAGTACCACAGATTTGCAGATAAACCTCACAATTAAAGAAACATAAAGGCAAGTTTCCAAAACCTCACCCTTTTATATTTCCCAATATTTGACAACACAGCATCTTTCCCTGCTGATTTTTCCTTCTTTTCTCTTGGCAAAATCTAGTTTTCTCTCCATCCGCCTCCCTGTCTAACAAAACACCAGCCGACATGACAATGGCTTTGTTTGTCAAAGGCATCATCAATTATGTTAGGGACGGTGTGCAGACAGTTCTGGTTCAGAGAAGGCTGGTTTATTTGGGTTCTCCCCTTGACAGAGTGTAATGAAAAATTTCATCATTGTACTTTAGAATTGGCTATCAGTCACGAAGTGTCACAAAGTATCCTCTTGCCTTTTAGTCTCACTCCTATACTAAGTTTGTTTTGTCAGAAACTACTGTAAAAAGGAGGAGACAAGGAATAATGAAAAATGAATAATTCATACAGCAGTCTCCACTCAAGTCCTCAGTAAATCTGTCTGCCTTCAGCACAGCTGTCTTTCCCATGTAATTAGACACAGATGTAAAATATAATATTGGTTGTAACAATATGGTCCCAACTTACAGGAAAATAACAAGTGCTCCAAGTAATTCAGTGGACTTTGAGGTATCTTGCCTTAAACTTCTGTCTAATAATACTGCATAAGATATAGCTATGAGCAGACTCTGGGTGTTTGATGAAAAACAGGCAAAATGAAAAAATCAAACAAAGCCTTTTGAATCTGAAATACATACATGTGCATCTTTGGAGCATATAACCAAATCAGGGCAATTTTTAAAGCATGTCACATGTGGGGATTGACTCAGCCAATGATGTTTCTTAAATGAAGGAAATAAGATAGACAGCTGTGTGTGTGGTCAGGGCTGATTAAGACAGACTTTGAACCAAGATGTGATCAGGCCTTTGTGATACTACAATTAAAAGTTCACTCCGTCTGCTCAGAAGTAAAAGGATGAGAAGCAGAGCTTTTCAGAGTGTGTGTGTGTGTGCATGTGCATCTGGGCACATTTTCATTTTCAACCCTTGTGCTTAGAGTAAAACAGCTTGTTTTCCTGGAGACTCTTTTTAATGGGTCTACATGCCTGCATTATTTTTTAAGCTAAGCAAAGGGTGAGTACAAAAGATGGTGCCATTTCAGAAGGATCCCTTAAGCCTCCAAATAAGCCACAGGAAAGAGCCAAGGATACAGCAGCTTTTCTAACCATTGGTTAGGAAACGATTAGGCTTCCGAGTCAAAGCTCCCATACAAGTCTATATCCAAACTGCTTAATCCTGTGTTGTCACCCCCAATAACAGGCAGGTGTGTGCCTTGCTCTGGGGCTTTTTTCATGCCTTCCTTTCTTTTTTTAATATAGATCTAAGCAGTGTCAAAACAAGGCTCTGCACACAACCTGGCTCTCATTCATCCCCAGCTGCTAGGAACAGGAGAAGCAAAGGGATCAGAGGCAGGCTACCTCTGCAGACAAAAAGGAATAGCAGATTCACACTTACATGTCAAATTTCAACAGATTTTTTTTTTTTCAAGGGAATGTCTTTGCAGTCTCACATTGGAAGGTCAGCAAAGGGTGGTTTGGATAGTGCCAGGACATCCAATTGTTATACAACTTTTTTTTCCTAGCAGTGATTAAGAGAGAATGCTGTTCATTATTATGACTAATGCTTAAAGACTCTTTCTGGGCCTGGGCAGTGTCCTGTTAACTTTCTGGGAGCCTGAGGGGGATGTCACAGCTGAACCTAGACTTTGCTCTGGATGGCAGAGCACTCTTCAAGCGTGCTTTCTCAAAGGGATTAGCACAGCATTTCATTCAGCTTTTTCATCAGATTTTCTTTCCCAGCTCAGTATCTACTGTACACAAGGGTCAAGTTTTGATCTCCCATTGAGGGTTGGTTTTTTTTTTTCCCCTCTGAGTTCAAAATGGGAAGCTGAGGACCAGGTTGCTCTCACCAAAACCGTCCATTCAGTCTGCTGTTTGCAGTTTATTACTGCTTTTCAGCACTTGCCCAGTGGGTGGGTTTTTCATTTAGTGTTGTTAGTCTGGCATGGTTTGCGTGGTTTTCTCAAAGTGAGATGATGCCTTGGAATTGGTACATTTAAATCCTCACAAACATGCTAATCCAGAAGTGGCAGCTCTTCAATTTATGATCAGCAGGCTGCAGTATGACAGAAATGTACCTGGTGGACTAATTGTCTAATTTCTTACATATTTAGCAATGCTCAAAACACTGTTTTTTACTGAGTAACCAGAGTTGGGTTTAGGGTCACATAACCTGAACAATTTACTCAGACCACACCAGATTAATAGCAATGCAAGGTTTGCAACCTGAAGGATGGACAAGAGGGCCTCTATCTTACATCCTGCATGAGGCCTTTCAGTTTCATATCAGCTCTAGGCTGATAGGAGCTGATGATGGTCCTGGAGGTGAAATCTTCCCTCTATCAAACTGAGTCTGTTCTAACCAAAACAACTTTGCCTGACTGCACTGGTGTTTCTGGTTTTGCTGTCACTGGTATAACCAAAGTAGTGAAATGTTCCCTGAAAATTCTCTGCAGCGGTACAGCATAACATGAAGTGCACACTTACGCACTGCCTGCAAACCACATGGGGAAGTGTTTGGGGATCAGTTCTTCCATCATACAAAACACTACCCTATTAAGGTAATTTGTCAAATGTCATTGTGGGAATTCTCCTCCTCACCCTCAATAAAAAGAGAAAAGGCACAGACTAACCACCCTCCTCCCAGGTTTCTCTTAACTCTGTAGTTATATCTGCAGTGTCCCTTCTATGTCCACACAAGCATCGTGCACACATCAGTCTGCTGCAAAAGCTGAGGCTCTCTAGAGTGAGCTGCAATACCCTTTCCTTGTATCTTGATATGGCAAGCATCATGCATGCCTTTACATGCCTGTGAAAGGTCCCATTGTCTTGAATCATGTACAGATAGGGTCACGCTTACCTATTTGCAATAATGCTGTATCAAACCAATTAGATTCATCTCAACCAACAGAAACACCAGTGCAGGCTAGTGATCCAGAATACCTCTTAAGTCAAGGAAGAGAAATGGATATCCTCTAGAGGGCAATTCAGCTCATCTACCTCAGGCATTTACATTAGACTTAATAAATCATTCCCTAGAGGTCTCACTGTTTCTCCACTGACTGTACAGGGAGCCCAGAAAAGACATATAACTTTCAGGTGGCTAAAGCAGGGTGGTAGCTAATCTAGGCCTGAGTGTGCAAGTCAGAGTGGAAACAATTGCATTTGGGAGCCTTCTGCTGGCAACAGCATGTTCCCAGGTGAAAAGGAACATTATTGTGCTTGACTGGCATGATAGGAATAAAGCTCTTTTAACAAGGTAAATTTCTGAACAGTTTTTCTTTTGCTATGCAGAGTATTGGCAGGAGGTACTGAGAGGCCTGTAACCAGACCAGACAAAAGAGGCAGAAGTAGAGTCAAGGTCTGATTTCATCCAGGCAGACTGTTCCAGGGTTTCCACACAGATAGTCTGTATTTTCAAACAATGTTTTTTCCTCTCCACCGCTCTCCAGTGCTCCTTGACTTTAGCCGTTATCTAATATTACACATGATGTTGGTTACTACACCATCACCCTGCTGTTAAATACAAGAGTTCATACACAGATCTTTCAGGTACTATGAGATTGAAAACTAATCTTCTGGCACAACAATTTATTCTAATTACAATATTTCCCTGTAGCAAATCTACTCAGAGTAGAAACAGGACTAGAAAGAGGCCACCATAGAACACTATGGAATACAGAGCAAGTTAGATAAGCTCAGCCCCCTCCCGGTCTGCTGATCAGTGTTCTGCGATGAACGTTGTGAAATCGAAAAGAAGGGGTCTGCGGAAGCAGTCTGTGCTGGCAGGAGGTGTTGCGCACAGAAAGTTTAAGCAATATTGCAAGCCATACAGTCCTAGGGAGAGGAGTGTTTGTAACCTGAGTGTTTAAGAGGAATCTTGATGAAGAACATCAAAGTGTCAGAAAAGCTTCAAAAGCACATGATGCCAGTGGGCATGAGTATAGATGACAGAGGATGACATTCTCTGTGCTGGCAACTGATGTCTGAGCTATGGGGAAGGAAAACTATCCAAAGGAAGAAATGAAATTATGTATATTGTTGGAAATAGCAACGTCCCAAATAGATGCCAGATGGAATCAGATGTGCGAAGCCTGGCAGGATACTCAGGAAATGTTTACACTAAGTAAGGGAGATCTGGGCTATGTTCCAGACTGGCTGGGTGCAAACTACCTTGATCCAGAGGTTGTACACCCTCTTGCGTACAACCATTAGTGCCTCTATGCCCGAGTTACTTCCTAACACATCCTGCTGAAGTGTTAATGAGGCAATTAATTTTGGCAGAGCACCCCATAATACAGCTGTAGAATCCAGAGATAAGTCTGAGTGAGCTCTGATCTATTTGTTCCCAAGTGGATATGTGTGGTCTCATGCTTCCTACACCTCCTACAGCCATTATGATATATATTTATGTGCACAGATGTTGCACAATCAAATGGAATTTAACAATAGCTTACACATAGGCACACACAGTCTTGAGAGATGCAGAAAAAAACCAGCTAAATAAAATGTGCCTCAAGAAAAAAGGAACCATAGTATTTTAAATGCAAGCACAAGAAGAAGGTACCTTTCCCCAGAATGCAATGCATTTGGAGAACTGTAGCGGTTACCACAAAAAAAATGTGTGATACCAGGGGGAGAAATAGACACAGAAAATCAGGAGGATGACCTTTGATCAGACAACTGTAGTTTAGGAAAAAAATACAAAGGAAGGGTAGTAATACTCATGAGTTACTTCTATAGGAGTTATTAATTGCTTTCTTTTAATCATTCTTTTAATGATTCTTCCACCATTCATTTGTCTTCACTGCATGTTACAGTAGTCACTCACGTTTGCAGACCTCTGCAGAAGACATGGGTTTCCCTCTATCTCGGTAATATCCTGGTTTGCACCTTTGACACCGATGTCCCTCTGTGTTATGCTTGCAGTTGTCACAGACTCCACCACTGCGCTTTCCTGATGCCAGCCAAACACTCAGATCAAAATGGCAGCTGTCAGCGTGGTTGTGACAGCGACACTCTGGTGGTAAACAGAATATATTTCAGGCTTATATAATAGACACAACAATACTATTCAAATGTTATTATTTTCCTACTGTGAATCATGGAGGAAATATCTGAATGTAACACATTACATCTGCGTGCAATCCTTGATTTTCATAAAAACTAGAAATTGCAACACAGAGTGAGAGTCCCAGCAGGCTCTGAGAAGCTTGGGTGGTTGTGAGCTGTGTGGTATTCTTACAGTAAATCGAACCAATCTGATGGTATCATAAGCCCCACACAAAACCCTGGAACGCTAAAACATGGGACGGAGCTGCATGAAGAACAGATTTCTGCCTTGTAAATTCCACTTCCCAATAGCCCAAATGGATCAGCTACAGTAAAACAACATGCATACTGAAGTTTTGCATCAATGACCAGCAACTTATCCCCAGTTGCTGTAATGGCACCATTAGTGTAAATTGACAGAAGTCTTTGTTGGGGAACTTTGCCTGCTGGCACAGCAAGTGCTCATCCTGAAAGCCTGGATCAGTGAACTCCCTCCCACTTACTTCTGCATTCATTTGGTGCCCCTGTTTTTCCATCTCCTGGCTTCCAAGGCTGATCATTGTATAGCGGTGCACATTTCTCACAGTGGTCCCCTGCTGTGTTGTGTCTACATACACACTTCCCATGGACCTGTCAGGGGGAAGAGAATACATTCAAATAGCTACAAGCAAGAACATGGTGGAGTGCCCAACAGGCTCATGAGGAGGTGGGACTTCTGCACAACTCCCACACAGCTGGCTGGCTCTCTCAGGAAACCACAGAGCCTGGAGCTTAAATGTGTAGCTTTATCTCTTCACACAGTCACTAATGATGTAGACTTTTCTCCGTCTTCCAGTTTAAATGCATGTGGCAACAACTTCTTTTTAACTCTCCAGTTGGCTATTTCACTACTAAATTGATGAACAGCTTCTAGACTATTTAAATTGGGTAAGCTGGCACAGTTTACTTTTTGATTCACAAGTTCAGGGTAAGAGCTTGCAAAGAGCCTAAGCAGGCAATCACCTCCAGGCAGTGTCAAATACACTCTTGGCTGGCAGAGCTGAGTCCCAGGAAAGCACAATCTAACTGAGGATGCTGGACCCTGTCTTACCTGACATTAACAGTGGTCTGGAAGAGAGAGTAAATATAGGGCAATGAAATCACCATGAATCATCAAATTATAGATTGTTAGAAGAATGAGCAAGTAATCCTGGACCTCCTAGCACAGTTAAAAATGTAGGAAAAATATTAAACCTGGAAAAATACCAACCAGTATACCCACAGAAAAACAATCCAATCCACACATTCTGTGAGAGGAAGGCATTGATGTTTGAAGAGACTTGGGTACAGCAGGCACCAACCTACCAACTTAAATATAAATATATATATATGTGAAATAGCTTAGCAGAAAAGGCCCAGTAAAATTTTGGGCTGTGTAACTAAGAGCACTGTAACTCCAGGTGCATAGGGAATCGTACCTGCAATGCTGTGTTCAGTTTTGAACATCTTATCACCAGATAAATGAGAAATTGGAAGATGTTCAACAAAAATGAGCAAAAGCTGGCATGGTTGAAGAATGGGGCTGATCTACAAGCACTAAGCATAAACCCACCTGAGCTAGGACATAACGGTTTACAAAACATTTGAGGGGGAAATAAAGAAAGAAGTGGAAAAAGTCATGACTAAAACTGACTGAATAGTAGAGTCCTCTCTGTGACTATTTGCTTGAAAAATTACTTGAAATAAGAACTTGCTTCCTCTGTATTTTTGCCTTCATTGGAACACAATAATGATTTTTAATCATGGAAATATTCTAATATATGTCAGTTTTGGAATCAAGTATTCACACCAGAAGCCTGACCTTGGAAACTAAGCTAGTCCAGCCTTCAAACAGAAAGTTACTATTGAAACTGGTTCTGTTCTCAAGTCATTTCACACACCAGGAATATCATAGCCAGTTCCACTATAGACTGATTTGGTACACAAGATTCCATAATATCAAGAATATCAATATCCACATCCAAGAAGTACTTTAGAGGAGGGTTTCTATGTTGTGGATTTTGGTGGGGTTAATTAAGCAATAGGATTCCAATATCTGTTTGCAATGACTCAGAGAAAGGGTTTCCTGGAGAAATTATTTGGGGAAATATCCAGCATAGAGAGTGGAAGAAAGGGAAAAGTGGTACCATAGTTCATGTTCTACACTCATCACAAGAGAAGCTGCTAATTAGTGGTATGTGTTTCACATGCAAGGAGACACTTGCACTAGAGCAGGAAAGGCACAGAAATCAGGGACTGGATCCTTCTCCTGCCATGCGCTGTTGAGGATGTTAAGCTCTGTAACCACAGTCACAGTTCTGGCCCACTGCACGTTACACAAAAAGCAGAGGCTGAAATTTTAGTTTGACTGGGGTGTGAATTGAATCTAATCCTTTAATCTCACTACTAATGTGAGTTATGTTTCTCCATAGTCTTTCCTGAAAGTCACTCTCCCTTTGCAGTCCCCCCCTTCCCCCATCTCACGTAGCAGGTAGCTCGGGATCAAGAGAGAAATGTTCAAAAGAGCAGTTACGTGAATGCGCTCCCCTGCCCCCCAGCTCATGTCCCTGCAGCAATTTGCTCTCCACTCCCCTGATTTCTAATCCTCCCAGACCAGATATGTCATGTAGCTAGCAAAGGGGATAGGCTGCAGCTGATGCCATCGCCCCTCTACGGCCAGCTGGCAGATTTGCTGCTGCACAGAGCGGTTGGCTGCCTCCTCACGGAAGACTGAGCACAGACTTCAGGGTATGCATTTCTGTCAGAGCTCAGCACCAGTAAACCTCAGGAGGATACAGCATATAGCACATTATGTGATGCCTCTCCAGACCTTTGTACAAGAAAGTCATCCATGTTCAAAGCACTAAATAGGATGACAAATTACAGAGACAAAGACAAAAATACTAATAAGCAACGCTGTCGGGCTTCTCCCTGTTTGGGTTTGGCTCTTAAGGCTTATAAGTTGCCCTCTGTGGACACAGTGACTGCTTTTCAGAAGCAATAGAACACAGAAAAGGACCAGGAGTGAGAAAAGATAAAAATGAGCCTGACCCAGAACCATAGATTTTAACATCCCCAAACTTCAGACACTATCTGAACTTTACAGCTCATTCCAAAATGGATCAGAACCAAAATTTTGGATCCAGTCACTTCTTGGGAAAATGCCAGTGTATTTCAATGCAAAATTTGTCAGTTGGCCAATTGGGTTTTTAGAAATACATACACAAACTGTGCATTCAATATAGAAAAAAAATTACATGAAAGAAATGCTGAGATTGTACTGTTGGGAAATGGCAGAATTAAACCATGCAATCTTGTTTTAGCCTTGAATGACATGATCAAATATTCATTATTCCATGGGACCCTGTGCATACAGTGCACAGCACAGATGGTGTGAACACTCATGAACAATTATTCAGAAAGTAAACAGGAAAATTCAGCGAGAAAGGAAGAGTCCGGTTGTTCTTTGGAGGTAAGTAGATGTGTTAGTTTGCTCATTGCCCACTGGTTTGTTGCAAACTGTAGTTTGTGGAGGTTATCTAGGAATGGCATGTTGTGAGTAGAACAGAAGCATAAAGGAAGCTTCCTGCCTGTGATCCCTGCTATTGAACGGTTTACCAAATATGTGTGGAAGGATGGCTGGCTTGGACAAAAGGGTTGAAAAGCCAAACAGCCACGGGAGCCAGTGAGCAGGCAGAAGTAAACAGCAGAGCTGGCATGGAACTTTTTTTTAGAAAGTGTTGGATCTGAGGACTAACCTTTTTTGTATAGGTTTAAGAACAAGGGAAAGAGAATTGATGGGTATGGGGCAGAGGTAAAGCATAATAGAACACAAGTCTGCCATGTGTGTTATGATGCGTATCTCATGGAAGATTTTTTTTTTTCCCATGGGGAGTAATCTCATAGACAGCATTCATAGGTGAAACCAGCTAAGGAAGAGAGTGCAAGATAAGGTGACAAGTATAGAAAGGAATTAGGCAGAAGAGAGCAGACAAACAGCTCGAGTGGAACACACGCAAGAAAGGCGATTCATGGATGTAAGTGGCCATTGCAGAAAGACTGGTTAACGCAGGAGAAACCGAGTTGTGGAAGAGACCTGTTATACTTAAGTATGATGTAAAATAAGGGTAGGTGAGGTGGCTGCAAGTAACGAGACAAACAATTTGTTCTGTTAGAGAGGAAGAGATAAGAGAGGTAGCCAGAGACCAAAGTCCAGGAAGGAACAAGAATGAAATACAGGAAGCTGTCAGATAAAATAGGAAATGGGATATCTGCTTAGGGAAGGGGGAATGTGAGAGTCACACTCAACACCAACATGAAGAGAGCAGGCATGTCCCTGACTTGTTATTCACTGCTGAAGTAAGTCCACACCTCTCTCACAAAAGTGGGTCCAAAAAAACTAGAAGGTTGTGCTCTCTACCAAATGCAGGACCTCAGGATGTACTGGATCTCACTGCAACACAAAGATGATCATGCCAAGGTAGAGAAAACAGACAGAGAAGTACAGGTTCAAGGGGACTACTCTGATGTTTTTCCATGCCCTAGAGAGCAGAGTCAGTTACGACAAGGTAATGGTGATTAAGGAGATGATTGTCAGGGAGCAGCAAGGACCAGTTGCTCTTTAAGGGTTGAAGAGCTATAAGCTGAGGGTTACTATGTCACAGGCTGTGCCCTTACTGAGGGGGCACCATCCTGAGCGCAGTGGGTGGAGCAGGGAGCTAGTACCACAGTCCATTGACAGCCCCGGACACAGCAAGGGGATGGACCAGGGGCAATTCAGGAGCAGCAAGAGACGGGCCCAGAAACGAGCTCACAAGATGGGTTCAAAGTCCATGCAGGAAGCAGAATGAGAGACAAGCTACAACACATGTGAGGGGATGCACCAGGAGGGAGGCTACCTACAGCATAGGCCAAGGTCCATCAGGAGGCAGGGATACAGACAGGCACATCTACAGCACAGCTCAACCAGGGACTGATAGTCCAGGGCTGAGCCTAAATGGAGCCCCCAGGCCAATGGACAGGGAGTGTGGGTAGGAGTCCCAGGTGGGGCTGGTCAGGGCTGTTAAAGTCCTTTTAGCGCCTTCAGGACCTTGGAAGCTTTAGGATATCTGACTACTAGGCAGCACCTGAGAAAAAAAATGCTTTAGCTTTCTAGATTTGGAGGTGGCAATCCAGGTGGAGGGAGCTTGAAAGCAAGGTGTGAGAAACAGAGGCTTACATGAGATTCATGCCATCAGTTAGGAAATCTAGCCAGTTTTCAGCTAAAGCCCAATTAGTTTATGACACAGATTTATATGAATACATATAAATGTATTGGTACAGCAGGAGAAAGGTTGAGATCCAGGAGATTCCTGTCTCACATCTCTCATATTTAATTTTATCCCCAATGTTCAATATGTGATGCTGTATCACTTGTCATATACTGATCCTTAGATACAAAAGTATCTAGGCCTCTGTGGGCTTTTCCACAGTGCTCATTGCTGCAATAGTTGAGTACTTCAGAAATATTATGGGATTTACTTTTATGACACCTCCCTTCATCTGCTTCTCCTCATTACTGTGATAACTCTAGTTGTCTCCAAGGATCTTTCCCATTCATTAGAGCATCATTGTATTGAGAGTTCAGTTGCTCTGACAAGTTTCTTTGAAAGTGGATGGTACCTTTCAAAGTTATTGTGGGGAATGGATCAGAGAAATAGATGCACTGGCAGGCAGGCAACTGTGTCATCATATAAACCTCCCTATTTCATAAAACCAGTCTGAAGTACTATGTGCACAACCTGTAATAGTTCGTATTCTTGCAGTCCTGCTTTCTGAGTGCGTTCAGCCAGAGTTACTCATGTCACTAATGCATGCTATGAGCTTTGAAAGATGAAAACTGTTGCTTTAAATACTGATATTCTGGCTGCATCAATCTTCCAGTTTTCTAATCAGCTTTTGCAAAGGGTAGAAGTTCATAGGCTGACATACTTGCAGTTAGAGGATATTATTAGTCCAGGGAAAGAGCAAAAATGTTATGCTATACTCTCAATCACCATCATATTGGCTTTAATAGCCACTTGAAAGCAAACTCTGCTTTTGTGTTTTGGTATAGCAGCTATGTTTTCAGGCTGTGGTTTCATGATGTAAAGTCTTTGAGGGCAATCTTGATTTGAGACATTTCTGCTTTCCTTACTACTTCTTTCTATGTTATCACCTTCTGCATCATGCCCTGAGCCATGTGTAAATTGGGCTGTGAAACTAAACCATGTTAAAAAAAAAAGTTAAACCCAGGTTTTTTTTCCTTGGCACTAGTATTTTTAATCTGGATTAATTCCCTCATCTGCCTCACAGTACAGTCATGCTGTTACAAGCCTGGTATTGCTGCCAAAGGCTTTGATTTGTACATCTACCACCTGAGCAGCTTTGAATCAGGACACAGAGGAGGTTATAGCTTCATGGATTTTAATGCCAGGATGATCAGTTCCAATCATTTAGCTTGACCTGCTATACTAAGCCATGAATTTCATCCAGTAGTTCTTCCATGGAGCTCAGTAACTTCTGGCTGATTTGTAGCAAAGAGAGTAGAACTATATCCTGCTTTCATACAATGGTTCCAAGAAATTACATGATACTTATTCACCTTTGACTGCACAAGTTGCTTCACCTGAATTCTGATCCACAGCTGAGAAAGCAAGTGGAAATTTTTCATCTGTTTGTCCCACAATTTTTTGATTTTTTAAACTTTGTTCAGCTTTGTATAATACCTGAAGCTCTTGCTTTCTCTCTGCACATTTAGTTTCTTTTATCTTTTGTCCTTTCAGTAAATGTTGTGGTTGTTGCTCTTTCTCCTGGGCTATTCTCCATCTATTTTGGGGCTTTTTTCCTACTGAATGAAGGTTAAATTTGGAAGCCTTCCAGAACAGAGCAACTGTTGCTGATTCAGAGAAAATGTTTGTCTTTGGGCTCTGTATTCACTTTGTAATATCGCCAGAGAAATTTTGGATACAGCAGTTTGCAATGACATCAGAGGCTAGTCCCTTACCTGCTTTTAGTAAAATGACTCTTTCTGGGTCATTTTGAGTGGTTAAGTACAAAACAGTGTCTGCTATTCTGCTTTGTTTCTCTTACAGTTCAGATGGGCTCTGTTGTCTCTCCAAATGAAGAGATGTATCCATGCAGATTTATAATAAATCCTTCGATATCAGGTCCTGACAAGAGCACATAGGACTTTTAAGAGTCCAAATTAAAAATTTCCTTCAACTTTTTCAAATTAGCAAGGACCTAAAAGAATGGGTGGCTTGGGAGTAAGTCCCAGGTTACAGTGCCTGCTGTACTTAGACTGACAGTTCAAATTCTTGCTCTAATCAGGAGTGAGAAAAGCCATTATTTTCCTATGTCACTTGCTCATTTCTGGGAGAAGGTCTAATAAGTGTATGTGTCTAAAAACTAGTACACATATGGGTGTTTTCTGAGGGAAATGAATTTCTGGCTCAAACTTGGTCACTTTGGTAAATTAAGTCTGAGGGAACTTGGCAAGGATAAGTAGAATTGGGACACTTGTGGCAGGGCCACCTGAGCCCATACAGTTTTTGGTCTCCACAGCAGTGAGTGAATGAGCTGTCGCTGGTTCCAAATTCACTGAATAGGTAATGGTGAAGAAAAATCAGTGATAGTGTTTAGCTGAATATTCAGACTGGCATCACTAGGACATTTTTGAACAGTAACAAAAGAACAGGATAAATAGACTGGAAGAGGTACAAAATTCATGCTTCACATGAGGGAATATAACTGAACCTGTGACAGGTTCAAGACACATCTCCGTCCTCTGCCTGAATTCACCTCCACCAGTCTTTACACGAATGCCTGGCTGTGCCTTAGCCCACATTTTGCTTTGCTTTCTTATTGTTTTCTTTCTGAACACTAGCTTGATTTTTATTCATTTTTGGGCTAAGCTGTCCTCTTATTTTTACCTACAGTGCCAACAACTCCATTATCAATCTGTAACAAACTGCATACAAGTAGCAGCTGTCGTGCTGAAATGCAGCCCCTGAGTTACAGCAGGTCACCAGCTCTTGGTGAGTGTCTTAAGAACGGAGGAAGCAGGAGCAAGGCTCTGTATTTTAATAGGTGAATGCCTGAATCACAGCGTAACGAGTAAATACCACCGTTCAAATCTCCTGAAAGTGAATGGCACTAGTGAGTTTGGTCTTGTTCAAGGCTTTGTTTCTGATGGCACTGAACAGTCTGGCCTGACTGCCAGCCTTTGCTGTAGAAAGACCTAGAATTAGGTTTCAGGGGAGGAAGAAATGGGAGAAGATCTAGATTCTGATATCTGGATGACAACTTGTGGATTTACAGGTCAGGCATAATGGGTTAGCACACTGTGGACAGTTCAGAGAAGTTTGGACATGACCTGTTCATTCAACAGGCAAAATAATTCTGTCATTTACTTTGTAATAAGTCTGGCTAACTCCAGCAACTATCTTGACTTAGGTGGGTTTCTACTGGTGAATCCACAGTGGTTCTAGGGATGTGTGATTGAAAATCCGCTCCCAAAGTGGGCCTGTGAGCTCTTCTCTGAATTTTTACCTTTGTATGGAGTGAAGTTGGCAGCATGCATAGCGCCCATTCAAGTGAAATTATGTTGAGTAATGGAATAGATGAAGCCAAGAGAAAAATAGTTTTCTGCAACTTTTCTGCAGATGGCTGCAGTTTGGAGAGTGGGGGAAGGGCAGGGCTGAAAAAGGTGCAGGACTAACCAAATTTATATGGAATCTAGGAATGAAGAAAAAGGGTGAGAAAGGCCATGATTTAGCAGAAAAATTGTGCACAGCAAGGAAAGGTTTCTTAAACGCCTAAAGGGTGCAAAGCTAATCCCCAGGAATTCCAGCACAGTGAGTGAACCAAAGCAAGGAAATATATGTAGGATTTTAAAACTTTTGCACTGAGTAATATAGAATTTGTTTATAATCCTGTGCAAAATTTCTCCATATTTTGTGTGCACCTGCTGCCAAATAGTTAAAATGCAAACTCCATACACCCACAAGGTACAACTCTAGAAAGATTTGCTTAAGTTACTGGGAGATTTATTGGGGATGAGTGAACTGGCTGAAAGGCCTTGAAAACCCTTGGTAAAAGACTGAAAACTTTTGTTCTAGTAACACGTAGGTGAGCTGAGGTCAGAAACAACATAGCAGTCTATTCAGTCTCAAGGGAGCTTAAAAACACAAGGACTTAATGTATGAGGCGAAACACAGCAGCTCCCATGATTGTCACATCACAGCAACTTCCTAGTGTTGGCTGTGTCAAATTCAACTTAGAACAGTACATATTGCATCAAGCTTAAACAAAAGAACCTCAGAATATGCTGTACTATGTGACATCAGAGAGGTGTTGGTAGCAAGTTGTGGCTGATAGCTGTGAGATGAAGCAATTATTTCTTTCTCTTAGACACACACAGACTTTTGTAGCTTTAATGTGAAAATCAATCCTTAAAAGAATTTTAAGGCTTATTTTACCAGCCCTAAAATATATTTACAAGTGTTTCCAATCAAATGTTTCTACTAGCAGGGTTATTATGGTTCTTTCACAGAGATGAAAGTAGCAGAGAACATCACTTAAGTGATTAAAACAACAAAAAACACTATTAATGACAGCACTTAATCAATAAAATTAAAGTATGTTTAAATAGCTCACCCATAACTGTTGCTTTTAAGAAAAGCTGTGTTTAAAGGCTAATAATGTCAGATAGGAAATTGTTTGCTACCCCATCCCACAAAACAAGAGATGGTTTCCTACAAGTAAGATGAGTGTTTGCGTGGGTGGATCTACACTGAGCCTTGATTCAGGAAAGCATTTAGGCATTTGTTTAAACAGGATTCCTGAATAGGCATGTTTTTCTGATTTGGACTTCATAGTAGTAAAAGACATTTCCACAACAATAATCAAATGTAGGAAAAACTTGTTGACTTTATAATTGCAGAATTCCTGCTGACTGAACCACTATATGGGTCACACCATCAAAATTGTGGTTATTCTCTAAACCATAGATACTCAAAACATCATGCTGATGGTGTGGATGCCAGATGCTCCGGCTGCAAACCACAGGTTCTCAGTACAGCTCATGGAAAACCTGCATGGATATTAAGTTAAACACACTGGTTATGACCATAAGAGGGTAGAAGCACAGCCCACACTCCCTATGCGCAACAGGCAAATTAAAGATGCAGTATGCCATGATATATTGTCAGGGTACACCAAAGTAGCCAAATTAGCCATCTTTCATAAGATGAAATAGCACTCACAGACTAATTTAATTTCAGAGCTCGAAAGAAGGCAGGGTATGTCCCCTGTAAAAGGGAGCGTGTTGGCCACTGCAGGTGGATGAGTCTGCACAGCAGCACAAAAGTTCTCCTGCTCTTGCCTGCACCACAGTGGGCAGTGCTAAGTGGAAAGGCAGGGGGTGGGCAGAACACTAAACCATCTAGGAATGGTCCCTGGAACCATTTTAGACCTAACATTACCTGACCCTTACCTGAATGTCAGTTCAGAACTAGGTGAACTACTGCTTACATGTGTCCCTGCTATTCCAGCTGAAATGGCTGTAATACAAAGTAGTGCTGATTCTGTTGGGAGGGGAGGACAATCTTGTTAAAGTCTGTCTAGTGTCAAAGAGCCAGCAAACCCAGAAATGTTCACAAAAACTGTGGAGAGGAACCCAGATTACAGAGTCCAAATCTGTACTGAACAGGACTCTGAAACCTTTAAGATCTTTTAATCAGGACTACTACTACAGGTTTTGTGCAATTCTAGGAGATACCTGATGTAGCATCTGAGTCGAAACTATAAGAAGACTAATCAGAATGAATAGATTTTTTGAAAGGGAACACCCCAGAGGTGTGCTTGAATTTGAAGGATAGAACATATCTAAAATAAAGGGGGAATATGTACCATATTTTGCCTTGGATTCAATTTTTTAACAACTCAGAAGGACAGAGGTGTTGATTTTGGGGTTGGCCAAGAACGAACTGCTGGCAGTAATGGAGGCATTACTTTAATGTGCCAGTCTGCCTCACAGTCACTGTGAAAAGGAAAGAGAAGCATGGGATGTATAAGAAAGCTCTTTTTTAGATTTATTTAGGTATTATTCAGTTAAGATTTCTGGTGACTTTTGTGAAAATGTGATAAAATAGGATCTTCTGGATGTGACCTACAAGACAAGTCTGAATATCCTTTTCCAACTTTTATCTAAGTAATTGTTTGAAAACTTAACTGTCATTTAGAGTCGCAGTTTTGAAGCACATCTTGCCCTAGGAAACTAGGAAGTCACTAAAACTATCCACTAAAATTAAAGAGAACCTTTCCATAATGCTCCCCTGTCACCTTCTTTGTCATCTCTGAACACAAATATCTGAAACTTTCTCATCCACCTGCATGTTCCCACAAGGATTCCTGTGAAATGCTTTGGTCCACTGTGGGTAGCAAAGGTGACAGCAGCACCATTTTCTTTTCATGTAGTTCATGTAATACTTTTTGCTCTGTAATTTATAGGATCTTATTCTATGTTTTCAGATCATTATGGGCAGAGCTTGAAGTCCCTACTCAATTTTAATTTTTGGAAAAAATTCAGCACAGGGATCTATTTCTAGAATTTATTCTGACATGATCTAGAAGCTCTTGTAATTTTTTTTTAACATTCCTGACTCTGCTCACATAGTTGATGTACACAGAGTAACTTCTTCTTAAACAAAACCTACTCTGAGCTGCCAAATACAACAGAGAGCACCTCCTGCCTCTCTTGAGTGCTGGACATCATACAGACCAGCACAGCTTGGATCAGATAATGTGAAAATTTAGCTGGGGATTATCAGTAGAACTGCACAAGATATTTGAAGAGGAGGTAATATTTGCAAGGGATAAGACAGCCAAGTCACCTAGAAAATTGCTGTAGAAAAACAAGTTTTACCTTATGTAACCTCCATTATGCCAAACAAGAAATCTTACTTAGGACCAGATCCTGCTCGCTTTGAAGTAAGTGGAAAACTTTCCATTTGCTTCATTGTGGAGGATCAGACCTACAGGGAGTCTAGTTCGTCTCTGTAAACAGGATAAAGAAGCAAAAGAAACATCCATGGCAACTTGTAAGAATTTCCTGGCAGTGTAGGTACCAATAATTAACAAGTAAAAAAACCCTAATGCTTTATACAAAAACATTTCAATTTCCTCTGTCCATACTTACTTCTCATGGACTAGAAAGAAAACTGTGAAATGTTTGGCAAACAGAAAGGACTTTGGTCTAGGTTCTGTGTTCTGTCCATGTGTGCTTTCTGCTTTGTAAACTTTGTTCTGGAAGCACCCCTGGACTCAGCTAAAATGTGTTGTCAAAGCAGATCCCAAACCTGACAGCTATTATTAACTTTGTTGGAGCTTAATAAAGAAATAATTTACTGTAGAGCAACACATAACTTTGTACATCCTGCAACAGCAATACAGGATTACATTCCATTGCATCCAATGGTAGAAGAAGACTAGGTGTATTCAGGTGGCCAAGACCTGGCAGTTGTTTCCCTTATAACGTCATATAAATGCCCTCCATTTAAAAGAAACTGTTTGTCTGTAGTTTCTGCAGCAAAAGCAATCTCAGTGATTTCCCTCACTGACAAAGGAGCTACTTGTAAGAGTTTGAATAATACAGGCTGTGAAATTCAGAAAGGAGAATGTTGTCCTTAGCTATCATAAGAAGCTATTTAAGTTGGGTATGACATCTCTGTGTCTCTTTTTTTTGGTCTGAGGAAAGGAAATAGAAAACAAGAAAACATCATTGTCAATAGTAACAAACCCCAAATTCAAGATATGTTTGTCCAGAAGTTTCTTGCCTATTGTTTACAGCTCCCATCTTCATTTCTCAAAGTTTTCCTCCTGTCTGACATGATATTCTCAGTAGTTAATAAGGGAAGTGTGATCTAGATAAATTGTGTTGGGGTGGGTGCACGGGTTGTTCAAAAAAAAAGCACATTGAAAGAGTAATTATTACTGGTTTGCTGCCAAAAGAAGTCATCAAAGGACATTTCCATTGGATCCTATGGAAGTCTATTTTCAACCTTGCTGTACTCAGTATTTTCACAAATGACTTATGACCAGAGAGAATATGCATGAAACTATCTATTTCAAGCTATGAGGAATGATGGAGGTTGGTCTTAAAATTTGCAGCGTTCTTGTATCCATTCATTTCTACGACACTGTGGCATCTGTAATGTTACTTCCCATAGAGCTGTGTTTCCTATTGGCAGCCTCAGTGGAGAAGCCAGAAGCTGAATGGGTTGTCATGACTGAACTGACAGATCCACAGATAAACTGATCATTGACAGACCATCTAGTAGTCATAGATCTTCTAGTCCCTCCAAAATGGTGTTGAAAAGCATTGGTTCAAAAGTGTCAAGAAATTTGCTTTAGTTTTCTCCGTTATTTAGCCTCCATACAGTATCAGTCTAGCAGTGTTAGAAGTATTACAGATGGAGCAGTTTTCTTTCAAGAGTAAGAAGAGCAGACTTACAAGTTAGCATAATTATGACTCTTCCAAGACCTAAGTGCAGAATGATCTCAGGTTTTGGGCCTATCCCATGGCAAACAATTACAGTTGTTTTCTACATGGACTTGCTTTTGTTTTTGTTAACCACAGAAAATAAATACATTGTAGGAGGAATCTGAACTCTTAAGAGACTGAAACTCCTATTACTTAAGCCTTTCTGTGGAGCTCTGTATTTTTCCAGCATTTTATTTAACTACTTGACAGCAGCCCAGGAAACATGAAGCTGCTCTGCCTTCATGCTGTGATATCACCCACACTAGCCACATTAAAAACTCTGTGTCTTGAGACTTGCTCTACCCATGTGTTCATTAAATATTAGATGCGGCCAGTGGAGTGATTCAGATTATTTCTGGACATGCAATGTTTGTTTCTAACAACTCCTTTCCCCATCCTGTTTTAATCACCATGTGACTGAAAGTAGAGCACCTTCCCTGTCTCTGCCAAGAAATTGCAACATGACAAATATTTTTGTTGCAATGTAGTTTGGCTGATATGAAATGTATCATTGGTGTTCACCACTCAACAACAAAGGCCTTTTCCTTCTGCATGTATGCAAGGAGATTACCATATTGTAAGATGCAAAGTTATATACTTATATAAACTCCCTCATGCTAGCTATGTAAATGAAATCCTGAGATCTGTAGCTACGTGAACTCTCCCTTCACCACTCCAATATCATCATTAGATAAAATGTAAAAGGATCCAGGAACCTGGCTTTTCCAGGAGTGGATTTTCATTGTGTATTTGAGAAAGAGCTAGGGTGTAATGACTAAAGCACAGAAAAGAGGAGCAAAATAGCATGATCATCTTTAGTCCAGACTTGTATGACCTGGGAGTAGAGTTTTAAATTTTGACCACCTAAGGATTCACACTTCTCTGGTTAGTACAAAAACCCCCAAAACTAAGGAAGGATACAGAAACCTTCCAATCATATCTGCAGAATGAGGATCAACTGCTCTCCACAATCATTGCGGGAGAGGAGGCAGTAAGGAATCACCTTAATTTGCAGCAGAGATTATTTAGGCAGGCACTAAAGAAGAGCTTTCAAAACGTCAAAATGGGAACAACTACTGAGGGCTGCTATTGAATCTTCTTCTTCAGAGATTTTCAAAAACTAGTTCAACAAGCATTCACTAGTGAATGGCTTAAATATGCTTGATCATACCTTTATCGGAGGACTCAGACCAGCTCACTTACGGTCTTTTCCAGCCCTCATCTAGGATTCTAGAGGTAGTTAAAGCTCTGAAAGACTTTTCTCACTTTTCTCACTGCTGCATTTGAATCCCTGCTTAGGCAAAGACTTGCTAATATCTGTGCCTGTGCTAATGATGTGATGCATCCACCCTCTTGTCTCCTGGGTCATGAGTCACTCATGAAGTGCATTTCATCAAAACTATTTCCCCTTCTGCCCCCTGAAGTCACTGATGGGACAAAAAGATTCTATTCCTGTGTGACTAGTGGAAAAAAAATCCAGTCATAGTTTACAATGGTTATGCCAGTAATATAACAATATTGTGTTTTCCTTTTCTGATGGGCAGAGTGTTTATTCTTCTACCAGCTGTATTCATTTAGCATGTTATTCATCTATTTGGTTTCACTATATGTATATTTAACAGTTTGCAATAGGGAGGATGCAATCTTTAAACAGCTTTTCTCCACACAGTTGTGTGTTAAGTGAGTCTATATTTATAGGTAACTGAATCTAATAGTATCACCCAGTGCTAGAATACTGTAGCTGAATCTTAGATTTATACCACAGATGGAACTGATTCAGAAATGATTTTGCAAATATTGTGAAACTCATACAGTCCTAACTATGTTACAATATCTACATCTGAACCTAGAAAAGTTGAAAGGAAGACAATGAATACACATTCCAGAAGAAAATAACCCAAAATGTCAAGTGTACCATATATGTAAAGGGACAGAAATTAGCCAAGGATGTATTTCTTGAGTCTATTATGTAAGAGTGCACCAGGGACTAAAGTTCTAAGGGTTATTTTGGGTTTCAAAACCAATTACAGAGACAGACAGCCTTCTGGGACCAGTGGAGCCATTGACTAACTTGAATTCTGTCTGTGATGTATGTGTTTAGATGTACCTGGATTTTTGGTTAGCATGATTTCCCTGTGACTGTTATTACAGTTCTTCTATATAATACTAGCAGCTAAATCAAAAAGGAGACAGCAGTCATTCCCCCTGAATTGCAACTTCTGAGTATGCTACAAACACAACTTCTATCTTCTGCACATCCAGGGTCTAACTCAGATAAAAGACTGAACAGGGAGGGGCTAGTCATAGTACTATAAAATAATCTTCCTACAACGTTTGGCTTTAAAAAAAATATATTCTAACTTATTTTAAGCTGAATGGGTAAAGGAGGGGGAAGGGGGTGGAGATTATTTTCACATCCTGAACACTGCTGTCTATGTAGTGAAAGTAACAAAAACACAGAAGGCTGAAAACCTAAAAGTAAAGGCTGAAACCCTAAGTACGACAGAACTGCTCATGTCTCAAACTCAGAAAATCTGAGATTTGAGATCTGATGCTGAAATTCTGGTCAGGGCAATCTTTGCATCAAAGAGATTAGTTCGGTTCTGTGCAGGCTTACAGGTAGGAGATTTCATTCACTATATTTGGGGTTGGATCTCTGTTCCAATTACAGAGACCCTTCACAATTTATAGGTATTTTGAAGTTCAGAGTTTTTAGAAGGACCCGTCTCTAGCAATGCAATTAATACACACGGAGCTGCACCAAGGGTTATAAGAAATCTTTTCCCAGAGTGGTTTAGGTTTCACTAATGTGGATCGACAGCGCTGCCCTTTTTTAGATAGGCTTAGGGAGGCTTGGACAGGATCATACCCAAAATGTACAGTTAGGCTGAGAAGGCACAAGCAGGTAACAAGTCTAGTAAGTTAGCGAATGTCTAGAACTGACCATGTTCTCCATGACTCCCGTCCTGTTGGCAAGCTCGCATTCCTCTGCATGCCCATTGCAAAAGCAGCTTCCCCGGATGATCAGGTCATAAATAGCATAGTGGGCAAATCTCTGAGGTTTCTCCACCAATCCTGAACCATGGCATGGACATTCCTGTCTTTTTAACAAAAGGAGGCGGAGGTTGGTGAGTTTCAGGAGATCTTGAGCCTCAGGACTATAGGGGTCTTCGATCTTGTTAGCCGGACTTAAGGCACGATAAATCACCTGAAAGACAGAAGATACACATCCAAGAATAGATACAGGACTCTGCATACACAGCAAACATCCCAAGGTGATGTTCGGGGAAAAGTAATAGTTCCTATTTAGAAGACTCTGCATAAGCAGTTGTGGGGCTGTGACTGATCCCAGAACATCACAGCTGAGTTACCACCAGCTGGCCAAGCCACAGCAAGTGACTGTGTACCTGCTTTCATCCCCTCTCTGATGTGAGATAGGAAATGCCTTAGCTTAGACATCTTTCCATGGGGTTACTGAGCCCAGTCAATTGCAGTTCAGCCAATATGTGGTAACTTGCAAGCACTGGTTACTTCTTTGTGTTTCTGAGCCAAGTGACAACAGTGTCACTCAGAGAAATCCAAGGTTTATTGGCATAAATGCAGTATTAATGCCATGCAAATTTCTCAAAGCATTTTAGGAACATGGCATTAGCATGAGTTCTAGAGTCAGGTAAACTAAGGCACTAAAGGGAAGAGGAAACTGTGATCAGACTTTTGGCTTGGTCACTTGAACTATGTGCTGGAAAACACAGCTTGGTTTAGGGTGAGTAAGCATTGAGAAAACCCTGTCTTCAAACAAAGCCAACTGGTTTATTCATTAGGAGAAGAGAAGTAGCTACACTGCAGTGAGCTTGCAGGACCAAATGTGCTTACTGGCTGTCTGTGGGTTGTTACTCTTTTGTCGCAACTTTTATGCTGTTTGATAGTTCTCCAGAGCAGCAACAGTTTGGTTTTGGTATCACAGTTCTAATTTGATGTTTAACAGTGACTGAAAAGAAATGTTGTATTTTAGCTCATGCACCACTCTACCCTTCTGTATATCTCAGGGTGTGTTTGTTTCTGTTGCTTTTGGGGAGAGGTTGACAATGGAGGGCTGCACCACAGTCCATGCCAGTGAACTAAAAAGCTGGTTGCATTCGTTCCCAGGCTTAAATGTCCTCTATGGATATGCTAGCTCCAATTTGAGAGCTATTTTCTCCTCTGGTTGAGTTTTTCCATCATAGCAGAGGGACTTACCCTCAGGGTTCTTTATCCGTGCTTTACAAGTGGTGACAGTGTCTGTCTGACTAACTCCATTAGTGGAGTGAAAGCTTTGTTTCCATAGGGATTCCCTCTTTCCCTCTCTCTCTGTGTTTTCCTTTTTCTTTCTTTCTAGTGAACCGACCAATTTAAATACTTGCAGCATGTAAAATGCTTTTGCTCCTTTTTGCTTGCAGGAGCCAGAAAAGAGCTTGTGGTACATGCCTGGAAGATAATTCATTGCATGTTGATGGCACATGAGGAGGTAAACCCCCTTAAATTAACAGAATCAGCTGCCAGGCTTCGCACAGAGCTACACCTGGCAGTACCACAGCAAAGGCAGTGGTACATTTCCCACCTTCTGCAGCACTTTCTGGTTAGCTAGCTCTGTTCTTTTTTCTTTTCATTCCCTTCTCTCATACTGTCAGCTACTTACAAAGCTGCAAACAGCCCTGTTTGGTGAGATCAGAGGTGCCCATATTTCCTTGTTTGATAGAGCTATGGGCAGATTGCGCAGGCTGTGCAATGCAGGTGCCTACATTCCCCTGACCAATGAAGCCATGACAAAATAGCCCAGGCCTTTCCACCCCAATGTCCACATTCCCCTGGTCAATGGAACCATAAGCAAATGGTCTATTCTGTTTTGTCCAGGTGCCCAGCATTCCCCTTACTGATGGATTCACAAGACAAAGACCAAATCTCCTCTGTCCAGTTCCCCCAATCCAGGATGGTCTCATCTTTTTAGTGGAAACCAGTTTTATGAACTCTTTCTCCTTCTTCCCAGTGCCCTGTGGACCACACAGAGGTGGAGTGGTTTCTCAGAGACCTGAGCCTCTGATCGTGTACAGACACACACATCTTCCTCCCACATGGTCAATTAATCTAAGACCAAGGCAGTGAACTGGATGGAATAGTTCTGCAGAGCCTGCTAAGCTCAAAGATCTCATAGTAGGGTTAAAAACTAACTACTGGGATATTAATGGTTAAAATTCCTTGTGAAACTGTTTTAAATTGGCATAGAACAGAGGAACCAAGGGTAAAGCAGTCTGTTCAGTTACTGGTTTTTATAAGCTCTATTCTTATACTTAGCTTTCTTGTCTATGGCTCTCTAGTAAATATGCTTAGTAAAAATGGTATCTCCTTTCAGGACAGCTCTCCAGAGGACACCTAACAGATCACTGGCTTGAGAACATAAATGCCAGAGGTACTTTGCTCCATGACTAGACATCTGAAAAAAGGTAATCAATATGTCATTAGCTTCTGCAAGATCTGCTCTGGTCCTGCCAGTGACCTCCTTATACAAGGCTGTGCAAGAGGCTTAATGTCTCTGTGCCCCAGAGATCCCGGTTGTGAACAGCTCTGGATGTTCTCACAGGAGAGAGAGGAACGGTGAAAGAGGTGAAGAACAAGAGTTTTTACTAGGCCTCTCTGAAAGAAATGACTAGATAATGGTCAAAGTGTTTCTTTTTATTGTATGTCTCTGACATTATACTTCTGCTTGATGACAATAGTCTTGCATTGTGTTGTGTTAACTGTGAAGGAAATCTTGTGTATTGTGTTGCACTACTAGAAACCTATTTTGTATACAGTATGATAAATTTAAAAAGATGGAATCATGTTTTGGGATCTCCAGTCAATTATCCATCCTCCCCATGTCTTAATTGGTATCCAGATAGCACTGAGTTCTTTAGGCAAAAGAACAGCTGTTGGGTGCTCTTCTCTCAGCATAGGGCCATTTGCTTTCACAAAGCTGTATTGTTTTTTGTTTCTTTGCTTGACAGCTTGGAAAAAGGTTGGGTTCCCTGTAGGCTTATTGTTTTGCAAATATTTTCATTTCTGGCCTTGCATCTCTTGAGGGGAGTTTCTTTGGCATTTTCCATATCCCCTCAGAACTCTGAACATCATTTGTGAGTAGACATGTTAATAGCTTGGATGTCCCATAGGGGTTGTGGCATCCTTTTAAGAAAACACAGTATTCCATTCCAGTTGAGGTACAAGAGTTTGCTTGTATGATTAATTCATGACACATTTCTGTCTGGAATAAGCTCAATGGTGAGACTGGATCTGTTTGTCCTTATCTCTCCAAAGGCAAGACTTGTTAAGTGTTAAAGATCTGATTTAGGTGACATAACACTAGTGAAGTCTTTTGGGAGAGGCATTTATATGTTCTTCTTGGAGTCAACAACCACTAACGAATTTCCTTCCTTAACTTTGTAAAAATCAAAGATATTGAAGACATACTTAAACAAAGACATTTTGTATCAGCAGAGTCAAAGCAGATGTGTTGTGCCAATATAAGTAGGTTCAGGTGAGCTGCATTTTGCACAGAGGTAGCATAGTTTTATTTTGCATTTAAATCAGTTCAACAGCATTAGTTCTTATTTGCATAAAACCGGAAAACGGATTTTTCCTCTCTCTTCCCTTCTGGAAGACCCATTCTCCTTGAAATATTGGTGGTTAAAACCCTTGAGCACAAGGAAGAGTATAATGTAATCACCATCTCTTTGCTAATTTTTAATATTTGATTGGGTGTTTCTTCTCACATTAAAGTGCCAGTCATTAGACTTCCTTAACATATGTGTTGCCCTACTGTCAAGAGCAATATGTTACAATCCAGAAGTTACACTTATTAGTCTACTATGTGTATTGATTCAAATAATTGTAGAGTGGGATGAATGTTTAAAACAGATCTGGTATCTCACCTTACATGCCTTACATGCATTATTTTTCCATAAATGCATGATTTACCTAAAAAAAACCCGTGAAACCCAAAGCACTAAACATTTTTCTGTACTAAAAATACATGATTATGTTTTAAATGAATGTATTTGGGTTTATGGTTCCCTAAGAAAAAAATGAACCCTAAATTAGGAGACAGATTGGTGGTGGTTGTATATATGGATTGATAATTTTATTCAGTACAGGGAAGAATTTTATTTCTGTAAAAAAGGAAGAGATGTCACTGACCAAAATACAGAGTTGGGAATGTGACTATTTGTTCAAAGCCCCAGTGCAGTTTAGTATAATGTTTGGCAAGTAACTTAAGCCTTATGCTGTTCTGGATTGCCAGTGAATTCAGTAGGAACAGGAGAAGTCTGTTGTATGTCCTGCTTACATTTTTTTAAGAATAGGATATAGGTATTCAAGTACTTCACGGAATGGGAGGAAGATTAATAAATTTATATCTGTAAAATTCTCTGAGAATCCCTAGAGATGGATGTTCAATACATGCAATTTTAATAACAATAGGTAAAAGAAAAGAGTTTGGCTGTCTTAACCATTTCTGCATAAATGTTTTAAAGATCAGGTTAGAAATGGATCTAAGTATTAGTGAACTCCCAGAGTCATGAGGTGTGGGAAGAGACACTCCATCTTTTCACTGTTATTTGTTCCTTTTTTTTTTTTAGTTCACAAGGTTTGTGTTTCTGAACCCTATGCAGCAGATTTATTCTCCACAGGTAGACATTTGACTTCTGCCTTTTACAGAAAGGCAGAAATATGGTTCATTTTTCATTTCCCAGAGATACTGTGCAAATTTGCAGTTTTCCATTATATTCATGTAAAAGACATGAAAAGAGTGTAAGGAAAAAGAAGTGTGTTCTTATAATTAAGATGCAAGCTCTGAAAAGAGCTTCCCATGATGTTTACTGTAAAGCTATTTCTCATCTAATTAAATGTCTATCTGGTATTAAGCTCCATGGAAGCTCCGTTCTTTTTTTGCTGTAACAGACTGCTCTGAAATCTCCCAGTCGTTTCTCTAAACATCAGTGTGCAGCTTTCATAAAAGTAGCTTATGCACAGCTGCAAAAGAAAATCTGATGGTGATTAAATCTGCTAAGGGACACTCTAGAAATCTTTCCGATTCCATTGAATTGGATGGAAGTTGAGGGTATTCAGCACCTCTGTAGTCTCAACCCTTGGTGGAAATACATCCTAGATCCTGAGTTTCCCTTATAATCAGGAGCTGACACTGGAGCTGAATGCTGAGTAGGACATTCATGCTTATCTGCATATCTGCTATCAAGCGCATATTTGTCATTCTCATTTTCAAAAGTCAGTCAGCTGCGCCTCAAAAAGATGGTCGCTAACCTGTCCTCTCCTGACCTTTCTAAGAGCAAGGAAGTTTGGAGAATGCTGTAAGTGTGCATAGCTAAAAAAGGTAGCCACTGTTAGAGGATTGGTTTTGCTATACACAAGTTGGCACAGCTTCACAGGGGGTGATGTTTTATCGCCAGTCAAGAGATCATCTTCATTCCAGAGACAGTGTCTCAGATTTTTGATTTCTTGCCATATGTTTTACTTCTCCATTCTTGATGCAGATAATTCTGTTTTCTTAACCTGATCTTCCAGCCAGTATTAGTCAGAAAAGATGTGGACACAACAAAGGTTCCCCCTTGCAAGCTCATAGCCTAAGGTCAAGGAATATGAGTCATAAATGGAGGGCAGTGCCAATGCATGGCCTCCTACAAAAGAAGATCCTTGTGCAGAACAAGAATTTGGTATTACAAATCATCCTTAAGCTATGTTGATCATGTTGCACACAATCAGGTTAATGAGATCAGAAATGTCTGTGTGCTTATACTAGGCCCATCAGAAGGAAGCTGCAGTAAAAACTCTCATCAGTCCTAAATCCTCTTCATTAAGAGATTTTCATGTGAGTTGATTTTGTTCTTAAAGGAATAGTAAACAATTATCTCAGAATTTTTCCTACCCAGTGGCAAATATCCTCCGATTTATTTGATGGAGCCCCTTGACTACAATTCTTCCGTCTTGTGGTAATCTTTACTAAGTAGTCTTTTTCCTGTTTTGAAATACTGTTCAGTGTACAAGAAATTCTAACTATTCTCTTAGCTATTAGAAGGCCCATTCTGATGATTCCTGGAATAGTGTTTTTTAGTCAAGATCCACTGCTTTTCTGTCTTTCCAGAGAATAAAACTTAGGTGCCATTATAGGTTATGACAGTTTGTTAAAGAAATAATTGTGCATTTGATTTTTTAAATTTCTCTGATCTGGGTAAATTCAGCTACTACCAAGACAGTGGCATCTTGAATTCATTCTGTGTTTTTCAAAACAGAAAGGGTCAATGTCACTTCAATTTGCATTTGCTTTGAGGTTATTCCAGTAATCCAGTCAGTGTGGCATTAATATTAATATTTAGGCATTGCTGCCAATATGATGATGGGGAAAGACTGCACAATTCAAGTTAGAGGCAGACAAATATGAAGAGCCATGCAGACTTTTTCTCTTCCTCAAACAAAATGTATTCTGTAGGTTCAGGTTATCCTCAGGTGTAAATCTCTATGTCTGTGTAGAAAGGCAAGGTTTGCAGGGAGAAGCAGCATCTTCTACCAAGCCAGGTAATGTAGTTGGAGTACAAAATCTAGACTATCAGGCACAAAACCCTTCAGCTTGCAGTCTGTATACAGGGAATGGACAAAAGTCCTTCCATTCTACATAGCCCCACCTTACATGGGGATGTGAGAACATTTCCATGTTGCCACAAAGTCCAGCGTCCTTTTTCATTATGAGGAATGATACTTGCTCTGAAATGGCAAAGGGTGGCACGAGATGTTCTGTGATGCAGACAGCCTGACTGGGAACTGGTTTGAGAACGAGGAGACTCATTTCACTCTGCTGAATTGTCAGGGAAAGTTAAACCAACCCATCACTGTCAGTGCCAACCAATGTCAACCAAGCTGTATTCTCATGGGAGAGCATCCATTCCACTTCTTTTATAAGTGAAGCCACTTATATGTCTAGGTCTCGGCTGAAATCTTATACTTGAACAGACTTAGCTAAGTGTGTAGTCTCACCTTGACAGCGATGTGTGGACAACTGTGGAGCAAACAGTTAAGTGTTCTTTTGCCTGGAGTTTGAAAATTACAAACATTAATCTCTAAGATTCATAGCATTTTAGACAAGAATTTTTTCACAGTTGAGACTTGGAAAAAAAACTTATGGCTGCAACTCCACTGAAGTTTTATAAAACAGGGTGAGCAGAAAAATTCATTTGATACCTGCTGCATTGTATGTTCAGGAAATGCAGAAGCAGTGCTCAGAAAAAATCTACTGTGTCTTTCTGGCTGGTTTATAAGGTTTCAGATGTCTCTGAAATGGCTCATTACAAACCAGGTTAGAGTAGGACACTTGGTGCCCTCCTGAAGTTCACTTGCCAGGGACAGGAATGCTGGACTGGTCTCATCAGTTCAAATTCCATTCAGAGACAAATCCTTGAGCCCCCTAATTCTTCCTCCAGGGAAGCAGGGCCTGGCAGTGCTATCTGCTTGTTTACACTGCTGGTGTTAACTGCTTCCTCTCAAATTGCCTCTGCATTCTATCTCCTCTACAGTTCAAGTTAAACGAAACGCTGAACAGACGGCCCTAGTCATAACATTTGGGCACTTACATTCACTAGTGACTAATCCCTCCTGGAATCCTTTCCGGATAGAAATCAGAATAACCTGACCATCATGCAACTTTGAGAGGCCAGTCCTGATGACTGTTGGACAATTCACTGCAGTGCAAGACCCTGCCCTTGCATCTTAGCTACTAGGAATTCAACCTTGTGATGTGCTGAGCATGTTTCTTTTCAGTGACCCCACTGCCATATGAGATCAGACCTTTAAGAAGCCACTGAAGCCTTAGTGGTGACCTCTTGAATTATTGATATTGCCACTTAATGAGGTGTGTGTGTGTGCAGGGGATCCTCCTTTGTTTATCAAAAGGTTTGGCATGAATACAGTAAGAGAAAAGCCTAAGAAAACACAGCAAAAAATGTAGGTCCTTGGAACAGAATCACATACATTCCACACAGAGCCCTGTCCCTGGCCTGGTTTGGTGTCTGTGTGCAAGTGGTCCCCCTCTGCCATAACTGTTGCTCAGGGAGTCCCTGTAGATGGAGAAAGGCAGCAGAGGTCTTCAGTGTCAGTGCAGAAGAAAAGGTCTTCCATAAGGTTGACTGTGGCTTCTGTCTGAACAACCTGGTGGCTTTTGAAGCAGACAGAACTGCAGCCCATCACAACAGGTTTTGATCTGGCATTCACAGAGTGTGCTTAGAAGAGTGATTAAAAGTCTTTTAGCTACAAAGCGAGTCCACTCATCTTTGACAAAAGGCACTGCTGGGGACTTCTGTCCCTAAAGAGGTCACCACAGGATACAAAACGGAGAATGAACAGGTCTTCTGCGCAAGGCACACTTAACATGTTGCCATAGAAACCAGTTACTTAATTCAGGCATACACAATTCTTCCAGCCCCCAGTGAATTCCAGTAATGGGTTTATTATATCACACTTCATTGGTGTCATCTGTCACACAGACACTCACATAAATGAACCAGCCTTTGATTCAAAACTCCCTTCCACTAGCTAGACCCAATAGGGGAAGGGTCTCCTTTTGGGTCTGATGGTTATAAGCAGGTCAGTGTTCTACCCTGCTTTGCATGCTAATGTTTTCCTTTCATGCAAACATCATCTTCGATGAAGGAGAACATTTGTTTTCATTTCCCGATATTCCAGTTTATTAAAAACGTGCTCTTAATCTCTCAGATCCTTGAGTGCACGTGCTGTCAGGATGCAGGTTGAAACATTTCAGTCCCTGTTTCTCCCATATGATGTTTGAACTGTAAGTCACACTAATGTCTCATGCAACGTTGTGGTAATTTCTCCTTTTATTTGGGCCAGAGTTTTGATTTACATTAGCTGACCTGAAGGCTCATTTTAGGCTCCATGACTATATAGTACAGTGTTTTTAAATTAGAAAAACAGATGAATAGACAAGTAGGTAAAAAAGGTCTCAGTTGATGCATAAGACTCCATGCAAGCATTGCCTGTAGATGCATTTACAGTAGATAAACAGACCTTAAAAAGGTGGGTCTGTTTTAAGTTCATGATGTTGTGTTGGAGGTTGGCATACTGAAGATGATAAGCAGATAGGCAGTAACTATTCTCCCTGAAGAATAGTTAAGAATTTTCTCCCTTAAGAATAGGATATAGATCAGAAGGACTTGTTTCCCATTTAATAAATAATTTCTTATAGTGGTAGAAGTCAAGAGCCAGAACATAAGGTACTTAACAGGCCAGTCAGGACTTAAGACATGCTAGTGGAGGATTTTCACTGGGAAGTGTTCATAAGCATAGAAAGTTAGGTGTTGACTTTGTGGTGCTTCACATGAAGCAAATGATGTGTAGGCAATTGGCAGTGAATAAATTGCTCTGCCTCCTAGACCAGAAATCATCTATAGAGCAAGTTTACTGCCAGAAGAATTAAGACAGGGAGACCTAGGATCTCTGATAGATAGATTCTAGCTGCAGAAGCACTCTGGATCTGAACAGGAGTAAGGGATTTAGTAAATGCTGGAGTAAAAGAAAACTGCAAAAGAGATATTAGGAAGTAATCTTGTATTTCTACAGGACTTGTTCCCCAATGCATGACACCTTCTGTCTCATCTGTACCTTATCTGAGACAGAAAGGAGATGTGTGACCCTGTCAGAAGTGAAAGATAAGGGATAATCTACAAGAGACAAGGGATACATCTTAACTTAGTGATACATTATGTTCTGTTGTGACATTGTCACATCACTCAGCCAAATGTCTTTTGCTTCCATTCTAGTCTCCTAAAAGTTTCTCTTCTGCCAAGTTTCCTGTCATGCTCCCAGGTAAAACCTCTTTCAGTGGTCTTGGAGGACCACCAGAGTGTGCTGACTCAGGGAGATGTATCTCAGTTTATAGATGCATATAAACTACTGGAGCTCTACCACCTTCTCCTTTCACATCTACATTCTCAGTTCTGGAAGCCAGTTGACCTGAAATCTTGTTTCATGATGTGTCCCACATGGGTTTTAAGCCTAAGTGTTCTTAGTAAGCCATCTCTTTTTTTTTTGATTCCTTTTGTGCCCTGTTAAGAAGGAATTTGTATCTCTTCTTCAAGTGAATAGGACAACGCCTGAGAAAATCCTGAGTGTCACGCAGTGGAAATGACTTCAACCCCCTCAGTAGAGAAAACTGGCATTTATCTCAGAGCATTAATTAGCATTTAAGTTGGAATGGTTTTGATCATTTCAGAAATGTCAGCTTGTGATGTGAGCTCCTCAGCAATCCAAGGCTTAGCCAGAATCAGTAATTGGATAGGTCAGAGTGGAGGTGAAAAAGAAGCAGAGAACACTGCAGAAAGTAGTGGTGGGGATTCAGCTTCCTTCCAAGTCAGTTGTGAGTCAGTGCTTGAGGGGATGCCCTGGTGACATTTGTGACATCTTTAAAATAAGGTGTAAAATTGCAGTTCTGAGATGCGTAGGCAAAGCTCCTGTGAGACTTGTAGTAAGAGTAGCAGTGTCACTCAGGCAAATGTGATCAGGTATCACTTTAAATAACTACACTCTGCCTTCCTTTATTTTCATTCACAAAAGAATCTGCTGTGTCATATTGCTGACCTGAAAAGCCTGATGCTTTTGCACCCTTGCCATAGTGGCATTTCATGGATTGATTAAGAGGTCTCTGTAAAGTCTGTCCAGAACTTCAGAATCCTTTTGGGTTAATGTGCTGTGAAACAGTATTTGTCTTGTTCTCTGTTAAGTTGCCATACAGATTCCTGTGTGCTGCTTTAAAGCTTCAGCTCTCCGTCCCGCGGAGGAAGTGACCTCTGTATGTATTCAATTCATGTAACAGTTCATGAAAGTATTTGGGATCTGCAAGGGTATGACCTGTAAATATATGACTGTTCTTACTATTACTATTGTTTTCTAACATCTACTACCACAGTGTAGATTGATTAAGCATACACATATTCATTTCAGTGTAGTTGCTGCCCAAGTTGACAGAATCATTTTGACACTTGTAATCACAAAGGCCTGTGTTGGATGAGTGTTTTATTATTTGATTTTCTGCCATCCACTTCTCAGATTTGTTGTAGCAGCAACACATGGTCTTAATGATATTCCCCAAGGTTAAGTAAGCACAAAAGCCAACATAGTGCAGGGCAACAGGGGATACTGTACTAGAGAAGGAAGAGTTGTTTTGCATTTAAGGCCAAGGCATCTGCCTCAGATCCTGTATTCTGTTCCTTACACAACCAGAATTGTCCTGTTTTACCACAAAACACTTCACCTTTCTGTGCTGCTCTTTTCCCATCTGTGAAACGGCAACAGGACCCTTATATGTGTACTGAAGATCAGTAAAGGGATTTTGCAAAGTACTTCCAGATTTTTGATTGGAAGGCACACAAGAGTGGAAAATTCTGTTAGTTGCCTAGATTCTGTATTGACGTGGCAAATTGTAATCTCCCTGCAGAAGACATTTGGATGTATTTGACTTAAGTGTATCATGATAACTGACCAGCAGAATTACTACTTCAGGAACAAGACAGTTTAGTAGTCAGATGATCTGCTCCGTATTTCTAATATGCAGAGATATTTCCCAGCCTGTTGCACAAAGATGAACTCAAGTCTCTCCTTACTGCTATTTCCCTGTCTCAGATATAGTACACTAGTTTCTTTCTTCTCAAGTGCATTTTGAAGTGCACTGCTGAAACCACTGTGTTTTTTGAAGCCTATCTGGACCATTCACCTCACACCTGAGCTTAATTTGCAGCAAAGTATTACTGCCAAACCTGTCTGATCACTTCCAGACAGGGAAACCAAGAGGATTGTGACTTCTCTAAGGAAGAGAGAAGGAAGTGAAAGGACTCCAGCCTCTGTTGTGACTATAGCATGTCTCATAATCTCCCTTTGTGCCTTTATGTCTCCTCTACAGAATGATATCAATGATACTTGCCATCTTTCCCATCTAAACTGTTTCAAGATTGATGAATGAGAAGGGTTATGACTAAACTAAGTACCTGATTACTAAGCAGTCGTTAATGTTCTTGTCAGAGGAATTTATCTGAGCAATTGTACATTTATTTTAAAGGAAAGCCTTCTGCATATATTTAATAGCACATCAGAATATTCATACCAAGGGAGGGCCTTTTCCCAGTTTCGAATAGTGAAACCTGGCTGCTCACTTCCACTTCCTGTTCCTAAATGGTTTCCTTTCCGGAGCCTATGGCTTGATACAGTCAGCACTGTCACTCCCAGCAAGAAAAGTTACATTAAACTTAGGGGAAGGATGTATTTAAAAGTCATCCAATCAGCTAAGACTTTTTATATGGAGAAGAAAAAGAAAGACCATGCAGTTCATGTCATCCTAAAGTAGAAAAACAGTTTGGATAAATCAAAGTCTATAAATGTGTATTTCCCTACATCTATTTTGTTGGAATTCTAGTTCAGTTATTGGCATCTGCAATGTAAAATTAGGCAATGTTAATCCTATCCTGTGCCACTCTACTGAAAGAAATTTGTTAAAGCATTTTCATTCATTTTCATGGATATATAATTTCTGTTCTTCTTCCCCTTTATTAACACGAAACGTTTGGGGATGGGCTGCCTTTCTTATTTATATGCACAGTATCTCTTTGAGCACATACTCTCTGATTTTCAGCCAGTCTTCAGCTGTTTGACATTATACTTATTCCAAACCTCAGTTATTGCTTACCTCTCCTCTGGTGCAGGGCACTGCATCAGAATACCTGGAAGTGCACATGGAGCCTTCCTCAATAATATCATCCTGGAGCCCAAAAGTTGCTGTACAGTTGACAGAGAAATACTTGTAGGGCCTCCAAGTCTGCCCATAGTCCTGGGATCTTTCCAACACCATCGCAGCTGGGCGAGGTGACTTGAACACAGCAATGACATGAGTCAGGTAGAATTCTGTTTCAAAGTCCAGTCTGATTTCTTCCCTGTGTACTCCTTGGGCAGACTGCCACCAGGAGATGGGGTTTGCAAAAAAATCATCTGTCATGTCAGCAGGGAGATGGGAGTTATCAGGCTGGTTGGCATTGCATTTGGTGCAGCGAGGCTGCCCACAGCCATGGGAGACCTGATGGAGGAGATTCTGGTCTGGGTAGAAGCAGTACAGTTCTGTACTGTTCTGGCCACACGTGGTGAGAGTGACTGGTGTCCTCCCTGTTGCAAGGTTTCCCACCGAAGGGTTGCAAGAACGGCCATTACAGCGGAAGGCTTGTAGCCTCATGGGATCTGAAAGACAAGCAAAAGAAACACAGCTAAGTAGAATTTCTCAAATAGTTCTCAGGCTGTAACACAGGTGACCATGCAAATGTTTGGAGTCCTCATCTGGGGACTGACATCCAAGAGGACTCCTTCTATGGAGAGCTACTTCATCTTTTCACACAAAGTTTGGAGGGAGTTTCTCAATAAATCTCGTCCCTGGTTTTGGTGCCTAACTCAGAAACTGAGGTCTTTAGAAAACTCATGCTTATGGTGCTTAACTTTGATTTCTATTGAAAATGCAGTTGCGTTGGCCTATTGAATTTTGTGTTTCACCACAGAAATCTTGTGTTTTCTTACTTTCAGTCTAGTAAAGCTCTGTGTGTGAGGACTGAATCTATTCAATGCATTTATTTTCATTGTTATCAGAAATCAAAGTCAAACTGTACAATACACTGTAGATACGTTAAGAAAAGAGATGATTCCTGCCCAACAAATTACAGACAATAATTACACATACAAACACATAAAGAAAGCATGTCTTTCTATAGTTTTGCATTACTGGCATAATTCTGAGGGGTGTTGAGTTTCTACTGCTCCTGTTGAGATCAGCTGGAGTTGTTAGGACTTAGCAGAGCTGAAAATCAAGTCTCTCTTTTGTTTAAATACCTTGACAGGGAAGTAGGTGACTATATTCTGTTTGCTAAGTTTGCAAATACTGGCAGTTTTTTGAAATCTTCAGTGTATATATATACTTATTTCTAAATTAAGAAAGGGTAGGGATAACTACAAAGTCTTAATATTGTTTGGAAATCAGTATTGTCTTGTGACACTGGAATTAAAGGTCATTCCAAAATCTTGTTACCATACTGGAGAAAACTGCTTTTCTAATGACTTACAATGTCCTCTTTGCAACTTAACAGTCTAGGACTTAAAGACTGACCTTGCAAGGTCATAAATCTAATCCAGGAGGTCACAAGTCAGATGACTGGATGTAAGTCCTACAGGAAATGACCCTTCCAATGAAACATAGGATGACCGTAAACCCTGGGTAATCTAGGAGCAGTTCAAAGGTCAGCTATTAGTTCAACATTCTAGGTCAAATTTTAAATCCCTACTTGGCTTATATTCAGCCTTTCCTCAGGCAAAACTAGTTTTAAAATCAAGTTAGGTCAAAGAAAAGACTCTCTAAGTCAGCCTTATAAAAATACTTAAATTGTAATGTAGTTGAATGAAACTGATGTCCCTCATTCCAAAAGGAATGCTCAAGGTGAAGAAATGTGTCCAGCATGCACAGTTTTGCCTCCTAGTTGCTTCTGTCCTTAGTTCCTTGGTGAACATTTCTGCACAGGCCAGAAGAGAAAGGTCAGAGATGGACATTGGTTTGGAAAACACCTCATGCATTTTGCTTCCCAGGATTAGGACACAAAACGAAGTTGCTGTGTGTCCACTGAATCCTATTGACCAATGATGTCATTTTAACTTACATACAGCTTAAGTTAGCCTTAAACTTCAGATAGCAAGGAAGCAGAGCCTCCAAAAATGCTCTTGACTACTCTTAGAAACGGGTGGAAGCCACCTTCAAAGGAACTTGGACTTACTGTGTGTTTGCCTTACGGACATTGTAGCAGCAGCTTCAAGGAAAGAGGGGGTGTCTGGAGATACCGTAGGTTTCCTCCTGGTGGAGGCTGTCTTCCACCAGTGGCTGGAATGGGCTGGCCAAGATTTTTTTTAGTATCCCAGTGAAGTCCTAGGAGACTGGCAGAGCTTAGAGGGCAGCAGTGCCTGAATTACATGTGCACCTAATAGTCATTGGGTCAAAGGAATGAAAGCTGCCACTCCTCAGTCCCACCACCACTCCCTGTGCCAGCACAGAGATGAGTTTTCATGAGAGAGGAGGAGTTGCAGAAGTCAGCTGGAGAGGAAAGGAGAGAAGACGGGGATGTTTGGCTCTATCAGTTCTGTTCGTTGCTCCCCAACTTCAACTGAGCAGGTGATTCTTAACACTACTGGAGATCCTTCACCAAGCCTTCACATCATCCTGACTGCTTGATGATGATTTCAATGTATTTTCTTTCTGGTTATGAACTTTTTACTCCATCTGAGCCTGGTACAGTTACAGGGGAACACCAGGAGCTACAGAGATTTTATCTGGGAGGTTCCTTGCAATTTCTCTGAGTCTTTTCATCCTGAGAAAGGACTTGGGTTTCCACAAAAGTTGTTTAGAGCTTCCTCCTTTTTGCAGAGCATCTGAAATTCCAAATTATTGTGTGCTCAGGAGGATGAATTTCATTGAGTCACACAGAATTCTTGAAATAAAGATAAATCTATCCTTGCAGGTCAGCAAAAATATAATAAGCTACAATTGCATTCCTCAAGAATGTCTTTGCAAGTGGCATATAGGTTCATGTTAGTGTCCAAGCTCTTTGGTACAAATTACTGGAAATAAGGAAAGCACAGCAATTTCTGTGTTGAAAGTAGATTGGATATTAACTGGTTTTGCTCAGTGCTGCAGAAAGGTGTCATCTTTGCCTCCAGAGAATTTAAGTGGGACTGGTCTTACAACTGAGCTTTGAACAAGCATTAGCTCTGACTAAGAGTCAAGTTACTTAGTTTTGAGTAAGAATGGGTCCATGTCACAAATGCTATTGGATTATGAATAAATATACCATGTAATTAAAAGAAAGTCCATCTCTATTGATGGATCACAGCACTGAAGCTTTCACAAAGTAAATGGGATGCTGGAGTTCTAAATTTAAGGAGTTATGTACGGGAAGCTTTGCAGACAAGAATGTGAGAAAGTAAAAAAAGAAACATTTTTTGAAGGGAATGGCTGCTTTTTGTATTTCCGATAAATGGGCTATTAGTCTTGTATTGAGTTTTTCGGCTGGTTTTATCTGAACCTGGAAAAGGAAGTAAAACATGGTTGTTCTCCTGAACAACAGTCACAAGAAGGTTTATCTGCTCTGCCTGCTAATGCAGCAACATCAATAAACAGTTCCTGTCTGAACTGCTGTGTCATTAGGAAAATGGGAGAAGAACAAAGTGCAAATTAGCAGAAGGGAGTTTGAGAGAAGGAGAGAGATTGCAAAACAAAATCTGCAGTCGATTAAAAGCTTTGCATTTAAAGAAATCAATTGGCAGAACATTGCTTGGCCACAAGGATAGTGCAGCCTGTCCGTCACTCACTGATTCTGTGGAAACAACGTGAAATGTTGAATCTGGACAGTGAGGGGGGAATGCTGCAGAAGAGAAACAGCAGCCAGGCGAACAAACAACTTAGCCCAACTGCCAGGAGGACTCATTGAATAATTCATAAAGAAATAAACAGTTTGATTGCACATGAGCACTGCATGTTATTATGAAGTTGATTAGCTTTTACTCCATGGAGGGGGGATTGGATCCATAAATGGTATGATGAATATATTTGTTTGTTTTCTGGTCCCTCAGACCTGTGTCACAAAGTGGCAGGTCAATGACACATGCCCGGCACGTGTTATAACAATGGTATTATCTGATGATTAGGGAATCACACAGTTCAAGGGAGGTCATACTATCAATATTCCTGGGACACCATTTCAAACGGAGATCTTTTACCTCAGAGCCTTGTAATGCAACAGAACATTGTAGACATTAACTAAAAACAGGTTCAATTCTTTTTAGGTTTTTTTTTACCACCCTCCTTTGGATACCCAACAGAAGAAAAGTCATATGGCAACTCAGTCAAAGCCTGCTGATGTGACTGGAAAGATGCCTAATATTTTCTGAGCGATTTGAATTGGAATTTTTTTTCTTTTCCATATGCAAATCTATGATTTTGCATGTTCAAGTCTCCTACAGTGAGGCAGGAGAGCAAATTTCACAGTTCTGAGCAACATGTAAACACTAAAACCCTTGTGCACCTTCTGCTATGTTTTTGATGAAGCTGTTTCAGCATGTATGTCCAACCTGGATTTCACTTGTTCTATATCTGTTTAACTTTTTTCTTAATAACCAAAAACTTTTAAATGTTCTTTTAAAGCTAACCACCCTGGGGACGTGAGTTGCTCAAGTTTTTATTAATCAGACCTAGAACTTCACCCCTTAATGCTGGTTACAACAGAAGTGCTATACAATCGTTTGGTTTGTCTGGGGCCAACATGCAAATAAGTTTGGCAAGTTTTCATTCACTTATGAGTAGCCTGATGTATTTCTGCACTAAAATAGCCCTGATAACTGGAGCGAATGAGCCAGCCTTCATAAATACCCCAGAGGTGAAGTTCTGAATATGCTACGAAATCAAGCTGCCTCCATGACCTGAGGCACGGACAGAAGAATAAGATCCCAGGTCTGGGCTCTCCTCCATCGTGGCCAGTTGCAGTCCACCTGCCCGCGTCCCCTCTGGAGCAACGGTGAGCTCCAACGCCTACAGCCTCCTTTGCAGATGAGCTGAATAACCCCAGACCAGAGGAAACCAAACCCTGCTAATCATCAGGTCCTGCAACTGATTTTAAGCTTGGTGCTGGAAATGGCCATTTTTGACCACATCACGCCCCCTTTTGGAGGGCTGCCATCGGGAGGAGAGCTGGCCCGGGCACTGCTCCCCCGGGGAGCTCCAGGGCTGGCTGGGGCTGAAGCAAGAGCCCCAGCTGTTGTCAGTCCCGCCAACTGGCCCAATATGCAGGAGTTTTCGGACCAATGCAGAGGTTATTTGAGGGGAATAACGCCCTCCACCTGCATAAGACTAGGGGAAGGATCACCCAAGTGTCACATCTCACAGTATAAAACCTAGGTGACTCCTCCAGCCTAACCACTAAGGTGGGTTTTTCTTTTCCCCTGGCATTGTATTTAAAGATCTAAGGAGCCAATCTTGACAACCCAGACCGTCTTCTCTGCACAGAGATGGCAGAAGGCAAATATTGTACTCCCGGCAAATATAGTACTACATGTACTCCCCACACAACTGCCCCATCAATTTGTTTCACTTCTGACCAGGAGGGCTCAATAGGGCTGATAAGGGAGTTTACTGTATAGGGTAATAAAGCATGTCAAAAACATACTTCCCTGTACACCTCTCTGCTCAGGAAAAGGCTGAGACTTCCAAATCATTTTACACAGATGGGCTAAGCATTGTCCAAACTAACCTTAGTCTGAGCAGTACTGACCCTGCCTGTAACAGGATCCATAAAGATTCAATGTTAATTCAAGATTTTTGTGTTGCTTCAAGAAAAAAAAAAAAAAAGAATTAAAAATGAACAGGTAACCCTTGTGCTTCCACACACTGATGGTTTGTGCAACCTTTTGACCAAGCAGCGTAGATTTATTTAAAGTGACATTGAATCCTTAGCGTCATCACCTTCAATATCCAGTTATTTTGCTGTTATTCACTGCGTCCTACACCATTATCCTGAGTGTGTTTAGCTCCACACAGAACACACTCCCTCCCCTCAAATTCACTTTCCAAGCAGTCAGCTGTGGGCTGCATTTCCTTGAAGATTCATTTTGACTTTGTGAATTGGATGCAGAGCAAATTTAGGCTAGTTTATAACAGGCTGCTTTCTGCAACAGTATCAGCAACTTTACAAGGTATCTCTGTAACGTTTCTGTGCTCTGTGTCAACATATATATCCTTAGGGAGTGTCCTAGCCTGTGAAACTAGTGAATGCCCAAGATAAGACACTAAGAGGACTAAGGTACATGTCCTTCCTCCACTCATTCCCTGTCATGTTGTGATAGACAGCCTTTTTCCCAAATGAGTCACTGGATAATATGACAGGATTGTAAATTTATGAGCTTTTTTCAGTATTTCAGAAAATATCTCTTGCAGTTATGGAAATCTGATGTCTACGTTATCAAAAGGGTTCTAGCTAGGGAATAATCTGAGCTGAAGCCACCTGATCTGCCTTTGACTTTACCGGAGCTTGCAGGGTAGCTGAACACTTCAATTGCTTTCAAATCACTGCATGAAGAGTGTTGTTCCTGTCCTAATACTCTGAGCACACAGGTGAAATTTAAACCACTGATATGCTTTCCTGTACAGAAAGAGAGATTCCCAAGCCAGTATCTCAAAGGAAAGGTCACCAAGGATGTATTGTTGTTTTATCAATAATTATTTTTATTTTTCTAATAAAATAACCTGATCTTTGTAATTCATCCCTTTTAAACCTAAAGATATCTTAAACCAGAGCAGGAAGAAAAAAATCTAATGCTTTGCTTCTTTTCCCTTAAGGAATTTGTCTCCATCATAATCCAGGTATTTTTAGGACCCTATGTAAATACCATTACTGCTGTATCATTCGTATATATGCTTATTTGTACACCCACATATACACACACAACTAATCAACTTCTTTTTCTGTCCTAATCCATTTTTTCTCTAATGCTATTTTAATCTTGTCCACTGCATGTTAACAATGGACTGTCTTGGATAAATAGTAATTCCTAAACAGTGTCTCTGACTTTTAACAATGCAAAATTAAGTTAAGAGAGAATAATTCAGATTCCTACAGTGATGCTCTCCAAGGATGTTGTCGTTTCACTCTTGTCCTGCCTAGGAAGGCAGTGTTTCATCCTCAAAACAAATATCCAGCATATCTCAATCCATCTACCTCTTTCTTACTTTTCCTTCGTTCATAAAAATCATACACTTTTTTTTCTTTTAAGGATGTATGAAACTGTACATCCTGTTATAAGTCTTTGGGAGAAGACTGAGCTATAAAGCTCTGTGTTGCAGGGAATAAGAAGCATTTGTATATATTGACTAACCCAGATTCTTTGTAAAAATCCAATCTAAAATAAAGATGTTGACATAAATTTTTTTAACAAACTGATCTCATTTCTATTTTCTTTCCCCTTGATAAACTTAGGACAAATTGTTTCAGAATGGCAATATTGATTTATTTTGCTTACCTGCTTCCCCATGGCCAGAAATAAGATATTCCAAGAACACAATCAGCATGATGCCTTTATGCTGCATGGCTGTCGGTAAAATATCTGTCCTCGGTGAAGCAAAAAAGAGCTGCAGTAATCTACAGGTTTGGTGCTTGCATGGCTTTTCTGTGTTTTCTTTCTTTCCTTCTGCTCACCTTCCTCTCAGTGTAGGGGTCAAGGCTGCTGTCTCATTCTTCTTGTTCTCGTTTGGGTGCAGAGGTGTTTGGGTTTTTTTTCAGGGCTCGGATGCCTTCTGGGTGTCACCCATACATCGCTTCCAATAAATAAATAAATAACAAGGCTTTTCTGTGTCTTTACCCCTCTCCATGCAGCGGGCTGGGGACGTTCACATCCCTGGTGCAGCCCCTCGAATGCACCATCGAGGGCTGATGCGATGCGGGGAGCTCTGTTCGGTCCGGTCCTTCGCGCTTGTTTGGATGCTATTTCGAAACTTTCATTTCTGCTCCTTGCTTTTGGTGCGGCTTCGGGCTGGCTTTGCCTGGGTTCCCCCGGCAACCTCCCCTAGCCCCCCGCACCTCCCGCAGCCTGCTGCTAACTGGGGTAGCGATGGGGTGCGGGCAGCCTGAACCCTGCTTTGTTAGGAGGTCTGCCCCAGTACCTTCTTTCCCTTTGCTCCCTGCGGCAGAGGGTCATAAGAAGAACAGAGTTGGCTTTTCTCCCCGAGAGATGATGAGAAGCAAGTGCTTTCTTGGCTCTTCTCTCTTTCTATTTTGGTTTGGTTTATTTGCTTGTATTTCCCTCCTCCCTCCGCTGTCACGGAAGCCACTTCTCCCCCACCTCCGAGGGATTTGCTTCACACAGCGAGCGCCGGGGGCTAAGAGTCAAAAACAAACCCAACGCCAGCTCGCCGGTGCCGGTGCCTGGGAAATCCCTTGCCGCTTCTGCTGCTGGACCGCAGCTTCGGGCTGCGATTTAGGGGCTGCGGTTCGCGGGGAGGGGCAGGAGGGCAGGCTCGGGCAGGGGGCTGCTCTCCCGGGGCGGAGGTGCAGTGCCCAGCGCCCAGGCGAGAGGGGGAAAAGCGGGGAGGGGGGGCTGGAGGATCCTTCCTCCCTCCTGCTGCAGCAAGGCTTAGGGCTGGGGGGTTCCTTCCCCCCCCGAGGGCTGGTTAGTTGTCTTCAAGTTTTGTCTCTGCCTCCCTTTCAGCCTCTAGCACATCTCTCGGTCCTAACTGTTCTCCTCTCTGGTCCTGTCTGGCTGCAAAGGGGATTATTATAACATGTGATCTTCTTCCTGTTCTTTATACGTGATTTTTTTTTTTGTTGGCTTTTTGTTGTTGTTGGTTTGGGGGTTGGTTTTTTGGGGGGGGGTGGGGGTGGAGGAGGATGGGTCGGTTCCGCACCTCCTCGTCGGCTGGGCTGGTCCTAGTCGCGCTCAGATGCAGGCGTTGTTTTCCAGCCGCATCTTCTCCTCCAGGAGCCGGTGCGTGCGTGTTCGTGTTCGTGTGCGTGTCCGTGTCCGTGTCCGTGTCCGTGTCCGTGTCCGTGCGTGTGCGTGTCCCCGCGCAGCCCGCCCGGCCGGTGCCTGCTGTCCCTGCAGCACCCTCTGCCAGGCGGCCCGGCACACGACACCCGCCCCGCAGCGGGGCACTGCCCGGACCCCCGGGGACACAGCCCAGCCCCCCGGGGGCACAGCCCAGCCCCAGGCACCCCCAGGGCGTGGGGAGAGCGGGGTGGCTGTGGGCTTTGGTTTAGGCACGGCTCGCACGGCGTACGAACGGGGACGAGCGGGGGGGCTCTTTCCATAATCCCAGACGTGAGCTGGGACAAGGCAGTGAGGGGACTGGAAACTTCCCGGAGAAGCTGGGCTGTCCGCTCTGGGACACCTGCCCGCCCCAGCCACACTGGGCATGGCCCTGAAGTCGGGTTTGCTTGGGTGACTCCGAGACAAAGCTCCCAGGGACACAAGAGAGGCTCCAGCGTGTAGAGATCAGGGGGTGCAAGCGCTCGGGCCTCGAAATCATTTTAGTTTAGGGAGTCGGTTCCCACCCCCCAGCTTCATTCTCCCTTTCTTCAGCTTTCACAGCAGTGTAACACCATTAACTTCTGCTTGACGGGAGGGAAGCAGGTCCGCCGCAAGTCCAAATGTAGACTAGGTTATTCTTGTGCCGGTGTGTGCACAGGATCAGACCTTAGAGGGATTTGCAGAATGTGGGTCATACAAAGAAGAATAAGGAAAGATTGATTTCCCTTCAGGGAACCCTTTGAGTAAGGCAGGGTTACTCAGCTTGTTTTTGAGGTAGAATTTTCTGACTTCACCCTTATCTTCCTTTCTAAAATGGTTTTAATAAGAAAACACAATAGAAAATTTTAAAATATGAAGGTGGCTTTTTCCTCTCCTTTTTGTCTTTGCCTTTTGTTTGAAAACAGCTAAAATACTGTAAAACTGCAAAACAAAATTCTCCTGCCATAAATGACAGTTAGTATCCTTCAGAGGGTTTGAGTCTGCTATGCGCTCAGCTCCCCTGGGACGTTCTGAGTTCTTTCAACTCAAGCATCTTCTGTGGGAGCTGGGGACGTGCAGTATGTCCTAGAGCTAAAGCCAATGTGACATTAATGAGATGCTGTCATTTAATAATTGTGCTTTGTTGTCATCGTTTGTTGATGGCTGCCTTTGTGGGAAAATGCGGTATTTTTTTATTCCCAGGTTTTAGGCTCATTCCTACCTGAAATGTTTCTCCCAGTTAATTTAACCAGGCTTAAACTGTGGCATTTGGAAAAATTCCCTGGTCACGAGTTGTAGTTCCATGGATGTAATAAAGGTCAAGAAGCTCCTGTATAATTTAAACAACAATTCAAAATGGAGAGCCAAGTTTATGTTGCACTGTGAGTGGAAAATCAAAGTTAAGTATGTTCACTTACTTGTGATGTCTGGATGGCAGTACCATAAGACTTTCTAGTTGTTGATGACTGTAGGGTATAAAAGTGACTTAGCCTTAATTCTTCGTCCCATTTATTGCCTGTCTTGAGAAAACCACTACCAGTGCTAATGAGTACATTTCCAGGTTATTACTACTAAAATCCATTCATGCCTGTGAACTAAGAGGAGATAACACCTAAGGGGGAAACCTTGCTGTTATCATTGGGAACCGCTGTTGTCTAGAAGACAAATTGATGAGATCTGAGGAACAGCCCATACCTAGAGGTGCCAAACAGAGAATGCCCATCTTAGCTGAACAGTGTGTATGAACAGTGATGTGAATAATAATAATTTTTAGTTAGTTCCTAAACTATAGAAATGTAAATGCACAATCCTTGAGGTCTCAGGCAAGGTTCATGCTCCAGACCATGACTCTCACTAGGACATCGGGGGAATCAGATGATTTGGAAAGTGACTGAGTTTGCTCTAGTGGCTTAGCACAGCACGAGCTGACAAAGCACCCAGAGAATAAACAGCAAAACTGTGAATCATTCATTTTGGGGGAGGAGGGAAGAGCCAATGGCATGGCACAGAGGGGGGAGGTGTGTCACCTGTGTCGCCTGCCCTCTCTGCTTGACAGGCCTGTTTGCAAAAGCCAGAGAACAGGCTGTCCTCTTTGAAATCACCCCAGAGTGGTGGTGTATCTGAATCGCTTAGCATCTTGCTTACCTGTACCCTTCGTTCCCCATTCCTTGTACCTCTCCAGTTTCCCTTGCCTTTCCTCCTCGTATTTCCTCAGCAGCTATGACCAGCCTGAAGGAAATCTGTCATGGCCTTCCTCTATACCCTTTGCCTGAAAACAGAGGTCGGAGGGAAGGAATACCCCATGCACCTGTGAGAACCCCTAATCTCACTGCTCAGGAGAAAAAGGTAACCTGGGGTTTCACAGGGCCTCACTTCTCTTCCTTTCAGATAAATGCAGCTCGCAGTAGCAGACTTGATTGCCTCAGGTGCTTTTCTGAGTGTGCACCTAACTTTGTGGCAAATGTATTTCCTTGATGTTATAATTTCAGCGGGTAATGGGACAAAATACTGGAAATTCTTTTGTTTGCTTGCTTTCTTCCTCCCCCAGAGTTAAGCAGGTTGATATGAAGGAGATGTGCTGCACAACAGCTTCCGTGACTTTAAATGGCTAAACAAGAGGCATTAGACTTCAATGCTGTCAATCCAGCATTGTTCCTTGGAGATGAAATTATGAATGCTGTTGCAAAAAACCTGCATATGTATGGGAGTGAAAGCTAACCTCACAAATACAATAAAAATCAAATGTGGTGAATCAGTATCATTGTACAAGCTACACATTTGTATATTTGCATAAAAGATCCAGAGATAATTTGTTTTAACTGGTAGCCTAAAGCATCTTGGTATTTAGGCAAGTTTGTAGGGAGTTGAGTTAATTATTTGTCTTTAGTTGTGTAATTCTTTTCCTGTCTATTTTTGTTTGAACAGTCTATGTACACACTAAAGTAATCATTGCATTATTTCATGTTAGAGATTTTTAAAAAATCAGCAGCAGAAAATAATGGTCAATGTGTGGAGATCCTTAGGAATTTGTGTGGGAGAGAGTAAGGTGGGTTCCTTAGTTTGTAAGTCTGTGCTTCATCACATGTAACATCACTTATAATGTGACATTCTGGTCGAACACAGAAGTTCCTTCCCCACTAACAAGTTACATGCAACTTCATTGCCTTCGTGGGAGTTCCCCACTGGCATCAGCAGCCAAATTCTTTCAAAGTCTACTTCCACAAGGAGAGGAGAGGGGAGTCAAAGGGTAGAAAGAGGAACAGCTGTCTGATATCCAAAGAGGATTTACTTCAATGTCAGGAGCATTCATGGCTGAGGCATCCTGTCTGTGCCTGGGACAGCTCAGACACGTGGAAGTGTGGCTACTAAGCATGCAGAAGGGGACTGTGGTACGTGGTGATGGCTGTGAAGATAAAGGAGTGGGGAGGGAGCTTCACTGCGTGTCAGAACATTGCCAATCATGTCCATTTTATTCCTTGCTTTTGCTAAGTCACTTTTCCCGAGGAGAAGTCTGCTATAGCATGAAGGTGTCCATGTTGCAGGAGAGGAGATGGTATCTCTCAAAAGGATGCCAAACTTTACTGTTTACCTGGGGAGAGAAAGGTAATGACAAAGTCCTCACTCCCTATATAGAAATTGGAGTAGTTTCCTGACTCCTTTAAATGTTGCAGGGAGATGGCAGTAGACTGATTTTCTGGCTCCAGTCCATTTTCTAACATCCTACCCTCATCTCTCCTTACCTACCACATGTGATAAGAGGTCACACTAGTTCGGTTTTTTATTAGACTGTTAAAGATTTAAAAGCTTCATTTCTGATTCATTTTCTCTTAATCCTCTGCCTTAAACTCTTAACAGAGTTAGAGGCTCAGCTGGTATTTATTTTATATCTGAAAGGTCAAATCTTTTTTTTAAGAGGTGTTCCATGCTTAGAAAAGCATGTAGACAGAAAGGTTGTCTGTCTACAAGTTGATTTTTAAGTCTCAAGACAGGCTTCCAGATTTTGTTGACAGGGTGTAATGCTGAGCATATTGCAAGGCTTGTCTTTATGTATGACACTGTGTTCATTTTTTAATTGAAGTACTCAGGGGGAGCTTTGACAGAAGTGAAGTTAATAATGCTCTGCTGATTTCCTCAGGATTTGTCCTTCTCTTCATATGCCTTCATTCCAGTTTTAGCCCTTTCTACAATAATAAACCTTAGCACTGCCAATATTTTATTTTCTTGGTTTCCTCCTTTTGTGGTTATAATAGAAATCCTGTAAGTAAGATTTATAAAGTTCTGTGTGTTTTGGGGCTTGCTGAAGAGGTATATAATTCTTCCTATCATACCAACTTTAATCTCCTTGGATAAATCAAGCCATTTCTCAGAACTGACTCTGTTTATATGTTTCCTGAGTTCTCTTCCTTTGACATTCTTTGCTTGAGGCCTGAAACAGCCACATCCTCTCTCTTTCCCTCCACAGCTCAGGAAATCCCAGCTTTCTGTTTCTGAGCATCTGTATCTTAATGTAAATACGCTACAAAGAAACTACCCCTAAAATCTTATGTGTGGTTTGTCCTTTGCAGAACAATGCTGCATGCTCAATACTCACTGACATTCCAGTAAAGCTGGAGCAACTTGGGAAGAATGTGCACGTCTCAGTGTTGCTCAGAATCACAAAAAAAATAGTATATCTTCATCCATGCCACCATTCTCTTACATATCCTAGAGCCAAGTCATGTTACAGTCTTCCTGCTACTCCAGCATGATCATCTGTTACCTAACTGCAGTATCGTTTGTGTTGCAGTCATAGGGCCCTGAAGTCAGTAATGGGCTTTGATGACCTTGACGAGCCTCACCTGAGATCTCCACCCACACCCTCTGCCCATAGGCTTAGGGGCTTCATTTAAGCTCAGGCCTGGAACTTCACTCTCTGTTATGTTGGAGGTGTGTCTGTCTCTAGTTCTGTCACAGGGTGTCCCTGTGCCTGGCTGTGGACTTCATAGATCTGATCTCCAACCCTTGGGTTGACTTGCCACTATGAACCTTCTTGATGATCTCTGGGCCCTATCTCTCTGTGGTAACCATCACCAGAGCTGATCTTGACTTGCACTCCTAGCTTGGCCCCAGACCTGCATGTCACCATGGTCTTGCCTGATGACCTGGACTCCTGGTGTAACCTGGCTGCCCTAACTGGGCCACCCTGCTCGCCTTCCTCAGGTACTATGAGGCTGGACCCTGGCTGGTGAGGTGCCTGTCCTGCTGGCTGTGTTATTCTGCTTGGCTCCCTAACCCTTAGGGAGCAGCTGGGCCTTGCTGCTTCATGACATCCTAGTACAAAGAGCCAAAAAACAGAGCCTGTGAGTCACATAGCACCTCAAGTTCTTGTTTAGCTTTCTAGAGAAGAAGCAGAACATTTGACCTTAATGATTGCTTTGCACATCTAGAAATGAGGCCGCTTTTAAAAGTTTGTGTGGATTGGGAAGGTGAACTTGTTGGCTCCTGTTTTGGAACGTCTGGATGATAAAGAACTTGGTTAAACTTTGACAGCCCACAGGGCATTTATAGCAATGGCCTGACAGAAATTGCCATATTTACTTCCCAGCTGAGCTGATCTAAACTGGGACCTATCAGGAAGAATAATACATGAAACAACAATAATCTTGCTTTTACAGTTGCTGTTTAGAGAATAGCGCTACCCAAGATTCTGGATATCATCAGGCAGAGGATGACAAGTGGGAGGCAAGCAACAGCTCCACTGGAAAAAGGGCAGAACTAAGAACGAAACTGTTGTAGAATTGAGCTAGTCAGTTCCTCTCCTCATGCTTCCATTTCCATCGGTAATCAGGGAGACTGCAAACCTTAGTGTTTGAGTGTCTCAAGATCCTTAAATTGGAAGTCTTGATGATCTTGTTGGAAAATGAAAATGAATAACATTCCTTCTGAAGAGACACTGGCTCTTCAACAAACACCAATTAACAAAGAGGCTCCCCCAACAAAGATATTTACAGTTGATTGATTGGAGCAGGTTTTCATGACTTCCTTTGACTACATTTTGTTGACAGTGAGAGGTCTGAATCTTGATTAAATAGCAGCAGGATATACCAGATATAAATGCCAGTGAATAAAAAAAAAAAGACACCCTAACAGTAACTAGAGCTTAAACACAAGAATCAAATATTAGATCCAGCTGGCAGATCTAAGAGGAAGACTTTGCATCTGATGCTTGCATTGCACTGAGCTGAACTGAATCAGTAACTCAGCAAATTCAGAGCAAGCTTTTTTTTAACCAACCTCTCAGGCTCAGGAGTGTAAGTGCAATTGATTATTTTTTTTTAAGACACCAATGAACTCTGGACCTGGTTTTTCAGAGGTGCTAAGCATGTGCATCTTAAGCTTCTGTCAGTGGAAGTTATGAACAGGAAGAACACCTAAATATCAAAAGCATAATGTCTAATATTCAGAATGCAATGTGTCAGCTATAGGTAAATCAATCCTACTTAAAGGTTAGAACAATGTTTTATGTGGTGCTTTAATGAAATATAAGGAGTAATGACCTTGTATTGCCTTTTCACAAAAGCATGATGATCAGCCTATTTGAATTTTCTCCTTATATGCCTTTCTCAGGTTATTCAGTTTATGACTCAATAATGAATATGCAAAATTCTTTCTGATGCACATGTCAATTGCCCTTTCATAAAGCAGGCAGGTTCCATCTAAGCAATTTTAAGTGCCCCAGCTCTTCTATTGACAGACTGTTTCAGAATCTCTTATATTTAAATTGTTCTAATTTCAAGACTACATTTTTATGGCTAATTCACAGCTATTTATTCCTTTTCCAGCATTTTCCTGAAGCTCCTTCCTGCTTTGACATTTATCCTGCAGTGAGACAGCAATCAAATGTCACCTTTGTTCAGTTAAGCTAAACAAGCCACAGTCTTAGTCCTCTTTTATAAAAATCTCTATTGTCTGTGCAACCAAGGCACCCTTCCCACCCTTCATGTAACATCCAAGTTCATGTTTCATTAATGTTTGCATCATCAAAATTCAGGCTCTGCTACTGTGTAACATTCATAGGATAGAGGCTCAGTGTAAGTGAATTTATTTGAAAATCCAAACAGATTTTGCTTGCTTGTATTTTTAGGGCAAGGAAAAATATTTGCCCATCAGTTTCATTATAATACAAATAATATATTGATCAAAGATTGGGTGATCCTTGCCAGACTGGAAGCAAAACACCCATCCTGATAGTTCTCTGTAGTTCTCATAGGCAGCCAAAAGCGGCAATGTTTTCCTCTTGATTTTGTTGTTGTAAGGGGTGTAGGTGATTTTATTCTTTCTTTAGAAATTTCTCAGATCTAGAACCCACTGTGATGACTGTTTGCCTCTGAGATTGACTTTGAAAATCCCCACATATTTGGTCATGGTGTGGATATAGCTGGGATTTTTGTGTTCATTAATAAATGTGCCCTTGAAAAATGACTGTTTATCTAACTGGAGAAGAATAAGGTGGTATTTGAAGATGGAATTTGCATTTTCTCATCTGGTAAATAGGTTTTCCCCCTTGACATTCTCTGTGTGGAATGGCAAATTTGTAGGGTTTACTGGTCTGATCCTCAGCTGGTGTAACTCAGTATAGCTTCACTGATCTGAAAGGTCTGAGCCATAAGCCTGTTCAGTAGCAAGTATGCCAACAAAAACCTCTCTTGGTATGGGCATTTTTAGATTTAGAGATCTGTGCTTTCAGTGTGCTCTAAGGTATGTGAGACCAACATACTCAAACGAAGAGACTGGAGAGCTCTAGCTGTAAGAGTCAGACCATAGTAGTGTTGAATGAGAAGGTTTGTTACTGAGCTGAGGGCTTTATGGAGATCTTCAGAACTTCTTACCAGAGAGGATGGTGATGATACCTAGACTGGATGGTTCTAGATGCCTTTGTTCTAGATACCTGTACTACAGCCCACCCCTTCAATTCCTCCAGAAAATAGTCGCTTCCATATGCCTTTGAAGTGCCAATGGCAGACATCACAAACGTGGGGTATCCTTGCTATACTCATCCCTCTCCACAACTGGGCTTTCCTGGTTGTTTTGTAGCCTGTTTTCAGATTTGGAAGCAAGCTTGATCCCTTTCTATCCTTTCCACAGCCATTAAAAATCAGCCTAATGAAGATGTGAAATTCCATATGACTCGGGAATCTCTTCAACTAAAAGTCATTTGGATAGCTTCACCACTTGTCAGGGAACTTACTTACAAGATCTTTTAGCATCTTTGTATGAAATTGGCTTTTTAAAGATTACAAAATCTTTATTCTCATTATGGTTTTAATGAAATGGAATGTGGAATACAGAGAGATGACTTAAGAGACTGTTACTAAAGATAGTGATTTATTTATGGTTTCTTTCATCCAAAAGGACATAGTGTACTTTGCAAACCATGGGTAATGTCTTTGAAGGCAATAGGGAGTATAAGCCACATAAGTATCATTTGCAGAATTTAATTCAGTGCCTAGTAATCACTTCAGCTAATTTGGAAGTGATACATGTAGCATCAATAAAATAATGTAAACCACCACCCTCTGCAATACATTAGGATGCTAAATGTAGTGAATCTTTAATAAAACTTGGCCCAAGAACATCTTCATCTGGGAGTATGTCACATAACTCAGGACTAAGATCCTTTTTTTTTTAATGGAAAGTACAGTAGGGTCTTCAGTGTCTCTAAGAGTTCAGGGTCTCAGTCTAAGGATTTCGGAACAAGGTTTTCCTTGGTAGTTCAGTGCCCCCTAGCATTGTGAGAGGGAATTCGTCCATGTCTCATATTGATAGGATTGAGCGCTACTTAACAAATCTCCAAAGTCTCTCCATGCAGATTTGGGGGGGATGGGAAGGGGAAGGTTATATGTGTACAGCAATTGAATCTACAAGGAAAAATGCAGGTAGAAACAATTCAGTAAGAAAGAAGGAATGGAGCTCTCCTGGCGTGAGCTTGGCCTTCTAAATTATATCATCCTTGTGATAGCTTAGGCAGGCTTCTAGCTGAATCTGATTAAAGTTCAGGGCCACCCACCTACCTCTATTTCTCTTTTACCTCGATTTTTATCTCTTTTGGGTTTTTTTGGCAGCTGGCTTTGCGCAATGCCTTGCGTTATTTCCCACCTGAAATACAAAAGAAGCTGGCACTGGAATTTGCTGAAGAACTCAGGCTGTACGGTCATATCTATATGTACCGATTCTTTCCAGATATTGAGATGAGGTAAGGACTGGATGGTTCACATTGTATTTGGCTGCCATTTGCTTACCAGCTTTCACCGGTGGGACTGACCTTTAAATAGTGGTATTGCTGTGTCCTAATTTACCTCTTTTAAAAGTCACATAACATATTAATGAAGTGCATCATCTGAATAAATTGGATGTTCTGTGTATTGTTAGATAGCAGTGGTTTCATTTTCAGTGGGGCATACTGCATGTTTTGGGATGCTCTTCTGTAAAGCTGTGTAACAGTGATCCTTCATCCTCCAGCTTTCATCCTGTTCTCTGTCCTCATGAGAGTCCCATGGGACTAGTAGGGAGACTGTCTGCACCCTTCTGGATAGGCTGTGGCAGGGCCAGGACAGTGTTGCTGCTGGAAGGCTCAGCACCACTCAGCGCAGGGAAAGGATTGTCCAAGGTTGTGTGCTTGGTAATGCCAGCTTTACCATACACAGAGATCCCAAATGCTCTGCCCCATGGCAAGTCTCAGTTTCTAGAGGCCAGTCATTACTCAGAGACCTCTGATTGCAACCTGGACAGAAAACTTGCAATAGTCCTGAGCTGCTGCAAGTCAAGTCTCAACTGAACCAAGAGGTAAGATCAGATGAGTGGGTGGCTTGAGACCTGCTGTGAGGGGCTGGTTGTTTCCCAGTCCCCCAGAGAAGGCTTTCTGGGCTTAAAAGAAAGACAGTACATTTTTCCATCATTGGAACCTGTATCTGACCCTGGTTTGTAATATGCTGTGCCTGTTGATCCTGGAGCATCACCTCATTCTAGGGCTGATGGGGCTAATGTTTGTGAAGCAGAACAGTTTTAGAGAGGGCTGCCAGGGGCTAGCTGCTTTTTTTAGACTGATTGATTCCTTTTTGCATCCAGCAGGGCTCTGGTTAATGTCCACACAGAAATCTGAATAAAGCAAGCAACTAGAAAGCACTCTGATTTCCACAGACATCCATATTTCTGTGCTGTCCATACTAGTCTGGGGTCAGCTCTTGCAGAATTCAGCTAAGGGGAGGACAACTGGAAGACTGTCTGAAAGATATTACAGAGCTGGACTTCAGAGGACACTAGTCCTGAACTACAGATGAGGGCACCTTCCAAGTAGGCTTGGATGAGACAGTCCATCAGCTTGTTTCCATCACTGGCATCAGTGACCCTTTGATAGCTTCAAATATTTTTTTCTTTGCAGCCATTTCACTGATCACTCTAATAGAGTCTTACAGTCTCAGATTAAGAAAATGCCTTTTGTTCTCTGTAGTCTGGTCATATTTGATTTTTGTTCTGTGTGTCCCAGGGAGCACACTCCAACTTGGTTCTGTTCCATTTAACAGCCATGTTCCCATACCAGCACACTTGGCTGATATCTGAACTTTGGGGTTCTTATGTTCTGAGCAATATTATGCAGAAATATCTCCTCTTGATGAATTGTTATCATTCCACAGAAATCCTGTTATTTTACCACATCAGACTTAGAAAAGCAGAAAACACTAATAAAAAAAGTATTGTGGAAAAACTGAAATGCTTTCCCTCCTGGTTTGGCAATGACAACAAGGCATTTGTTTTAGTATCCCGATGTAAAAGATAGGATAAAGTGCATATGATCATGGGAGGAGCCCATTTGCTAAATCTGTGGAATATACATTCCAGATCTTGGCTCATGAGCTGGTCAGCGGATGTCCTATTTTTTTTTTTTTTTGTAGTTGGCACTCTTTAGCCTAACCTTTTCAGTGTAACTGTCTTCCCTGTACGAAGCAAGTGTCCAGCCATTGAAGATCTGTGGTCCAATAAAAGGAAGATTGTTTAGAAACTATGTCAAATGATCCTTTCTACCTTTAGGAATTTCCAGCATCTGCAATGGTGGTGCTGCTCACAGAAAGGGAAAGAGCAAAACTCTTGATCAGTGGTTATACTTCCTTTTGGAATCATACCTTAGAGGCCTCGGCACAACGGTACTAAGACCCGTGCAAACACAGCAAAGGAACTGTCCCTGCCCTGAAGAGCTACAGTATAAATCTAGGACTAGAAGTTTTAGAGCAATTTGATATAACAAACAGATGGTGGAGAAGATAACAGTGAGATGATCGCAGTAGTTGACACTGAAGCTCATCAGTCTTAGGAAACCTGACGCAGAATACCTTTGTGAGGGTTTCCTATACCTCACCTTAACTTTCTGAATGAAATGCATCTTATTCAGTAAAAAGGCCCATATTTCTCCTAACTAGTTCAGATTTTGAGAGCTTCTTTGGGACTGAAATTCAGCCTGGGTGTTTTTTCTTAGATAGGATCTTAAATAGCAAGGGCTGATGAGCCTGAAGGCAACTTCCACTGATGCTGTTTTCCTTGGCGTTGCAGGGCTTAGCTGCTTGGCCTGGCAACTGTGTTGCAGAGGCCAGTTCCAGCATCCCCAAAATAATCCAGTTAAAAAGCAATAAGAGCTCTTGGCCACTATATTTGTAACCAATTGTGATTTACTGATTCAGCAAATGATAAGCTGAATAACAATTTTTTTTCTTTGCTTAGTTCTGATAATAGTTAAAACCTGATTTGCCTCTTAAGGTACATATGTCATTTCCGATCTGCACCTTCTCCTTTTTTTTTTTCCTTCCCTCATGAATAGAGGCTTGCAACTTAAACAAATACGTTGGCATGCAGGGATATTTCTGTGGGGTATATTGTTGTGGTTGCCTTTGAGTCAGAGTGTCCCTCCGAAATTTTTGTGACTACCGTTTCAGAGCATACCCCATAGGAGAATACCCTTGCAAGACCAAATCAGCTGCTGCCATTATGTTGATGATCATGAATAATCTGGATCCCTCAGTGGCTCAGGTAAGGTACAGTGAAAGTAAGGAAGCTTGTTTCATAGGGCAGCAGCAAACCTGCAAGTTACTTACTGTATGTGGTCTCACATAAAAACTGTACAATTTAGGCATATAGGTGAAATTAATCCTTGTGCAGATGATCCTCCTTCCACGGACTGAATAGGATTTTAGTTGTTCATAGGCCTTTTGCTGGTTCTGTGCCCCAAGGTACATGTATTGCTGGCTGCAGTGTGTGTTTGCTAAGCAGGCCAACTTCAGTAGTGCCAAGGCAGCCTGCTTATGGGGTGATGTGCTAGAATGTCCATTTCTGTGAGGATAAGCCTGCAAGGGACTAAAGGTGATTCCGTACTTTTCTTGTGGTTACGTTTTGATTCCTGGGGTTTGGGGTCTTCTGTATTAAGTTCTGTAGTTTCCTGCCGTGTGCAGTTCTTAATTCTGCACGGTGGGTCCTGGTCCTAACACAGACCTCCGAGGCCTCCTGCAACACCAGCAAGGCTCACTCCAGCTCCCACTACATACTTGGTCGCTTAGTACATTGCTTCTACAATTGCTTCTGCTTGTGTTGAAAAATTAGCGCTGACGCTTCCTGTATCTTTGAAAGCTCGTCCCTCAAGGACAGATTGACTACAGGATTACAGGACCAAAGTCCATCCTTACCAGCACTACCCAGTGTAATGCATCTGTTTGCAAATGGCAGGGGAGAGGCCACACGACTATGTCCTGCTGGTCATAGACTCTTCCAGCTATAAATGCCAGTGGCAACCAAACTATAAGCTTACTCAGTCCCTCTTTTAGGGAGTTTACTGGGATGTCTATTTTATACAGAAAGTGCAATCAAGTAATCACTTTGTAGCATTCTGCATCCAAAATACCATTGTAACAATAACAAACACCTCACTTTGAAAGAGAAAAATTAATTTTTTTTCTTAAGTTATCACTTTTATGATGGTATTTTCTGATTTCAAGAGTCTAGAGAGTGTTGATGCAATAAGCTCTAGAAAAGATTTATTGAGATTAAAAAAAATAGCTCGGAGATACAGTGAAATGTTTCAGAAAAATGCTTGCCTTATTATTGTTAAATTGCCTTTTTCAGTTTCCCCAGGAGCTTGTCACTTATGGAGGAAATGGGCAGGTCTTCAGCAACTGGGCGCAGGTAGGACATTGCTGCTTTTGCAACTTGCTTCACAAAATCAGTTTCACCCTCCCCCATGCACATTCTGCTTAGGCAGTTTGTGATAATTCTTGGCAGTCGGTGTCTCAAAATACTCCAAAACATCCTGTCTGGGTGGAGGAATGCTCAGTTATGAACTGCATAGATGGGGAGAACTTCATTTAGTAGAGAGAGCAAAGACAGCCCAGTAGAAACACTAAACATAATACCATAAACACAGCAAGCTGTGTATGATGATGTAAAGACCAGTTCTTTGTCTTTCTGTGATGCATTTGTATGTGCCTGTGTATTTTGCACAGATAATTTTAGAGTCAAAATGAATTCTAGGAAACAAAAAAGTGTATATTTTGTTTGCTTGTTTCTGCTACTTTTGCAACGTTTTTCACAACAAGTAGTGGAATAAAAAAAAAAAAGAAAAAAGGCTTTAATTAGAGTGCAATCCTGAGTCGTTTTCCAACCAAATCAGATTAGCTGTAAATATTTATATGCTAGCTGGCCAGATCATAGTGCACTTTACTGTCAGGCCTAGCAACATTATCCCTGATCTTCTGAGAATAAGGGCAGGTGGGTAAAAGCCTGTCTAAAACTGGAGCTGGGATGTTTAAGGTTGTATAATCTCTGTTCTTCTCTATCAAAAAATGGCAATAAATACACATGCTTTAATCCAAATACTGCAAAATGCACATGGGAAACTTTTTCAGGAGAGGAGATCTTTGGCATCAGCAACATACTCTAGACTTGTGTTTTGTAGGAGCCTAATTTATTTGCTCAAGAAAAAACACAAATGCTCTGGGTCTGAATGCTCTGCAGGTGTGTGGTGGCAGAAGGAACGTTTAAAGAACAACCACCCCGAGTGTCTGTGGATAGGCACAAATGTGGTTATTGTGAATGCCAAAACCACATCATCCCTGCAGCCTCTGGTATGCCCCAAGGCCACGGACTGGGGACAGGTGGACATGTGGCATTGAGTTTTGCAGTGCAGGAAGATAAAGCATAGGTAGAAGTCTACATCACCCTCAAGGGTAGCATCACTCCCAAAGGCTGGGAAGATATTGATTTCTGATTCTGTAGCTTACATAAGCAAAAGCTGACTTAAGGGGCCAAATTCTGTCATAAAGGATCATAGATGCACAATGTTGTGGCTTTACCCGAGTCTGGCCTCTTGCTTATTAAAAAATCCAAGCAAAACTAACATGTAAATGAAGTTCCTAGTTAGGGGAGAGGAATGGATTCCTCACTGTAGCATGGAACCGAGAGACCTGGGTTTTCTTCCCAGTTTGACTGTGAATTTTCTGTTTGTGGCTGAGAGAAAACTCATGCTTCAGTTTTCTAATCTGGTAAAGGGGAGTTAAACAGAAGTCTTAGGCAGCTTTTGAGGGAAAACTGTTCTGACTTTAAAAAGAAAGGTACCACGGCAGTTCACACCATTTCTTTATTCTGTGTATTAATTAGTAAATGCCAGTTGACAAATGCCTGTTAACAATACATGTTCTGCAGCATTTCTGATGTAATCAGTGCCAGCAGTTTCTATAGTAGCCTTTATTGGACTGACATCCCTTAGGCAGATGCTGTGCTGCAAGGTGAAGTAGAAGCACTGCCAAAGTCAGAAATATTCTCCTTTTCTCTTGTTATCATCCAAACCAGACCTATGACCTGCAGTTGTTTCACAGCAGAACAAACAAAACCTTTTTGTTTTTGCTTACTTAGAGTAGCAATCACATGAATGATTCAGTTATGACAGAACATTTTGTTCTGTTTGTGGCTTGAAAACAACATGCTTTTTGGAAATCTATCATTGCAAAATTTCTTGTGAAAAGGTTCAGTTTGGTTTATATTATCCATGCAGACCTGTGCTTTCTTCTGAATAATTTTTAAAGAATGAACCATGTCCAGAGCTAACTTTACAAGCCTGCAGACAACAGAACTGTTCTTTAAGCTAGGAAAGGCTTTTGCCTCCTCCTTACTAGTTGTGCCTTTCAATGCAAAAAGATCTAACTATCTTACAGCTTCTAGTTTTAATACAATGTTTTTCCCAGCCTGCTAAAGAGTTGAGAGTTCAGCTACTTACCTGTTCTGTCCTAGGACCAGAATTTAATCAACATTTTTCATGAAACAAAAACAAAAACGTAAAAAGCAAGATGGTAATTCTAGTGACTCTTTCCTGCTCAACTTGACTTGCAGCTTGGAAATTAGCTGAGTTAGAAGGGACTGGCTTCAAATCTATACCATTTTTAATTCAGATCAAAGACACAGAGAGGTTAAGTGCCCATGACAACTGATACTGCTGTCTCTTTGATCAGCAGTTCCATTTTTTCTCAAAACTTTGTCTCTGTATGCCTACAGAAACTCTAGTTTCAAGCTGTTGTTGAATTCCAATATTACATGCGAAAGCTCCTCTCAGGCCTAGTTATCACATACTAAAAGTTCTGTGGAATATAATGAGCTTTGTGATAGACAATGATGCATGCGAGTCAAATCTATAGGCAGCTTATATTGCCATAGCCTACTTTTTGGCATAGATCAAGAGTTAACTATTGAATTATGCAGATGACATTGACATGCATTTATTTGTATACCTCTGGGTGCCTCAAGGACTCTATTCATTGTCCCCAATGAAAGCTGAATTTTTTCTTTGAGAAGAAAAATTATTTCATTTTTAAGTTCACATTGTAATATCCATTTGTTGAAAAGATGACAAGCACCAGAAGATGCTGAATTACCCATTTCAGGTTAGGATCAACAATATGCATGGGTATTTTAATCACCTTTATAGGGAACAATCTTGCAGTTTGGCTTTGGAAAGATTGCCAGAAAAGTGCCAGATTCAAATGGTTAGCCTCAAGATAAAATTAGAACAGCTTTAAAAATGAAGCATTTCTGGGGTTTGTACTGGAGAAATTATTCTGGAACTTATTCAGACTTTTGCTAGTTGGTGATTTATGTTTCCTGCCGAGTGATTTCTCTTAATGGACTTTATTAAAAGCAAGAATGTGTTGGGAGCTCTGGCTGTTATTCCATATGTGAATACACCTCATTATCTCTATAGCTGCCTTTATACTCAAAGTTTAGCAGCTTCACAAAGAAACATAAATGTAAGATGGAAACAGATCTGCTCACTTTCCTTGCTTTTCCCTTCAGTTCTGGTTGGTAATGCACTATTTGTCAGAGATGACTGAAGAGCAAACATTAGTAATGTACAGTGGACATCCTCTGGGACTCTTTCCCAGCCATCAGTATGCTCCTCGATTAATCATTACTAATGGCATGGTAGGTATTAGCATCTTGTTTTTTCTTTTTCTTCCTCTTCTGTTTAGTTTACAGGTGTCTGCTGAATTAAAATATTATTTATACTACCTGAACTTACAATAGCACACAGGAGAATCTGGGGTCCAAATTTTGCAGCATTTATTCCGGTACAGTCACTCTCACCTCAGGTGTGCTGATCTGCAGTGATGGAGGGAACAATCCTCTCCTTATTAGACGACTTCTGTTCTGACTGAGCCTGAGCTGTACATGTTCTTGACCAAAACAGTTCAGCTAGGCTCAGTTTGGAAGATTTAAAAGCCCTCAATAGGCAAGCAAATAATAATTAATCAGATGTTTAGATATCTGGACTGCTTTGCTTGGAAGGCAAGCTGGACAAGTGAACATACTGGTTCATTGCCAATCTTTTGAGCCATTCAATATCTATCTCCCTGCAGGCTAGTTTTGTGGCTAGAGAACTGCTTTCCTTAAAACTTGCATGACAGTCACACTGCCAGAAAACCCAGACATCTTTTTTTCTTGTACTAGAATGCATGGAATAAACCACCTGAATTACTCCTCCCGTTTTTCACTGTTTTTCTATATGCGTGACCATAGTTAGAGAAATGTAGGCTGTTAAAAAGATCTGCTTAAATCTCTAATTTGCTTATGTGGGTTTTCTTTTGATTGTTTTCTTAGGTTATTCCCAACTATTCCACCAGAGATGAATATGAGAAGATGTTTGCTTTGGGAGTAACAATGTAAGAAGATACCTCACTATTAAAGTACATCAAATACTTAACTAAAATGTAATTCAGACATCAACCAGTGGCTGGTTAAAATTTCTAATGCAGGTGGGTTTCAACCATGCTGCATAAAGTCCTGATGCTGCAAAGCATTAATGCACGCTTAAGTGGAATTACTTAGGAGTTTGAGTTATGTTCAGCCGCATATATAAGGATGTAATTGAGGTCTGCTAGGAATTAGTATTAGGTTTACGTGTGGGACTTCATTGAATCACAGCCTGAAGCCTTAATCATAACCTACTTATAGCACTGGCTAGTTCCACTTTGCAGTGGTTGTTTTATAATCTACAGAAAACACAATTTATGAAACATTCCTTCACATTAAGAGAAAGCTTTGAAACAGAAAGTTATCTTTTTTTATTATTATTATTTTTCACCTACTATTTTACTGCTGATCTAGTTGATGAGCACAGGATTATTATTCTGTTGTGTACCATGGACAGAATAAATTAAAACCACTGGAGAGCTGGGTGTGTACGGATCAGGAAGCTGGAAGAAATGAAAGGGCATGAATAGAGAATATCCATTGGCACTTTCCTGGGAATTTCATAGGAATGTGGACAACCGTTTTGGACTAACAACTTCAAAAGCCACTACGTGACTTAGAAGCATGAGTGCCACTGAAAACCAATGGCATAAAGACACCGACAAGGTGAAAATGAGTGTCCTTGTGTCCTAGTCACTATGCTAAATGCCAAGACAAGTTTACACTCAGTTTTTTGATCCATGCATTTTTGCACTCAATTTAACGATCTAAATGCTCCTCTGGAAACATGTTGGTGCATTGCTAATGAAGAAACTCCAAATTAAGTTGTGAATTTGATAATAGCAGATCTTAACAAATTGAAGCACAGAGATCTTTTTGTTATACTGGAAACCTATGTAGACATGTACAGAATTCATTCCAGGCTGAGTAACATGTGGTATCATTGTGTTCGTTGCTCTTGCTAGGTATGGTCAGATGACTGCAGGAAGCTACTGCTACATTGGGCCTCAGGGAATAGTCCATGGGACTGTGGTAAGAAACTGGGGAAAGGTCTATTTGGCAATACCTTTTGGAGGAGGGTGTCTCTCACAGTGGCTGGTGACTGAAGTGGATTGGATTGCTGTGAGAGGATGTTCTGGCTACCAAAGAAATTCTCATTGCCTGGTCCTTAAAAAATTAGTGTCCTTCCACTCAGATGGTCCCTGGTATCTTATCCAGAACACAGACCTGAAGGAATCTGCAATCAAGGTCTCAGTCTGAGCTCATATCTAGCTACAATAAGTGAAGTATGAATTGACCAAATGTGTTAGATGATAAAAACATTTTCTTACAGCTGTTTTCCTTAGCTGTCTTTTGCAGCCATCCTGATTATTCTATTCTATTTCATGGTGAGAGAAATCAACATAATCAGGACAGATGGTTTCAAAACATCACTTTGTAACTTGTTTCCTTCTTAAAAGATTAAAACAGTTTCAGGGTCCCAATGACCCCTGAGTTTCAATTCTGTTTGCAAAAGGGACAGGAGATCTTTACATTTCAGAGACTCTAAGAAAAATAGCTCCTGATGATTGCTATATTGTTTTGTGTGCAGCTCACAGTGCTCAATGCAGGTCGTCGCTACTTGAAGGCAGAAGACCTCTCTGGAAAGGTGTTTGTTACTTCTGGTCTTGGAGGGATGAGTGGGGCTCAAGCAAAGGCTGCAGTCATTGCTGGGTGTGTGGGGATCATTGCAGAGGTGAGAGCAATGCTTCTTTCATTCTGTCTTCTCTCCTTCATGTGCTGAATCGGAACCCTCATTCTCCTCATCTGACATGTTCCTCAAGTAACCCTGACAAGCAAAACTCAAAAAAAGATACTCTTTTCTAAGATCTGTCTGTCCTTTTCATTGCTGAGCATTTTTCACTGCTATTCCACTCTCTTATTTGTTCACTCACTGGATCAGACTGTAAAGATATGGACTGTAACTTCTTATGATTGCTTCACAAATAATGCAGAATGATGCTGTCAGATTAACCATTCTCAGTGCTTGAGCTACCCTCATTTCATGTGTGAAAGGGTGTAACTTCCACAGGCAATTCCCATGGGAACTGCACTCTCTTATGCCAAAAAAAGACTATGTTAAAAAGGTGTTAGTTATGTTACAATTAATCTTTAGTTCTTCTGGCACCCTTATCAGGTGCAATAGAAAGTACCCGTTAAAAATGTTGGTATGATTCATTCATCAAGGTCGGGACTAACAAAGTTATTTGGTGTTGTGATTCTTTGGAGACAATGGGATTTTGTAAAATCGGCAACTTTAAAGTTGGCTTCAATATGAAGATGGTGAGGCTAATTACAAGGAATTATGAGAATCCCAGTTTGTAGACAATGAAGATAAGTTCTGCTAAGGGAAAATGCTGATGGGGGAGAAGTTCTGTAGTACCATTTTCCCTGTTCCCTGAAGCTCAGCCACAGGATATATTCTTTGTAGAGTCTTTCTTCCTGATGTAATGTTTCTCTGTTCCAAACACATTAAAATAGCCCAGCTATTTCCTCCCATAAACAAAGAGAATCTAATAATGATCTGTGAATCAAAGACAGCTAATGTCCAAGCAATCAGAATAGTGTATGATAGGATCCACTGGATCCACAGATATCCTTAAGTATCATATATAATGCAGAACACCAACATCATAATTTTGGTAAGTACAGATGCCTGTAAGTTTTGAGTGAAATACATTTTGGTATGAAAAAGTAACATTAGGTTCTCCTAACACCTGCATTTTTCAGCTGTTGTGCTTATCATAGGGTTCTGTTCTAACAAATCAGATGGAAGGATTGAACTACAGAAACACTGCAACAATTTTTAACAGAAAATGTTCCTCTGCAAGTCTGTGAAAATGGTAGTAAATATCTTTAATATTGACTATTGAGAAACAATAAACATTTCCATGCATTTCTTTCCTCATGATTACCTTTGAATTAAATCCAATGGGGAAACATTCTTGGTGGAGCAGATACAGGACTGACCAAAGTGCATTGAGCTCTTTTGACTATCTGCAGGTGATAAGCTCATTACTGCTCCAGAGGAAGAGAGATTTTTGAGAACTAAACTCCAGTTGCAGCTGACTAGAGTAGAAGTTTAGCCTTCTCAGTCAAAGTACTTTATAGAGAGAATTAGCTGGCAGACCTCTGCTATGGGCATGTCACTTGCTACAATGAAAAGAGTAAGAATATTGTAATCTGACCGATGGTAATTATAATTAAACTTCAAAACATAATGGGTCAGACTGCCCATGTGGCATGCAGTAAATCTGACCTGCTCTGGTCTTATTCATAGAAGGTTGGGGTTTCATCAGTTTTGCAATGATGGTGCAAAAGTGGTTTTGTTAGCACATGAGTTTTGCATGTACTTGAGGTCTCATCACGTACTCCCTGCAGATGAAATAAACTTATTCAATTTATTATTGAATAAATTATATTTATTCAGACTTCTACCCTGTCATCATGATCTTTCAAATGCTAGAACACAAAGGAAAGATTCCAGTGAATGCTATTCACAGCAATCCTTTGTCCTTTTCATCTCTACGGCTGCAGATGATTTTGTTCAGGAGACTGAATATCGCCTGGTTTTTATCTCCTGTGAGATGATCCTTGTCGGAAATGAGTCTCAGGAGCACATGTGGATAGCTATATATATGTACATATTTTTTATTTAAGGAACTATTTATGCAAATTACATTGATGAATTGTGCAAGAGATGTCATTTTGTCAGCCAGGGCTTCCGAAGCTCAGACAGAAGGGATTAATGATGCAAGTCTTTTACCTCTTCTGTTTGACACGAAGCAGATTGTAATTTTATGAAATAGTTATGTGAAGGGCCAGACCATCTCCTGTGAGCTGCACCAAGCTCTCTAGGGTTACACTGGAGGTGACATTAGCTCATCATGTTTGGAATTTTTTTAAACTACTGAGATGCTGATGAAAAAACTGAGCATATTTTTGAAAGTGTGGTTCAAAGGAAGCTAGTTTTCTTGAGTATGCTAGCAAGTCTGTGAAAGACTAAGACTGTCAGAGAGGGTTGAAGTAAAATATGTAGGATGTGGAAACAGATTTAAATAGATCTGATCCGTGTTATGCTGAGATTTAAATGAACCCGATTTCTGTAATTCATACAGACCATTTAGTATCTTTCCTCCTGTGCTGATTTAAATAACTCCCAAAGAAGCTGTCCCCCATGGCACCTGACATTATTGAATAATTCCACTGGCACTGACACTGATATTGTCATACTCTGGGGTTTCGGAAGGATAGTCTTTATTACTGATGTGGGAAATGATAGAAGGTTTCTCATGCTAAGAATAATAAGGAAAGAAAAGGTTTCCTGGTGTTCAAGCGACACCTGAATACAGAACTTATTTAATTTACATATAAATACTTTGTTAATGAGAAATAATAGAATGAAAATGATGGGGGTGGATTATAGAGAAGTAAAAATGCTTTAATGAAATACTAGAAGATACTCATGTCATGTGTTCTTATGCATACACACCATTGTGGGTGTTTTAAATCCGTTGCTACCACCAAAAATTGGCTTGAATTAATTTTGCCACTTGCTTTATACCACTGATAGCTCATTATAAAAGTATTAATGATGTGCAGGTTTGTACATTGAACCATTAATATGGAATCTGTGCCAAAGCCTCCACAGTTTATCTATCCATTTATATTTTTATCCAGCTGTCTCATGTATATACACACTGACACACACAGAAGCTAACCCCAGAAGAGAGTACAAATTCGGGATTGAGCTTGTTTGGATCTTCAAAGCTCAAACAAGAGGGAATTAAAGATGTAGTTTTATTTTGATCCATTCCCTTTTTCAGAAGCATTAGCCAGCTGGGACAAGAAAATGCTTTCCTCTTTTCTTTTCCATATTTGGTTGAGATTTTCAACCAGCAGTCAAAGAACAAAAGTGAGGGTCAATTTTATTCAGCAAACGATTGCTTCATCCTGAGCAGTCTGCAGAAATGTCAATCTCTGAGATGATCAAAGAAAATATTTCCTTAATTAAATAGAAATTTTATTTTCACAGAAAATAGCCAGATTTTAAAAATACATTTTGGCTTTCATTTTTTCAATATAATCATGAAAAGAAACAATAAGAATAATTAAAATTCGTGGGAAAATATTACCTCTTGTACAATTTTAATGATAATTTTTGTTTGTAAAATATTTTGGGGAGTGATGTATCAAAAAGTCTTTTTTTTCTTGCTTTGAGCCTGGAGTAAAAGAGAACACAAAGTTTAAAAAAATCAGAGGTGAAAAATAAGTATTTGAACAATCACTCCATGTTCTTGAGGCCAAGGCAAGGCTATTTCCTTTACCTATTTGCTACTCTTTCTTGCAGGCTAATTGAAAAACTAAAGGTAAAAGTGACTGGATAGGGGAAACAGGAGTTTTAAGATACCTACTACTTCTCTTAGGTTGATGAAGCAGCACTTTTGAAACGTCACAAACAGGGATGGCTGATGGAAATCTCTAACAACCTGGACCATTGCATTGCTCGCCTTAGGTATGACTTGTGACGTAATTCAGTGAGTTTATCTCTGCTTCCTAATCATCACTTTACATCTTTCTGCACTGTGCCGTTTTAGTGTACATATAGAAGGGGTTGAGGGACACCTCTTATTCTAGGTCGGCTTTTGAATTGGAATCCATCCTTCCAAACAGCAGCAGTCATTATTAGTGACTATCAATGCTTATGCAAGCCACTACCAATGCTTCGTATCATTTATATATGTTAAATGTGTCTTCATTCAGTTTCATGAATTTGCATAGAGCAACTACAAATAATGTTACACTTGAAGCATCACTCAAGCTTTCTGGAATCAGTGATTAGCAGTTACATAAAGGTTGAAAGATCTGTTGCCTAGATGAGTGTTGGAAACCCCACATAGACTTTTTTGCTGGGATTGACTCTGTGATTTGTACATTGCAAGATGAAACTACATGAGGTGCATTTTCTTCAACTAATCTTTTTAATCTATTCTAGAGATGCAAGAAAGAATAAAATTGCCCTTAGTTTGGGTTACCATGGGAATGTGGTAGATCTGTGGTAAGTAGTATATGTGGATAATGGATATATTAATGCTCTTGCTTGTTAGTCAACCTGGAATTATTTCCCAAACTTGGAAGAGAAGAGACGTTAAACCTAGTGCTGAGTTCATTACTCTAGATGCTCATGAAAAACTGTATTGTCAAAAGAGGGGTCTTCGACCTTGTGTGCCAGTTCTCAGTTGTTTCCCATGCACCTTCTTTCCTTATGGAACAGTGAATTTCTTAGGGAAAGAAATCCCTAAGAGTCTTCCTTGGATGAAGAAAGAATGTATCACATTCCTTCTAACTTTTTGCTAATTGGATAACAAGAAATTTTTTTTACTTCATAAGAATAGAAGTATGAGGCATTGATTGAATAAAAATAATCAGATGATGAATAGAAATTCTGGCACTCTTGAGGCTTTATCCAATGGCACATCTTACTGTCACACCATATACCAAGGGTTGAGACTGACCAATAAGACTGGTATGTCATACTGGTATCTGACTCATCTATCAGCATTCCTGCACATGTAAATGTGAAGTATGAAAGTTGCACCTAAATCTTCATCACCATCATTTCCCACCTCCTGACTGCTAAAACAAAGATTTAGCCTGCCAAGGGCATACCTTTATAAACAACCTCTTGGGATGGCAGAAGTTCACCTGAAAGAGGAGCTAGAATGTGAAATGACAGCTTCTGTTCAAACACTCATTTATTCATTGTCTTCCCCAGGGAGAGGCTCGTATATGAGTTGGACACAACAGGAGAGCTGCTAGTTGATCTGGGGTCTGACCAAACGTCATGTCACAACCCATTCAGCGGGGGATACTATCCAGTACAGCTTGGCTTTGAGGAAGCAAAGCAGCTCCTTTCCACCAATCCGGGGAAGTTCCGGACCCTGGTACAAGAGAGGTAAAAGTTTTGGCGATACATGTTTTTAAACTTAGTTGCTCTGCAAGCGATCAGATTTTTGTCTGTTTTGCAAGAAGTTTCTGTTCTTTGATATTTCAGTAGAAATTTGAGGTAGAGCTGCAGTACTAATAACTTCCAACGTTGTACTTACACAGCTATCACTCGGAATCTAGCAGACAGCACTTTCCCACCATTTTAGGAGTAGTCACTAGTGTAGAAGATCAGAGGTCTGAACACTAATGATTTATTTCACTTCTATAAATTCCTAAATTGCATTAGATTTTGAAAATCCGGGACAATAAGTACAATTCCACTTATTCTACCAGTTGGTTTAGGTTCACTGAATATAGCATAAAACCCCAATGGATAAGCCAGGAAGTCTATCTAGCCTACTGTGCTTCCAGCTATGGCCAGGAATGGTTTCTTAGGGAAGGATATAAGGAGGTGACAATCTCCCTGTCACTCCTCCCAGCTTGCTGCAACTGTAAGTTCTGTTTAGCATCTTGATTTTGGGAAGCTACTCCTGATTTACAGCTTTGCAAGTGAAATTGGAATTGGACATTATAAAGGGAGCGATTTGGCATAATTTATATATAAATAAAGAACTGTGGAATGGAGGCAGCAAGCTGTACTGTTGTTCTCAACTGGTACTTTTGAGACTTTATGGCTTCTACTCTGGTTTTGTTCACCTTGAACATTCCTGCTGGAGACCTTTTTCCAGTAGAAGGTAGAATATAGGTATATAACTATTTGACTTTGGATGAGGGACTACAAGGACCTTTCCAGCTTCCCAATTCTGTATCATACTACTATAAGACAAAGGTAACAGAAAGGTAAATTTCTGGGAGGGACTAATTTCTAACAAGCTAGGCATGAACTAAAAAAATCCAGTTTCACTTGTTAGGCATGGATTTACCTCTCCAGAGTTCCAAGAGGTTACACCTATACACATACAACTCCATATGCAACTATGCATTGAAATTAGAACTAGATAATGTTAAGTGGACATTAAGAAAGCAGTCCTGGGGTATGATCCACTGTTGGAAACAAAGGAAAAATTGGGCTGTTTTGGCAAAGGGAGAGGCCAGAAAGGTGATGTGTAGCCATTTTCAGTTCTATCTCTGCTCACTTTTTCTGTGAACTTCTTAAACTGTTTTGCAGTTTTGTGTAGGCTGGTTTTTGTTATTACCTTTCATCCTCACAGCTGGATGCATTTCTTTGCTGAAAGATGTGTCCCCTCTCTGCTAATTAATGAAATTCCCTTAATAGCTGTAAATCTTTTCAAGATTTGGGGACAACAGGTGCTACAGAGACTGAAAGCATCTCAATTGATATCTTATGGGTTTATGTCCGAATTTCTCTAAGGTCTTTCAGTTCCATCTGTCTCTCCTTACTCCCATGCCTTTAGTGAGTTCATGATATTATTCTTTTTGATATTTTGTCAGTCTCAAGAATAACTGTTTCCTTCTTTATTTCAGTCTGAAGAGACATGTGGCTGCTATTAACAGACTAGCTGATAAGGGCATGTTTTTTTGGGATTATGGCAATGCTTTTCTCTTGGAAGCTCAAAGGGCTGGTAAGTACATCCTGGAGTTGTTAGATGGAAACAAGGACAATTCTGAATGCATCTTCCCAGTTGTAGGTTTTGGTAAAATAGGGTTGCCCATGTGTTATGCTAACTCTTTAGTCTCTCTCTCTCATTCTCTGAGACCCCATACCTTCTCTGTGGCTGAGGTAGAGCCTTCATGGGAACCCAGGTTTTACATTTTATAGTATTTCTTCATCAAGTCACTGACTGTTAAAATTCTTTTATAGGCGCTGATGTTCAGAAAAGAGGAGCCAATAAAACAGAATTCCGCTATCCTTCCTACGTTCAGCACATCATGGGGTATGTTGGGGAAAGTTTGGAATAAAGCATTCAAGTGCCTTGTGACTCCCCCCTGTTTAGGGGGAGAGTACTACAGAGATTCCACTTAATGCAAATCTTGCAGTGTACTATAAATAATGAAAAGGAGCCAATAGTAGAAGTAGGAAAATTGATCTCACAGGCGTTATGCCAAAGTTAGTCTTATTTTTCTCCACTCTGGAGTAATGCCCAGTGGTGTTTAGGAAGATGTCCTGTTGACTGTAAGCATCATGCTCATGTTTTCTATTGGCTTCCGTAGAGTTACTCCTTGCATTTTCCTGTGTACAGAGGAAAAGAAGAGCCAGACACGGAGGGACGTTGTATGTGATTAACATGAGTAAAATCTGACAGCAGAGGTTTTGCTAATATTTTGTCCTGAAAGGCATGGCATGTCTTGATAATTTGGTGTAAAGCTTTATCCTTTTTAGAATTAAAATGTCTTATGAAAGCAGACGTCAGATGTGTGAGCAGTAAGCTAAAACATTGTCAAATCAAAACTCTTCACTCCTTTACATGAATAGCTGCATTTTCTCTTTTGTTGCATCAATTTTCCTTAAGCAGCTCTACTCAAGAGAATAGCCAAATCACAGCCTCAAACTGTAACTATATGCAACTTTACTTCTAGGTGCTAAAAATGGAGAGCTTGTCTCTTCAGAGCAGCGGAGCTGCAAAGTCTATGTCTACACTGAAGTTAAAAGCACATCTGAAATAGGACACTCTTCTAGCCCGTGTTGCTGACTGTACTTCTTAGCCAAGCTCTGCATACTGCTTGTAGAAAAAACGGATATCAGGAGATCTGTTGAGGGACAGGGTCTATAACACCTTTTGCCTCTGACTCATACTTAACTTGCCTATGCCATGTGAATAAGAGCTTGAACAGAGTAAGGCACCAACCAAATTAGATGTCTTCTGGAACTCAGCTGAAGAGTGTCTTACTATTGTGTGTAAACAATGTGGACAGCAAATTAGTCTGGACTCAGGCACTTGTTCAGAACCTACACTTGCATGATAATGTAGATGCACTCAGAGTTAGCCTGGGTTAAGGAATAAAAGACCAGGCAGCAGGGAGAGTATATTTGATGACTTAAAAGTAAAATTGCAATTCATTTGACAATGTGTTTGTTTGATAGAACTGCCCAACACTCCTATCAAAATTCTGGCCTGACCATATTTTTATACACCAGTTGATGGCTGTGTGAAACAGCACTGTTTAATTTTTCAATTAATGGTCCCTGATGCTTCTGTTTAGAATAGTTCATTGAAAATGTTTCAAATTCTTCCGTCTCCAGCTAATGAAAGAAAAGCACTGCTAGCAGCCAGGATAAATAAGGAAAGAATTTCAACTATCTCTTAATGAAACATGTTCTCTTCCCAGGGACATTTTTTCCCTGGGATTTGGGCCATTCCGCTGGGTTTGTACCTCAGGTGACCCACAGGATCTTGCTACCACTGACTCGATTGCCATGTCTGTGCTGGAAGACTCTATACGTCAGGGAGGTAAGACACCAACCCACGCCCCCATCGCTGGGGGTGCTTTTGGGGAGAAAAGGAAACAGAGTTGTGAAATGTGTGTCAGCTTTTGGCTGAAACCATAGAAAGCAGTCTCTTGCCTGTTCCATGTGGGCGGGAAATTTTGCTGTTCTCCAAGCTCCTGTAAGGAGTGTAACCAGTAGGTAAAATGTAAAAACACCATGTAGAGGGGTTTTTGATCCCAAAGCTATTTTTGCAATTTTGGCTAAGAGCCTTTCTTTTAATTTGTTACAGATTTTCCTGTACTTTGTCACCTTCAAACTTTAAGGCAAACAGTATCTTTCATCAACAGGTCTCCAAGAGTTTTTTAAAGGAGTCAGATTGCTTTGCTCCTGTCTCACAGGTGAATGAGGCATGGGAGTCTAGGGAGGTTTTTAAGAGGCTAGCAAGCAGATCAGTGGCAAGAAACCCAGGTTTCATGGTTGTGGTGCTCCATTCAGTGTCATTTATTTGTGATTACAATTTTGAGGTCTTCCTTTTTTGTCATTTGTTAATAAATTGACAGCTGTTTCTACTCACTGGTGGAACCAATCTGGAATATCTGCATGGCTCTGTATGCTACTCTAGTATCTAGGAATTACACTGTCTTTCACTGTTCCATATCCCTGAAAGTGGGCTATTACTGTTATCCGCTCCTTATGAATGGGAACTGAGACAAAGCTAATTTTATGTCAGCAAATATGAATCCTAATCTGCCAGGTTGCAGTGGAAGGCCCTATTCTTTTCCCTTTCTTTGTCTATTTTTACAGTAACTGGACAGCAGACTCAAAGACTTGAGTGTCATTGTCCCCTAGCACTGAAGTCCTCAGCTCTTTTGTTTCCGGAGGGAGTGGATCTTTGTGCTTATCAGAATCAAGGAAGGAATCAGAAGGAAATGGATCACAAATCCAAAGCATATTTTATGAGGAGGAGAGCATAATATTTTTTATCTGGCAATATTGAAATATTTGTTGCATCTTTCATGAAGACGTCATTGAAATATGAACAGAAGTGTGAAAATTTTGAATGCTCTCCTATTCTCAACAGTTAGCATTTCAAGGATCTAGGGTGGTATTTCTGAAAAGGATATACCACATTCAGATATGTCTCATTTGAAACAAAACTACTGTTGTCCATCTATAACATAAGGCTGGTGTCCAGCCTCCTCTTCCTCCTGAGAGGTGAATTATTGATAGAGTGGGTCTTAGCCTGCAAGGTCCTTAGTTCTGTCTATTCTCTTAAACTTTCCTTAGGAGTCATCTTCAAGAAATAACACTGAAGCATGAGGCATTTTTAATGCAATGACCCAGAAGTGCCTACCCTGTTCTATGGATATTGAAACTTTCATGTTTTTAAACCTGATCCCTGGGCTTAATTGAAGGGAGGGTGAAATTCAATATGATAGTGCTGGATCTACCTTCAAAAATTTGCAGTAATTTTTTTGCCATGTACTGTAATCTCCAGTAATCTTCTCTCCAGATTGAACTGAAGCATGACCTTTGGATTTGCATTGCAAAACTAGGAAATGAATCAGTTACTGTGTGAACAACAGTATGTGGGTGTTTATATGGTTGGTAATGTAAAGCTGGGGAGAGAAGTCTCTTCCACAGACAAAAAGCACTGAACTCTTGCATGTATATTCTTAATTTAAATGAAAAATGACATTACAAAAATCCCAACAGGTGAAAACAAGCTTAAGGGCAAGGCTATTATTGGATTTGCTGTTGACTTTGGCAGGACAATGGGAATAGGATTTCAAAGAGAAATGAAAACAGAATTTGGCCAGAAAATAAACAGCCATTCATGGATTCATGTTCTTGAGTATTCCACTTGCTGTCCACTTCCTATGGGACCTGGGCTTGGACCAAATTCCAGGGTCTGGATTTCCTCACACACATATACATCTAAAATCTGAACCTACCTTTGAATTTTATAAAAGAATCTGTTATGAAGGCTGAGTGAAAACTCTGCAGAGCTGAAGTCTGTTGCATTCCAAGTCTAAACTTTTAACCTGGCCTTTAGTCCAATGTTAACCATTCTTCTCCTTTTGTGGAGATGAATTTTTGCACTTACACCTCACAAACTGTGCAAAACTCCTATGTGGTTTTATTACCTGCTTCCATTCCTAGGCTACCTGAGCTTTTAAGTTAGCCTTTGCACAAGAGATGCAGCACTGATGATTGGAGTGTAACTTGGATTTACCTCCTCTGTGGTAGTTTGAAGGCTGAGTTGACGCATAACAACAATATAAATCTCCCAAGAGCAAAGGGAGCCAATCTCTGTGTTGAGGAGGACTATTCCTCTGAGTACACAATGCTTTCTAGTGTCTTTTAAACCCTAAATAAGTACAAGGGCCCATGAAATACCAGAAGCAACACAGTAGCTTGCCTGACTTAAAACATATTCCTGTTGGGGTGGGGAGGTGGAGGCAGCAGTTTAGTAAATGAGACACATGGAGAGAGCTGTAAGATTTTTTTCAATTGCAGGAAGTAAGACTAAATAAAAGGGAGGATTCTTCACCTCCCCAGGGATAACAGAAGAAATCCAACTTTGGACACACCACAGTTTAGGACAGAGAATATGACTTATTGGAGCTGGCTGGGAGGGACGGATGTACTGTGCTGAGATATGTCCTTGTAGTCAGTATTCTCACCTGGCTTCTCTTCTGGATATGTTTTATAGAATTAACAGACAGTAAGATCTTTTCTATAAGTCTGTGCCCTGTGAAGTATAAACTGTGGTAAGTACTCTCTGAGATAGGTTATTATAGATATTTAATGAGAGTTTACAGGAGTTACTCTAGAAAACCAAAGAGTGAATGAGTTCCTATCACTTCTATAAGCTAAGTGAATACTACCCATTACTGTCTAGAAGATGCTTCCTTAAAGCTTATGAATGGCAGCACAATCCTACTAGGACATCACTAGCAGACATTTCATCTTTTGCTCCCTGTGAAGCTAAGAGGTGGCATGTTAATCCTCATTGCAGAGTTTAGAAGCTATCACTTGGAGCCAACCCCTAAAGCACTGACAGGTCTTTTTAGGATCATTAAAGCTCTCTGTATGGAAGCCCTGCCTGTGCAGGAATGAGCATATTTGACATTTCCCTTTAACAATGTGTTTAACCTGGTTTAAATATGAGTATCTTCCCTTTTCCTCTTTCCTTTTTTCTAGTTTTACTATGCTTATCTGCTGACATATTCCCTGGTGGAAAGAGTAGTCTAAACATTCTTCTCAGTTACCAGGGACAATTTCAAGTTAGCAGTATGCAAATTTTCCAGTTTGACTGACTTTCAAATATAAGTTATATGTATATTATAATTTGACATGAAAATGGGTGAGAGCTGGAAAGCGATGGGGAACATGCTATCCTGGCATCTGCAGAAATGATTATAACTTGAAGTTCCAATACATGAGCCAGTCACTGTGGCTTAACCTGTTGGCACGTGCCAGCTAAGGCTGGTAGCTGACCATGTCTCTCAGGACAAAGTAATGTGATATAGCTTAGCCCATAGAGAAAGAGCCTACAGGCAGTAACTTCTTCAGCCGCTGTAACCTCATCTGAGCTCACACTCAGCCTGTGTGGAAAGGCATAACTCTAAAAGCCCCCAAAATTAAGTGTAAGACAATGCTTCCGTCCCATTCCATACCCTATCTCCCTTTTGTTACTTGCTACAGATGGTGCCATGCCTTTGGAGGCAGCTGACTGTACTGAGGTCACCATGTATCTGAGTGATACATGCATATTTCACTGTCTTTCACTTCAAATATCTTTATTCTTACTCCTCTTTGGTTTGGCTGATTGAGTTGGAATGGCACAGATATGAAAGAAGAAGATGGAGAATATAAAACCATTATATGAAATTATCTTCTCAGATAAAATTATCTTCTTGGATAACAACGTATAAATCTAAACAAGGTGTAGGGTGGATTTGCACGTAAAGTAGCTACTCCATAATAAGTTTTTTCTGTGCAGTTTGTGCTCCATATTAATACAAGGCAACATACCTGAGTTTGTAGGATGACAGACCTCAGGTTTATCTTGGGATAAAAACATTCATGTGTGCCATTTAGTAGAGCAACTGCTGTGCTATAAATCTATATCCCAGCATTGGTGCAACTATCCTCAAGTATGTATTGCCAGCTGCTTCTGAGAATTTCTGCTGGCTGACTCAAAGGAGTTATTTACTACCTGATGCAAGACTGGACTGTAGTACCCAATGTCATGGAGTTTGCTAAAGCTACTAATTTAGCAAAGGCTCAGAAAGGGATTGGCATTTAGTAGACAGCAAGCCAGGTGACCAAAAATGAACAGTACATGTAACCCATATTTCAAGGTTTAATTTAATTTGCTAAAGATCTGAATGGGAGTTATTGTTCCAGCTGTCTCCTGGGCGACATCTCATACCTTCCTCTAAATATATGGTGCCAGTTACTGCATCAGCTGCACAGAGGATTCTATATAGCATTTCCTATATGCGTGCTTGTATCTGAGAGTAGAATTTGACTTCCTAGTGCTGTCAGATGAATTAAATTAAATTCAGAGCATATTGCATTCATTTTCAAAACCTCTTTTCTTGCTTGCTTTCTCTTGCAAGTGAGCACATCTGTGAAGCAGCAGTACCATGACAACATCCGCTGGATTCGGGAAGCTGGCAGGCACAGCTTGGTAAGTGCACAACCTCCTTCAGCACATGTGACCTCTCCTGGTCCAGAATGCAGTTTTTGAATGCTGGAGTGAAAAGCAGGAGTGGGCATGAATGAAAACACTGGCCGTAATTCCCATGGCTGATAACTTAAACCTCTCTCCGCAGCAGGGTTTTAGGGTGAGCTGAAACAGTTCTGTCCCTTCACTTCCTCATCTGGAAATGTTCAAATAATCCAGCAATATCTAGTCTTATATGTGGAGTGAAACATGTCAATGATTCACCCTCCACCTCATTTGTAACTACCTTTCTTTCAGACCGCTATTCAAATTGTTCCTCTTGTCATTGCTTTGGCCCAACCTTTTCAGGACTGCAGTTCCCAGTACCCTTTTCAAAACAGATGAGGCCAAAGAACTGCCATCCTTTTGTGTTGTGGGAAGCAGAATGCCAGTGAAGCATCCTTCATTTTTCTTTTAGGGCAGGATCTCCCTGTGAAGCTAACTGGTAACACTGTAGGGCTCATATGTGCTCTTCTGGAAGCCAGATTGGTCTGTGGGGTAAAAGCTGGAGAAGAGCATAGCTGTGCAGGACAGATGTTCTTTGCCATTATTTGTCTCCATATTTCTCTTCCCTTCCAGCCCACCATTGCCAGTTCCAAACCTCTGCTTCTCAGCTGTTGATAAGGGATTTGTTGATAGGGGGATTACAGCCTAGCAATCAGGTTGATTTAAAAAGTGGGATTTATTGGACAGTAGCAGCTGAATACAGAAATACGTCTCACTGATTGTGTGAGTGGAGATAAAACTCAGTTCAAAGAGGGATTTTAATTTCTTTTTTTCTCGAAGCTGGATGTTGACAAAGAAATAATCTGCACTTTCTCCTACAGAAGGGAAGGGGTCACTCCTGTGACTCCATTTATCTGGAGCCCGAAGATAAGCCAGTTGCACAGAGAACCTTATCACTCTGGCATTTTTGTTTTCCAGGTTGTTGGCTCTCAAGCTAGAATCTTGTATTCTGATCAGAGGGGTCGTGTGTCTATAGCTGTGGCTATTAATCGAGCAATTTCTGAAGGAAGGATTAAGGTTTGTCTTTTTTGTCTTGATATGGTCTGGTAATTGTGTTTAATATCTGAGACAGGGGTGGCAGGTGGGAAAGAAGAAAGCTTCAACCAGTAAGAGCAGAAGTGCCTGCTGTTTACATGGGACCAGTATTCTGTTAGCATGTATTAGAGCTCAGTCCTCCTCTGCCTGTCACCAGTATTGCACTACATAATAGAAGAGAGATGAGTTTAGAAACTTTCTGTAATATGCTACGTTTTATTTCACGTTGGGAATCTGCCTTATTTTCTATTTGGGCATCTACAAGCACAACATATCATGCTGTGATTTACTGAAAACACAAGGCAGGGACTGTAACTCCTTAGCAGTGCCCCAAACATTAAAAGTAACAAGACACTGTACCACTCCCCATACCACTCTTACCCTCTATCCCTCACTTTCAGCCATATTATGGCTACAGCCAGCTCTGCAGTCAATTTTCATTTGCATTGCTTATGTGAATGAAGAAAATCATTAGGCTTGACACTGCACCTCTAGTGCATAATGAGTCCTATCTTAGTTGTCTGGGTAAAATCCCACTGACCATATGTGGTGGTCGTAAAAGTACATACTACGGGCAAGATTGGATAGGGATTTTCTAAGTTCTTCATGAGTATTGTAGGTAGATGTAGAATGTGACATCCTGGGGGGACCAAAATCCTGAAGGCACCACTCAGTAATTACACCCATTATTTGCTGTGTGTACAGCAGCATCAGACCAAGACATTGTCATTCATTCATCTCCATCTCTTTTATAGCTGAATTACAATTACCCTTTTTAAAGGGGCAAACTGAAGTAAAACTTAGAATGGATTCCAGCTAGGAACGGTCTGTTTTCTGTTACTCAGAATATGTTTTTTAAAATATTTCAAATGCTGTTGACCTTCTCAGGATTCAAAATGAATGTCACTGCAAGCTAGACTCAAAAAATAAACCTGACCAGACAGAGCACTTACTTGGAGCTATGACTGACAAGGTCAGACTCCCAGGCCCTTCGGATTTTGTTGCGTCCTTTTTTTGTTTCTGCAAATCTCCATTCCTCCTCTTGCAAGCTGGATGCTCATGTCTATTTTCAATGATTTTCTAAGTCACTGCCAGCATAAAACAGAGCCAGCTATTCCAGACCACACCATGCCAAGAATTATTCTTATATAAACCCTGTGCATGGCAAATTACAACGAAGACCTGCAAGCTGGTCTAGATTCATACTGTCAGTTAAATTCCAGATCAAGAATGGACTTGTTTGAGCTGTATGAAATCACTGATATTCATTGCTAACTTATTTTTAGTTTTGACATCTTCCAAAAGAATGAAAAAGTGTAAAACTTCTTACTGTTAGTTTTCATTTTCAACAGCAAACAAGAACTACTTTTGAAAGAAGATTTTTACATACTGAAATGTCTTTGAAATTTCAGCAAAGAAATGTTCAGATGAAATGACCTTACTGCTTCCTCTCTTCTCCCTGCTCTCCTTTGAGGATGCTATTGGCATAAAAATAAGCTCTTGTTCTTAGTTATGAAGGGATGGTGGTTTTCATGAACAGTATGTGAACAACTGTTTTATAAAGAATAACAAGCAGAGAAGGTGTTTCAGGGTGTTTAGGAGAGGCAGCAAAGCTGAGGTTTTAAATTACTTAAGACAGAGTTGAATTCAGCAAATGATGATTCTCAGTAGCATTGACAGTCCATGAAGGATTCCATTTTCTTGTCCTTGGCTTTTTGCAGGCTCCAGTAGTCCTCAGCCGAGATCACCATGATGTGAGTGGGACCGACAGTCCTTATAGAGAAACGTCAAACATTTATGATGGATCAGCCTTTTGCGCAGGTCAGCAGAGCAGCTGAGGCTTGTCTGTCCAGGCAAACAAGGAAATTGCTTTAAAAGAGAAACTGGTTTTTATGCAACATTTAAAAAATGTTTTTGTTTAACCCTTTAATCCTAATTAATCAGATTTCCTGAGAAGCTTGGTGGGATTTAAGTGATACAGACATGAATGTGGAGCTAGTTAAATAGGAGAGGTCCAGAACAATGCTGAAAATTCAATGAAGATGCACCAGATTTACCTGAATGTAAATGGAGAGCGGTCTGTCTCAGAGGACTGTATCTCCTGTTTGATTTTCATTTTGCACCTCACTGTTTCAAAGAGGTGATTTGAGCAGAATTACAGCTGTATTTCCTTGGGATCCACATGATCAAAATCAGGTCTATAATAGTATTTTGCTTAAAGCAAAATGATTCACAGCTGTGATCATTTCATTGCCTGAAGACTCAAGAAAACAGTCTGGAGTTTCTGAAAGAAACTTTTTATTCATAAGGGAACATACTCTGATAGTAAAAGCTTAAGAATGGAAGTCAGGCGTTCTGGATTAGACTCCAAGCCTTGTTGCTCACTTACAGTGTGACTGTGGGCAAATCATGTAGGTTTGCTATACAAAAGGAGCCTTTAATTCTGCACACCTGACCTGAGCTAACCAGACTCTGCTTTTAAGTTTGTGAAATGATGCTTTAGAGAAATAAACCCAAGAAATATCAGATTGAAGACATAAAAAAACGAGTGAAGTACTAAGCAATTTTTAACCTAAATCTTCCTCAATTTTCCATCCATAAAGTGGAAATTATGATAATAGCTTTAGCCCAGTATGTTTCCACATGTCATGAACTGACAGCCACGAAGTGGTGTGAGATTGGAGGATACAAGCTGCTGTAGGAGGAGAAATTATGATAGAGGTAGCTGAGCATATTGAATTACTTCCATTATGGGAATTCATAATAGAACCAAATTATGGCTCAATTTATAGGAGAAAAGTTCCCTGCTATCTTAACTCAATTTCCTGATGAAATGAGGCTTTTAGCTGTGTCTATCAGCCCCACTTCAACACTTTTTGAGTATGTTGGCTAGTTCTAATAGGCCAGATGGATAGATGTCTTGCATAATGTTTGGTTCTGACAAGCTGTGAGAAAACGGTGCAGCTGCAGAGAGAACAGCAATCCAAAGTAACGTCTCCACCACAGGGCTTAGCAACATAAGTAAACCTCAGGCAATGCCCTCAGAAGAGGGCAATAGAAACAAGGCTTGCTAAACCCCATTGCTCATCATGCTGTGTTTTTCTTTGCATTTTATGATTTACATGAACCATTTGCCTTCTCCAAGGGCTTATCTAAAGCCTGTTGACCACTGATTTCACTGGTCTTTGAAGCCAGGCCTAAATCTGTTTTACCAGATGAGCCTCTGGAGGTAATAAAAGAACATCTTAGGTCTTCCTCTCTCCCTTCTTTCCTGTTGTTTTAACATTTGAGCTAGTTCAGGTGAAACTGGCTCCTCTCCAGCGCACAGGAATTTTCCAGAGTGTTTGCCTGTCTCATTTTGCTTTACAAGTAAGTACTTCAGCCTGATCCTTGGCAAACATGGGTCATTGCAGCTCTGTAAAGTGTATTTCAGCACAGACATTTGCACAGTTAGTGACCTTTATCAAAGCCAAGGAGTAGCCCATTATTACATTTTTAGTCCACTTGTCATGCTGTTTGTCCAGCCTCCACTCTTATCATGCTAGTGGCTGAGGACAAAATCTGTACATTTTAGAATATGGGGATTTTGATCTCCCCCATTGCCTCTTGACAGCACTGTAATTATGATAATTGGGTTATTAAAGTGACATAATGCCAGATAAAAGATGCAATAATGGGGCTTTTGACAGGGTTTAACATAGATTAGTGCTCAAGTAAACTAATTTTTCCATCAGACATGTAAAAACTGTGGGCCTGCAAATGTGGCTGGTGGGGATATTGCTGTTTGTCTTTTATTTTTTGCTGTTAAAAGCACAGCAAATGACATATTAAATCTGTCCTGAATTAAATCTGGACAAACATTTTCAGTAAATTTTACCCTGTTATCCTCTGTGTGTACCTCTTTCCACCTCTCTGGGTATATGCGTTAGCACAAATTGTAGTGAATATACAAAATTCTAGTGAACATTTCAGTGGAAATCATGCATTTGACATTAGTCAAATTACATTTGTCTGCTAAATTATTTTCCTTTTAAAAAAAAAACAACAAAAAAACCTCCTATGTGATTTCAGCAGTTATGTTCAGGATAAAATTCCCCCATGTCCAGAGAATTGGGGCCAGTATCACTTTCATCCCAACTTTGTTCCCAAAACACAACTCCATAGCTTTAGACTAGCTTTCTGCACAGGGCTGAATTAACTCTGCAGTCTGATCTGAAAATACTTCAGGCTTCTGAGAACTGCAAGGTGTGTAGTTTTCTAGGTGTCCCCCCCATTTTGAAACCCTCCATATGGATGTGTCCAGCCTGTTCTTCCATGACTAAGGCATCCCAAAAGGGAGGATTGTATTTCTCTCCACCCTGAGAAGGTATCTTCCAGCTGAGGAGTGATAGGTTCTTCAGCTGCTTGAATTGGATCACAAATGCAGAAAGCACAAGAGTCCTCACAAACTACAGTGTGAAATTGGCATTTGCTTCCTCCAGTGTAGGGGCAAAGAGTGGGAGGAAAATCTCTTGCCTGTTCCTCCCAAGAATGAGATGTTCAGTGTATATCTGTGAGAGAAGCTGTGGGCAAACCCTGCCTCCAACACTGCCTTCACACGCCATAATCAAGGTGCCAGTGGAATGAGTGAGCAGCACGACAGAAAGAAATGAATGCAGCATGTCAGATCCATAACACCTTTCCTCTCCTCCTAGACATGGCAGTACAAAACTTCGTAGGAGATGCATTCAGAGGAGCGACCTGGGTTGCATTGCACAATGGTGGTGGAGTTGGCTGGTAAGAACTTATTTATGTTTCTAAAGCTGGACTCTGAATCCCAATACCACTGCTGTGTAGGCGTGTGGGGAGGAGAGATAGGAGGGGAACTGCAGAAAAGATGTGTGTATTACTGGAGTAGTACAATGTCATGATCATGGGAAGGATGGGTTTGGAAACAAGGGCTGAAAGGACATATTGTATGGTAAAGTGTGGTGTTGTATGAGTTTTTTTTTTAATTAATGCCTATATGTCTAGAAAAAGTGTTTTGGACATTGGCCACAGCACAGTTTGAAGAACTTAATTTGCCAAACAAGGACAGTCTGCCATGGTCTTTTTGAACAGATCCTGCTTCCAAAGTTGTCTTCACACATGCACAGCCAGAGTGTCAGTGGATGGATTATGTTTAGGTTTCCCCTTAAGCTGTATTTAAATCTGTGACCTTAGGACCCCAATATAAACACTCACGTGCTAAAGTGCAGCGAGGGGTTATTGATACAAAACAGCTCAGGTGCCAGCAAACCCCCCAGTCTTTCTCCCCTTGCTCATGCCTGGTAGGATAAAAGGACAGGATTAGACACCTCCTTCACATATGATGCAGAACTAAGAGAAATGCCTAAACTGAGAAGCAGAATGGAAGAAATATATGTGGAGAGGGAAACTGATCTCCTTCATATACCACTAAAAGGTTACTCTGGATTGGCAGAGGTGTAGGGAAAATGAGAGCCTGGCCATGCTGCAGAGCCTTAAGTTCTTGTTTGTTGTTTCCAGCATAGTCCAGCAAAGCAGCTCCCATTTACAGTCATGTCTTCATTTGGTGGTGTTACCAGACAAAAGCAGCACAACCCTCTATTAAATACTGTAGTGAACCCTCCTGCTTCCCTGCTCCATCCAGCTCTGGAATATGCCAACAACAGCAAGCCAAAGAACTTGTAGCAGATGTTATCCTCAGAGAGTATATGTTATGTAGTATGTTATCCTCAGATGATACTTAATTGTTACTCATCCAGATGAGCTGAATCTAGAAAATAGCCCTTCAAGTCAGATGGAGAATTCCCTCTTCTGTACTCCAATTCCTTTGATTTCAGTGAAGTAACTACTGAATAGAAGGTACTTGAGAGCAAAACCGAACAATGGGATAAGAAAGCTTTCTGAGGGGTTAGACACAGGGAGCGAAAATTTGCCTTTACTGATTTCACTGATAACAACCACCATGGCCAGGATTTTATTCACAACTTCCATAGCTCTGAATGGAAAATATGTACCAGAACATCTTCTTACTCTGGCCATCTCAGTCTCAGACTCTAGAGATAGCAGCAGACTAGTTCTGTCTGAATTGCCTTAGATGAGTTTAACCTTTTAAAATATCTGCTTATGAAAGATAAGCAAAGAAAATCACTTTCCACTACATGTTGTGCAAAATATTTGGAACATTTTTTATGATAATTATAATCATTAGAATTGCTAAAATAATTACTTAGGTCACAAACATTCTGGGTATTGATGATGCTTAATTCAAAGGATACAAATGATCATATTCACTATGTCTCTGGTCTCTGTAAGGTCAATCCCTCCTGCTCGTTTCTAGCCCTCTGAGCAATTCAAAGAGAGATTGGCTGAACGGTGAGACTGCTCTTACTTCTGGAAAACCGGCACTGACCACACTGCAATTTCAGTTATATTGTTGTGGTTGTTTAAGTGGAGTTACATCATTAGAAAGAAGCTCCTCCCCAAGGCAGAGCAGAGGTGCTGTCAATTCTGTAATGCATCAGAAAATTAGCATGTGGCTATTCACTGAAATCAAAATATAAATGGAAGAACAGGGTTTGGTTATCCTTTTTGACATTTCCTATGGCTGCTTAGTGGCTTGTCCTTGTGGAACAGTATCTGCTCACCTTGTTCTTGGGAGCAGTCATATAGCCCTCTGTGATTAAATTACTGTGCTTCAGTGAAGAATGAGAAGCCTGAAAATTAGGCCTGTCTCTGCACGAGCCTTAATAAGCCACCATGCTGAGACTCGGATGTGGTAACAATGTCGTGTCATTAGATGCGGTGGTCTGGACAGCCCCCGAAAGCCACAGCATGACAGGTGGTTCTGCTCGGCTTAACTAATCATGGCACCACCCTGGTGAGTTCAAGTGCTGCACTCTTTTGCCTTCTAAGGAGAAAGAGAGGAATAATTTAAAGGTGGTAAAAGAAGCAAAACAAACCCCCAACCATAACAAACTATTTTCTTTGCCTGGAAGAGATAGATGCCTTTAGGTTTTAGGACCCTGTTTTTCTTTTTCTCTAGAGAGCTAAAAATTCAGCTGACTTTGCTGTAAAGAAATCTCCGTGTGCCTGATAAAATCTTCTTGTCATCAGCTGATTTGGAACTGTGAAAGTGCACATGGAAGCTTATATATAAACAAATATACACATGATTAGAGAAAAATCAAGTTGTCATTGGCAAGTTTCTGTTCAGGGGGTTCAGAAATGGCAATTGCACTGTGTTCAGCTACCAGTACTCCCTGCAGAGGCTGGGCTTGCCTGGAACTGCTGACAGATCTGCCCTGTCTTCCCTACGAGATTAGAGAAGTGCCTTTTTTCTGCTTTGATTTTTCTGTGCTATAGCTTTGTGGGACAAACAGAAAAAGCAGGATTAATATTTATTTAGCTGGAATCTGCATCACATGTGCTGTTTGAGAGACTTAAGATTAACATACTCGACTATAATTACAGCAAATGAATGTTATTCATTTCTTTCTGCCTGTTTATTTGCAGAAGAATGTATATTGGTATGGAGCCTGAGTAACCTGTAGTAACAAAAAGGCAGAAGCAATTTAAGAATCGAACTGCACTGTTGACAGTGTGACATCTTGATTGTGAGAGAGGCCTTGTTTCCTTTGATCACCTTAGAAGGAGACATCTGGAAATTATAGGAGGTAGCTTAGGTCAAAATGCCACATGTTTCTTTAATTACCTGAAAATGTGACCCAATGCTAATGAAGGCAGAGAGCTCCTCTTTAAAAGTGAGAGGGTTTGCTAGAAAATCCATCCTAACAAACATTGGTATTTAATTTGTGAGTGATTTTTAGACAGTAGGACAGATTCTGATGAGTGATTCTGATTTACACTGGAGTAACTCCATGGAAATCAACGGAGAGGCTCTAAATTTATGGCGTGCAAGTGAGATCAGATGTTTACTGTTCAATATACTGTTCATGCCTAAGCTTCAAAGGATGCTCTTTGGGATGCTGGGCACAGAGGGGATCTTTGCCACTGAAAGGACATCATCTTCCTGTATAGAATATCTTTATGAAGCACTGGTCCAGAGGTCTGATTTTCTTATTGTCCGATATTGCCAATAGGCTGTCTTGAGGTGTGCTTATACTGTGATCCCAATTACCTGGCAATGGCATCATTGGTGTTTGTAAGTGTACTCTAGCTTGGTACTTTGACAGTAAAGAACAGTGCTAATTTGGTCTCCATACACAGAAGCAAGCAGAGTATGGTGAAGTAACTGGCCCTGGTCTTGATACAATAACACTTGTAATGATGTCATCCAGTCTGGTCCCCTCTTTTGGAGAAGACAGTAACAACATGAGCTATTCAAAAAGTAGAATTTGCAAGAAATGCAGATGTTTGGATGTTTGTTTTCATCCCAAAATGAGACTAAGAGCAGAACTAACTAAAGATTTCATGCAGTAAAAAGATCCTGGGAATTAAATTCCAGGCTGAAAAGTGTTGACAGTGTCAATCAAAAATAAACATTTTATTTTGAAGAATCAGCTTACAATATTCGAACATCTCAATTGAAACATGACTTTGTTTCAATTTTTCCTGCTGAAGATGAGAAACTGATGCATTCACTGACATTCTGCTGTGAGAACTGTCAGTCTCAAGAAAACTGTGCCTTTCAACAGAAAACGTATTTGAAATAATGATATATATCTAATAATGGTAAAGTGGAGGGTGTTCACAGAATGGTACCATGATGTGAGACCTGGAGCTCTAAGTTCCTCGCTCAGCTATGTGATAGGGTCCTACTTAGCACACAGGTAGTGTGTATAACTAGTGAAAGGGAATTAACATCATGTAAGTACCAACATTATATTGAAAATGAAAAGATGTGAATTCTAGTTTCAGGAAGTAGATCTCAGGTCTGTGAGGCTCGGATGTAGCCTCATTTCACCATTTCCTGAGAAGCTTAAGTTACTGCTGGAAAATACACAGTAAGAAATTATTCCTTCCTGAACTGGAAGACACCTAACTCCTGCCTGATTCATGGATATGTCTGATGTTATTATACATACATTTTGTGAATTTATTCATTATATTAACTATAAAACACAGAGGACAAAGTCCTGCCTCCGGAGTCTCCATTAGTAGTCTCTCATACCATGTGTTGTTGTATGATACGCCCCATCTCTCAGGTATTGCTGATGCTGAGTTATAATGCCAGAACTCTCATAGATTTACAGCAATGGATAATTATTCAACTGCATTCACCACTATTCACCATATGCAACGAAACAGGAGCTTGACCAGGCCAGACTCTGAAGTCAGACAAGATGTTTTGCTCTACGTGTTTCCCCTGTCCTTTTAAAAGCAGACTGGTATTCCTCCCAAGTATAATCTGTTAGTTTTACCATATTTCTGTTGTTCTTCTGCCAATAAGTCTGCTTCCTGAAAAGTTGGCACTGATGTCTTTAAACATCGATGTATCTCACGCAAAATGAATGACTGTTTTTGAAATGATCGAGGCAGATGTGCATTAAGTGGTGGTTAACGCTTTTTTAATAAAATACTTATGCTCTCTCATTTGTCCCGAGAGAATATAAATAGATTCATCTGCTTCAATAAGTACACAGTCCTCCTCACGATCCTATCTATATGGCAGGCTCCAGTGTAGCAAAGACAAACAGCCTAACCTTTAAAAATACCCAGAGATTGGTAACTCTTCAGACAGTCAGAAGTGCTAATCTTTCTTTATTTGTTTCTAGAGTCAGTACAGACTGCAGCCTTCAGGAGATGCACCACAAGCTTAGTTTTTGGCACTCCTGCTTGGAGGAGATATTGACTGCTAGCTGGGCATTACAAGAAAGATGGAATAGGTTTGCTGCAGGTCAAGAAACTAGGCCTTTGCCCTGCTAAATTCCCTTTTTTTTTTTTTTTTTAATGCAAGTATAAAGGTCACTGATAGTGTCTCTTATTCAGCACCATTTCTATGTTTTCATCCTTCTTCCTGCAGTGCAACTGAACAAATTAACTCCTATGAATTTTGTGGGATTGCTTTGAATTATTTTGATTTAATTCTCTTACATTTATATTTTTAGGGGTGAAGTGATCAATGGGGGATTTGGCCTGGTTTTGGATGGGTCCAAGGAGGCTGAAGAACGGGCTAAGATGATGCTCAGCTGGGATGTTTCCAATGGAGTAAGAAAAAACTCATGATATATGTTCACTTTAATATTTTCCTGCCTATGTTTACTTAGGTATTTGGGTTCCAGTGCTCCTATTTTTTTTTTAACTGAATGGGGAGTATTAGCACTCAGGCAAGAGTTTTTTGAGTCTGGCTTTTTGTAACCCAGAAATAGTCCTATGGGCCTAGTGACTCATTCTATTCACTGCTTCTAATACGGGTGTCTATGAGCCTGATTCCACTAAAGTCAATGAGTTGTTTTGCTTGGTTGGTTTTTTTTTTTCTCCAACCAACTTTAAAGGACTTTAAGTCAGTAGAAGAGGCTGAATAATTCTTGGGTAAGGAACTTACTGTAAAGTGTCAGGACCACCCCTTCTGACTTTACAACATAACACAGCCCAATCATTTCCACATATCTCAGTGTGTGTTTTGTTATTTTTTGAGCAGAAAGGGAAGCATGCTTACTATAATTTTGTTAGACATGTTGGTGGTGTTATTTGCCTACATAATACAATTGAGAACTATATGAACTTTAGTCTTGTCTATTCCTAACTTCTAGATCTAGGTGTCTTGAAAGGCTTGTCATTTAAGTGCCAGCTCATCCAGCCCTTGCTGCCATTAGAATTTTTAAATTCCATTAGTGTCCAAATAGATCCTGTCTGGGTTTAAGACTAGGATCCCATCTCTGAAGTGGCAGAGAGATTTTGATTCAATACTTGCAGGGAACCAAATCAACAGGACATAGTGATGCACAGTCCAATTAAAGGACAAGACCTGTTGTGTTTCAGTCACGTAACCTCACAAGGACCTGACATATTGAGGGAGTTCCTTGCCAATGCTGACATGGTCTGTTCTGTTTTACTTCTCAAGAGAATTGCAGAATTCCTTCTTGCCTTACACCTAAACATTTTTTTTTTTTTCTCCCCATAAGACCTGGCATGACTGGAGGGTAGAAGAGGACAAGGAACAATTTTCCCTGTCCCAGGTCTGAAATAACACCATAGTAAACGATTAAGGAAGAAGGAGGAGGACAATTATATTAATTTGTATATTAAGAGTAATGAAGACAAACCCTTAACAAGAACTGTGTATCGGAGACAGCCTATTAAAAACCCAATAAATCTTTTGCTGCTCTGATTTATTGCAAGCAAAAGCCCCACTCCTCCACACACATGTGGAAAAAGGACAATCTGAGAATGCTACCCATATTATATACAAGACTGGAAAGAAACTGGAATGTACCCTTGAAAATATACTGCCAGGAATAATCATAGGTGAGTGGCAGGGAAATTGAGTTGTTGACTTGACAGGTCATTTCTAGCTGTTATTGGTATGATCCTGGGAATTTATTAACCTTATATTAATCATATGCTTAAATATTTTGCTAAATTGGAATCTAAGTATTTTCTTTCTTGAACACTTTTGAGTCTAAATATTTCAGACACTGATTTGCAATTTGTAATAGAGATTTGTAAGGCATTGAATAGAAGGAAGAACTTATTTCCTTTGTGCCAAATCTTGATTTTTTTTTCATCTGGGGAATCTTGCTTGTACACAGATCAAAACACAGAGTGGAAGAGGGGTTTACCAGTTCCCTGGCTCTCCGTAGAGTTTCATCCTTACTTGCTGGCAGAGAATTTGGCTCCTTGATTTCATAGTTTGAAAATGCATTGAATGACGTTTTCCTTTTTAAATATTTATCCCATTACAAAAGCATCGACTGCTTAGATGATACTGTTCTCTAAAGCAAGTCCTAGTTTTACAGAGTGGGGATGGAGTGCACAATTATTTTTAGTGAGAGAATTTTGTAAAGTTTATAGCGTACCTGGCTGTACCAATGTTATCTGTCCAATGTTATGTTTCTGCATGAAAATGTACCAAGTCTATCCAAATACTACTCATAAAAATGAAGTAGGTATTACAAAAATTACTTCTAAAATCAGTAAGGAAACTAGAAACTGGCAGAGGGTTGAAAGATATTCTTGTCATGAAATTGAGTGCTGATGTTTGAGCAAATATTGTGTAAGATGGATGTGGCAAGAGAAATGCAAGATTTTTACACCCATTGATTTTCTGGTCTGACAGGTTGCCAGACGCTGCTGGTCGGGTAATGACTATGCTTATGAAATGATCTGCCAAACAATGAAAGAGAATGCCGCATTGAAGGTGACTCTCCCTCACAAGGTGGTAGATGAGAACATCTTGGAGCAAGCCGTGAAACATTAGTGGTATTCCAAGTGCAGTGTTGTCCTTGCAGAAACATTTGAAGTTGCTTCCTTGATATCCTATTTTGCTCTCTGGCCAAATGATAAAAGCCTTGCAAATGTCTCTTCCATGTGAGTTCTTTTTTTCCCCTTTAACTTGTTAATGGGGCAAACCTGTATCTATCTGTGACAGGTCCACTGATGTCAGGAACAGTCTTTTCACTAACATATTTGGAACAATGTTTGCAATAAGAAACTATGCATTGTAAGGAAAGGAACTGGAATTTTGTCCCTGAAAATTGAATGAAGAAAAGAAAATCCACTTATTCCTGATAATTCATAAATTAAGGAAACTCTTAGGTCTAGTAGATTAAATGTGGAATGTGGAATGGAAATTGGAACTTTTCATTCTAATTCAGAGTCTGCTGCTATGAGCAAAAAGCCATGAAATCCACTAGCCAAACATGTGGGTGTATAAACAAACTTATTCTTCAGCTGGCAGAGGATGTACTGATATCACATGTGCTAGACTCAAGCTTTTCTATATTGCTATAAAAGCATTTGGTGACTGCAATAGAAGCACCAGATAAACTGTAACTGGTTAAGCGCAGCTACCCTGCATATGTTTTTCTCTGAAATTTTCACCCAAGATTTTCACCACAAGCAGGAACAGAATGCAGTGCCAGGTAAGTGGGCGGAAAAGCCTGAGAACAGTAAGTACTAGACCATTTCCAAACATCTTACAGCAAGGCTAGGAAAATATGGAACAACTCATGATAAATTAGTGTGAGCCAAATTCTGCATCAGTCTGAGATGGTGCCATTCTGCTGAATCTGATGTTGTGTGCACTTTGCTGCCTCACAATGATGAGTTTGCTCTTCTGTAGAAGCCCATTGCACTTGAGCAGCTTCTAAATGGATGGAAACCTCCAGAAAATCTAGATCCTTAGTGCTGGTTGCTGCTTTTTAGTGAAAAAACATGGGCTACTCAGCCATTTGGATGCGAGTGGTGCAATTAGCAAAGCACTGTAACAAAATGATCATGCAGACTTTCCTCCTGAAATAAAACACAACTGATGAGAAACAAACTAAAGCACCAATCACAAGACAGTGTGGGCTTCCTTTGCACAGAAGTTGATTATAAAGTAAAATAGAGATAGAAAGGTCTTCTTGGTCTCCCTTCTTCCCAGAAAGAGTTAGGAAGGCAGAGAACCCAGTGTGCCTAGATGCAAATGAAAGAATGCATATTTTGCACCTGAACCTACTATTACATTTGTGTTAACAGTAACTCACTGAAGTCTTTTGTTCTAATCAGCTGTGATGCTGAATCAAAAATTGAGGCTTACTTTGAAGCCCCTATATGCATACATATTGACAGATACATACATATATATTTTTACAGAAATATATTTTACATACACATCTCTATATATGTGTGCGTGTACAAAAATAATTCTTAGCTATCATGTCTCATGCTAAGCATGGCCCTTGCATATGGGCCTCATTCAGACACGAACACTGAGCATCAGCAGTCCATGCCCCAGTGTGCACGGAGTGACAGGCCAGATCAAGTCCAGTTCCCTATCTCCTTGGCACTGTATGCGTTACCCCTTGGAACGGAAAGGGGTTACACAGGTAAACCTGCTTTGGCTGCTGCAGATGAGGTGTGATGAGCTGCAGTCCTCAGGACTATGGGGTCTCAAGAAACTATAGAACTGTTAGACCCTTGCGGTACTTGCCAGGTGAGCGTACTCTGCAACTCTGTATTGCCTCTGGTGCCAAGTAAAGGAAACCATTTATTTTGAATCACAAATCAGTTCTTTACTCTGTTCACATACTGTGTATGTCTCCAGATGAATAGTGAGAGTCTGGCATCTGCTTGTAACTGAACCTTCTGTGAAGTGCAATCTGCAGTTGATCGGGATTGCTTTGTATTATGGAAAAAAACGCCCACATTGCCAAGTTATACGATTGAGATGTGAGTAGTTGTCAGCCAGATTTGACAGCCTTTGCTTTGACATATGTTATGCATTACCTATTATTAATAACCACACTGGACTGCATCCAAAGTTAGTATCTTGGTATTGTACAAAACCGCTCTAGTCTTCATAGCCCAAAAGCACTAGGGTACCGTTTTGTCAAGAGGAACAACAAGAAAATACACTGGCTTTTCTGTACTAAGGAATGTTGAGCTGCTCCATAGGTTCATCTCAATTCTGAATTGAAAACCCACCAAAGACAAAATGTTGAAGAAGTGTTTATTACGAATTCTTTACCTTTGTATTGCTTAATACTGGGGTACCTGCCAGCATGCTCACTTTCACATCCCAGACAAAAACATAGCCTTATTTTCATCCTTATAGCTCTATTGACCAGAGGACATAGCCTTGCAACCCGTGTTTCATGCCACTCAAGTCCCTGGGAGTTTATAACTGTGGCCTACCTGTAGGGAGACATAGAACCTGAACGTATGAAGGCTATACAAGAGCTACTAGTTGAAATTCAGATTATAAAGTCTCTATTAATGAGATAGCATGGGTAAGGCAAAATGGGTTACAGAAAGGCAGTGAACTGATGAGCAGTTGGTCATATTTATGACTATTCACTGCTGATTATTTTAATTATGTAGTAAATAGTTATGTGTATACATTTAAATCTACTTTGGTCTTTTAACTGCATATAATCTCAAGCATTTAACAAACCTGAACTGAGGTTTACGGGAAGGCACAGGGAAACAGTAACGTGTTACAGCCTGGGATGAAATAGCAGGTGGTTTCCAGCGTACAGAAACCATAAACAAGCCCAGTGTGAAGACTCCTCTTCTGAGCCTCATTTTATCTGTTCTCGTTTGCAGAGAAGCTGGGACTGTGAATAAGCTATTGTTCTGTGGGCATGCTGATGTCATTTTGAGGTAGCTGACCTCACTGCTGGACAAACCCAATACAAGCAGAGCCGTCTTCAAGCTATCTGTCCATAGGCATTGCATCAGATCAGATCCAGACAGGGAATGCAGAGGCTGTGAATTACTGAAGTCTCAAGCTTGCCACAGGCTGAAGCATCCTTCCTATGAATCTTAGTACCTGAATGTTTTCCTCAAAACACAAGACACTTGTCCTGAAAAGCTTGTGCCTGGTTGCAGGTAGAGGCAAGAGCTTGGTGATGAGGGATAATTCATGCAGTACACTCATGTGTCTGTAACTACAGTGGTTTTTAAAGGTATAAAGCTTGTGACGTGAGAGCTCTTAGCTCTCCTAGTTAGGGTCTTGCTGGATCTCTCCAGGCTGTGGCAAACATTATGGAATTTGTGGCTTGATATTTTTTTTTTTCTTCTTCTTCAGGTTTGATATCCTTCAACTAGGGATGCACCTACGTGTTAAGCGATAAACTGAGCAAACCTTTCTTTTCCTAGGAACGTGAAGGAAAGTACTGCACAGACCTCCATAGGGAGATCAGGATGGCTAGGGGCAGCCAAGGACAGGAATGACCCCGCACCCAGCGACAGCAGTGGGGTAAGGGGATTTCAGAGGGGGCCAAGCTCAAGCACCCAGGGACTTCAGACTCTGCACAGGTGGCTGTGAAGGTGCACGGTGGAGCTCTGGGCGTACCTACAGCTCTATGGCAAGAAGTACCAGCTTCCCTGGAGCTGAATGTGCCTGGCCAGCGGTCTCCCATCCTCGCTGTTGGAGGTTTGATGCTAAATTGCTCAGCGGAAAGGGGAAATCATTTGCCGGGTGGAAGGATCACAGCACCACCTCCTGGGACTGCAGGAGGGAGCTCGTGTCACTTCCATGGCAAATACAGGATCATTTTCCCTTTTCTTTAAGTATTGGAGTGCCAGAAGCCTGCTAAACATTCTCCCAAAGACAGCTTTGCCCGAGAATGAAAAAAAAAAAAAAAGAAAAAAGCAACTGTTTTACGCATAGGCTGAATTTGCAGGGTGGTTTTGCCTGGGTTCAACCGCCTTCAGGCTCCGCACGTCATCTGACAGCCTCTTTCCCACCCTCAATCTTCCTTGTCAGCGTTTGTCCCTTTTCCCTCCCTCCTTTGCAGGGTGCTCCCCCCGCACAGCACCGCAGCACTCCCCACCGCCCCCACGAGAGGGGAGGCCGAGCGGCCCCGGGGCAGCCCCCGCCGGCGGCCGGGCCCCGCTCCGCGACTCCGCGCTCCGGGTTTCCCCGGCGCCTCCCGCGCCGCGCCCGCTCCGCGCCGCCGCGCTCCGGGTTTCCCCGCTGGCCCGCGCCGGCCCCGCCCCGCGGCTCCGGTTTCAGCCGCTGCTACAGGGACCCCCAAGATGGAAACGCAGGGGCTGCCCGCCGCGGAGGCGGCCCGGGCCCGGCCCGGCGCCCAACATGGCGGCCCCGCCGCGCCGCCCGCCGCCCCGCGCCGCCCGCCGCCGCCGCCGCCCGACTGGGAGCCGGCGGCCGCCGCCGCCTCCTCCTCCGCCGCCAGCACCGCCGCGTCGGGCCTCTACGTGAGCTTCCCGGTGCTGCTGGTGGAGGAGAAGCCGGAGCCCGGCGCCAGCCCGGCGCCCAGCCCCTGCGCGCCGCCGGCGGGGCCCGCGCCCGACAGCGACGGGCTCCTGCTCGTCTTCAACGTGGTGCGCGGCGGCGCGGCCGAGGCCGGCCCGGCCGCCGGCGAAGCGGGGCGCGCCCAGCCCGGCCCGCCGCCCGCCGAGCCGCCGGAGGAGGCCCCCGGCTCGGCGCCGCCGCCGCCTCCTCCTCCCCCGCCGCCGCCGCCGCTGCCCCCCGCCGGCGGCGATGGCGGCGGCGGGGCGGAGGACGGCTCCTTCTCGGGGACCATCACCATCAACAACCAGAGCCTGGTGGTGCGCATCGAGAACGGCGTCCTGACGCTGGGGCCCGGCGCCGAGCAGGCCGCGGGCGCCGCGCCGCCGCCGCCCGCCCCGCCGCCGCCTCCGCCGCCGCCGCCGCCGCCCCCAGCCGCCGCCAGCCCCGCCGAGCCGCCGGGCGGGCCGCGACCGCGCTCTCCGCCGGCCTTCCCCTGCCCGGAGCCGCGCTGCGGCGAGGCCTTCCCCCGCAAGCAGCAGCTGCGGCTGCACCGCCTCTCGGCGCACGGCGGCGGGGAGGACGGCCGGGGAGCGGCGGCGGCGCGGCCCTTCGGCTGCCCGGTGCCGGGCTGCGCCTGGTCCTTCGCCACGGCCTACAAACTGCGGCGGCACCTGCACTCGCACGACAAGCTGCGGCCCTTCGCCTGCGCCGCGCCGGGCTGCGCCAAGCGCTTCACCACCGTCTACAACCTGCGGGCCCACAGCCGCGCCCACGAGCAGGAGGCGGCGCACAAGTGCGAGGCGTGCGGGCAGCGCTTCCCCAGCGCCGCCCGCCTCGCCGCCCACCGCCGCCGCAGCCACCAGGAGCCCGAGCGGCCCTACCGCTGCGACTTCCCCGGTAAGAAGCCGCCGCCGCCGGGCCTCCTCCCTGCCCTTCCGAACGGAACAGCTCGCCCGGGGGAGGGGGGGATCCCCGGAGTTCTCTGCTTTTCCTCGCCGCTGCCCCTCCTCGCCTTTCGGGACGCCCGAGCGTCGAGGAAGGCCCCCGGTCCACGCCTGCTTCGGACTGCCACAGCACGGGGCTTCAGCCCTCTGCCCTAAACCGGGCTGCGCGCCTTTTGGTTGCCCGCCTCGGGTAAATAATCGTAACGCCTGGGAGTCACGTAGTTCGGCGTTGCGCTGTTGGGTTTTTCCACGTACCGGGATGTCGTACGCTGGAAACAGGGTCACGAAGGTCCCCCGCTAAAAGTTGGGAGGGAGAAAAGAACACAGTTCTCCCGACTGGGTTTTGTATCGAGCTGACGCGCTGTTTCCCTTCTCTCCCCAGGCTGTGAAAGAACGTTTATCACAGTGAGTGCGTTATTCTCTCATAATCGAGCCCACTACAGAGAGCAAGAGCAGTTTTCCTGTTCGTTCCCTGGCTGTAACAAGCAGTATGACAAAGCCTGCCGACTGAAAATCCACATGAGGAGTCACACAGGTATTCATGAGGGTGACTTGTACCTGGGCAAGTACATGCAAGATAGTATGTGGGGAGCGGACTCAGTTTGCTGGAAAAACTGAAAGTCGTGAAGGGAGAATGGGTGACAGGAGTTATTTGGGGTCAGTGAAAACATTTGGTTCTTGGCCTTCTGGGGGGTAGGAGTCCGCTGAATGAACTTGCCAAAGGCAACGTGGCTACGAACATGCAAAGCTGTGGCTTTAGGCGCCTGAACTCTGTTCAGAAAAATTATCCTAGCTCTATTCCCAAGTTCGTAAACATTCAAAACTGTGTAAATTCTGATCTTGGTCAGAACAAACGGCTAAAAAACTCTCAGAACATGTGGAATGTTATGTACCAGGGTTTGGAACAGCAAGAAGATAAATTTCAACTCAGGCACTCCTGACTTGCAAGGACCACTGCTAAACTGACATCCAGCCTTTTAATGTTTTAAAGACAATTGTGTATAGTCTCTACTGTCCTCTGTTTTTCTGGTTTCGTGGCTTTACAGTGTGGGTTTTGTTGTGTTTTGGGGTTTTTTAAAGTGTCATTTTTCTTAAGTTCATAGATGTGATGGAAACCAACCACGGAGTTCACTGTATTGTAATCAACATATAGTCACAGGTCGTGAAAACAGGAAAAAACATTTCAGTTGCGTTTCTGTTTTGAATAATGCTGTTATTGGTTATTGAAGCACCTTCAAGATAACTCGGATTAATATGAGATAGATTGATAATTATCTATGCACCCTGATGCATACGGAAGGATGCAATGGCCTTGAGTTAAAGAAGGCGCGGATTGTACGAGAGGGAAGGGGCATCACAGCACCCTGTGGTGAATTGCAGGAGAGGGTGGTTGAGTCTTCTTGTCTTAAATTAATTCAATTTAAGCAGCTTTAGAGATTTTCTAGTAGCAGCATGTATTTCCGTATTAGATTATTAATGTAACCTTTCTTTGTTTAAGGTGAAAGGCCTTTCATCTGTGACTTCGAAGGTTGTGGCTGGTCTTTCACCAGTATGTCCAAGCTGCTGAGACATAAAAGGTAGCCTTTTCTGATTATACTGTCCTAAGTCACTTGCTGTTTGTTTGTTTTTCTTCCAGTACTTAAGCAGCAGTGGATTAAATCATGCCAATGGCAATTTCCTTCCCTTGTAGGAAACATGAAGATGACAGGAGATTTATGTGCCCAGTAGAAGGCTGTGGGAAGTCCTTCACAAGAGCAGAACACTTGAAAGGCCACAGTATAACTCACCTTGGTACAAAACCATTTGAGTGTCCAGTAGAAGGTATTGTTCTACTCTTGTGTGTGTTAACTGGTAACCAGTGTGTATATTGCCTAAAGATTGTGTGCGTTTTCCCCAAATGCAAGCTCATTACAGGATTGGAACAATTTAGATGAGTCTTCTAACAGAGTTTGAAGAGGTACGACTAAACAGAAGACATTGTAACTGAATGAGTGATTGTTCTGAAATTTATGGATGGATTGCAGAGAAAACATTGGTTCATGCTCTAGCTTGATTTTTTTTTTCTTTTTTTTTCCTTTATGATGAACAGGACTACTTTATTCTGGAAAATCATACTTCTGATACTCAGCTTGTGTAGCTCAGCTTTTTCACTTGATTAATCAGAAGTAGTGAAAAGTGGTCTTGTTCAACGCCTTCAAGGCATTGTTTTTGCTGTTGCGACATGTCATCTCAAGTGTTCAATGGTTGTGCTGTGGTAGCCTCTGCTGCTGAGATGGTGGATGGCTGTGTGACTGGTATCTGTTCTGGTCATATGGAAGGCTTGCTGATGCTCCGAGGGTTTCTTGGCACTACCTCCATCACTTTGGTAGGACTCCAGGAGCAAAGATTTTGGATCTGATCTGGAATATTTTGCTTCATAAAGTAAAGCAGCTCTACTTGGTGATTGTTTCTCCTTTTAATGGTTTTGCCAGCAGTTGTCATGAAGAGTTTACATTTGACATGCCATAGTGGAGAAAGGTTGTGCATTACACTGAATGACTTAAGAGTTTCTTGTTGTCAGAAACAGATTGTTGAACTATCCTACCCACTGAGATGTCCTTGAGGTAACACGAGGAAATGCATATTTGGCTTTCTTCTGACTCCTCTGAATGTATGCACAGGTGCTGCAAAATTGCAAATAGAGTTCTGCAGAGCTGCTCTGATTTGTTTTGTTAAGACAGTAAATACGGACATCAGACTGAAATTAGATGAAACTTTAAAGTCTTGTATATCTTCTTGCAGGCTGTTGTGCAAAATTTTCAGCACGAAGTAGCCTGTATATTCACTCCAAAAAGCATCTTCAGGATGTGGACTCATTAAAGACTCGTTGCCCTGTATCCAGCTGTAATAAATTGTTCACTTCCAAACATAGTATGAAGACACACATGGTCAAACAGCATAACTTCAGCCCAGGTAAAGTATTTGTTTCAAACTGTAGAGGGTGCAATGGAAAAACTAAATGTTTTGTTAAGGAAAATGTGTATTTACTGATGTTGAAATATGAGCCCCATTGATATGAATGGCAGAATCATCACCAAGACTGCAGTTGGTTTTCCCCCCACTAAAATTTTCAGTGGGACCTGTAACTGAGTATCAGAAGGTGAGACTTGAGCCTGACCTGCGTGAAATTGTTAGAAGTTGCAGCTTTTTTGAATGAAGTAGAGCTTGTCCTTCTCCATGCCATCTGTAAAATATGAGGAAGGACTGAAAGCACTTCTTTTTGCACTCCTTTTTCCACTCCTTTACAACCTAACTTAGTCTGGACTGCCTGCCTTTTGGCAAGTGCTTTTGTAACTGAAATTTCTCAATAAAGTAGTGAACTCATTTCAGTAAGCTTCTTTTCCTTAAATGTGCTTTCAGGGAATTTGGGAAGTGTTTTAGTAGGCTGAGAATCTAGAGTTCAAAGCTTCCTCCTTTGAGCATTCATATTTTTTCCTCCCCATTGTCTGATGAAAGGTCTGTCTTATAACCAAACCCTTCTCTTCCAGATCTCCTAACTCAGCTTGAAGCAACCAGCTCACTCACACCCAGCAGTGAACTCACTAGTCCGGGACAGAGTGATCTCAGCAACATAGACCTTGTATCCCTCTTCTCCAACGTGTCTAGTAACAATTCTGGAATTGCAACAGACATGGCGCTGGTGAACTCTGGAATCGTCACGATCGATGTTGCTTCGGTGGGCTCAACGCTTGGAGGAAACCTACCTGTCAGTAACAATTCTTTAAGCCAAGCAGTCGATCCCTTGATACTGGTGGCTAGCAGCGATATGCCGCAAAGCTTGGACAGTTCTCTCTTGCTGGGAACCAGTGCAACAGTTCTACAGCAAAGCACTTTAAATTTGGATGACGTACAGACTGTCAATGCAGAAGCCTTGGGTTCGCTAGCATCCCTGTCGGTGAGGAATTCCGGTCAAGATGTGCATGGTTTGACGTCCAGCAATAATTTAACAATCGACACAGCCACTTTGACTCCTTCTAGTAGCCTCGGCGGTACCAATGTGCCTGAGTTACTAACACCAACTAAAGTTGAACGTAATTTGCTTCCTAGCTCGGACGTTGTTAGTCAACAAGAGGGCAGCAAAGTAGTGACGCAGTTCGTCTTCTCCAACCCTCCAGGGAGCTACAGTGCACAGAAAGAAATGGATCTTGGCACAGTGACTGGCAGCTCATTTTTGGTATGCAGTAACTGTATTCATTTTTCCCCTAGATGACTGAGACACCCTGACTTTGGAGGTATCCATTGCTACTTATAGCTTATAGAGAGACCTTTCTCTCAGATTCTGCAGATCATGCGTTTTGACTTTTTTTGATGAGGGATGTAGAATGTTATGTTGAATAATGTGTTGTCAGTAGATTCAGTGTGGTGATAAGTTCTCTTAAGAAATACTAGAATTCTGGTGGGGAGAGTTAAGGGAGAACCTTTCAAAATAAGGGATTGAAAAATAAGCGGCCATCTGTCTGAGGATGAAGTGGAATTTACAGGAATACCCACGAATACATGGTATGTCTTGTGCATTTCATTCCAGGGAAAGATTTGTGCTGGGAGAGTGACTGAGACATTTTCGTCTCAGTCCTCATCCCTGTTTTAGGTACACTTCCCTTTCTGCTTTACTACATTACTGCAGACTTAGTTTTCTATTTACATGACAAAGTAAATGTTTACACTGTTAAAATCTGAACACTTACAAATGTGGAGCTAACTTCTTTTTGTGTTGAACTCTGGATATTAAGTATATACGGGGAATTTATTGAAACTCTAATCAGAAGAGCATGGGAAACTAGAATTCAGTGTTTGCAGTATAAAAGATAACTGTAACTGAGAACTCATTAGTCTGCATTCATTGTATTGGTTTGTTCTTGCATTCAAAAAACTTTGTATCTCTTGGCTTTTTTTTTTTGCTAGGAGAGCAGTGGGTCTGCAAGAACAGACTACAGAGCCATTCAGCTAGCCAAGAAAAGAAAACAAAAAGGGAATGGGAGCAGCACAGGTGAGAAGCCATAAATTTTGTTAAATTTACTAAATACAATTATTTAGGGGTTTTGGCAGTGAAATGGGAGTAGGTATCTGAGTACATTCTTAAATATCCCATCTGGTTTATTGCTAGTTAAAATAATTATGCATGTGGTATACCATCTGTTACTCAGGATAATCACGTTCTGTGGAATATCAAATTCACAGTAAGTTTACAAAGAAATCTGCACCATATGTTTCATGACTGTTAACAAGACGCTATCCCTCCATCTCTTCATCTGCTTTTTATTTTCTTATTAAAACAAAAAAAATTCAAGGTCACTTTGTGTTGTTTATGCTTTTGGTCTTACCTAGTGACTTCTCTTTTACTCAGTACAGACAATGAAAACATTGACTGGATTTGTTTTGCTTCTGTGTTTCACTTAGTAACAGCGTGTATGCAGCGTTAAGGAATTTATTTCTTCGTTGTCTAGAAATACTCAAACCTCTCTCTTAGGTTTTAGCCTTGTAGAGAGTTCTTGTGCAGGGCGAGGTTTAGGTCGTGATTCCAGATGCGTCCTCTTTCTCTTAAACTGTAGTTTGACTCCAAAGCTGTCTGATGTGAATTATACACCGTTACTTTGTCAGATCAAACATGGTCCGTGGCTCACTAGACTTGCACAAGCTCAGGTGTTTGAGTTGTGTCTACCCTTGGGGCTTACATATGATTCATAATATTGCTTATATGTATATATAGTTTAGTTCTTCCTTGCTGTCTCTTAGACCTTCCACCTCTGAAAATCAAGGTGATAATTTTTCAGGTGAGTTAAGAGACTAGTTCTGAGTTGAGCACTGTCATGTTTCTATATTTGTAAAAGACATACTTGCATACATCCTGTCTAGTTCAGTGAATCATCACACTGAAGGATAACTGCTGTATGAAGCTAGTTCTAAGTGTGTTTGTATTATCAAATGTGCACGTATCATCAAACATGTCTTTTGGACATTAGTTTAAAAAGATGATTGCACTTAATCTGCATGTCTCTTAAAATGACCACAGAAAATTCCTATTTCTGTTCCTACTCAAGACTCCCAGTAGTCCACTTTTCACCAACTGTTGTCTTAATGCTTCTGTGTGGTTCTCAAAGTGGTCTAAAGAGTCTTGTATTTCTAATTGGTTTAACTAGGTTGAATGAACACTGTAGAGGGAAGTTCAGTGTTTAAAAAGAAGTTATCCAAGCCTTTTATTTACTACACATTTAAAAAACAAGAAAACCATCCCTGAAACAGCTGTCAGGATTGTATCCTTACATTTATTTAGATTAGGTTTTTGGTTTTCAGCTTGTGATACAAGCAGCTGGTTTGTCTTGTTTTAAACTGAAAAATGCTTAAGGTTGGGAGAGCTGTACTTCTGTAGCCCGTTCTACCTAACAGTCCTTGAAATCTGTCTGGAAATAGATGAGCTTCACTATGCTTTTTTTACAGTTTGGAAAAATGATATACATGATTTCTCAGGAAATGAGTTGCACAATTAAAAATAGAAAATGCAGTTCTACTTCCTAATTCCTTCCTATAATTCCACAAATATGCTTATATTTCTGTGCTACCACAGGGGTGAGCCCTAAGCTTAGCAGTTTGTGATGTGGTTTTAATGGCATTCATGTAAAAAGATGCTCAGTCAGCAGTTGGAGTTCATCAGCTGATTGCTCTCTGGCCTTTTAGCAGTTGTCAGATGGTGCTTAATTATATTGCACTCTTCCAAACGTTAGCTGTGTAGTGTCAATAACTGCATAAAATTGAAAAATACTAGCAGGAAACTTCAGCAAATTGCTTCTGACCATCTCAATGTTAAAATTCCTGTCTTTTAGGGGCATCTGGCTCTGGTCAGAGGAAAACCAAGGGTGGTAAAGTAAGCCCTACCAACTTCTCATCGTCCACTCCTGGCAGTCGGCTGGGTGGCAACATAGTTTTGCCAAATGGAGGGCTGACAATAAGGGACCCTGCCACTGGAGCCCAGTATGTGCAAATTCAGCTTCTTCAGGTAAGAGCTGCAGAGGAAAAACATGCTAATCTTCTCCGTTACCCAAACTGGCACATTTAGGGAAGAATCTATCTGTGAACTCAGGTACTACTGCCCCTAGGTGGGATCTTGAGATCTGCAGTATGTACCATACTGCATTAGGGCATTTGCCTGCAAGAAGCACTTTCCTGGGAAGTTTATATGAAACAGGCTTTAGAGAGATCTAGAAATGCCTGAAAAAGAGCTGGTTCAATCATACAACTGCTGGGGGCCCAAACAGATGCACTGTGGAAATGGGTAAGATGTTTTTATTTGGTTTAGTACTAATATTCAGTCCAGCCTGGAACATATGGGCACTGTAACTGTAGGGAATTATCCTGTACAGCTTCTTAGGCTGGATACACTTGATGCGGGAAACACTGTGGTGGAACTAAGGGTTTTAGCAGACTTCCATTTTGCATGTGAGAGTTGTGATCCTTCAAGGACTTAGGAATTTCCTAGTTTGGACAGGCAGTTATGAGAGCAGCAAAACAGATGCTACAGTCCTGTCCCAAAGTATGGGGTAATTTTTCTTGCAAAAGGAAGGGATTACTAACATGCATTAACTTAGGGGGTCCATGGGAGTATGACTCTTTCCTCCAGTCATCTTCTTTATTGACACCCTCACAAATTCTTACATTAGTCCACCCCTCTCTCACATAGAAGGTAAGTGAGACTGACATGAAAAGATTCCTGCAAAATGAAGTTTCAGCCTAAACTGTTACTTCTCTAAACTGTTGAAATAAAGCTTAAGATTTTTTTTTCTAAGAATACCTGGTAATCGATGTGGGCTGATGAGTGGAGCATGGTAGGTAATATGCTTTTGGCCAAGTGTATATCTGTATAGTATCCAGAGAGAGGGTAAGTTTCTTCCACTTTATTCCTAACAATGTGTGGTATGGTGGAAGCTATGGACAGAGTTCTCCATCTAGTTTTCTGATGGGTGTAAACATTTGTAACTTTTATGTTAAGTATCAGCTTCACACAAGATGATGAAACTTGTTGCGTATTTCTGAGTGTTATGTTTGTTGGAAGATGAACCATTCCTTCCTTTTCAGATCTTGCCAATTTTCCTGGTTGATTATAATAGGATAATAGGTCGTACACTGAGCTAGGCTCAGATTTAAGTGGTAGTTAGCTTTCCACATATCTTTGTGGGTCTAGCCCTTACTAGTACAGTGCAGTAGCTTTATCAGCTTTTTATAAGATTGTGAGGCTGAGTGAGATTAGGCATATTGTGCTGAGATGCTTGGGGGTCTTGTAATTGCATCACGTTTCTGCATTCACAGGATGATTCCCCGGGAGAGGGAGATTTGCCCTTTCAGCTGAGCTCTCAGTCCTCCTCGTCACATTCTCAGCTTACAGTGGATTTACCTGTTCACATACTTCAGGTACAGCATGTCAGAGCCATTGGGTTTTATTGCCTAGCTTGAAAGTGAAGACAGTTTACTGTGAACACTCTGGTGTTCTGCCTAATGAAAATGCCTTGTTTTCCATTGGGAGTTTAATTTCGAAGCAGAAAGCTGCACTGCAAGATTTATCTTGTGTATGTTACCAGCCTTCGACATGTCATAGGTCGTTGTTTTTCTTCCTCTGTTACAGAGTAATGAATAACTAAATGTTACTCATTTATTGCTGAAGTGCCCCATCCCTGTTTTCCTGATCCCATCCTGCAGATACTAAGTGGCTCAAGAAAGAAGATCAGAATTGATTATGTCACAGGCTACAGGAAGGGTGGGAAGTGGGAAATAAAATCCTGAGCCTAGATTTCAGAGCAGTGTCTATATGGGAATGGCAGTTAGATTAAAAAGCCTGCTTGCTTCTACAGTCTCTGGTTTCACTACTTGCCCTTGGTTAACTACTGAGTGTCAGTGTTGTTTGAACGCAGAAAGCTTCATATAGCTTCTTGCGTAAACATTTTGTTATCTGCTGTTCCAGTAAACTGCATGTTAGTGAACAGGAGCAGCTGAGAATTGAGCAGCAATGAATGATTAGCATGTACGTAAATCATGTTTTCTACTTGACCATGTGGGGCTTTGGTTTTGATAAACTCTGCAATGCAGTTATTCTTACTGCGTGTGCTTCTCCCGGATAGAAAATAAAGCTTTTGTATTTAAGAGGAGCATCTTACCGTGATAAACCTGGAAATACAAGAAGAGTACTAGGATTCTTGGCCACGGTAGAGAGTTAATAGAGGAAAAGCAAATAGTCAGTGATTTTAAATTTGTCTCCATTAGTAATGCTCATCTGAAGTGTTCCAAAGAACTGTAGCGATACTGTTTGAGTGTGTCCCCAAAGTAGGAAAGCTTTGCGTTTCCTCTAAACCATGCAGAGCATTTCTCTGGTGTTGGATAAATGTCAAGGTAATCTTACTCCTAAGCGTTACAAGCATCTAGAGGTGAAAGCACTGAACTCTTCATGCTGTCTGTTTGCTTTAACAGGAACCACACAATTCCACTGAAGATGATGCAGGTTCTGATAACTCTCAGTTCACTGGAAGCACAATAAACTTACAGGATCTGGAATGACCATTATTAAGAACAGTTACTTGAAAACAGATTGGGCAATCATGTCTTAACAGAGTGAGATAACTGTGTGGGTCTTTCTCCAAGGAAAATAGGAAAACCAGGAGTACTGGATTCTGGTTGCACTCTTTGCAATTTGCTAAGGACAGTTGCAGCTGAAAGATTTTCTTAAAAAAATGTAAATCCCACTTGATGTGCCTGTGTAAGATACCCTGTCTGCCTGGTGTTGGAGAGACTGAGGCAGACTGCTGTACAGTGTTGTTTCAGGGAGAAGTACTGTATTAAACTTCAAACTGAGGTAATATTTACTGTTTTCACAGGAAAGCAAGTATTCTACAGCTAACAAGTACAAATTTATGATCCTGCCTATGACAGTTAAAACTTTCCTTCCATTGGTCTCCTGCTGGAGCCAGTGGCATTGAGGAATTAAGAGCTAAAATTTGGAAGTGTTTTCCACACACACAAAAAAAATAATTTTTCGGCCCCTGTGTTTTGGCAGAAAACTGGAATGTAATACGTAACAAAATTAATGTCCTACGCCATGAAAATGAGATGCTCTAAAATCTTTTTTTAGAAAGTTAGACTCTAAATGTTAACTTAGCTGTGAATCAGTTTGTAGCTCATGTTGAGTTTCTCCCTTTCCTTGCTCCTGTGTCCCAAATACTTTGCTGAATTCTTCCAGCAAAACTTTAAGAAGAAAACTGCAATAGATCTGTACTCACTGTAAGTGATTATCTAAGAGTCCAACAGCATCTGAGAGGTTTGTTTTATGTTTGTGTTCCCTTTTTTGGGAGGAATGTTGACTGTCACGTAAATTTAAGCACCTTGATTTTATCTCATCTATAAACTGCTGCCAAGTTACCTGTAAACTGGCCACTACCTTTTTATTTTGGGTTGTTTTGGTTTTTTTTCAATTGAACACTGTTAACACTTGTTCTTTATTGATATCCTAGAGTGTCACGTGCACGTGGAGCTTCCAGCTGGTTTACAGAATAAGCAGTTGTCAGAGTATTTTATGAGGGAAGAAGAATTGTTACCTAGGAAGATTTGCCCCACTGAAAAACAGCAGTTTCTCTTGGGGGCTGGAGGAGAGGTTATATGTACTGTACTTATCTGGATTGCAGACACATAAATAAATATAGGGTTGTATAGGAAAAAAAAACATGCTTTGGTTACATTTTACGGTAGTAATTTAAATGTTTCTTATGGTGATGTACTGAATGCCTGTAAAATTATGTATAGGAGTTTGATAAAAGGGTGTATGTACTGTTTTTTATTCTCAATGAGGTGTGTGTGTATGCACGTATGTGTATTTTTTTTACGAAATAAGATATGTCATGCAGGAGAACGTTGTGATCTTTCTAATCTTGCACATATTTATTTATTTTACAGTTATACTGATGTTGAATTCACACGAGGTCATTCAGAAATGCTTTTACTTCCTGTGCCTTTTGAACTATGTATGTGTCCAGATAAATGCTTTTTTGGTTGAAGACTTGGGGAGAAAAAAAGCATACAGGTTACATTCAACTTCAGATCCTGATTTGTAGGCAGTATTATATCCTCTGGTTGAACCAGTTTTATTTTTCTATCTTTAGCTGAACTGAGCATTGAGGTCTTTCTGTTCCCTCATCCTGAGTTTACAGCTTATGTCCAGGGAATCTCTTAACCCTCTCAGGTTGGGTTTTTGAACCAAACTAATTGGTAGATGAGATCTTCTACCTGGTGGCTGTGACTGCAGCATGGAATCCACTCCTGAGAGGTAGAAAGGTTGAGGAGGAATCATGCCGAAGGGACTACTGGGTCTTGCTCTAGTGGTCACCATGCTCTCTCTGGAAGCTGAGACACTTTTTGCTCCAAATGCCTGCATTATTCTGTTCTCAAGGACCATACCAGTTCTTAATCTATTAAAATGGCCAAGGAACACTCCATCTTTTTATGGGACTTGCAACCAAATCTTTCTACTTCTGAAAATGTACCTCACTCACTCAGCTTTGTAAGTGAATGTAAAGTGCTAACCTCTTGGGGCCGAAAATGGGATCACTTGGCTTGCACTCCATTGCTGGCAATGGATACCTGAAGAACTGCTGGTGCAAAAGGGTTAATAAAGCTTTTTTTTATTGTCCGTTTGTCACTGGGTATTGTTCTTTGTATGGCTGCACCTGACATGAAGCTAACTGTTAGCTTGATTTCTGCAGAACTTTTGTTTTTCCTTTGCCTGCGTCTTCTCCACAGTAGTGGGGTGGAGTCTATAATGAAACCCATCCTTTGGATTAAAGCATAGCCTTCATTTCTATAGTCCTTCAACAGATTTGCGATTATAATAAATGTCTGGCAGGTGCTTGGCTTAGTTGTGCCATGACAAAGATTGTTACCCATGTCTGCAATAGATCTCACTAGTCAGGTTTGTAGCGATAGTGCTGTTTGCATCAAAAACTGAATGAGAAAAGCATTGTTGCTAGCAAAATGAGAGATTTTGATTTATTTTCTTGGGTGAAAGATCAATAGAGGAGGGGGGAAAGGGGTTGCCTGCCACAGCAACTTTCCCTGGGATCTTTGGGTAGGAGGAGATCTTAGGGTAGGAGAAGAAGAGCGTTTCATGGGACCGTGAAGTTCAACAACTGGGCAAAGACTAACAATGTAGATCTATGAAAAACTTTCTGGAGCAGCATCAGCCCTACATGCTGTGGTTAAGGCTGTGCTGTCAAGTGAAATAATAGAGTTGTTCTTCCTTCTCCTTATCCATTTGTTCTTGGCTGTGCTTTCTCTTCTCCTTCCTGGCAGGTGGGCTGGAACGAAACATCAGCCTCCTGCTGCTCTGCAGAGGAAGAAGAGGTGTGTGCATCAGTGCTGTGTTGGCATAGCACGTTTGAACCACGCAGCTAAAGCTGCTTCATGCTGCCAGGCTCTCCCGCTGCATGGGGCCGTGGCACCTCGCTGTCTGTTTTCTAGGCAGGTTTCAGTGTTTTTTCTGTTAGAAAACGAGTATCAAGCACCTGAAGGCTGTGCGTGTGCTCATGCCTCAGCTTCTACAATGTACTGTTGCACCTGCGACTGGTTTCTGACTAAAGCCTTATTTGTACTGTCTTGAAGGGAAGGTGCAAGTCCAAAGAAATACCGGAGGGAGGTTGCAGAACCCTCGTATTTTACCTCGGGTAAAGGGGCAGGGACTGTTGGCAATCGCCCGTGCCGTCACTGGCTTGGTGTGTGACTGAGCACTGGGATGTCCTCGCTGTCGTGTTGACCTGGGAAATGTGCAGCAGGAGCCGTGGCCTGAAGCTCTGCGCTGTGCCTCTGAAGCAGCCAACGCTCAGTTTGGTGTAATGCGGAACATGCCAAAAATGGTATGGTTTGATGGTATGGGCTGACCTGATCTAGGGCCTTACTGCCATTTTGGGAGTGTCTTGCTGCTGCCCAGTCTCTCATTTGCTGATTTTCATGCTTTTTTTTAATACTGCCAAGTTAGCAAGTTGAAATGAGCTTACTGAGAAAATTGGCAAGTAATGGAAGGGGCCATGTGGTCAAGACAGACGGATAGGAGAAGGATGATGGAAGGACACTGAGCTGGAATAACTCACTGTGTAACTGACTTCCCAGCAGTTGCTTAAGTTACATCAGTCCTGTAAATTGGGCTACACCTGAGTATGGTGCCATCCCCACGCAGCTATGGAGGCCCCTAATAACACTCCTCCCTTAAATGCTTGATGTTCAAGTATCCCCAGCTCCTCTGAAGTGGGCTGTTGAGGCAAGGTGTTCCTATGGATTGCTGTACTTACTATTTTTACAGGTGCCTGTGATCTTTCCAGGGCCCTTTGCAACCTTTCCTCCTGCTGCTGCTTCTGTTGTCTCAGCTTTTCCTCTCTGAGCCTTTTGAAGGGAGCAAATAAAGGATGGGTTAAATGCGGTGTACAGCTACACCAAATACGCTTTTGTCACACAGCATCAACAACTCACATTACGTCTTACTTTACATCTTACATCTTCCAGTGTGAGGCCGCTGGAGCCCAGGGGTTTGGGTATAGCTGACACTGGAGTTTGTTACTGTGATGGTGGTAAGAGGGAAACACTTGCTGCAGTTGGTCCTACTCTTTCTGGAGCGAGGGCTGGAAAAAGCATGTCAAGCTTTGCAAATGGAGATGTCAGATGGTTGTTCTCGGTTACAGACATGCTCTGTACCACCTTCAGCAGGTGACTTATGCTCTACGGTTGATCGGGATGCTTACCAGTTTTGTGGGTGAATGATGCTTATTGTGTTTTAAGTTCTCACCAGTGCAACCAATTCTGTAACGTACAGATGTGAGTAGGAGGGTTTTACATCCATGGAGCTCTGCTTGGCCTAAATGGGCACAGTGGTGGCTGATGCTGGTAACTGGCTCCAATTCTCTGTGGAAATGAAGCACTGGAGCAGAAATGGGCTGAAGCTAGGGAACACTGTGGTGGAGACTAAGTGAATTCTTAACCTTGTGATCTTCAGGAAAATTTTAAATGCTCTTTGAAGGGTTTTTTTGTTTGGTTGGTTTTGCTTTTTATTTGGGGGGCATGTGGGGGGGGATGTCAGATTCTTTCCTGAATTCTCCGTCCCCAGAGTAGAATAAATGTATGTCTTATTTCTTTTGTAAGTTAAGAGTGCAAAACTGTTCACAGAACATCAGGAAGAAGCATCAAACCCTTTCTACTACAAAGGTAAAGAGAGTAAGTTGGGGGGAAATATCACTGTTCTGGCTTTAAATCCTCACACTATTTTTGGTTTTTTTTCTCTGTTGGATCAGACTCACCTGAGGATGGCCTGATACAATCAACTGTTCAGTTGCACCTTTGCTACTTTTGAGGGGAAATTTCATGTGTGTAACTGAGCCAAAAGCAATGTGTCTCATTTCAGAACCTGAATTTTATGTGTTAACTGGCTTCTGTTTAATTTAACGGTACAAGTTAAACTTAAGAGTTTTGTAGAAGAAACATTTGAAAGCTGGCATTGTGGACAAATGCCCTCATGTACCTATTGAAGCCTGACAAAGTATCAGGGCATGTCAGACTTTCAGTGTGTTAAATAACTACAGAGGAGTAATTTTCTATTTAATCAGTTTAAATATTGTGACTGCAAATTGTCTTAAAATGATGATTCTCATAATTGAATCTGGTTTTGTTTGGGGGTTTTTTTGTGTGTGGTTTTTTTTATTCTTCCAGATTTTGCCCTTTTCTAATGTATCTTGCAGGTCTTTTATAATGTGGCTGTGGGCTGCTGCTCACTGATTGGGAGGTGCAAGTACTATAAATGTGAAACCCTTACAGAAGTAAAATGGGATGGATTGGTCACGTGGGCTTTCAGATTGCTGTTACAGTTTCCTGGGTTGATCTGACAAATGTGACTCTTTCAGTGGCTTTGCTTTTGGCTGTCAACATTTAAAAATAGACACCCCATTTCCAGAAGAGGGTCTTGTCTTACCTTATCCTCCGTTCCTTTTTTTTGGCTTTCTCAGCCTGTTCTATCTTTGCTGGTGGGATTTTTTCCAGGTTGTCCAGTAAATCATTGAGCTGTTTTTCTATCACCATTAGCATCTGCACTGTCTGCAGGTTTGCCTCATTTTCTCCAGTGCAGTCGCAATAGACTTCCAGCACCTTCTTGTTCAGGCTTGTGAGCATTTTGTCCTAGAGATGAGAGGAGATGTGAGAGGCACGGCTGGGTTCTGCCCAGTAGAACCACAACATCCTTCCAAAAGCAAAGGAAATCAGTACAATTTAATTCCCTCAATAAGACTCAGTTGCTTGTTTCCCAGTTTGCTTAGCACCAGTGCCTGGGACAGATGGCTGTACTGAGCCGTTCTTCTGTTGGTCTCATCTTCCCAGCTTTGCTGTGGCCTGGGACAGGTTGCAGCTGCCCGGTTGCCTCTGTGAGCCCTACTCCCACCTCGTAGCACCTGCATGGAGCAGGCACATTTGCCACGGTTTGCTGCCTCAGCAGTGCCCCAAACCTGCCCTTGCTGTAGCTCCATTGCTGAGAAACTGTGCTGATCCCTCCCCAGTGCGACCCACTGCTTTTTTTCCCCGAAATGGGTACGGCTGGCAGAGAAGAACCATTTACGCACACGCTAACGCCCCTTGCCTTCATCTCAGGATGTACCTGGTCATCAGCTTTGCATTCTCCAGAGGAAAAGAGGTGAACTTTGAGTTTCAGATCTGCTACTCTCTCTTCTTCCTTGGCAATGGAAGATTTGAGGGTGTCTACCTGCTGTTTCAGCTCTGCTAACTCCTTCTCCCTAGGCCAGAAGAGAAAGGAGATTATTTCGAAAGGGCATCTTTGAAACACACGACTCCCCTGCTGCTTTCCAGCCTGGGACCGTCCCTCCTGCTGCCAGCAGATGGAGGTAACACTTCATGTCATTTCTGGGACACTTGCACCCACAGCTCTGCGAGCAGAGGGAACTTGTGATTTTTCTGGAATAACAGTTACTGTGCTGGTGTGGGGGAGGGATAAGTAGCATAGCTAAACATTCAGGATTTTTTAATAAGTTAATGGGGGAAGTAGATTACCTTTAAGAACTTTCACAAGTGGATAAGCTACACTTCAAATGGGAATATGTGTGTCTACCTGCCATAGAAATACTATATCGCAATTAGACTGGGGTTCCCTGCTGGCTTCCTCTAGGAAGGGTTGGCATTGAGTTGAAATAGGTGCTGGTCTGGATCACTCCAGGACATGCCTTGTTTCTTCCTTTGATCTTTCTTTATGAGAATTACACCATACTTCTGGCTTATGTCCACTCCAGCATGCTAAATGCATCAGTTCCCCAGCCTGTGCCTTGAGGACTAAGGAACTAGTGCCAAGCCCAAGTCCTCTCCTAAATTACATAGATGGGACGCTTTCCTAGGAGCTCACAAGATGGTGAGTTGGATGGGCTGCAGCTGGGCTCTAAGGTATGAGAAAGAGACTCTCTGTTGTGTGTTGCGTGAACAGCCTGATGTGTGCTCTGCAGCATGCAGCCTGATGGTGAGGTACTAGTGGGGGGAAGAGGGGGTCACTTATGTTTGAAAGCTGGGGCACAGGGACCCCTTCCCACCACTTGTAGGATCACACTTACGTGCTTTCATGTGTAGTGATGAAAGTATGTTGGACCTTGTCCAAACTTTCCTCCATCTCCTGGGAATTCTGGATGAAGGACAAGTTCTCTTCCTCCATCTCCATGAAAATAGACAGCAGTTGTTGGGGATCAGTAAAATACAATTCAGGCTCCTGAAGTGGAAAACACACGTGATGAGGTTTTGTCCTCCTCTAACGTCTTTTGCATTGAACTACATGGAGGTTGGTCTGCACCAGCCCTGGCTGTTCAAATGCTCTCCTATGTAGCGAGGTCTGTGACTGTCCACTTAGAAATGTCTCCCACCTTCCTGCCATGTGTGTAGCTTTATGCTGCCTCAGTAGCTCACACCCAAAACAAGTTGCATTTTGGGGAATAAAACATGGTGCAAACATCTGTGAGTGGGAAAACTTCCATTTCAGACATAAAACGGTAACTTCACTAGTTTCAAAATCTCCCATTATATGACATCATATCTTGTTGGGGGATGGCAAGCTTTGAGATGATAGTAGGTTTTTGGAAAGTGGAAGAGGAGAGTTAAACTAAAGTATTTATAACAGGTGTTGCTAAAATATGAACATTTATGAATGTATAAACATACATTTATAATTAGTGGCTACAGTAACTCCTCAATACCATAATGAATGGTTAGAAGGTGTGAGAAATTAGTAACATCAATAAAAGACAGGACAAACAGAAAGTGTAAATAGTTCAACATGAGACTTCTGACCTCATCTTCATCCGAGCAGGTTTCGCTTTCTGCATCCTCCAAGGAACTTCTGAAAAAGCATTTTTGTGTATCAGGCCCTTAGAGAAATGATAGCTCAAAGGAGACCTTGTTAGTGAATTAGGAACACTGTTGTTGTTTGCTGTTGCTCTTTGCTCCTGAACGGTCCTTTGTACATTCACATGTTTGGCCCCCTGTGGCTGTGGGCTATTTGGGGGTCAGTAGGAGCGAGGGGTCACACAAACATGCAGCATGGGAGCTATGTCTGTCCACAAGCAAGCTGCCTTTTGATCTGCTCCGGGCTCTGCTGCCCAGCAGGGTCAGGACATGACGCATGAGCCTGAACTGGGAGTGTTGATCCAAATGCCTTTAAACTCGATGGGAGGCTTTGGCTCTTGGGCAATGAGAAGGCAGAGGTAAGAGCCTTATTAAAAAGGCTTAGGCAGCAGCACAGCAAGTGTAGAGAAAGCCTTGTGCTCCGTGTGGGATATGGTACTGCTCCTAAACAACATGGTGTAGCCACCATAGGAGTCTGCAGTTTTTACCTGCCCTGGGAGAAGGTTGTTGAGTGCTTCTTCCTCTGCACAGCCTATTACCATTAACCAGCAGCATGGCCTCTTTCTTCCCTGCTCAGCCCCGGGGACAAGCTAGCGCAAGAGCTGGAAGAGCAGGGCAAGAGGTGCCCGACTGATGTTGGCAGCAGAGCCTGCCCATCACCTTCACTTGCATCTGTCACCCTGTGCCATAGAGGGGTGAAAAACCTCCATTTGCATCATCTTAGTGCCAGCCCCACTTGTGTCTGCATCGTTCCTGCCATGTGGCAGCAGCCCAGTAGTTGCAGTGCCTTCACGAGGGGTGGCATGCAGCAGCCCGCTTGGGAGAACCCGGCACCTGCAACGCTCTGAGTGGAGGTGGAGGAACTGGCCCTGCAAGCAATGACTTCAAACTCTATTGATAGCCGGGTTTTTTGGTCTTAGGAGACTCACCAGCCACTCACGCTTTGCTTTTCCAGGCAATTGCTTTCTTTGCCTCAAGAAGCTGGAGCTGGTCCTAGCTGTCTCATACCCCACCTGCCTCTCCTCTGCTGGCCCTGCCTACGTTACAGCAGGGTTACTCTGCCTGCATCCCAGCACGTACTGTCCGAAGGCTCTTACTGAAAGTGGACAGTCAATGCAATGTGGGTCTACAGTGACCCTGGACCTTCATTAAAGGCAAAACGATAGGTGGCTATTTGCATGGCAGCTGTGACAGACAGTGGGAACCAGTATCTCGGCCACAAATAGGCTGCAGAGAAGCTCTGCTGCAGGACAAATGCCCAAGGTCTATGATTCCTCCTGGGGTTACCTCAAGACCCAAATTCTTTGGGCAGGCCTCTCAGCAGAGGATTTGAGGATGGGGTTCTGTCGGAGTAGGTACATAGGTACTGACTTGCACACCTGATGGCTTTCTACTGGTATTTTGATTTGTTCCAATAAGACTCAGATCTCAGTATGCCCGCAGCAAAGGTGAGGAGTAGGTTTCCTCTACACTGACCCCCCGTCAGTTGAGTGTTCTCTACAGTACTTAAGTCTGTTGTTTGCATTGTCTTGTACTTACAGTTTTCTTGTTGATAGAGGCTTCAGAAAGTTTTTGAGCTGTGGCCTGATCCCATGTAATGACCTGAAATCCAAACTTTTTGAAGACAGCAGGGAACTTGGCACATCTATATGACTGGTACCACAGGGACCGGTGGTGTTTGTCCCGGCTGTCAGACCCTGGCCTGGAGACAAGAAGAGATGTACGCTTAGAGCATGGGGCTGTCCCAGGGAGGAGTGGGCAGCTCTTCCCTGGCACTCACCCTGCTCTGCAGTGGTGGGAGGCAAGGCACTTTCTTCATTAGCTTTGGATGCTCTTTTCAAATCCTTTTCCTTTGCGTGCTTTTTTCCGTGTTCTTCCTGCCACTCTTTTGGAGATAGTTGGTAGAGGAAGTCCCTGTACATCTTGTACTCCTGCAGAGTATTCTTGAATCTGGATATATCACTGGGTTGAGAAAAGTGGGAAAAGTTTGTTAGCAGGGAGGAAAGCCCCTGTTTGAACAGGGTCTTTCTAACTCTTGACATTCAGCTTCACCCACAGAAGGGACAAGAGGGCACATGTCTTCATGGACATGCAAAGACAAATGGGAACCTGCCCTGTGTGCTCTCTGTAGTTCCTCATGTGGAAGCTGTCTGGTCACATCTCTGTGGCTGGACCCTTGCTAAGGCACTGGGAGTGCTAATTTGGGAATTTTTACTTGAAAATTAGTGAGAAATCTTGCCAGCTCGACTCATACTGGGAATTTTTTTTTTCTTTCCCCAGGTCATCATTAAAATGCATTACTTAGTTTTGTTCGGTTTTTAATCTGAGACTAGGGATTTAATTTTGGGGTTGGAATATTTATACTTTTAAAAAACACCATTTAAAAACTAGTTGAGTTGTTTTAGAAACAAAGCCAGCATCTGGAAAAACAAAAGCTGAAATATTTTGAGTCTTAAAATTGAACATTTTTAGAAATCTTTTTCCCTGATTCCCTTATTTCCCAAGGGCTGTAAGGGTAAAGCGCTGTAGGGGCTGTTAAAGGCTAGGCAGGAATAGTGTGCAACCATTACCTTTGGAGGTCTTCTATTTGGGAAGTGATCGCCTGGATCTCTGTTATTTTCTTTGTCTTTGCTGCAGTTTCTTTTTCGGCACTAGGGAAGAATGCATAAACGTAAGCCATAAAACAATTTAGCAGTAAGTGGGTAGTGAATTGAGGTGCATATAAAACAGACAAAAAGATGTGGGGGGAGCACTAGAAATCTCTCTTATAGATGTATCCCAGGTGATGCTTGGCTCCTGCCTGAAGGCCCTGCTTGTCTCGGCAAAGAGAGTGTGGGGTCCCCTGAACACTCCCAGGTTAAGGCCTCCCTAATTTGGCTGCTGCTGAGCTTCAATTGCCGCTTTGCCCTCGTGATACCTCTAATGGGCCAAAGAGCTCAACTTGCTTCACTTAGGGGACTGCTCCTGCTGTGAGGGGTTGGGCAGAAGCATCTCCCTCTCATAAGGGTGTTGTGAGAAGAATAGAAGTGGTGGGGTCAACAGCAGGTTCCTTGCTGCAGCCAAACCAAGGGCTTTTGCAATGATGGGATTCCCCAGCTGTTGTCCTTCCTCTTTTTCATTGAATGCGTGGGGAGGAAGTGCCATCAGCACTGTAACTCTGGGCAAACTCAGACACAGAGTATTTGCTAGCAAAAGCCCTGCAGGGAGGTCAAGCAAAAGACTCGTGTCAGCGCAAAAGAGCACATGGGTGGTTCCCTCAACTTCCATTACATTTTCAGGGCTTGAACAGAGTTTTTGTGGTTCTCCTTCAGGAACTCATCAAACATGGCAGCATCCTTCTCCAGGTAGTATTCAGCCTTTTCCAGTTTTCTTTCTTCATTCTTTGCTATGTTCTCCATCCTTTGAATCTCATCTCGCTTTACTGCCATGGCATACTGAAATGAACCCAAAAGGCAACACAGTCACATCAGTTGGTTGATTTTAAAGGTATGTTGGCTTAGCTTTGTTCTTGGTTACCTTATTACCCCATAGTTGTTGGTGGAGAGGGTAAGAATTTCAAACCAAGGTATGTGTCTTAATGCAAACTAGGTACATAGAGGCCAGAAGATATTTCAGAAGTAACATAGCAAATAAGCAGTGAAATTACAGATGGAATCCAGAAGTCCCAGCACTGCATTAACTCCTGGCTGACAAAGATTGATTCGGTTGTGTTACAGCACGATATTAGAGGTGAATAAGGGGGATATTCCAGCACAGCTCCCTTATTTTGAGTTCAGAATGGCTCCCAGCTATAATTTATGTATAGGGCAGCAGAAGCCAAAAGATCAGTATGTCTGTGCATCTCACAAATGAAATGGTTGCATGGCTGCTACTGGATGGTGCAAATGACCTATGTTCCTTTCTTTCTTGGTTGGGGATTGCTGGGCTCTAGACTATGATTATCTTTAACACAGGACTTGGACAATCAGTTCATGAGGTCTGATGTGCCTCCTTCGTATGATCTCTAGGCAATGCATCTCAGAGGGAAAAAATCATAACAAAGCAACACAGGGAAGAATAATTAAATTAACAGAAAGTAACATTCTTAAAGCCAAGTACCTCAAGTAAAAATATCTCTCTTCTGTCATTTATGTAGTCACGGAAGGTCTCCTTTTCTAATGGGTAATCTGAAATTAGGATATAAAGTTGATCAGACTAGAAGGGGAAATATGGCCAAGGTAGAACACAGTGAATATGTAGGCTACTGTGAGCATGGATGTGGTTGACATTGGAGCCAGCAATACTGTTTTTTTTAATATAGTTTTGACCTTGTTTAGGATCAGTTTCATATGGGCTTTTGTGGAGTAAAACCAGGTAGAATGGAGTGGAGCATCTGATCCTTACAAAGGTCAATGTCCTCTAGACATCAATGGCAAAGCTACTTCTCATGTCAGAGGCAGAAAATCTAGACCCACATCCACTAAAATCCAACTTTAGGTCAGCTTAGTAGAAATGTCTCCATGACATTTTTTTTCTGCAAACTTTCAGCTGACTCCTAGCTGATTCCAAGAGCTCCCAGCTACTGTGAAGGCCCCAGGGGATGGTGGAACCCAGGCTACTGCAGTGGTGGTGATACATGCTCCATATGTAAGTGCATGAGATGGAGATGGCCCAGCCACACAGAGGTTGGCAAGATGCAGCATATAACTATTGTGTCTGCAAGAGCTCACCAGTCAGCTAGAGCTAACTGCTACTCCCATCCCCTCTTTGATTTTTGCTTTAGGCTGTTACCCATCTGAGCAGCACCACTACAAAGATAGTGACTGTTCCCCACCTTTTTTAATGGCTATCTTCCATGAAAGACTCTCCTGAAGAGTTTTCAGTCTCTCTTCATTTGTTTCCTGTTTTCTGGCCTCCTCTTCTTCCTCCTTTTGCAGAGCTTTCCTGAACCCTTTTTGCTTTGCTTTTATTTTAGTGGAGTAAGTCATTTTCTCATGGATATTCATGGTCTTCATCCTTTCACGTTCCTATGAGAAGTCAGTTATGTGGACAGTTTGATTGCATGCTTTGTTTGCTGTGGTTTTTAAAGACATGAGTGGTTATTCACAGTCTAGAAATTTGCAGGCTACTGATACCCTGCTGATGCATGTTTGCCTGGTTTATCTGACTAATCCCAATGATATTCTCTCTTGAGGCAACCAAAACATTTCATGTCTTAGTGTTTGTTCTCACTGGTTTCTTGATTTGTATTCTGCATCCAGCCACCAGCTGTGCCAGTTCGTACCTACACAGTGTCCTCATTTTTCCTTCCTGGATTATTCCTGGGAGAGAATGGAAATATTTGGAGATTCATCCTTCAAGTCCCCTAGTGAAAGGGAACAACAGGACAGCCCAATGTTCAATACCAACTCAGTCTAACTTGCACAAAGGCATGTAAACCTTCAAGTTCAGATTGAGAGGATCTATTCAAACCCACTCCAGAGTTTTCTGGAGTGTAAAAGGTTGTTAATGCTCAGTGCTTTCATGTGGGCTGAAGTGTAATTCATTGCTGTCTGCACAGCTTGGGCATGGGTTAAGCTAAGGACATCAGTCAGCAGACATCCTTAGTGCACTTCTTCCTAAGCCCTTCCTCATACTTAATATATTAACCTTCAACCCAAGCAAAAACCAGACTATACCAGTCATCAGTGTGAGGTGAGGAGGCTTGCTTAACCCTGTTTGGAGCCCTCCCTTTGTGATTTAGAAACAAAGACCTCTTGCTTCCACACTACAGCCTGGCTTTGGCAACCACGTGCAACAATCAGACCTCTCAGAGATGCGACAACATCTCCGTGGCTTCCCACCCCCTTTGGACTGCATGCCCTAAGGAAAGGCCATTGCAGAAATAAGAAAGAAAAAGACATTCCTGAGACCCAGCTCTGGTCTGGTGGTTTGCAATTCCCTATCATAAGGAGAGAAACCTAAGGCATGAAACCCATGGCATCCTTCTTCCTAGGCATTCATTTCATTGGCAGTTCAGAAGAAGGTCACACCAAACATTGGAATACAGCTTCCCAGGCAGAAAGCCAAGCCTGTTGAAGTGGAAAGCAAGAGATCTTGCACCAAAGCTTTATGTAGAAATCAGTGCTAACAGCACTGGCAGGTATCTTCTCCAAGAACAGGAATGAGTGGTAAATCTACCTTGAAGTAAGTAAACAAAGTGACAATATCCAGATTTTGCGCTAGCAACCAGCAAGCCTGTGCTCAGATCTGCTCTTGGTGAAGTTAATCTCTCATCATGGAATTCAGTGGACTTGAAGCTGGTCTGGGGGAATCCCAGCTGAATTTGGCAGCTATTATTTCTCTCGTGCACTAAATTTTGGTATTATATTGGTTGGTTGCCTGCCCTAGTGAACTGTTTGTATATACATTGGCCTAAAGCATGTATACATACCGCCTTAGCCTTTTTTCTTTCCTTGTCCCTTATTGAAAAAATATCAACATCTGGAGGAATTGTAAATGGATTTTTCATTGGGTTTTCTTCATCCTCTTCCGGGCTTTCTGCAAAAATTGGATGAAGATGTAGAAGATGTGAGGCAGAGTATTAGGACCCAGTGAAAAGGGACTCTGATGTGCTGCATCATGCCTGAAGGGGGGGCAGCTGTGCTCACAGCTGCAGATGTCTAAATGCTGAATCAAGAGCAGGGAGCTAGATAGAGCTTATAAGAAGCCAGTGGTATTACTGAGGTTTTTATATTGTTTATGCCACTTGACCATATTTGCTGATCAACTCAGTGTTTCAGCCAGGGATTTTTGTAAGTCTGGAGCTATTTTACCCATCTCATCTGATTGTGGGCAGAAGAGTCTGAATACAGGCCTCTCCTTTGACCTAACAATGAAAAGCTGCCAGAGCATCGTGACCTTACCTGACAGCACAAGCTGGGTTTCCATTCCAGGTTTGGAAGAGAGACTTTTAGATGTTGACTCTGTATGTAGAGATGGCATCTTTGACCCTGGCCCAAGGAAAATCGTAAGTAAATCAATCAGTTGGGACCTGCCAGTAACTGGTACAGTAGGTTTTACAGCAGTGATGGGCCTAGGGGCTTTCTGGATCTTAACCACTGAGCTTTTTGTGCCTGTAGGAATTAACAAAATCTTCCGTAAACTGGAAAATATTTGTGTTCTGACCCCAAAAAGGAGATGTTCATCCCTGGCTTATGTGAAAGCTGTGTAAAACACAGTCTTCCTTACACGCACACTGATGGGAAAGCAAAGACAAAGCAATTTGGAGATAAGCAACTCAAGTCCCTTGCCTCTTGTTCCACCCACATCTCCAGTTCTGATCCACACCCAAGCTTTTTCATCCTCCTATCGCTGGTTCACAAGCAACATTTTTACTCCCTAAAGCTCTTACCAGTAATTGCTTCAACACTGTGGGTTTCCTGCGATAAGGCTGAATGATTGTTGGACAGCACAGACATGCTGCAGGGAGCTCTGTCGTGTTTAATTTTAGGCTGGCAAACTGTTGAAGGTTAGTTTTTTGTTTCTCTGAATCCAGTCTCTTTTTGTAGTCTTTGCTATGGGTCCTAGGGGAAAAGGCATAATTGTAATGATCTCACTTACAAAGAACAGGTAGACCATTGTTAAAGTTATCCTTTAATCAACAAAGGCAGCAAGCTGGGTCCAGTGAGGTATTAGTTCAATTGATGCAATTCTGCTGCTGGGACCATTCCTGATCTGCACTGGTATAAGACACAGCAGAAAATAGCCTCTTCCGCTTGCACTAGTTTTAAGGCTATTTTAGAGCATCATTTTTTTGCTCTGAACAGCCTCCAGTTTTTATGTCTTTTGAGCTAAACTCATCTGGCCTAATTTCCATGTACGTCCTTGGTGCGTCGTGTTTCCTATTGGCTGTGTTTCTGCAGCTGCCCAATTAGTATCTTATTCTTTGGAGGTGTCAAACTTTCGCTGTTGATGAGGCACAGAGGCTGAGGTAGAACTTAGGCTGTTTGAATACATCGCAAATGTTTTCTGTCTCCTTTTCAGTTCTTGAAGTACCTTTTCCAAAAGCCTCCTTGACTGGTTGCTTAGATTTCACGTCTCTGAACTTTGCATAACTTAATGGGATATTTTTCTCTAGGGGTCCCTCACCTACATCCTGGAAAAACATAACCCCTGGTGATGATGTGAGTTTTGGAGAAATACACTTTGGATAATACACTTTCTGAAATATGCAGAGCAGTTGCAGCAAACACCTGGATGTTCAGCCCTCTTAGTGCTCACCTTGACTTCTGTAATCTAAAACCCTTCTCATAAAAATCTTCTTGTTCATGTGGTTGATTTAAATTCCTGCTACAGGGAATGGGACTGAAAAGCAGGTCTAGACAGAGGATACTTGCATTTGGAAAATAATTGTCAGTGCAACCCTCTGAGATAAGAAGTGCTTTATAATATAATTTTAGCAAAGTATAGGAATCTCTTTCTAAGATTAACTTATAAATATTCATTTTATCAAGGTATTTTTTCTTTGAGGTTGTTGGGATTTTTTAATAGATTGTTTGCACATCACTTTGGAAATAATGCCAAAAGCTACAGAAGCACTAGTTGTGCTAATTATAATTATTAAGCTCAATAATGCAAATAAAAAATTGCTTTGTTGTTAGAATCATTTGGCATATATTTCACTGCCTCTGACGTTTTTGTTTCAGTAGCTACATACCAATGGCCAGTAGCATGTGAATCAATAGATAAGGCATTCATGGTTTTAATTTACTGAAACATTTATTCAGTGCTTTTCCCTAGCATCAAGCTGCTGTGCAGAAAAAAAAATATGCCAAAGTAAACATGCAAACATTTCTAAAAAGCCATACAATAGAATCCATCCACCGTGTTCCCAGCGCACTGGATAAGCTTATGTTTTATACACTCAAATGATTTAAATGATACCATTGCTTGCAGAGAACGCTCTGGGAAACCACTCCAAGTTTTGAGCTACCGAGCAACTCTTGCAGGGACGGCTGTGTCCCATTTCCTGATAGGTACCCCCCCGCTCGCCCACGGAGAAGGAGGTGGGCAGTGCGTGTGCTTTCCTGGGGACACGCACCAGCACCTCTGCTCCTCTGAGCGAGACACTGTACCTCATGTTGAAAACAGAAAAGAAATGGCTGCGATCGCCCTCACCCCTTTATTTTTTGGTTCCTCACCCAAGGAGAGCTCCTCCCGGCTCCTCTCGGCGGGGGGGCCGTGGTCAGATGTGGCCGTGGCCGTGGGTTGGGGCCGTGGTCAGATGTGGCCGTGGCCGTGGGTTGGGAAGCGGTGCAGCTCAGCTCAGCTCTTGTTTGCTCTGCCATGGAAACCTGCGCTCCGTTGCCGGGCGGCATTGGATCCCACAGGCATGGCAGGGATCCATCCATCCCTCCCTTCTGGCGTTAGGCCTGGGTGTCCTGCGGCCGGGACAAGCGTCCCTACCCCGATGGAGCCAGGTGGGTCCTCCCGGAGCCCGGCCACGGCAGGAGGCTTCGCAAAAATCACCTGCCTGGCTGCAACGTAGGCGCTTCGGTAGTCTCCCGAGCGGACAGCTCGCTGAGTTCAAACCAGATGTCTGGGTGGAAAAGGAAGAAAACTTCTGTGGTGTGAGAGGTCTCTCTGGCTTGCTGGGGGTTTTATTCATTGTTTCAGTCCACGTGGCCTGGGAATCAGGTGTTTAACCCCATCCCTGCAAGCAAAGCGGTGGGTTGAGGAAATGGGAGCTGGAGCCCCTGATTGTGGAAATGACTGTAATTTATCGTTTCATAGCCTCTGCCTTGGTCTTCCCGTTTGTAAAGTCTGAACAGTCACAGTTTGGAGACTGTGTGTGGTATGGGTGAATTAACTTTCATTTACTGGAGGTTCCCCAAGTCAATACTGCTGCAGAAACCCAAATAACACCTTCCAAAATATCATATAATTCTAAAGACGATTTGATAAAATATCAGTTGAAAAAAGTAATACATTTTAATGGAGGAAAAGGTCCTTTAATCCCCATATTTACTCTTTCCTCTTTCTGAGAAGACTAAATCAGTTCCAAAAGGATCGTGTTCTTCTCTAGACTCTTTAGACTCTCTATTAATATGATTTTAGCTTTCTGAAATAGCAGTTTCTTTCATTTACCAATAGTTTTCCAAACAGCTTTCTCCATCTGAATAACTCATGCGATAAATAGCATGATTTTCTGTGAGTGCAAACTCCCATTTGATTGTTATAGTTCTTTTCTGTAATTGCTGATTATCAAGAGACTGGATTCAGGCAACAAAAGGAAAATGCTTATACAGAAAGAAATTTCTCTTTATTCTGCACATGAATGCTTTGATTTTTAGCAGTGATGCAGAAAACCATAGTGCTATCTTTAGTATATTTTGGGATATTTCCCAAATGTATTGGGGAGTATGTATAAAAATGAGACTATAGAGTAATTTCCATTACCAAAAAAAAAAAAAATCAGGAATAAATTGTACTTAATATGCATTTTTCTAAAGGCATAATATCAAATGGTCTTTGTTCAGAAATACCAGTTTATTACAGAATTGTGAATTTGCAGCAGTGGTTACATCACAGAAATAGATAACAGAAAACTAAGACATTTGAACAGCTATGGCTCTGTCTGGCTTAATCTCTGTATTAATGAATGATACATTGATATATCCATTGCTCTGTTCTGTGCTATCCTTGCTAAACACTTATTTCCCCAAACTGGAACAGAGATTATTTAAAAGCAGAGAAATATTTTGTGAATTCTTGGAAATGTGCAAGCTCTTCATAGCTTTGGTTCATTGTCCATGTCCCACACACGCTGTAAGCCACTTACTTAGGCTTTGCACTTCCTTGAGGGCAAAGAAATTAAGGCCAGAAGGACATCTGGGGTCTATTCTTAGCCACCATTAACCTGGTTAATGAATGGAATAAATAGCATGTGCAACATCATGGGAAAATCTGCCTGGTGGCATAGGCTGTGCAGTTGACCAGTGCTGCAGCCTGTTAGAGATTTCTGGGCTGGGTAACGTCGCTCAGGGCACCACGTTCTGGGGCCTTATTAAATGTCTGGACAGTGCTTCCTTGGTGCACAGCTGAGAAAGACAGGCAGTTTGCATGGTAAGAATGGCAGGTTGCTGCTTATGTTTCCAACAGGATCTGCGGTTTCGGGGCCTTTAGGGGATGGTTTTGTTAGGACATGGGACTGGGATTTCAGGATATCGTTATTTTTTTGCTCCCTTAATTTCTTTCTTGAAGGGGTTACTTGTCTTCTCCACTCTTTGGTCACCCAGTTTGTGGTGTGAAGAGGTTAGTTGTCTCCTCCATTCAGTCACCCCATTTGTGACATGGGGATGCTGATCCCTACCACAGAGGTGTCGCGAGGGTTAATTAGTGTTGGCAAAACACTTTGAAATGGCTGATTGAGAAACACTGCCAAAGATGAAAGCTGAATAAGTATCTAGATAAATAAATATTCCTTTGTAGTCTTATCATTAGGGAAAACTCCCTGTGTAGCCAGGATACTGCCCAGGTCACTGAGCAGTCGTCTCCCCATTGCCTGGAGTCTTCTCAAGGGGGACTCATTTATTTAAGTATTTCACTTCAGTTTCTGCGATGTGAGCCACAATACATACCACCAAAGAGAAAAGTCTGGCAGTAACAAGCAAACACCACAGAAATACTAATGGATTGGCAGGTTTTTTCTTTTTCTGAAGCCCTTGTTCCTCTGTTTCCTGGTGAATTGTGTGGCTGCAGAACCCGGAGCATCCCAGGAGGGAGAAGGGGAAGTTGGACCCTATTCCCAAGGTTAGACACAAGGAAGGAGGAGGGCTCCTCAAGCGAGGACCCACAAGACACAGCCTGTAAGAGCTCTGCTGAAGGCAGTGCAGCCGGCTCTCTGCCTCAGTGTGGTCTCTGGTGAGCTGTCAGGAGAAGTTTTTCTGCCAGTGGGTCTCTTTGGGACCCTGTTCTCCTGCCTTTCTCCTGCCTGGGGGGAAGCAGCTTCAAGATGGTTATAGACATCCCGTGGGGAATATGTGTCTGCTCACACACTTTCTTGCAAGGTCTGTGCACGCTGCTGAGCTCCGTAGAGTGGCTGAAAGGGGGAGAAACAGTGACCATGTGGTTCTCCTCCATTTGTACTTTATTCACAGTACAAATCCCTGCATCGGCACCACAGCTCAATGAAAGATGCCAAAAGAAACAGTACTGGTGACCATATCCATCCCGTCTGATCCCAGTATGTCTCTGTTTCCCTGCAGATCTTCTCCCTTCCCAGCATCAGACCGTCGTGCAGGCCAGGCTGAACGGCCACACTCATTGACTGCTGCATGTGTGCAGCAACGCCAGGGCGTCTCGACAGCAACAGGCATGTCTCCTGTCTCCTTAGGTTATAGGGCACAAGGAAGTGATGGCCTGACAGAAAAAGGGTTACTATGGCTTGGGGTGGAACCATCCCAAACAGGGGCAAGGAGCTAGCGCAGAAGGTAAGCAGGACACCTCTCGTCAACAGCAAAGTTGTGATACCCAAGTGCCATAGACTTATGGGGTCTAACCACTGGCACTGCTCTTCACCCCCTGCTCCCTCCAGCTGAAGCTTACTTCCAGGAGATTTTATCTCACTGCAAAGTTTTCCAGCTGGAAAAATGTCCCGTAACCTTTGCATGGCCAGAACCAGCCACGAGATGGCAGCAACCTTGTATTGCCGGGGCTGGGGATTTGGCTCAGTGACCCACATTTCCCACTCCTGTCTCTCCATGCCCCTTTTACCTTATAGATGAGGTCTCCAGGCTTGACAAGCGCCAAGAAACCCTGGCTTACCCTCTGGGTTGAAGGAGAAGTGTCTCTGGAGGGGGGGTCTGCAAGAAGACCTGTGAGCTCGACTCTTACCTTTGCAAACAGGCTGATGGAGCAGGGCTCACCGAGGTCTTTGTGTCCTACCACTAGTGTGTTCCTGGGCTGTCTCATCCCAAATAAATTTGTGGCATTCTTTCAACTGATCTGATCTCAGTCTAATGGATGAAAGCTGCTAAAATCTCTGAAGGGCCATGTGGAAATGACAAGCCAGCCCGTTACCTGTCCTTTTACTGTGGGTACGCATGGGTGCTGTGTAATGACTTGGACAAAAAGCAGCAAGTGCTCAGTGATTTGTATTTCACACTCGTTGTTGCTGAGAATGCAGACTCCTTCCTGCCGAAAAGAAGAGAAAACATTCTGCAATCTTCATCTTGGGATCCTTGCCAGATCCGAGCCAGTTTCTTTTGCAATGCAAAGCTTATTTTAGTGTGTGCTGTGGTGGCAAGGACTCTTGTAGTGACTGTCAGCAGTGCTCTCCTCAGGCAACTGCACGCAGATAAGCTCTGTGCTTTACTCTAGCTCCTGAGCTAACGCAGCCAACACCATGAGGATTCAGTTGACTCAGGCTCCCTGACTTCTGGATCAGTCAGTGTGGTGACTGCTTGTTGATCAGTTGAGTGGTGGTGGTGTAGCAGAGCCTGATGCAAATGCAGTGGAGGATAGCAGAATCACAGAATAACACCATTTGGGAGGAACCTCTGGAGGTCTCTAGTCCAGCCTCCTGCTCAAAGCAGGGCTAACTTCAAAGTCCTATCAATCAGGCTGCTCAAGGCCTTGCCCAGCTGTTTTGAAAACCTCTGAGGATGGAGATTTCACAAACTCTCCAACCAATGGAGGGTGAGATCTGGGAGGCTGAGCTTGGGCTCAGTGGGGTGAGCCCCCATGGTTTGCTCTGGTAAGGATATAAATAAATTATATGGTTGCAGTTTCAAGGCCAGTTTTAAATAACCATTTAGACCTGATCCCAAACTGAAAACTGTAACTAGTTCCAGACTTCCCTCAGAGCTCGGTACATTTGGAACATAGGAGTTTGCATTTGGCCCGTTGTAAAGAGAGCCACAAAGCTTACAGCCAAGGAGACTTTCCTAACCAGGGCTATAAATCCAGACTATTTGCAGGGACAAATGACCAGGAACCTGAGGTTGCAACTTCATGATTTTGCACTAAGCTCTTAAGGCACAATTCCAGCCTTTTTCCTGGCCCTTGCTTTGTGGCAAAACTACAGCTGCTGTGACTGCACAGGAACTGATCCAACTGAAAAATACCCTGCCTGAGGAAAAGATCCTTTTTATTATGATCACCGTGATGGCTTGAGGAAGAGGGACACATGGGCTGGGGGAAGATGGAATTGCCCCTTTCGGTGACAGCCTGTGCTTTGGTCATCTTAGGGAGGTAATGAAACTGCAGCTTTGTGGTGGTAAAACAGGCTGATCCTGCAAGCCCTGCACACAGTTTCCTTCAACAGGGGTATATGGAGCAGACCAAAAAGGATTCATAAAGTTATGGGTCATGCTGATTTCTAAGAGCTGCAAAAGGAAGCACATGCTTCATGGCTCCAAACTCTTTCTGCTCATGTGGAATGTATTAAAGATAAAAACAACCCTGTTATTCACTTTGGTCCTGAGCTGTTTCAGTCCTGTCTATCTTCTTCTCCAGAGAAGCTTGTACAGGAACTATTATCTGTGATCCAAAACTGTGGCTCATATCCCCAGGGTAGCTCATGGGATCCACTTCCCCTTGCCAGAGAATGAGGCATCACTGGGTACCGGCTGCAATGGTTCAGGAACATTCGGTGCCAGACTGGCTGTTTTCTTGCAGGATCCGCCTATTTGCATTTCTATTTTAAGTATGGAGTACTGGGGCACAGTGAAGCAAAGCGACTCTGCTGATACTGTGCAGTGGGTCTTTGGTGGGACAAGCCCCAAATCCACATTCTTCTATCTCTTTAGCTGGAATCACAGACAGCACAAACACGCTCCTCACGCAACAGCAGCTTTATTACTTGGAAATGCTAGAAAGTTTCCACATCCCATTCCTATTCCTTTGCCTGCACCTGTGTGAATGCCCGCTGTTCTCCCCACCAGGATGTCAGCAGATCCTGTAGCTTGTTTTCCACTGAAATATCTCCTCTTAGGTAAATATTACATGTGGGGTTGCTTTGCCAGTGGCTTTCCTACCTGGAGTTTGTACAACAGGTCAATGCCCTGCTCGGAGATAAGAGGAATACTTGCTGTGAGTGCTGTTTGCTGCTGTGATATGCCACCCTGCTCTTCTTCCCCCATCAGCTTCTCCTTTAAAAGTTTTTAAATACTGCTTAAGTCATGGAGGTTTTAGCAAAGTGAGGGAAATTTAAGACAAGCTATTGAGTGCTTGGGCAGAGCAGGAGGACTTGTTTATTACAACAGCCATGACTTGTAAATTATTCATCTGTGTGTAATTGAAACACGCAGATCCTCAAAGGTCTTGTTACAAAGAGTGAGGTGAAGGATCAGTGAGCTTCAAGCAAAACAGGAAGGTTAACAGGTCCTGGGGAACCCTTCTCCATCCACCTGCATCTGCTCTATGATAACGCCTGTTTGCGGAAGAAAGTTGAGTTGCCAGTAAGTGAAGCAATGTACAGATATGTGTCTGTAGGAGGGAGAGGATATCTGTAAAATATCTTCCTGTGTCAGTTTTCCCTCCAGTGGGAAACACAGATTTGAAGCTCCTCGCAGTGAAACGTATACACGGTCTGTGGGCACGTACCAAGTATCAATGCACAATAGGCTCTGGCCTCTGTGAAACGGAGACGACATTTCCAAAGACCAAGAGAGATCAGAATAGCCGGCTAAGCAGAAAAGAAGCCAGCACACTTCTTCTCAGCAGTTCTGCCTCCAGACAAAACCAGACTTCAACTAATTAAAAAGACCAGATGCTAGCTGGAACATTAATTGGAACAACTACCATCTTTTGTCTGTGCTTAAGTCTGTATTCTAGCTCTCTTGTAGTACTTTTGCAGAAAGAGTTAACCCTTTAGCTGGCTTTTTATTTTTTTAGGCACAGCGTGACCTTAGAAGATAACATAATGAAACATCTATGACTAGGTTTGGATCCTTTTTTTTCAGGAGCAAACAATTCTCTGTCTAATAATGCAGAACCATCATCACAACCAGCATTCTCAGTCCTTCCTTCTCATAGTGGTGTTAGTAAAGTGATCTTGCTCGGCTTTCAGAAGCCTTGTAAGTAGTCCTGGGCACAGGGCCAGCTGCTGTTCTTCCCCATATGTATTGTATTAAAAGGACACCTCTTCTTTAACCTGTGCTCATTTGTTCCCTTCAGCCTGCGTGCCTTCTCATTAGACTTGATGTATGATCTATAGAAAGTGCAAGGAGCTCAGCTGACATCTGATATGCTTATAAATAGCCCGTCTGCCCTGCTATGGTTCTGTAGCTATCCCAACATGAGCAAACACTTGACGTATTGCGCTGTTCCTGGAACTGGGATGCTATCGAAGATTTTCCTCTAAAACATCCAAGTTTGGTCTCTGCTGGAAGCCGGGTACTTGACTGCAGGCACCACTGGTCTGTTCCAGATTGGCAGTTCCTCAGTCTTGTCCTAGTCTCCGATTCCTCCCTAAGACATGAGGCAAAAGCGTTGTTCAAGTAATGAGGCTCTTCCACTGTTCCCTGCCCTCCCCGCTCCAGTCCCCGTCACAGGCAGAGGTCCCCTCGGCACAGCTACAACCCCGGGTCCTTTCCTACTGCTTCTCTCACACACCGCCCGCAAGCTCCCCTTACTTCCTTCATTCCCACACCCCCAGTTTCTCCCTCTCCATCAGGGCCAGATCCTGTTTCCTTGGTGGGCTCACCGTCACGAGTTTAGCAATCCTTGCTGAGATTTGTCCTGTGATGCTTTCCTGGGTACCCGTGCTTCCATCTAAACACAACATACTCTGGCTTCCAGTGCACCAAAAGCAGCAAAGACAGCGATCCCCCCAGTGCAAACTCCTTCCTTCTTCCTTGATATATATCCCTTAACCCCTTTTTCTTTTGCCAACCTCCTTGAGTGATAACTATTGTCATTTCTCACCTCCCACTTGCACTGAATGAGCCTCAAATTCAGCTCCCAAAGAGATTGTCAGAGAGAAATTAATTTAGGCAGGAGATCTATGGAGGCTTAGGGGGCTGATTGGGATATTTAAGATTATCCCTGACTCATTTTCTTGCAGATCTGATGCAAGAAGTGAGTCAGATTCCTCTGACACAGTTTGACCTGATGGATGTGGCCAGCAGGCAGCTGAGCGGCAGCCTGTGGAGTTCATGTTGTTTTGCAAATGGAATAAAGTTCACTTAACACAGCGGGCAGCTGCCTATACCTGCAGTTAACTCAAAGGCCTCTCACCTGAAAACAACCTGCAGATCACTTACCCCATCACCGCTCGCAGGTGGAATTAGCTCCTGAGAGCTGCCGACAGTTGAGGAGGCAGGTATTTCTGAGAGGTGACCCTCTTTCCCAAGACAGGGCAAAGTTACCTTTCCTGTGATGCTGAGTTCATTGTGCTTGAAATGCTCACAGTCCTCAGCCCCTTTTGGGCAGCCGGGACTCTGTCCAAAAAAGCTTTCTCCCTCCTCTGGGCTTTCTCTCTTAGCACTGCTACCAATACTAGTCTTAACGCAATTTTGCATTTTTGGGCTGCTTTCTTTTTCTAGGTGTGCGTGCTGTCATTACTTAAATGACATCCATTTCCCATGGGTCCCTTCAGCCTATAAGAAAATTCCTCTTTCCCCCAGCTCAGCTGCAGGCAGGTGTCTCCTGAGGCTGGTGGCTTAGGTAAGTCGCTCCTTCTGACTCAGTTCTCGTTGCGCTGAGCTCTCATTGCCTGGCTTCCTTCTGGATGCATCTTGTTGACTGCTGACAGCCACAGGTCAATGGCTTGCACACTGACAGATGTCTGATTTTTAGACATTTAGCGGTTAGGAGATGAAGTTCATGGAAATTTGCCTCCTCATGTTTATCTCCTGTGTTCTGCCAGCATCACCCCTTATCAGCACCCACTCCAGTTTCACCACCCTCCAAGTGTCTGTGGTGCTTTGCTGTCTGCCCTCTTTTCCCTCTCTGCCAGGTTCTGGTTCAGACTTTGCCCATTTTCTTGCAACAGGAGATGAAATACTACAGCTTCTGCAGCCCATCCCCACCTCTGCGGGGCAGCTCCCTCCACCCTGGGTACGGTGCTCCCCTGGGGCAGCCGTTCCCTTGCGGTCTCCGAGAGGGGTGTTTGTAGCTGAGCTGTCTGGAGAGAGCATCAGCGTTGCTGCATTTGGGCTGGGGGCAGGTTTTATGATTGCTTCTTGAGTTGTTCTTTGTAGTTGCTCACTCTACCTGTATGCCCCAGAGATGTAAGGTATATCCTGACCCCAGCCAAAAGGGGAAAGCCTGCGGAAAAAGGGAGCAGCAGTGCTCAGAGCCTCTGGTGGGAGTTTCTTTCGGGTATGGCAGCAATCTCACTCTGCTGAATGCAGGCTTGTGCCAGGTTAAGCCACCACCCTTGAATGCCTTCTCTGTTCTTGTTCCAATGCAGCTTCTAAATTAGAAACCCTACCACCTGCATATGATATGAGCAGGGATTTTGCAACACTGGGAGGCTGAGTCAGGCATAGGGACAAGAGCCATTTCTGCTGCTGAAAGGCTCGGTTGCATTCAGGTGCCCACTGCAATGGTTCCCTTCTTACCCCATCTCCCCAGGGGTTGTGCAATGTTGGCAAACCCGCTCGTCAGCCCAGTGTCTGAGGACCAGCCATCCCAGCACCGACCGCTCTGTGGGGCCCCAGGTGCTGGCTGGCTCAGCAGGGACTCTGCTCGTTGCCTGCCCATGGCTTTTTCCCCTGTCAGCAAGAGCATGTCCAAGGTAAATTACCTCTTTTTGGAACAGCTTTTGTTTGAGCTCAGATTGGCAGCCTCTGTCTTACTGTGAACCTCTTTGATATAGCAGCAGGACACCATCCAGGTATGGAAAACAGGCTGAAAATTCTCGCTGTGCTGTACCCTCTCCAATGGCCTGCCACACGTGTGTGTTACATGGATGAAAATTTGCTGCTCCCAATTTCCCTAGACTGTACCCTGAAGGGGTACAGCCCCTTTTGCCAGTTCCCGCTTTTTTCAGCTTCCCAGACAAAATCTAATGGAGCTTGTTAAGGCTGTTCAGATCAGAGGTGGCTGTGGGAAAGGGTCTGTAAAATAGGAGTGTTTAGATTTCTGTTATCATCATATTTAGTTTCCTGTAGACCTTTCAGTGCTTTCTGAGGCTGGCCTATGGCTAAACATTTCTCAAGGACTAGTTAAAAGACTCTAGTTTATTTTCTTGATGCTTTTTCTAGCATCTTGTAAATCATCTGCCTTTGGCACTGTTAAATGGTGAAACAAGGAGTTTTACTACTACAATATATGTATGTTTTGTTACAGCACAAGTACCGGAGCCCAGTTCCTAACTGAAGGTCTCTTACGTTGTTCTAAGTTGCCCTGTTCGAATATATAGCATTGCTCTGGGATAAGCCCAGCGAAACCTCCAGCAGTTTGCCTGACTTACCTTCCACTCCCTGTACATGGTGTTAAACCCAGGACTTTGTGCTATGCTCATCCTGGCTCACAGCTTGATCTCTTTTCAGATGGTAAATCCTGCAACTCCATCCCGCCCCTTGAAGCAGCCCGTGTGGCTCAGCAGGCACATGGACTTAAAGGCAGCCAAAGGCAGCTCCTGGCACATTTGTGTCTCAAAAGTGGGGATGAGGGAGGAGGAGGAAGTTGCAGCAATTGAGCTGACAAAGTTTTCTTGTCTCCTGTCTGGGTCTCAGTGGGCTCCAAAAGAAGGTTGAGAAGTGCCAAGTCCTTAGGCTGGCCCTGTCCCACACAGAGGCTGCCTTCCAGTGTGGCTCAGGAGCCTCTGCTCAAGGTGACTTTTTTTCAGCATTTTTATTCCTTCCTGCACCTCTTGCTCTGGGTTGCTGAAGCTTTTCTGCTGGCTTTTATTTTTGTGAGGACTCATCTCACCCATTGGGCTCTGATAGCTGGGCCACCTTCCCATCCCCTGTTTCCAGAAAAACCGTGCTACAGCTGAGCCTTACCCGGGACACCCGGACACGATCCGGCTCTGCCCTGGCAGGCTGCCGCTCCACAGGCAGCTGAACTCAGCCCTTTCTGGGAAAACTTTTGCAGACTCTCATTCTCTTTCTGCAAAGTCTCCGTCTCTCTCGATTCTTTGGTCCATCTTTGAGCCCAGGGGCCCCTCCGTTGCTCATCTTCTGTTGTTTCAACAGAAATGCTAGCCCTCGGTGTTCTTCCTGGAGGTGACATCCCACACCTGAGTCCAGCGTTGAACCGTTTGCCCCAAGCAGCCAGCCAACCCGCCTGGGAGCCCTCGGGGCTCTCTCTGTTCCTGCCTGTCTCCAGCTCCTTTGGCTGCCGCAGAGCCTCTCTGCATTGTGTGCTCTGATTTCTCTCCCTCCCATCACCCCCCAAAACATCACTGTCTTTTGGCTTTCCCATGAACTTTCCTCGATTCTCTTTTACCCCAGAGAAGACCTGAGCATCTCCATGTGCTCATGCTGACCAATAGGCCCCTGGGATTTTGGTAGCCTTTATTTCTCTTGCCCAAGCCCGTTTGTACTAGGCAGTGCCCAAACAAAATGAAAAGATCCAAGGATTGTTCAGACTGTCTCCTCCACCCCATGCAAACAGCCCCGCTTGTGAGGGCAGACAGGTCTTTTGTCCGTCATTTTGCTGCTGTGCAGTGATGTCCCCTCTATTTTAAAATGTTTTCACCTGAAAGCAAATTATTAAACAACTTTTTGAGTAGATTTGCACCGATTTCATTGTCAAACTCTTGCCGTTTTTACACATTGAAGGCCCGATCCTGGTGGTGCTGAGCCAATTTGGTGCGAGGCACGGCTATGCCCAATTCCTCAGTAAAGTCTGTTTCGGCATTGCGCAACGCGTCCGTTCTCCAGGGGGTTCATGTGCAATCTGTGATCGGGACAGACATCTGAGCTTGATCCCGCTGGAATGACGTCAAAGGTTGCAATATTGTACCTCTTCCCGGCGCTGGCAGAGCCTAGTCTGGCGATGTGCTGCTGCAGCGGCTGCAGCTGTGCTGGAAACTGCGCGGCTGCTGCCGGTTCGACCCGCGCAGCGCAATTAATAGCTTACCAAATGGCAACACGGGTGGCCCGTGTTGCTTTGCACGGTGGAGATGTGCTTGCGGACCTGGCTCTTCCCTGCAAATTCCTGCTGCTCCAGAAACCTCTGGCTGAAAGCAAATGGAAGTTGCTTTTAAAAGGAACATCCTCTGATGTTGACCTGTGAGCAGATAAAACTCCAGCAAACTCACAGCCTTTACCGTGCTTGGGACTCAGGCTGGCACAAGCAAACGCCATTTATCACGGGGCTGCAGCAGGCAGCACAAGAGAGGGTGCCAGTAAATCGCTGGCTGTGGTTTGGCGTTCATCTCCGTGGCGCTGATTAAGAAAATAAGAGTGTATTATCTATAAGCAGCTATTTTGAACACTTGCTGCTGCGGTCTGCTGAAGGCAACAGCGACAGTTAAAGCAGCAGCCTCAGCTCGCACCCAACCGGCCGCGGTGAAATGAGGGTGACAGATGATACGCTGCTACACCTGACTGTTTGCAGTAGGGAAGGTTTCCCAGTGCCGCAGGGAGGGAAGAGACTGGCAGATCCTTGGGGCAGTGCAGACCCACTTGCCCGTGCCCCGAGGCACCCCGGCCTGCTGCACTCCCCAGAGGCTACGGCAGGGCAGGAGAGTTGTGAAACGCTCAGCAGGACGTGATTCATGGAGACCTCTTGGCATCATTACAAGCATTGCCTGCGCCTCACCGGCCCTTCGCCGGACCTACCCGCTGGTAAGGCGGCTGCTGACATTTCACATCTGCCAGACCCAGTTTGAAGTGGGCTGATTCCAGCCCTAGATCAGTGAAATGATGTTTCTGATTCGGTCGGCTGTGCGCTGGCCCAAGGTCCAGTCCATTTTGACAGCTCTGCACATAGGTCGAGGGGAAGGAAGGCATGTTTGACTGTTTCAATTTTCATATGAATGGTCAGGCAGTTCCTAGGTTCTTCTTAAAAAGGTGCTGACAGAATAAGAACGGCTCCCAAGTTTTGATTTTGGAAATACTGGGATTTTCCAAGTTGTAAATCCAGCAGGAAGAATTCCAGCATGCCTGTGGCTGTGCACAGCGTCCTCTCCTTTAGGCAGCTCAGCGCTGTGCAGTGGTAGCTACTCCCTGGGCGCTGCCGCACGTGGTGAATGCCCAGGGAACGTAAAAAAAAGATGATCTGTAATGTTAGCAGGAACATTTTTGATGGCTCATTAAGTGAAGAAACTAAGATGTAGAAAACTGTATTAAAAAAAAAATCACTAGGTTTACAAAATGGGAGAGACTGTTTTTTAACATGTAGGAGCAGAGGTATCTTTAAAAAATTTGTAATTTTGAGCTGGAAATAGGACTGAGACAAGTCTTGAAAGTAAATATTTAATTACCGGATCAATTTTGATAAAGACCCAGAGTTTGCAATTGATTTCTCTAGCCTCTGCTGAGCCTACCAGTGAAATTCCTGGGTAGTACTGGTGTTGCTGTGCATCCCATCAGCAACTAACTTACACTTGTGATTATAATTAATTTTGCATGCTAAAAGTGAAAAACTTAACACCCCAGAACCAACATCCTTTCTGTCTTCTCTGATAGTGATAGCTATCTTATTTCTGGGTGTAAAAGCAAAATTAGTTTTCTTGACTGGTCATGCTAGTGAGGTTGTGAGAAGGGCTGGCATGACAATACTTTGGTCTTTGCAGAGCAGAAATTAGCCAGTATTTACCTTAGCAGCTGTGATACTTAGACAAGAATTCCAAAGAGACTTACAATAATGAACTTACAGCTAATTGACAAGTTTGCATGATCAATGCTTAACTGCAATAAGACAGTTGACACTTGTTGATTGACAGGAGCCGTAGTGCTATCTAGAGAAGCCCTACTGCCTGCATTAGTTAACAGGATGTTCACAATTAAATGCAAGCTTAACGAAAAAAAAAAAGGAGGGAAAAAAAAAAAAGGAGGGGGGAAAAAAAAAGTCCAGATCTAAATGTTGTCCAAGCATTGGGGTAAATCAGCTTTAGAGCTGAGGGCAGTTGCTGCACTGTGCCTCTGCAGCAGACAGATCCCAAGTCCACTTGGTCAAATACTGGGTGATGTGCAGACGTTTAGAGGCATCTTTTCTCTAGGAAAAAATGAATTAGCATGTAATTAAGTAGAGGTTATGGAAGAATGAAATCGTTAAATAAGATGTGATCTTCTCTCCCATTCAGTGATGACAAGTTCTTCTCATAGGCGCTGCCATATTCCCTGTGCCATTGGCACAATTCAGGCACCCTGAAAAAAAGGCTTTGTCGTCATCTTTTTTCTACATATTCTTCACCAGACAATTGAAGTGCATTTTATGAACATCAGTTTGTTCAGTATTGTACAATGTCAAGATTATTATACTTAGGGAACAGGTGGAGAAACTGAAGAAGAAGGAGATGAGGTGAGTCACTTCTGGCCATATAGATAATTAAATAATAGCAGAATTGGGAAAGGACATGGTTTCCTCTCAAGCAGTGTTTGTGGGAAAAAAAAAATGCCAGTAATCTGAATTTAGCTCTCTGTTTTTTCTTGTGACACCAGTAGGGGTGAATATTTTGCTCCCAAACACCTACAGAATAAGAAAATGTGTATCTTTAGATCACAGGATATAAGACTAAATTTCCCCCAAACTTTTTGACAAGTCCAAGGCTGGTGTGAATGAAAGCACTTGCTATGATGACATATGTATTTTGAGGAAGAATAATCCAGGTCTGAATCAGTGTTTTCTTCATTGCTTACATTGCTACTAAGGATTCATTAGATGAGAAAATAGAAGATTACATCACAATGGATAATTTTTTAAAATGAGCAATCAATTTGTTTGGGGGGTTTTTTGTTTGTGTATTTGTTTTTAATTATTCTGCTGAGAATATCTGCCCTGTGACAAGCAAAGCAGTCAGCTCTCAACAGGACTGAAATAAATCTCAGCCCAGGGCAATGCAAATTGGGAAGAAGCTCCAGAGAGTGGTGCTATTTGAAATAAATTGAGGAATCATTTTGAAAGCTTGCATGGAAGAACAGAGTTTTGCCAACTATTACAATTGGACTTCAGAGTAACTGCTGAGTGGGTAATTAGTCCCTCAGGAACACGGGAGTCTGGACAAATGTAAGACAGAACAAGAGGGGAAAAAAGTGTATGAAGAATTAACTTTAGAAAACAAGCTAGAACATTAGTCACAGGAGGGATATAACTCAACTTTCATTTAATGTTTATTTCTGTGATGAACAGATACGTTGTTCTTAACCCCTGTACCGAAGCAGGAAATAGCAACCCTCTCTCTTTTTAAGGCAGCTGGAACTGCTTTATTGAAGTTCATCTCTTTGATAAGAGGGTGAAGGAGAGGGTAAAGAAATGCAGGGAACATACTGCAAACCCAGCAAACAGGACTTATACTTGCGTGAAGTAGGGAAAGAAACCAGCTGTGGAACTGGTTGAGATATTATGTAGTGTCTGTTGTGGTCTTCAGCGACTCCCCCATCATGAAGACAGAGCAATTAGCCAAGGTTTAAAAGATAATGCCCCCCCAACATTTGCTCACAGCCTGCCTACAACTCACAGTCTCATTTTCCCCTGTTCTGAGCAGCACCCCAGCTGCAAGGAGATGATTCACCTACCCAACATGTTGGAGGACTTTGGCATACCTCTTTGCTGGGTTTACAAAGACTTGATGAAGTACAACTGTAAAGAAAATTCGAAGCATGTGAGACACTTTTGAGGTTATATAGTGCACATGCGGTTCGTCCTGCTCTTCCAGAGCTCCTGATTCATAGTCCTGTGCTGTAACTATTGAACTATAGACTTATTTGTAGAGTTTCTACACTTGGGTTTTGTGGTTCATTGCTCCCATTATTATCTTAACAGCAGCAATTTGCTAACCACTCCTCTTTGTAGAACAGGACTAGTATTGCTTTGGATGTTTGGCGTTTAGAAAAAAGAAGAAAGTAATTCACATGACTCTGGAGAAGAAGGAAGCTTCGCAAAAACGTCTAATATATTCAGGTATGAATCTATGTAAATGGGTCATATTCACTGAACTGTGTGTCTAGGGGTTTAGCAGTAACATCACAGCTGAAGGTTCAAGACCAGACCCCCAGACCTGGATCTTGCCAATTTTGAGGACTTAGTACTTTGGTGCTGTCTCTACTCTATAACCTCCAAAGAGATTGAGTCAACCTCCTTGCTGGGCTCTCACCATATCGTTGGCCAAGTGACGGGGTCCCACTTGCCTGTTCTGCACCAGTACCCCCAGGAGCACTGTCTGTTGGTGCCGCAGTGTTGCATTTCTGACCTGGTGATGCTCTGCCGTGACCTGAGCGAAGGTTACTGGTGTTTTCATGTAGGCTCTGTGTTTATTATTTAGGGTGAGCGAGAGGCTCTGGATTCCATCAGTTGGGTCATCTTCTCTGTTTCCCAATTCAATGCAAAAGGCCAGACAGGCAGGCAGCGCTTCCTTGAAAACATTCATATTCTCTTGAGAGGTGTGCCAGTTTCTGGCAGACGTGGTGTCGGCAACGCACGATGAACGCAACACGGTCATAGTTGTTCATTCATGTAAACATTGTCTTCAAAATCGCCATCTCCTCTCACCACCTTGAGCTACTTCCCTGGAGTGCTCAGCACAAGGATCCTGCACAAACACACCCAGCTCTGGCGTATTCCTTCCAGGAGAGGGCAGGGGAATACAGTTTATTGCAGATCCACTCCTGAACTGGTGCCAACATTCGTCATGTCCCAGATCTTCCTGTACGTCTTCCAGCCTATTTTGCTTTCCTAAACTTGGATGAGCAGAGGTAGATGCTCAGTCTCCTCGAAGTGAGTCAGTGGGTTTTGTCACATTTACAGACCTGCCTGTCCCTGAGTCATCTTCAGGAGAGATAGCCTGGACTAGGCTGTTCCCCTTGCTCTTGAACCTCTCACAATGAGCCTTATGTGTCACATGGAAGGCATCGGCTTCTGTGCAGCTTCAGGACCAGGGTTTAAAGAGCGGAGCTCCAGCTCTTCTGCTTCATCTCACCATCAAGCCAGGGGAGGCAGTGATGGGACAGCCTGTCTGTCACACACTCAGCACACCCATATCCTTGCAGAAGGTGGTCTGATTCCCCCAGACATTCATAACGTTGACAGATGTAGCTCTGCTTGTGGCTGGTTTTGCCAATAGATTAAAATGCAGGGGTTGTGCACGGAAACCCGAGGCTGGAGCTGGACCTGGTTAAAGATGGCCTAGAGAAATACCACCCAGAAAGTCAGCTGACATTTTCTCTCTGAGTATCTTAATGAACTGAAAGCTTGGGAGAAAATCAGAAACTCCCCCCGGCTCCCCACTGTCTCTAATAGTCCAAAGGGTATTAACATAAAAAGTCCTAAAATTAGTTTCTTCAAACTTATAACCCCCTAGACCTGTGACTCTGACTTGAAAAGACAACATCATTTCCAAGCTAGTGAAGGAAAGAAAAATAAATAAATCAATAAACTGTTGGCCCTGCAGCACAGATGCCCTTGCAAGGCCAAAGAAATTAAGTCCTGAGATTGTTGTTGCCGTTTCCACCTTGTCCTGCAGAACCACAGTCAGGGATAAACATATTCTTTGTGTCAATATTTCTGTAGTACCGAGAGAACTTGCAGTCCTTATCTGTGAGTGTCAAGGACTGCAAAGTTAAAGTGATCATAATGTTATTGGAGAGTCTGACAGGCTTTTTTATTCCCTCTGTGACCATGTAACTGTTCTGGTGCTGAAAGCTGCAGCCCAGCGGAGCTTGGCCGGACACGGCCATCGGCTTTGTGGCACACAGAAGGAGGCTAATTAAAAAAAAATAAATCCCAAAATAGAATTTGAAGTTCCTTTCATTTTTTTCTTTGCCTAATTACTTTAGCTTCTTTCATTAGAAAAGAGCAGCCTTGATTCGTAAATCACATGGAAATGTGCAAGTAATCAATTCAGCCTGACTAACCCTTGTTTTGCCAAGTGGCCGGCTGGCTCATCAGATTACTAATAGTTTGCTGCTGCAGTAAATGGGGAATAGCAGGGGCTGGAGCAGAAATACCACAGGTGACCTCTAAAGACAGCAAAGCACTTACCCTGTGCAGCACAATCCGTCTTTTTGCCCATCCATGAAGTTCAAACAGTTTCCCTTCCAGTGCCCTAGAGCAGTGCTATTATTATCTCCAGGGAAATTTTAAAAGGCTTGAATGCCGAGGTTTATTTGCCTTTCCTGACTGGATCTTTAACACGCAGCTGCCAGACAAAAGCCAATGAAAAGGACCTTAACTTTACATTAGCCCCAGTGTTTGATTGGGCTGTAGGAATGCTAGAAAGATTTTCTGAGCAGGGGAACCAGTTTGACTGAAGTTGTCTCCCGAAAGGTGGCAAAAGAGAGAATGGAAAATCCCCGAGCAAGATCAAGGGACAGAGGTAATAATAGATTTTAAAAGGACTTTGTGAAGAGATGAACAGAAGGAAGGAAATCTCTTAGCAATGCGCAAAAAAGGATGGGGCAGGGGAAAAGACAAATGTATTTCATAGCAGGGAGCAGGGGCTCAGTTTTGCTGCAGTACCAAATGAAGGATGCTGAAACAAGACATCGGTCACGACAGCACAAAAACTCATCCCCAAAAGCCTGTCCCAGCCCAACAGTCATTCCTGGTTCTCATGAAAAGTTGGCAGCCAAAAGTGATCGGAAGTCATCATATTTGTCTAGATCTGTGCATTTCTCCTGCTGTTAACAAAGGTTCCTACTGTTTCCAAAACCTTGAGCAAAACTTAGATGTGTGTCAATTTGCTTTCACTGTCACGGAGCTCTGAAGAATTAAGCAGTAAATCAGTTCACAGCTTGAGAAGTGCATTCAGATATCACAGAGGGATGGAGAAGTGGCTGAGTCAGCCCAGAGGCTGGCACCTGCCACTGTAGCTTGTAATTCTCGATTTTGGGTTTAAGCCCCAAAGTGTGCCTGTGGACCCCAAAACCCGAGGCCCTCCCTCCCCGCAGCCTCATGGGTAAAACAATGTGATCACCCTGGGAAAGAAAATTTCTCAGATAAAATCTCTGCTCAGAAAAGGTGCCGTAGAGGATGAAGCTGTGAACACGTTTCACCAAGGACAGCCCCAGATCGGGGCTCCAAGTGACAGTGACTTTTGCTTTTTTTCTCATTATTCTCTGTTGTACAATGACGGGTTTGTGCTGAAATAAGAGATCAGAACTTGTGCTATCGTATATCCTGTTTGTTTGTTTTTAATGTGTTGTTTGTCTCTGTCTAGAAGTTTTGTCTGGGCAGAAAAAGAGGACTTTGGATATTTGTCCAGGGTGTCCTGATGTCCAATAGCCTGGTCAGGGCAGTAATTTCTACAAGAGTGCTGGACACCCAGAAATGCCTCAGGTGCAGTCACTGAACATATGCAGAAGGGCTTTGCTGAAGTTTCCGAGTGCAGCTGATCCTATGTGCACGGCAAAGGGGATCTGGACAGACGCAAAAAATTTGATGCATCCAGAACTTGTCACATAGTGCGTGAGTGAGCTCTGGTCAGGGGTTATTCCCGGATGCTCTGCATTCGCTTCCCAGGCACTGTGCGCTGCCTGCCTGCGTTTTTAATATTTTTTTCCAGGGAAATCTCAGGGAGAAATACAGAAGCCTTAGTTACACTTGCCTGATTGTTTCCATTGCATTTCACCTCCCAGTGACCACTGTTGCCTTATATTGGTAAGATGCTCTGTAAGGTTCTTCAGATGCGAAAAAGCATCGGATCCCTGCTCCATCGCAGCGCGCAGCCGCACAAGGGCTGGTGCCGGCACAAGGGAAAATGGCTGGGCATCTCCTCCGGCAGCAGCACGTGTTCGGATCTGCTTGAGCCCACTGAAAACATCTCACCTTCGTATCGCTAGCTTCAGCAACAGCTAACGGCGCAGTTCGGTAGCTGTGTAGTGGGCAACGCACCCAGCTGTGAGTGGTACTTTTAGGGGAGTGGAAGGGTTGTGGGCCTAGTGAAATGGATGAAACTTGAGAAGCGGAACTGAGACACACACCATTTTATTTCCACGTAAGGTAAATATGGTATTTCACTACCCCTCCAGCAATTTAGAGAAAGCTGGGAACTACTGTAACTAAAATATAAAGAAATTGTCTTTTGCACATGGAAAAAACAAAATTTAGAGAAACGTCTAATGTGTCCCAATGCATACATAGGTTATAATAATAAAATTAAGATGCTAAATTTTGGTTGTTTTCATGGTAATAAACGGTAATCATAAGGGAATTTCATATCTGTACAGCCGACAATTCAAATTCCTTTTAAGTCCAGTCTTGAGGGCTTGGGATTTTAGCTGTATCTACATCTCATGTGCTTTGCATTGCGTCAAGCTAAACTTCACCTACTTGGGGAACAAAGGGTTTTTAATTGAGAGAAAACAGTAAAGCAAGGTTTGCCAAAAATCTATTTTGGGCAAAAATACTTAAGACCAGCGTTTTTACCAATGTAATGCTTTTTACATCAGTGAAGTTACACTAATGCAGAATTTGGCCCTGATGTATTTATATAAATATAGTATCTAGGAATCTGATGAGCGTGTATTTATGCATTATTCATTGAGATAACGTGGAGAGGAAGAGCGAGGTCTGTGCATGAGAGCAGAGCCCGGAGCACCCCCGGGTCCTTTGGTGACACCCACGGGGGTGAGGCAGCACCCGTGGGGTCACCTCTGCGCTGCTGCTGGCTGGGCCACGGCTGCCGTGACTTGTCGAGGCTGAACGTCCTCTTGGGAAGAGACCGGTTTACGTTTGCCAAACTGTGAAACGTGTTACTGGCAATTCTGAAGCAATGCAGGCGGAGGAGGTTTTTGCCGGTTTAAGGCATTGAGCTGGAGTTGAGAAGAGAAGATACTGCGGCTTGGCTCTGCCACAGATGTTTGGTTCAAGCCTCTGTGCCTCAGTTTCCCCGTAAAGTCACAAGACGAGAGGGTAACGCTTCACTTTTCCTGCAGGACAGCGGGGCCCACAGTCCTGCAGTGGGCGAGGAGGGATGGTGCTCCGTCCCACGTAGCCCTCGAAAAGGTGCGCGGACCTGCTGTCCCACGCCTGCGTTCTGGTACCCCAGGCTGCACCTTCCCAAGGATGCGAAAAATTTGAAGAACCACCGGTTGAGCGGAAAAACTGCCTGCTGCTGCAGCCGGCAGCCTGCGAGCTTCCTCAGCCGGGCTTCCCCTCTGCAGGGGTTAAACGCGGATCCTGCTCCATGCCGAGAGCGTGTGTGTATATACGTAAACAAATCAGTATGTGTAGCCATATGAAAGCCTAGAAGTGGCTGTAATAACACTGGGGGGGGACCCCCGACCCCAGTGCTTTCCCGCACGCTGGAAATCACCCCCCCGCGCTCCAGCGGCCGGGCGGGAAAGGGGCAGGGGAGCGTGAGGGGGTGCAGCGCCCCCCCCCAGCGACCCCCTCACCGCCGGGAGCCCCTCGCCCGCTTCACTCCCAGGACCCCGCAGCCCCTCCGCGGGCTTCCCGGGGGGGGCTCGCCCTCCGGTCCCGGCTCCTTCCCGCAGGACCCCCCCCCCCCCCGGGGGCTCGCCCACGTCCTAGACCCTGCCGGGTTCCCCGCCCCCGGGGGAGGGGGGGGGGGCCGGGCCGGGCGGTGCCGCGGCTCCCATTGAGGTCGGTGCCGGGCCGGCCCCCGCCGCGGCGGGGGCCCAATGGGGAGGACGGACGCGGTCGAGCCTCTCCCGGGCCTCCCCCCCCCCCCGCCGCCGCCGCCGGTCGGCCGTCATGTGAGGGGGGATATAGTACTACGGGAGCGGGGCCGCGCTCCGCAGCCGCGCAGCCGCCTCCCGGGGGAGCTGCGCCCGCTCTGCCGCCGCTCCGCGCTGCCCGGCTTCAGCGCCGGGGCTCCCGCTGGTTCTCGGGAAAAGGGGGGGGGTGGGGGGGTGTCTTCGGCGCGGTGGTGGGTTGTTTTGCGGGTTTTATTCCCCGTGCGTTGGCTTTTTTTGCCGTTTGGCTTTTTGTTCCGGTTTTTTTTTTTGTGCGATTGGGGTGGGTTTTTCTGTTTTGTTTTCGCTGTTGTTTGCGCGTTCTTCTGAGCGTTTTTGGCATTTCCCCCCCCGTCCCCGCACACACCCCCCCCCCCCGTCCCCGGCTCGCAGAGGAGTTCAGGTAAGGGGGTGCGCGGGGCGCGGAGGTTTGCGCGGGTGCGCGTCCCGCCGGCGGTGCCCCCCGCACCCGGCTGCCGCAGCACCGGGACCCGGGGGGGGGGGGGATTTGAGGGGGGGCTGGTGGTGTTTGTGCCGCTGCTGCGCGGTCGCGGGGGGGGTGGAAGGTTAAATCCCCTCACACGCCCCCCCCCCGCGCGGTGCAGCAGGGGGGTGCCGGGCTGCGGGCGGGGGGGGGGGGGGCTGTTTTTTGGCTGGAGCTGTGTGTCGTGGTGTGACAGGCGGGGGGGGGGGGGGGGCGAGCTCGGGCCCCTAAAGCCTCCTGAAAAGGGATGAAGGAAGCAAGAAGACAATTAAAATAAAGAATAATTTAAAAAAAAACAAAACACACACCACCACCCCCCCAACCAAAAACCAAACAAGCGAACGCTTTGCAGCCGTGGAAACCCGGCTGTGTTTGTGCTGGGGGGGGGGAATTGGTTTTGGTTTTTTTTTTCTTTCCCTGCCCGGGCGGCTCATACCGCGCGTTATTTCGGTCAGCCCGGGGGGGGTCGCCGCCAGCGCCCGCTGCAGCTAAAGTGCTTCCTCTTGTAGAAGACCAAAGTTTGGCGGTGGAGGGGGGGCTGTTTCCAGAAAATAAGGCTTTGGGAACGTTTCTGCAGCTTCCCGGAGGTGGTGGGTTTGGGAACAAAAAAAACAAACGGGGAGACGCTAAACAACCCCCCTCCTTCCCCCCCCCGGTCCGGGCAGCAGTGCAGCCCCCTTGCAGAAGGGATGAGAGCAAATGGGTTTCCTTTTGGCTGCTTTTTTTTTTTATTATTATATATATTTTTCTAGGTGTTCGTCCCCCCCCCCCCCCCCCCCCCGCATTTCTAGGTTAATTTCTTGGAAATGCTGGGCCTGGTTTATGGCTCTGTCTGTGGAGCAGGAGTCAGCCTGAACAGATTTAAAATTTTCTAGGGAACAAGAGAAAACCCTAAAGAGATTAATCCTAAACTAGAAAAAGCTGTAGCAGTATATACATAGGAAATATCTGTCAGTGTATCTGAACCCATGTACCGCTGTGCGATCAGTTGCACTGGACTGACCATCCAGAAATGACAGGCTGGGAAATATGTCCCCATGTTCCAGCAAGTTCCCGGTACTTAATGTTTTAATGTTACTCTGAGTCAGAATATGCCTTCTCTGTTTTGGGGTTTTTTTTTTCTTTTTTTTTTTTTTTAAGCTGGTGATTAGATGGACAGGTTTTAAACAGAACAACATGTTTCTGGCAGAAAGGACATCATAACAATCCAGGGAACTCTTAAAAGTTGGAGACGGTCGTGCTGCTGTGTGCTGTTGAACAGCTGCTGTATTTCACTCCAGAAGTGGCTGGTTTTCAGTGGCTCAGGCACTGAGGTCCCTCTATAAATGCTTACATTTCTAATGTGTTTTCAGGGCTCCTAGAGATGAAAGTGCTTTATGTAAACAGCATCGTTAGTTTTCATAGCTTGTGCAGCCGTGGCTTTTTGTTTTGTTTTTTAATCTTCTGGTTTTGGCTGTGTCTTCAGGCAAAGTAGGGATGAAAGCCTTTTGGTTGTTACTCTGTCCTTTAGGATAAAATATGGCCCGGGCCCGATCCTGCATTCCAGGCATTCCCCAAAATCTTCTTGGCTGTTCTGCAAGTTTTGAGAGTGCACAGAAAGTACTCTGGCCCGTAATGTGCCTGGATCTATTTGCCTCTGACAGTCAGTCCCCTCTCTTCTTAAAATGACTCTCATTACACCAAGTGACATTGCTCCTTGTCAAAAGAGATGGGGAAATAAGTGTGCTGGCTGTTTTCTGCTGAGGTATGTTTCTCACAGCAGCTGCTAGGGGTTTGTTGGGTTTTTTTTTCCCCTCCTTTAAGCTCTTATTCAAGTTAGGGTTTAGTTCTATTCCCAGTGAAATATATGGATATTTTGATATGTGGCTTCCTAGTTCTCACAGGCATTTAAACAAAACTTGAACTTTTTTTTTTTTTTAAAAAAGAACTTCACTAGCCACTTTTGGTCTTTCCCCGCATGTGGAGCACGCCAGCTTTTCTTAGAAAAAAACCATGTTGCAGTCCAGATTTCACTCACAGCACCGTTCTTCAGAAGTTCAAGCTGGAACAATGCAGACATGGGAGGGAGGATCAGAAACCATCTGAGGGCAAGTCCTCCTTTCTGCCCCACATTTCACAAGGCAGTCACTGGGTTTTGGTGCAAGATAGAAACAAGCTATTTGGGTAAATTCTTACTGGAAGCCATACAAACTTCTTGGAAGCAGATTGTGTTTTCTGTTTCAAAACTGGGAATAGCTCAGCTCTGGGACTTCTGCTGGAGGAACTTTCCATCAATGCAGAGATTTAAAACAAAAAAAAGTCCGGTGTCTTAGAAATAGTTCAGCTCTTCTGTCTCTTCGCTTTTACTATAAGAAATGATTATAGGCTAAGGTCACAAAACAGAGCCACTAACCTCTGTTTGAACTTCCTCGTGTTCGGCACATGTGGGTATTTCATTATCGGTTCGGAGGCATAGCTGACTGACAGGCTGTGCATACCAGGAAAATGTGCAATCTTACTTTTAAGTCTTTCTTTCAACCTCCCCTACTTCCTCCATGTGCGTATGGAGGAGGAAGCTGTATCTTTAAGAAATACATTTTTTTTCCCCGTTTCCTCTGAAATATTAATAGCTGCTGCCAATGGGATGGAGCTCTTTAAGGGTGTTGTGTAAAATATCTCACTCTGCGTTCACTGCAGCGCTGAGCACATAGACGTCTTTTTATTTTTCTCCAGAGAAGGCAAAGACAGGGCAAATTTTGGAGATTGGGCAGCAAGGATGCTCTGCAATAATAACAGTAACAACCATTCCGTTCCCTGCACAAAACTGGGAGCTATTGACTATTCATGGCAAAGCGTCCGAAGCGCAGCAGCAGAGCCTGTGGAAAATGACAGCGTGTAACAAGATTGACTGGCATTTCCTTCGCGCTGGGTCACATGCCTCCTAATTCACACACACACAAAACCTCATAGGCTGATCAAATGACTTCTATCTCTGCAGTCCACATACCTTCCACAGAAAGAGTTGTTTTATTATGCACATACACAGCTCTGTTTTCAATCAGTCACCTTGAGCGAATGACTGAGGGCCACTGTTTGCTCCGTCCGGAGGTCTCTGCGTTTGCTCTCTAAGAGGCATAGTCTCCATCCGTAAGCAATTTATTTTTTTTCCTCTGGGGGGGGAAAAAAAAAAGAAAACAAATACATAGATGCCCTTCCTGCCTTCCCCTCCCCAGAAACCTTTCTAGGAAGTTTGCTTGGCTTAACTGGCAACGCGCAGGACGGTCACCACTGTCGGTGAGCGTTGCGGTGGGCTGCGCTGGGAAGGATGGATTTTGCCCTCGTGCCTCTGTGGGGTTGCAGCGGGACTATGGCTCATCTGAGTAGGAGCTTGCGGGATGCTGCCCGCTCGCTGCCTTAACACCGAGGGGGGAGACTGGGAGCACAGCTGCCCGCCGTGGGTCACGGCAGATTGAGATGCCGGGGGTCTGTACGAGCCCTCCCAGTTTAGCAACTGGCATGAGGTTCAGATCACCTCGACCTCCCGGAGAGAGAGGAGTATGGAGTGATGAGGTGAAACCAGCCACCAGCTGGCTTGCCAGGACATGGTAATTAGCTCAATGCAGTGCCAGCCTTATTAAGGGCAGTGCAGGTGATGATGACGTTGGCACACTGATTCATTACATCTGGAGGGGAAAATCCGCCTAGTAAATGCTGAAGCACAGTAAATATTTTTGGCTCCTGACAGATTGATCCTTGCATTATGCTGATTAGCCTATATTTGTGGAACTGAGGAAGTTAAAAATAAGGTTGGTGGAAAGCTACAAGATAAGGAAAGGATTTGCATTTTATGGCCACCAGCAGTAAACTTTTTTCATTTGTTTTTTGGGGTGGTAAAAATTTCAACACTTTATTTTTTCTCCCCATTCCCTTCTTTGGCTCTAGGTTTCACTGTTAGGTGAAAGCCCATAATTTATTTTCTCTTGCCAGTAATATTCTGGAAGGGAGCTGTAAATCTAGAGCGCACACAGTTGGGAAATGATTTCTGAAAGAATTCTTTTGCAAATACGTGGTGCAATCCTGCAAAATGCTTTGGCCCTGACAGACCTTAGGGGGTGGTACAGACATATCAAAGCGTGTAGCAGCATGTATACTCAGTGAGAGTGGATGCTTTGGACTTTCCTGTGAGCTTTGCGAGCTGTAAGTTCTTGGAGATAAATGATTAAACCAACTTCTGACTGGTGCTGTTTTGTTTTCCTACACTCAGGCTCTCACCTGAACTTTCACCACCTGGTATATGCTGTTGGGATATCCATAAGAGATCGCCCAGGAATGGTGGATCACTTGCTGCCTACTGATGAATCCTTTTCATCTACAAGATCTTCTCTTGGATACTTTGGGGACATGACAGCAGGGGTGAGGTCCTACCAAATGCTGCCCTCTCCCCTGTCGGAAGATGACAGCGACTCGTCCAGCTTTTGTTCTTGTTCCAGCCCTGACTCCCAGGTTCTCAGCTCCAGCTATGGAAGCACGTCCAGTGCGGAAAGTCAGGACAGTATCTTAGACTACTTACTGTCCCAGGCATCTTTGGGGAACACCGCTGCATCATGGTGGGACAAAAGGAGACTTCAGCCAATAGTGAAAGAGGAGTACTTTAGGTTGCCTGAATTTGCCGTGGATATGGAAGACTCAGGACCATTTCAGCCCACGCTTGAGGAAATTGAGGAATTTCTGGAGGAGAACATGGAGTTGGAGCTCAAAGAAAGACCTAAAAGCGAGACCAAGGACTTGAGAGCTTGCAGCCAAGTTTCTGTTGCTTCGCTACAGCAAAAAGACCATATGTTACCCAGCGCTAGTTTAAAAGAGAGTAAAAATGAACAGTTGAGCAGCTCGGCGGAAGGTGGCCAAGCTTCAAATGGAGGAATGTCCCTGGAGAATGGGATACCGGTTATGCTCCAAATTCAGCCTGTACAGATCAAACAGGAGTCCAACACAAGTCCCAGTTCCCAAGGACCAGCACAAGAGAACATTAAAATTGCACAGCTCCTAGTCAACATCCAAGGACAGACATTTGCCCTTGTGCCTCAGATAGTTCAGTCGTCCAATTTGAACTTGTCCTCTAAATTTGTCCGCATTGCTCCTGTCCCCATCGCCGCCAAGCCAATTGGGCCAGGAGGCATGATCCAGGGTCAGACAGGAATCATCATGGGTCAGAAATTTCAAAAGAACCCTGCAGCAGAACTCATTAAAATGCACAAATGTTCTTTTCCTGGTTGTACCAAGATGTACACGAAAAGCAGCCATTTGAAAGCCCACCTGAGGAGGCATACGGGAGAAAAGCCTTTTGCATGCACGTGGCCGGGTTGTGGATGGAGGTTAGTATTGGGGTGCACCACTGTCCAATCCCCCTTCCCCTTTTTGCTCACTTGACCTAGCTTGCCGAGCAGGTAGGTTTGCACTCTGATTTATAAACTGTTTCTGTTCCCAAAACTTGTTTGGTTGGTTTGAGAATTAAGACTTTTCTTCCTGTTAGGTAATCCAGGGGCTTTGATAATTAAATAGCACAGCATCACCTGCTGGCACCAGCTGTTTAAGTGTCTTACAAAAAATAAAAGTTGCCTGTTGTTATTTGTATTTCATTCCAAGAGGGTCAGATTAAGCTTGTTACTGCAGGCAATACATCGGTCTGGTTGCAACACACCAGCTGCAGCAGATGCTTGGCTGGTACCAGCTGCAGCAGATGCTTGGCTGGTACCAGCTGAGGGCTGTGAGTGAACTGGATGGTTTAGGGCAGAATCACTGAGTGTGGCTGCATGTGGCTCCAGCTGCAGGGGGATAAACATGATCACTGAAGGGCTGTGATAAGCGAATGTGGTTAAGAGCAGCAGTATGCTGTGCAGTTTCATAGAAAATGCACTCCATCCCACTCCTTCTGGAAATGCTGGCAGTGACGCTCCGGCATGCTCTGGGTTTTATTCTCTGCGTTGATTCAGAAAAATGTGTGGGTGCCACTCAAAGTTGCAAAAGGCTGTCAGATGTAACAACATAACCAGAAGGCTGAGGTGGAGTTAAGCATTGCTTGAATGAAAGATTGCAGGTTTGACTGAACAAAACATTTTGCAGAGGATCTCTCTCGCGTGTTTTTTTAAGTTGTTTGGTTTTTTTAATACTAGTTGAAAAATTAAAACTTTGTTTAAAAAAATCAACTTTTTCTTTTAAGGAAACTTTGATGGAAGCCTTCCTCCCTCTTTCCAAATAGCTGTATTACTAGCATGCCTGCTGGCAAGTGTTAATATACAGCACCACAAATTATGATGGGAGAAAACAAAGTCTTCACTCCTTTGTATTAAATTAAACTGTTATTTCTTTCAAAGAATATCTCACAGAGCTTCAGCGAGCAATGTCTAATGAGGAAATGGGTTGTGATCATGGGGAACAGATGAGGTAAAAAGTAACAGGAGAGGGTTGTGTAAAAATGCAAGTATGTGAGACATGCAGCAGTTAGAGATGGCTGGATTGGCTTGAGGGAAAAGGTCAGAATGGGGCTGAATCCTCTGCTCCCCAACTGGACCAGTTTGAAGCTTGTGTCTCGGAAGGACTGAGGAGATCAACGTAACTAATTTCTTTGGTGGTTTTCTTTCTGGTTTCAGTTTATGGTGGCTCTACAGACTGGTGGTGATTTTCTTTCCTTTTGTCCTGGTGGCACTTTTCATGAGCTGGGCTCAGTGGCTTGCTGCTGAGGATGCACTGAAATTAAAGCTGTGTTATTTAGCTGATTGGTCCCATAAGCCGCAGGCTGGTTTGCTCCTGACCTGCAGGAGAGGCACTCGCTCCTTTTTGTTTGGTTGCCAGAGTACGTGCGCACAGGCAGCAGATGTGCCTCCTGCCTGTGAATGTGGCTGTGGGTGTCATGTTGGCTTTCCTTGCGCTGGGATGTGAGCAAAACTCATTTTTGCGACAAATGCTTGTGGCACATGAGGGTTTGTCTGATCCATGCTGAGATTTATACCAACGCTCCCAGTGACTTTTGTGGCTCAAGATCAGGAGCCTGAAGTGTTGCCTGTGGGTGACCTTCTCCAGTTCTGGCTTATTACAGAGCTGGTGTTTCCCAGGCTGCAAAACCAAGGGGAACATTTAGGAAAAATATTAAGTGATAAGGGATGGAGATTGAATGTACACCGGGGTGCCTGCCTTCTCCCAGAGTTACAGTGAAGGGTGTGGATCAAAAGCAGGATGCAGGTGTAAGGTGGGCCAAGAGAAGTGCAGGTCCCACAACCAGGAGCACCCTGAACTTTCACTCTCAGCCAGCCACAACTTTTTAAAGATGAGGAACCCAACAGGGATGAGAAATTAATCACCTTAGCTACGAGGAACACGTGTCTTGTCCACCAAGAGCTTCCGGAAGGGCTTTTCAAACTCTCTATTGCTGTTTGTCTTGTTGCATTTCACAGCCCAGGCTGGTTCCCCAGTCCCCAACACCCCCAAACTTTGGAAGGGCTCTGCTCTAGGGGGGAGGCTTATAGCCAGCAGGAGAGGCAGCGCTTGGGGAGCTGCTTCCTGTGCTCACAGCAAGCCTTAGCTCTGGCCTGAGATTCCTGCACATCCCCTATGCACTGCTCCCACATCAAAGACCATACCCAATTGAGCACTGAATTACTCAGTCCCCTTTCATCAATAAAGCATGTTTACCTTTTCCAGTGAGAGCTGTGATCTCACGTGACTTAAGTCAAATGCATCTGGACTCTCTGTTTGCTCCTGGTTTTATATGATCTCAAATGATTTTAAGCACTAAAACATTGCTGGGCTCTGTTTTCCCCCTCCTTTCGCTGCGTTCTTGAGCTTGCGTATTTATTTTTTCACCGAAGACGCTTAAGATCTGACCTCACTGAAGATAGTAATTTCACAAACAAAACAAAGTGTTGCCTAGCACAAAGTGGCTGAGCTGTGGGGTATTAAAGCTTCCCCAGCTTTCTGGGCAGCCCTGCTATGGTGAAGTTGCATGCTTTAAATGCACCTAGGTAGGGGTGCGCACACAGCAAACCCTTTTGCTAAGCCCCAGGACAGCTGGAGAGCCCCGAGCACCTCCCTAGAGGAGACTGAACCCTGCTTGCTTGCGCCCTTCCTTGGCACGGGGCAAGGGCTGTTTTCGGCAGGCTGCAGAGAGGTGTTCATAAGTGGCCGGTGACCCGTTGCGTTCGATACCCCGCTGTACCGGTCAGCGCGCTGATCCGTGTCATGCCAGCTTATGCCTTTGGCACACGGCAGCCTCTGGTTAGCGCTGCTCCTGAGACGGCCCCGACCAAAAAGCTGAGCTGCGGCGTGGGCCTGTCCCCAGTAGCTGAGTTGTGGCATGGAGCAAGAGAAGCTCTTCCTTTCCCTCCCTTGGCGCAGCAGCGTACAAAGCTGCAGTTGTAAGGCCCGGGGGATTAGGCAATCGCGTTTAAATGCCCTGCCGTGTCGTTGGGCTGGAGGCGCTTCCCCGCAGCCAGCTCTGCGGGTGACAGTGCGCAATGCAAGCTCTGCCTGCTTTGGAAGGAAGAATTTAAAGGCTCGTAATGTGCGTGGCTGGGAGCGTGTATGGGACCAGGTGAGCGTGGGGAGGACCATGCGTGGGACAGGTCAGGGCAGGCATCTCACGGTGGCCTTTTTTGCTGGTGCTGTGCAAAGGGGTTTGCAGGTGCGCAGGAGGAGCGCTGGTTTACTGTAGCTGTGTTTGGGGATGGGCAGGATGAATCCAGAGCCTCCCCTCCATTGCGGAGGAGAGGTACAGCCTGGGTCAGTCTCAATGGCTGGTGGCCGTGGTAGGGACCATGGAGTACTAGGCTGAAGCTGTCGACCTTTCTTGCCCTGTGAGCCACGGAGCGATGTCGTCATTTGGCCGGGAGACATGGGACATCCTACATATCAGGGAGCTCTAGGATTTGTCTCCAAGGGAGATGCAGTTACAAGTCCTTTGGGGTCCCACCAGACAGAAGGATGAAGGAGACTCTTCTAGTTGCTGTGGGATTGCCCAAATCCCTCCACCTTTCTGTTGAAGGAGGAATCCTTCTGGAAATGGCAGTGACTTTGGATAGTGAGGTGTTCCTTGGGGGTACCTTGTTTTTGTTTGAATTTGGCATTCCACTGGGGATTATTTGCAGTTTTCTTGGGGTGATCTCAGTGCCAGAACGTGCTGCAAATATCAGTTCAGTGCAGAGCCAGGCCACCAGATCATCCCGGATTCCTTGTCCCAGCCTTTGCGTTGTTTTTTTGTAAACACACTGACAGCTCGAGGTTTATTTCTGTGGGCTCTGTAAGTTGATCTTTCCGTGACTGCTGGGGAACAGTATTGCAACATTCCTGCCTCTTCAGCTAAGGACATCGTTATGAGGCAGAGTGTATTTTTATCGGATGAACTCATCTGAGCTCCCAGGGTATGAGTAGAGCTGCTCGTTCCTGATGTGCACCTCTTTCTCCCCCACCATCCATGCAATCCCTATCGAAATGCACTTGTGGAGCTCTTGTGAAGGATTAGCTATGTGCTACTGCACTTCTGGTGCAGATGGTGACCTTAATGGCCAAGGTCATGGGACAAGGCAACCTGGCCACATCTCGTTTTACTCCTTCTTTGAGTGGCAAGCCTGTATGTAAGAGCATGGCTCTTTGCAAATGTGCTTTTCCCTCTCTGCTACCTCTTTTTCCTGGACGTGGTTGCCACCGCTGGCAACGGGTCCATTCCTTGTCCAGCGCTGAGGCCTGCTGAGGCAGTCTACACAGGCAACATCCCGCCCTCTCCAGAAAGATGCTTAGTCCCACTCATCCATAGAGCATCCCTCCAGGGATGTGGCACTGGGACTAGCTTACTGCTAAGGACTCGGGAGAAATCCCTGGCCCTGTTGCTCCCAGGTCCAGACTGTGGTTTTGGAAGGAGCAGGGTTGCTAGAGAAAGCAAAAGTGCAGGTACTAGGGCCAAAGAGAAAGCCCTGTTGTAGCCTTTATGAAGAAGACGCGTCCCAGGTGAGGAACAGATTGATGGCTCCATTAGGGCATCTGCCTATTGCTCTTAATGGTGAATTTGAGTCTTTCACCATGGGGATACCAAAGCAAGGACAAGGCAGAAAAGCAAGAGAACACGTGAAGGAACTGTCCTGGGAGAGATGTGTCCACTCCGTGTCTTAGCTATGGCGAGTATCTGCACCTGCATCTGCTTTGCGCTGGCTGCAGAACGCTCACTGGGTAGCATCACCGGACTGAAGAGCTGCAGGAACTGAGGAAACCATTCCCAGCTTTCCCAGTGCCTACACCCTATTCCTCAACTGGTGGCGGGAGATCAGAGCTAATTAAAACATTTATGTGGAAAATTGTTTTTCTTCCATGAAGGACTTTTTCATAGGAGCCCAGCGGTCCTGTTTTCCCCCTTTCATAAAAATAGCGTATTCACTCTGTTGGTGATGTGATATTTTGCTCCAGAAGGGCACATTTTTCTACATGTTCTTTCCCCGATTTATTCAGCTAGCGCCCATGACTTCATTTATTTATTGTAAATAAACAGCTGATACCATTTCTTGCAAGCTCTCTTTCTGTGCCACTCTTTGTTACTGCTCTGGCAACAAAACACTTAATTGCCCTTTGTCAGGCAGCAAATTTTTTGTACCCATCTGGACAGGGCTGTTTTAGTGTGACATTATTAATTAACCCTGTGGCTCCCAGTCAGGTCCAAGCTGGAAATAGAGCCAGCCCCACTGTTAAGACCAAAGGATTAGCTAATTTGAGTTCAATAAAGCCTGGGGGATTCACAGTGGCTGTTTGGGGATTTTTCTGTGGAGATGGAAGGTGGGAAATATCTAAAATTGAAATGACTCTGGGAGACAATTTTAGTAATTAAAGGCTTAATCTTGATTTCAATTTACCCATGAAGTAACTATGCTAATGGCCATTGGGGCCCACCTGCATTTCAGCTGTTACCATGTTGAGCATCTCTGGTACTGAGATGTTAATGAGTCTTTATTTTGTACATGCTCCTGCAGGCTAAAGCCAATTTTTCAGCTGGATTTGGTAAGCCAAGTAGTTTCTGGGTAGCTATGTCTGGCTGTTATCTGGGGTCCATCTCAAACTAGGCGCAATTACTGGATGTCTGTTGTGCTCGTGTCAGTGGGAGCTTGGAGCAGACCTCACCTGCGGGACGTTGGTTGTTATTTCTGCTTGAGAATGGTCCGTGCTTGGATTTGCAGGAGAGAGGTTGTGGGACAGGCTTTGAAGGGGACTGGCAGAGGGATCAAGAGCTGTTCTAGTTGAGTTGTACCCATGTTATTGGGTTTAGGGCCAGGTTCATACAAATGTTGCCTCCATGCATTGCTCTGAGTCCAGAGTTGACGTGGGATGAGGTTGATTACTGTGTGTTTCCATCACTGCTGCTGGCTGCCAGTTGGGACCAGACCGGCCCTGTTGTGTGTCTCTTTCCGTTTGCGCATTTGGGCTTTGCCGCAAGTGGAGTCTCCCAGTGGTCTGAGGGGACATTTTTTTCCACTGTGAGAGACTTGGCAATGTAAAAGCCCATTTACCTGAAAAGGCTTCCCTTCTCTTGCAGGTTCTCCAGGTCAGATGAGCTGTCCCGGCACAGGCGCTCCCACTCGGGGGTGAAACCCTATCAGTGTCCTGTCTGTGAGAAGAAGTTTGCTCGAAGTGACCACTTGTCCAAACATGTCAAGGTGCATCGGTTCCCACGAAGCAACCGCTCCGTCCGCTCCGTGAACTGATTGGTCCCGCTTTCCCCTTCCCGCCCAGCCATCCTACAACAGCCGATGACAGCACTTTGCTCACTATATTTCTAGTGATAATTTATTTGTCTCCACAGAACAGTCAATGCTGTTACCTGATACCACCATGTCTGAGTATCCTATGTCCTTTAAAGATGATTTGAGAATGAAGCTCTTTTTGGGTCAAGGGAGGGGGATGCTTCTTCCTTATTGTCTTTTTTTTTTTTTTTAAGTATGTTATTTTCCTTTCCTTCTATCTTTCCCTCCTTTGCTGCTGCTTCTTTTGAAAATTACAGTGTTTTATTTTTAGCTGTTTTCTGCTGCACAGGAAAATGTAAGAGTTGCTTGCTGCTAGTTAATTATAGCCCTGGCATTCCTGAGGGCTTTGCTCATGTACAGGCCATTCATTGTGAGTTTTTATTAAGCTGCTCTATTTGTCCAGTTTGGAAACAGCAAAGTCCTTTTGAAATGAAAACAACTCCTTTGTTTTTGGGTCGCCTGAGCCAAGGATTTGTAGGGGCTGGCCATAGGAGGAGGAACAGTGGGAGTCAGGGACAGGGGGAGGCAAGGCATGGAGAGCGCTGGAATGCGCCTCCGCACCTCTGATTTCTCCGGCTCACATTTACCTTTCCCTTGGCTGGGGCTATATATAAATATTTATGTATATATATTCATACATACATATAAATATATATTTAAGCAAAGGCGTACCCCAAGCAAACCCGGAAGTTCAGGCTGGATGAAATGGCTTGGAGTGGAGCCTTTTGGTGTGGCTGAGCGCGTACTTCTGTGCATGCTTCTCCTGTCCCGTGCTGCCGCGGGGGTGAAAGGGTGCCCATGCGTCGAAGGAAACGCTGCTTTCCTTTGACTCTGGTTTGCAGCGTCCACCGTCTTTAGCCGAAGAGCTGTTGTCCGGCACGTAAAGCAGCAAGAAGCCGTTTGTGAGAACGGCTGAGCTCTGTTCTGTCTCTGCTCCTGTCCTCTTGTGTGATCCTGGGGGAGAAACCCAAGCGCCAGCCCAGGAGACGCCCGGTGGTCCTGGTGAGCACCGAGCACCCACCGCGAGTCAACGCCTGGCTGGTTGGAGCCAAGTCTCCTCTGTTCGTCCGCTGGCCGGCAGCGTCTTGTAGGTTGTAGCTGTACCCAGGGGAGGGTGGGAGGCATCGTGGCCTGGTGGGACAGCACTGTGAGATCTTCTGTCCGAGGGTGATCTTCAGTGCTGATCCTCTCCTTACTGACAGCTGTGTCAGAGCTCCGTGCAGCTGGGGTGGGCGAATGGGTGAGAACAGTAGCCAAAAGAAACAAATTTGTGTGGTAGCTGGCTAAGAAGGGAATTTAAACAAATAATCAGATGGTAGCAGGCAAGTGATTTTGTTTGTGTTTCTTCTCGTTTTGTTTTTCCTTTTGAACTCTGGCAATTGTAAGAAGCTTTAGAAGAAAATAGAATTCAGTAATTAGGAACGATTTTATAATGGATGTTGCATTTCCTTTCCATTCGCAGACGGCATCTGTTTGTCTTTTTGTTGGCAAAATGGGAAATGGGAAACTGCGATTCTAGCGCTAGGCAGAGCAGGAGCCCACGCTGTGCAAGAACAACAGGTCTAGATAAAGCGAATGCATTCCTTTTGTCCTCTAGAAATTAATATAAATGAACTATCATCTGTTGACTGGTTTATATCACATCCTATGAATGTATGTAAATAAAACTGTACATAGATGCATATCTATATAAAATATCTTTTAATAACGTATCAAAATTTGTGTAAATTGGAAACAAAAATACCTATAAAGCCAGTGTACATAAGTTACAATTCTGTATATTTTCTTTTGTTCTTCATAAAAATATATTTACTTTGACAATAAAATGAAAATGAAAATTTTAAATCCCTTCTTGAAATTATTATTCATTAGTTTCCTTTGTAGCCAGCTCTGTAATCAGGACAATAGCGCTTGAAATTTTGATTCACCTGGATGTAACTTTTCAGGTGCTGGGTAACAGGGAGATGATGGAACAGATCTGAAATTGTCTTCAGAAGTTTTTCTCATCTCAGAAAGTTCTTGGGAGGCACGAGATACTTCAGCTCTCCCTTCGCCGGAGCCGTCACGCCTTGCCTGGCAGCCGCACTGGGACCCGAATGCCTTCTGTGGTTTCTGACTGCTGTGGAACAGGTCTGCAGCTGCAGTAAAACGGTGGTTAGTAAATTAGAGCAAGGAGGTTTTGAGGAAATTCAAGCTCTAGTGGTTAGTGTGGAGGAGGAAGGGCTTCAGAGTCTGCTTGAGGCTGTGACGGTGACTCACTGTGTGACCCAGGACAAAAGACTCAATTGCCATGTGCCGCAGTTCCCTTTCTTGTAAAGTGGGGATAATAATGCATCATAGTGATACTGTGGGACTTAATTTATGTTTATGTGATCCTTGGATGGAAGGAACAAGCATTAAGACTGGTAGTCACAAGATTAGATTGCGAAAGAAAGGCTCGGCACGGCGGAGGTCTTGGTGCCAAGGCGCTTCAGTTGGCTCTTCTGTAAATCCCACGTCCGAAAGAGTGATGTGAAGGATCTGTGGTACAAAGCACGCCTCAGGCCTGAGGAGAAGATGCCCTGTTCTGCAACAACCATTGCTTCCCATTCGTAACAACAGGGGCATGAACGTGATGCTCTTGTGATCTGCAAGCTGGGACATCTCTTGCACTGTGCTTTTGATTGCTTGGCCTCCACTGGAAGAAGAAACCAGCAACGTTACTGGTGTTAAAATCACTTCCGAGTCTCCATGGGAGCAATGGTGCAGTGGGTCCAGATCTTCTCCCAGCAAGAATCACTCTGAGACTAATGGGCACTTCGGGATTAAAGTCTTTCCCTGAAGAACAGCCACCACAAAACGCCAGCTGATGAGCCAGGGCTCTCCAGACCCCCGGTTATTTTTCCCAGAGAATCCCTATGAGTCTGGCAAGAGGACCGAGGGATGAGGCAGTCTTAACTTCTGTTCACTCCAGGTTGTTGTTACCTCCTGAGATGTAGCCTGAAGACCAGAGTCCTAAGGACAGCTGTTTTAAGAACGCTAGTTGCGTACACGCTTTAATTAGCAAGCCTGCACCAAGAGGATCTCCGATTCCCTTCTGTTCTCACCCTATCGACATCATGCATTAAACCAGCTGCTTTATTTTAACCAGCGTCTCGGTCTCCTCCCCATCTCATCTGGAGGTCTGATATTGCTGTAGAGTTGGGCAATTCACCCTGCAAGACACTCAGGACAGAAGTTGTTATTTTGCTGCAAGAGGCAATACTTAAAGCTGAAGTGGAGTAATGCAACATACCTGCTGTTGGAGCACAGCAGTGCAGATACCTAAGATCTAAGCTATGTTTTAGCCTGGAATATTTTCCATGAAACACTTATTCTCTTTCTTTTTCTTTTCTTTTTTTCTTTTCTGTTTTAAGTATAGTTTCTGAGTGTGGATTGTGTGGGTTTTTCTGGCTAATACCTGTAAGGAAATTTAAGCTTAAGTAAAAAGTGCAATATTTTGCTCAAAAGAGTAGGGCCATGTTTGCTGTGAAAGGAGAGTTCGTTCTGCGTGAAAATTAATGACATTTTTGGAGGTTTGTCACAAAAAAGTAGAAATTTTGAAAAGAGATTTTTATGTTTGTTTTATATAGAATTACTGGCCTGCCTGGGCCTTGCTGATTAGTGAGAAAAATGTTGCCTTGCCTTAAGCCCAATTACTCGATATCCACCTGAAGATAAATATATATTTAAGTGCGTTGATGCCACAACTGTAGATAAGATTATTATGTCCCTGCTTCAGCAACTCTGCATGGCAAAGCACAGCATGGTATTGTTACACATACGCCTAAGTCTCATTGACTTAAACCATCTATAATTGGGTTTATGAGGTGTGAATGGACACATGTGCAGTGTTAGAGCCTTCACATGATGGTCATGATCTGGTTCCTAACACTTGTGAGATCTCTGTATATTTCTAAAAGGCTTTACTGGCAATTTCTGGCTGTTTATAGTCTCTTCATCAGAGCTAGTGGTGAAGAAATAGTGTTATGAGAGGTGAAGAACCATCAACTGGGAATGTTGTACTCAAGGTAAGGGCTAAGCATGAGGAATAAGAGTGAAGTGACCTGACTTGTGTGACTCATGGCTAAACACAGAGCTAAACAGAGCAGTAGAGTGATGTGTCCAAGACCACAGAGCAACGCAAAGGGGAAATGGGAACAGAACCAAGAAGTCCCAAACGTCCTTTGCCCCAGACAGTGGCAGAGACCACGTCAAATAACACACAGCAGGCTATAGAAGGGAAAGAGTAGTAGGACACGTAAGTGAGACATCAGACAAACAAAGGTAGGTAAAGACGGGGCATGAGCTGAAGTCAGGCTGCACTGATAATGTCTACTTTTGGAAAGGATGCCAAGGAGAGGGGAATGAGAGCTTGCTGGTGTGTTGCACTTGGGAGTCACCAAGGTAAAACTCCCTAAGAAGGGTCCTGCTCTCCTGACATGTGTTATGTGGGGGTTTTTAACCCTGGCAGTTTTGGGGAGAGCTCAGGGAGCTGCAGCCCTATGGAAAGCAAACCAGCCCATCAAGCACGGTGGTGTGATGAAAAGTGGCAAATCTGGCTCTGGATAAGTGCTTGCGTTTAGACCCTGTGATGTTTGCAACAGTCCCCTGCTACCTGCCCTCCCTGGCGGGGGGGGGTCCACTTCAATCCTTGTGCCGGGAGCCTTCTCCTTGTTGAAACGGCCACTATACATTCAATACAAACAACCAGGTGACGCCAGCACAAATCCAGTGGCAATATCCAGTGTTAATGATTAGCCCGGCCCCCTTGGGTTATGTAAGCCTCGATGTGCTGTACCGTGGGCTCTTGGCTTGGACCTGCCCTCCTCATCTGGGAGAAATACCAAGGACCTGCCAACACACATAGAAAGCTGTTTGGAGCCAGCTAGGATTTTCCTTCTCCCCTTTTGACAGCACCTATGAAACCCGTTATTCACTCAGTTCAGCGATTGCCGTGCTTTGCTTGCTTGTTATTCAGAGACACCACTTCTAAAGAATGAGTTGTGCTAAGCTCCCACTGACTTTAGCACAAGCCAAGGACAGTGACTGCCATGGCTTATTTGGGGAAAATATTTCCCAGCTAAGGCAACGACTGCAGATCCTGGCGGGTCCTTGGCTTCCCTTGCTTGTTTCTTCTGGGACATCTGTGTTTTTGTGGCTTTTAATCTCTTACCCCACAGGTTTTAGTTTTCTTCTGGCTTTTTTTTGGGGGGGAGGGGGGGGGCGCATTGAAGGTGTGCGGTGTGTGAAAAATAGATATTGTGAAGAATCTTCTAGCCTTAACATCTAGTGTGTGTTTGCATACAGCTAGAGGGATAGGACTTAATTATCGAATCTTCTGGTCAAATGATCCTATATCGTGAGGTTTGTAGCTCCTCAGTGCTCAGCATTTTATAGGTCTGAACTTTGATCTGCTCTGCCAGCTCAGTGCAGGTCTTCCCCCAGCTGGAGCTGGAGCACATTCTTCATCTCTTGCCGCGTTCCCTACCCAAGTATCACTTTTCTAATGGTTTTGTGGTTAGGCTGACTCAAAGCCCATGTAAGTACTCAATCTCCTACAGGGGTAAGGCTAGATGAACCTCTTAGGCCTTGGAGAAGTGTGTTGCAGAGAGCTTTCATCAGCTCACCCATCCTGCCCTATGGAGTGTGTATGCCTTGGCCAGTATCTCACTGAACCCCAGGTTGCTATTCAAGTGTCCTGCAGTTTAAAGCAACACCTGACAAGGCTCTGGCCATCGTGAGCAGAGGGCAGTGTTTGCATCTCTGCCGAGTGCAGCAAGCCGAGGCATTAGGTAAAATGAGAGTGAAATACATGAGTGATAAGTAACTGTTGGGAAAGCTAACTCCTCTTGCTCGCACTGGTGTGCGTCTGGTAACTCTTCCCCTGCTCGCGTTGGGTTCATAACCATCCTGAAAGGGAGAGAAAATTGAGGTGAATGTGGCCTATAGTTTTCTGGAAGGGAGCAGAGGAAGGAAAACAGAAACTGAAGCAAGTTATGGTGTAACAGCCACTGTTCTATCTTTTCTAGCACAAATAGAGTGACAGGCTCTTTTTGCAGAAAGGGCTCTGCTTGTTGCGCAGGAGGAGGGTGGACTGACCTAGCAGCCAGCGTCAGAGCAGCTGGGGTACAGTGCTCTGGGGCAACAGCAGCTTTATGGCAGGGGGGTTAGTGAATGACAGTCAGAGGGTTGTGCCTTGGACAGTTGGCAATCATAAAGAGAAGGGGCTGGGATTGCTCACTGTCGGTCCCTCAGGTCCACTTCCTTGTGTAAGGATACTGCTTTTCTTCTCCTGACTCTCTAGCTGATTCTTGCAGTGGCCTCGAGTAAGTCTTAGCACTTCCCAAAGCAGAAACATTATTTATCCGTATGACCCAGATACCGGGAACCTCAATAATTACAAGGCACTCCGAGATCTTGAGTGGAAACATCTATCCAGGAATTGTTTTGCATGATTGAGGGTGGAGTCCAGCAACCCACAAAAAGGTACAAAGAATTACTGTTCTGTATCTAAAAAAGCCTCTGGCATCTGCCTCTCCTATTGAGTCCAGCGGGCACCAGCTTAAGCCTTGCTAGTTATTCCAAAATTATGGTTGCAAATACAGGGACTGGGCTATTGGGCTGAAAAGCATCCAGGCATTTAGTAAACTCACCTTCCATAAGTGAAGGAGTGACGTGAATGTTCGAGTTTGGCTGTTGACTGCTGACATTTTCTGAGAAGTCTATAAAAGGCAGCCAGGTAGTCTCTCACTTTTTGTTTCTCTGGTGTGCGTTGTTTTTCCGTGGACAACATGTCCTGGACCTTAGAGAGCTGGCTGGAGCTCTCATTCATTCAGACCGGCTGTCCCTAGTGGCAGATAATGCATCAGGGAGGGCAAAGGGCTTGGAAATTTCGTTATGTCAGAATGGCCGTCCTGCAGCCAGAGCGGCTGGAAAAACACCCAGGCTGCATTGAGAGTGGCAGTGCCGTAGCAAGCGGTCTCATGGACCGGTGCCTGTGCTGGACCTCGGCTCCGCTGTGCCACTTCTCGGGTCTGACTAGGACACTGTGGCACCGTGGAGCTGAGATGTGGATGTGGGTGTCCCGGGGCAGGGAGGACGTGGGGAGCCCCTTGCTGTAAATAAGACCTCTCTGCCTCAGCTGATGTGGAAATGGCCTCTGGTACGGGCTCGTCCCTTCTGGAAGTGGCAGATGCTCCTGGGGAAGGTCAGCTTTGGCTGGAAGGGGAGTGCGGGGTGACGAGCAATCTGTCCTCTCTCAGAAAATTGAGTTAGTTACAGCTGACAAGTTTGCGGGTAAACTCCCCCTCTTGCTCCCTAGGATTTAATGGCACAACTGGAGGGTGTTCATTTACCTGCCACCCGGGACCTTTAGTCTCCTCACAGGGTATTCCAACAACTGATAAATAAACACACATTAGTAACACATTTTCCTTCAAGAAAGTGTGGATTTTCTTTGGCACCAAAGCTTGCAACAGCCCTTCTCAAGAACTGCCCAGTTGCCTGAGCGTTTACCCCTCACTCAGTATCACTGGCACTGCCTTGTAAATAATCCAGGCTTGTGCATGAGATCAGTGATACCCATGGAAGTTTAATGCGAATCAATCTCTGTCATGCCTAAAGGAATGATTAGCAAATTAGAATTGGTCTTGATGACTTCATGTGAGTCACCTGATACCCTGTGACAGATCCCTGGTGGGTGGAGGACCGCGAGTCCAGGGAGAGCTGGAGCCACCTTCCTCGCTTTGCTCCTGCATTTTCATGCTAATCTCAGTGAAACAAATTAGCTGTGCTAAAGTAATAATAATATTTGGCACTTCTATAGCATCTTCCAGCTGAGGAGCAGAACATGCTTCCCAGTGGGGAATTAATCCTTTCAAGCCCCCTGAAGAGTAGTTGTCACCTTCATTGTGCAAAGTCATAAAAAGGAATTAAATAATTTGACCAACAGTTCTTGGGGAGCTTGTGGCAAAGCTGTGGAGCAAACCCAAAGGTAGCAATTCCTTCTCAGACCCAGGCGTTAATCACAGCTTAATCATTTGATGTGATTTTGAGACGTGTACACACTGATATATGGATGCAATTATTTGAAGCACACTGTGGGAGATGCGGGGATGCTTTTTAGCCTTCTGCATAAGCTTAAGACCTGCATGAGGTCAAGGACAAGGAATGACAAATGTTCATTTTGCTGATGTAGCATGAGTGATGTTGGTGCAGGTGTTCTGTGGCCCTTGCAGCAGCTGCAGGACCTGGGGAGCATTAGGGGAACAACTTGGCTATATCTGCTTGTGAGTTTTTGAGTCCTTGCAATGGCCCTCTCTGACCTCTGCAGATGGGTTCATGTTCTTCATCTTCTGTGGGGCCCATGCTAGCTCCCACAGTAAGTAGCAAGAAGTTCAGCTTGATTTTTTTTGTGTGTGTGACTTTATCACCCCATAAAGCACTTCCAGGCTGCTTAAGACCTCACCCTTATGGTGTGATCAAAAGGAGGCCGATTAGCACCCTCAGAGGTTTCCTTGCACTAAAATCCAACTTGCACCTTGCAGTACCTTCCTGTACATCTACCTACAATCTTTCCTTCCTTAACTTTGATACCTTCTGCTTACTCTTCTCAAACACATTTGTTTTAAAGAAAATAACCAGCTGCTGATGCACTAGCTGTTATCTATTAACACAAACATTTTAGATTGCGTAAGAGTGCCCGTTTTGAAAGTTAGTACAGAAGATCTAGTCCAATGTAATCTCTGCTGTTTATTCTGATCTTTTATTCAACTTCTGCAACTAGATAATTTGTGTGGGATTTAATAAACTCTACTCTTTGTTGTGATAATTCTAATTCTTCTAATTATTAATTTTAAGGCAGTTTATTGCATCAACAAATAACTAGTCACTAGCTAGAGCAATGTGCTCTTGAGAAAGAGGTTTCTACCTGCCTTATAGTGACTAAGTAGGTATATGTGACCCACAGAGAAACCTTGCAAATAGACTCTCTGTGTCATGGATGCAGTATATTTGCAGAGCAAGAGATAGCCTGAGTCAGCTGGCAGTCTAATAAGATGCACAGGGCAAATAAAGCACATTTGGGGCTGCCCAGAAAAAAATAATTCCTTTTCATTAGAAAAAAAATTCAAGTGTTCGTCAGAAGATGTGAGGGAGCAAGAGAGACAGCAGAGTTGCTAATGCGGTGGCAGGCAGTCACTGGGGATGCTGGCTGTGCTGGTTCACTTCCCAGAGCTGCTGGATTGGTCCCTTGCTGCGGCTATGAGATGCCTGGACCAGCCAGCGTTGGGTGTTTTGAAGTGATGCTCCTTCTTCCTTGTTTTCTTTCCACGGAGGCTCCCCTTGTGAACTGAGGATGTTGTGATTTTACCATCTATTGATGAGCTAATGTTAAAGACAAATAAAGTTTCTAGTGCAAAACATTATGGCCAGCTGGGGATTTATTTAAGTGCTGTTTGGTGACTTGCTGCTGTCACGCAGCTATGCAGAGAAAACAAGGAGTGGAATCTTCTCTTAGTTTGTCCTTGGAGACCCCCATGAGGCCACATCTGTGGAGGAGGAGCCCTGGGACAACAGGGTGCGAAGGCAGTGGAGGGCTCTCCGTAACCCACTTGTCTCTGCTCTCAGCACCTCCTCTCTCCTAGTTCAAGGTCTTCCACCAGTCAGAACTTTTCTGTCAAATGAATTTCAGATTTTTTCAGTTTTTGTAAAAGATTTTCATGCTTTTTTTTTTTTTGTCAAATGTGAATGTCAAGAATTATGTGTTTTTGTTCAAACATCAGCAGTTCTCTTTGAAGTTGGCTTTTCCTTCACTTTTCAGCAACCCCAGAAATGTCATTTTTATGACCAAAGCATGAACAGCTCACTGGAACAGACTTCTTCCATGTCCATAGACATTTTCATGGGACAATGTAATACACACCTCAGAGTTCCACGGCTGCAACCTCTAAATGCAATCATATGATAAAAGCCATTTGCTGTTTCCGTTGCCTTGCATCAGCACACAGACTCCACCAATGAAGACCATCTCAAGGCCATTTGCATACTCTGGGGGAAGTGCAACACTGACGAGAAGTGAAGACTCAACGAAAGTCTTTAGGGCCTTCAGGTGGAGGCAGCAACAACAGAATGCTATTTCTGATTAGTGTTGCAATGTGATAGCAACCACCATGAGGGAAAAGAAAAACCTCTAGCAGAGAGAAGATGTTTAGGTCTTCAAAGTCATATTCTCAGTCATTCCTAAGCTCAGTCATTCTTCACCATGCTTTGCTTTCTCTGGTCGACAGTATCGTTGAGGCAATGCAGAGGTATTAGCTCCCCTAATTTTTTGGACAGGCACAAGGACAGAGGTGGACCTCCTTGGCAGAGATAGAAACATGATTTGCAACTTTTGATGTCCTGCCTCACGTTTAATCTGCGAGCCTGTGGCTGCCAGGTTGATAAGCAGCATATGGATTTGGAGCCTCACCTGTTCGGGCTCTGGGTGCAGAGACCAAGACCAAAAAAGAGCTCTTGCCCAGGTGAAGTATCAGCTCTGTCAGTGAAGGCTAAGTCTTCCTGAATTTGTCAGAGCCATGGTTTCACTCTTAGTTTGTACTCAAGCAGCCTTCCCACTCAGGGTTAATGACTTTGCTTGCTGGGTTGATCTGGGAGGGAACTGGGAGTCTCACCTGGGTCTGGGGCTAAGAGGTCTCAGCTGAGGGCATCTCCAGGCTCCCATAAGGGGAGGAGCTCAGGTAAGTGAATGAGTGGGATGGTGATGGGGTGCTTATTGCTGGCCAGGAAGGTGGTTTAGGTGTAGACTTCTCTAGGGAGTGATCAAGGATGGAGACTACAGCAAGGAGCAGCTGGCCTGTGTAGTGATAAGCTTTGAGGAATGAACCTTCAGCAGGTACTGTGTTGGGGAGGCTGTGATTGACATGGTTGAACCTTTTGGGTTGGGATTGGTTTTTTGGGGTTTTTTTTGAGGGAAGAGAATCTGTTCAGGAGTGAAAGAGGCTTGAGGCTAGTGGCTAAAGACTGTTTCCTGGTGTTTAAGCCCAGGTGGCGGTGAATTGTGCTTGGCTGAGACAAAGCTGAGATTGTTCCTAACTGAGGTGTCTGACCTTAGGGTCCTGGTTGTGTTTGGTCTTGCTCAGGGCGGTGTAGGCTAGGTCCCTGGTTCGGTTCAGGTGGCTGGGCCTAGGCTGTGCCACTAAGTATGACTCAGGGGATCATGCTCCTTTGTGGACCTGTTGGTTTTTTTCTTCTCCTGGCACAGAAGAGAGGGCTTCCTCCTGCTCTGGTGTCCTAGTGTAAAAATAAACCTCTTGACAATTCTTTATTTGCCTCCTCCCTGCATAAAAGAGGCTATGCTCTGAACCATGAAGGCAAGCACACAGGCTATTTTCTGGGAGGCAAGGAGGAGCACAGTTTAGCCTCTGAGCTAGAGAGTTTCCTAGTACAGGGCTCAGTCCAGATTTTTCCGCATGTGGGCTTGAGCCCAGACATCACCCTGACAACATGTGGGAACATAAATACAAATAAAAATAACTTCCAGATGAGGGATGTATGCAATGTTTTCTTTTACTGGCATTTATGCTTGCTTATTTGGCTAAAGTTGACAATCAGCTCTGCTTATTGCAACAGGATAGCAGGAGGATGCTAGGAACAGAGAAAGTGCCTTTTCAGCTGCGTCTGCATCCCGAGAGGGATATGAAACCCATGGCAGCCACCTCGGGGAGGCCCTGTGCAATTTTCAGAGGGAGACAGGGCCCAGGAACCAGCAAGAACAGTCTTGTCAGAAAGCTTTTGGGGGCCCCTGACTGACCTGTAACTGTTTAGAAGCTCTTGCTTTGCGGCCCATCTCGTGAGCTGCCTCTTGTCTGGCTGTGCTGTGTTAGGTCCCCTCCTTGTGGTGTGTCCTTATGGATCTGGGTAGAACTGTGTCTTCAAGAAGTGAGAGCAGGGCCCTGAGGAAAGGAGGTTTTGCATTTTATCTTCTTTCACTTGCAAATGATATTAGTGGGTTTTTTAAGGTGACTTTTGGCTGGGAGAATCCCTAAGCAGCCTGATCTCAGTGGGATCACAGTTGGTTTGGGCTGCATGCCCAGCACCTCTCAGGTTTCCTGGGGGGGGAAGAAGGGGAGATAACAGGGGCTGTAGCCCATTGTCTTACATTGGCACCAACTTCTCATTCCCTTCTGCATTGTGTGCCTTACTCATGGGGTTATGTAGTCTGTTTCTGATCTCCCCTGAAGCTGGGGCTATGAAAGCAGTATCTCAAGCTCCTTTTTTTAATATCAGAAGATAAAAACATGATTTCTTACATGTGTATGTGTGTGCGTATATATATTCCCATAGATAGTATAAAAATATACTGCTCTAAGCAATGCTGTCAGGATGCTTAGGCATGATTCTGTACTGCAGCCCTTAGAGGGGGTCCTGGTCTACCTGAACACTGAAGTTCTTGCTGACTTAATCCCCGGGGCAGCATCATGGAAGACAGTAATGTCACTGGCTTAAAACTGGTGAGAGGAAAAAAGGGCTGACTTGTGCTGGGTGCTGTTATAGCTACGTATCCTCTTTTTTTTTTTTTTTTTTCCTCTGGAAAAATCAGTCTGTGAATGTAGCTTCGTTATATTACAATAGCCAGTCCCTGATGTTGCTGCTTTGAGTCTGTATGTCTAAGAGGTCTAAAAATAACTAAATAAATCACTCAAATGAGACAGTAAGTGAATAGATTTGCCCACCTGTTTATTAATAAACACATGCACATGAACCTATATTTCTATATTAGAACATGGTTCTGCGTCTCCTGTGGGTATAAAAAGAAAAACACCTGGCAAAGAGCGAGGGCAGTAAGGCAAGTACAAAGTTTCCACAGTAAACATATCTGTGTTTGCTGAGCAAGTGTTGCCTTAGGAAGGCAGGCAAGGCAAGCAGCTACCGCTTGCTTGCAGAGCCTCAGATTACCAAGCACAGAGATGACTCTCTGACAGCTGCAGATTGCAGTTAGATCATATGGGGGGAGAATCTGAGAGAAGGGACATGCAGGCATCCTTCCCAGCCTCTCTCCACGCTGACCGTATGCGTGTAAAGTCCAAGCGCACTTCCTCCTTGGAGGCTGGCTTCAGAAGCAGCCAGGAGATAGCGCAACAGCAAAGCTGAGATTTGGTGTGGAGTTTTTTGTTTGTGATTTTTATTTTTTCCAACCCCTGCCCCGGGGTTTACTGCTTGGAGAGTTGTTCCTTGGGATGGTTCAATGCATGCTCTAATCGTTACCCTTGCAGAAATATCTCTGCTGACTTGCAGAGCAGTACTTTCACAGCATCAGTGTAGAGGTTATTCAAGGCAAACCTTTCATGGTTGGATTCATGGTCATTTACTGGCAGAGCTGTAATATGGGAGTAAAGGACAAAGGAGGCACAGGAGGAAGCTGGGGGAAGAGTGTGCCTGGGGCGTGCCAGGGCATGGCATAGGGTCTCTGGGAAGGAAAGATCAGGGTGTCCCAATGACAAGTGTCATTCATGTACTGTCAGGTGAGGGTAGCTAAAAAAAACCCCAAGTGGATGTATCCATGGTGCCTTCTCATTCCTGTTTGCAAGCTGTGGTGTACAGCTCTCCCAGTCACACTACTGTTTCTGCTCCCTCATAGAGTCAGTTGATGAAACATGCTGAACAAGGGGCAAAAGAACAGCAAAAAAACCCCAACAAGTACTGTCTAACTGGGACATGTTAAGATGTGTGGCCAAATCTGGGGCTGCGTGGGTGGGTGTCTTGGGTCTCTCTGTGCTTTTTCTAGCTCTGCAAGAGACCCAACAGTTCAATTAAGGATGATACCTCTTCATAATTGGTTTAAGATGAAGTCTTCCATCTAACTTCCTCTAGCTGTAGTGGTGCAAAGGAGATGTCAGGTTTACACTAAAAATGATCTGACCCCATGACAGGCAGTTGCACCTAGGCCTGGCTCCTCTAACATGTTTATCAAGCTTTGGTTCCCCCCACTGCATCAGCAGTGGCAGTAAAGATTGTTTTTATGAAGCTGTTGGATAACATAATCATGCTTCACAGTTTTATTTTATGCGGTGATTTTGCTGACCATTAATGTGCAAAACCTGAATGCTTGAATTACTGGCATGGTCTTAACTCTGGGTTTGGTATCTAGGGGAAGAAGGATCAGAAGTATTAAAGTGCTATGATTCAGTGATGTGTATGTCACTGTATTTGGCTGCATGGCCAAATCAGAATTACAAAATGATGTTTCATTAGGTCACAAATGGCAGTGAGCTGTCATTTTTAGTGTATTAAAAGCCTTGAATAGCCTGGAGAAATCCTGTGAAATAGACTTGCCATCCCCTATCCCTCCTAGAGAAACTCTGCCTTTGTGTTAGGACAGGAGAGAGTTGACAGATTATTATCTTAGTATCTTATGGTTGCATCCAAATGTTTTGTGTCAGCAGCTGCTACTTGCAGTGAGATCTCCCAAAAAGAAGCTGTAGGCAGAGGAATGTTTCCGCGGCAGGCAGAACCCTTCTTTGAGCCAAGATTGGTAGTAGGAAGTAGAGAGGCATTTTTCCTCCTAGTATTTTCATTAAAAGCTATGTTCAGTTGGGATGGGTGTTGTCGGAGACACATAGGACCTAGTCTGGCTATAGCATAGCCACAGGAAATTACTGAAAGCAATGGTCTACCTAGGTCCTTTGGTATCCATGTACTGAAGAAGATATGTTGCTTTATGTTACTAAAGGAGAAGCTGACCAAGTGAGGTCCTTCCTTAGTGTGTCCTTGTTCTACTGGTGGACAAGCGTAAAGTAGCCCCAGTTAATAGGTCCCTTCTGGCTGTCCGCAGATGCTATTTCATTGATGAAAAATAGCAGTTAATGTTGAAAGCTGTGGAAGAGTGGCCTGCCAGACACTTGAAACAGCAGTGAGGGAGGCTAGACATGTTTAAGCAATAGTAGGGAATGGGTCATACAATTTTGCCACAGCAATCTATTTCCATTTGGTTCTGCCTGCTGGGCCCAAGGCAAAGCATAACTCACCCCTGGAATGGTTGTCCAAAGGACAGAATCTAATGAGGCTAAAAATGGATCATGTTTTTTCTCCTTAGCTCTTAAAACAAAATAATGTATAATGCTATTAGATTGTGGAAATCATTAAATATGACATGCATAGACACATGCATATTAAGTGATTGTCAGACACAAAAGATCGGAGGAAATAGCTCTCTACCTAAGTATGTTGTTGCATGATTTCTGGTAGGAGGCAGCTGTCAGAGCCTGCCCCACTAAGGAACTGGACATTATTCGGGACATGTACGAAAATCTCAGTGGTCTCATGGTTCTACAGCTATTTCTGAAGTAGGTCCACGAGGCAACTGCTAATACAAAGTGAGCTGCATGTTTTTAAACAAATAAGAGGATTTAGGTTAAATATTAACTTTTGGTCATTTCAACCCTGATAGCTTTGGCCTTCAGGTTGATCATTTAATGAGCTCCTTCCTGTTGCTACAGCAACTGCAGCCCTGGAAGACCTTGATGTTCAAGTCAGAAGGAAAAAAAAAAAAAAAAAATTTAAAATAAAGCTTGTCCTGAAATTTGCTTAGGCTTCTATTGGTAAGTGTCTGTGCTCAGAGTCAATTGTTCAGACAAACAAGGCTTGGAAATGTACCATAGGGTTTAATGCAATCCTTGCGCAACCCCATCCCAATCCATCGGCTCTTGCGCACTGTTAAAAAAAAGTAAAAAACCCCCAACAAACCTTAAATTTTGTGCCCTCCTCTGACATGCACTAAGCCATTCAGTGATGTTGTTTTAAGAAAGCAAACATACGCATTTATTCTTCTTGCTGAGTTATCATTGTACACGATGTAATTCTGGCCCAAGAACGTGTGTGCCCTCAACGTGCTGTGTACCAGTGGAGCACCTGAGGTGCGATAGAAGCTGACTTCTGGAAGGACAGTGTTCACCTGTGCCCCCCTTCCAGCATGTGCTTGTACGCAGCACCATTCTGGATCTCAGCTGCTTCTTTTCTATCCCTTTCAAATGTAACTTCTGGCTAGAAGGTCCTTTCTTCTTGGACCTGTCCCAGACTTAAAGCATTCAAAATTTCCTCTGAATGCTCGTCCTATTTTACAAACTCTTTCTGGGATGACTTCTTAGCTGGCGTAAATCAATATCACCTTGTTGAATTCGCTGCAGGTATGCCATTTAATGACAGATGAGGTTTTGGCCAGTTGTTTTTGCAGCAGTAGAAACCTCCTCAGTTCTGTTTACTTCTCTGAATCTTAATCTTAACACTGTTGTTTGAGTTCTCTCTCTCTCTAATTTTCAAGGACAAGAATTCTTTCTATGTCTGGGCAATTGCATCTCTATCTCTGATACAAGCAGAGGTTCAGAATGAGAGTGTGAGCACTGAACACAATTTTCTTTCTAGGTAGAATGCTCCCTCTCTCTCTTACAGAGGTATAAATATTTTAATGAAATGTGGGGCTACAGATGTATAGCCAAGTGCTCATCAAAGCTGATGGCAAAGCTGCTTTTGTTTTTAGTATGCAGCCCTGAGGGCATCTTCTTTGAGTCATGTTTCACAGTTGTTCTTAAATGTAAAACTTTATGGCCCAAAGTACAGCTGGCAGGAAATGTTTTTTCCTATCCTGAAGAACACTTGAAACCTTCAGAAATAGTTCTGCTCCATGCTGAGAGGGACTGGAGAGCAGAAGCAGCCCACTGAAACTAGTTAAAGCCCCAGTAATTTGGATTCTCTTGGAGAAGCTGAGATGTGTTTAAATCCACAGTCTGAACCTGACTCTGAGTCTCCTGTATCGGGGTGAATGGCCTGGCCAACAGTACTTTGCTACTTCATGTTTTCTTTTCCTGCTATGGTTCTGAAAAAGTACATCGTGGACCTGAGATAACAGCGTTTTTACTGAGCTGTCAGTGTGAAAGCTATTCCCAGGAACTGTTTCAATTTCAGTGAGTCTGCAATTTCTGTCAAAATAACATTTTGTCAGAAACCTCCAGACTGTTTCTCATCCAAAGCCTGCTGAAGTCAATGAAAAACATTCCTCTTCTTCAAGAGAACTTTAATTACTATTAAGAATACCAGAATAAAAGCATAATCACATTAGGAATTTGCTCTTGATGGAGGTCTGTATTGATTTTTGTTTTTTTCTGCACTAATGAAAAATAGGAATGGGGCTATTGGATAAAAATCTGGACTTCCCCTTGGTTTGAAAAATGGAGTATGAGACTAGTTCATGCCTGCCAGAAAGCATGTGTTTCTTTGATTGCTGGAATAGCTTAATAAGGGATAGGCTGCCATAAAGGACAGCCATGACCACATAGCAATATCCTGGTCAGACGTGTGTTAATGCAATTCACTCCAATTTTTTTTTTTTTAAGCAAAATAAAAACAAACTCTCAACCAGCAACACAGCCCTTTCTTCTTCCCTTGAAACTTTTAGCTGATGGAGCATCATAAATTTTAAAGATGGCTGGAAGAAATTCAAGAGGCAACAGTTGCAACATCATAGCTTGTTGTCTTTTTTTTTTTTTTTAAAGTACATAGTTAAGAATGAACAACAATAAAAGACAAATGAAATCACCTCTCCAGCTAACTTCTTCCATAGGAATGCATGCGTGTGTGCATACACACACAAAAAATATCTTGGTGAGCTATTAGCCTGGAAGTTACTCAAGTCTTAGAGTGATCCAATTCTCTCGGGAAGAAGAAGAAAGTAAAGCTGCCAACGTCATGCATCAAGTGGAACAATAATCCTGAACTAAGAGAAAAGCTTCCAAGTCTTCAGATGGTGAATTATTTATCTGCTGACATAGAACAATACCCACTTTGTAGTTGATGTATGAGATTCCCTATGTGCGTCGCATTAGAAAGCAAGGGGGTGTGTAGTTATACAATTATACTTTTTTTTTAATGGGGGAAACACCCGCTCCCTCCACAGCTTTAAAATCTATAATTAGCCACAAGGGAATCCAAATGTCTCCAGCAGCCCCTTTCGAGGTGTTTGATTATTATGTTACTAGGACCAATGGATGCTGCTGGCAGAAGTTTTCAGAGTCAAAGCCCTGGGATTATCTGTCAGTCCCCAGGACAACTCCAGCAGAGTATCCCAAAGGACCCCAATCAGTGCGCTTCAGTTGCTTTATAACTTGTTCCCCTTTTTCTCCTCTTGTGTTCTCTGATTTCTCTGGCTTTTTATTTTGATTGCAAGCCCTCATCATGGGGATCTTGTCTCCAAGACTGCCTGCAAAACACCTCTTACCACTGTGCTGTTGGGAGGATAGCGGAAACATGGTTTGCTTCTCACCAGGGAAAAGCCATCTTTGAAAGTGAGTCTTTGTCCCAGGATTGCCAAGGCTTGGCCCTGAAGCTAAGATCACAAGCTGGAGGCCGGGCTGAAGGCAACTGCTTTTGGGCTTTCATTGCCTGCAGCTCTGAGGAGAACTGGGCTCACTTCACCTGGGAGCTACCTGAGCTGTCATGACTTTGCAACATCATCATAAAATAAAATCTGTAAGACCAGTTATCTAGAGGCAAAAAGACTTTGTATCTCATCACCAAGCCTTTGAGTCAGCTTTTAATTCCTTTAATCTTTATTGAAGGTAGGGTTTTCTGTGGACTAGTTGCATCGTTGTCTGTGATCAGAAAACTGGTATTCTTCTCTCCAGCATCCCTGGAGCAGGCAAGATGCTGCTGCATGAATTGCCAGAGGCAGGACCTAATACCACCCTCCTAGAAAAAGCACCCACCCTGCAGATTTCCTCTGTAGGTTGCAATGCCAGGTTATGAGTCATAAAAATGACTGCAGAGATGTTTAGCAGTGTTAAACACGACTATCTCCTGATGGGATTAAGTGCACATACTCAGCAGAGAAATGTCCTCTGCCTGGTCATCGGACCGGTGACATTACCTGCCCTCTGTGCTGGCTTTCTCAATGGGGAGGCCCACTGCTCAAGAGAGAGTGGCTACCCCTGCAGCTGGGCACTCAGGTCAGGGCCAGGGCAGGTTGCATTGCTGTTGCCTGTTAGGGAGATCAATACAGGACTTCAGTCTCCGCCACTTCAGCACCTTTCGTTGGAACAATCCTCACATGCATTCAACATGTGAAAAAAATCCAGGCGCATCCCAAGCTGCCATTCAGGGCAGCGTGTGTGTTTTGCCCAGGTTGCTTGCATGTAGTGATTCCTGTCTGGACGCATTGCCTCTGCTCCTAGAAACTCTGGCTTTTGCTGTATATCCCTCAAAGTAGAAGAGTAGCATGAAAAACAAAACAAACCCCCACACCATGCATGGGGGAATGAAAGGAAGATCAAGGATGCGAAGACCCCATCTTGCATTCCAGCGTGAACTAACTTAACGAATCAGTTTCCAGAAAGCTCAGTGAGAAGCACAATGCGTTTTTTAACTGAAATGCTGTGGACAGGAGGAAGCCACTGTCAGCACTTGCAGTGTCATTCAGAACAGGAGAAAGCTTTGTGGAAGTGCAAGACAAATGTGGTTTGGTGGTGGGGTTCCTCCCCGCCCCCCCCCCAGTCTATTGTGAAGTTCTCATGATCAGTCTGGGGGTTTACCGGTGGTGAGTTGGCAAGAGTTTCTTCTGTTAAACAAGATAGGAGACCAGTTCTAGTTACTAATCAGGCCAAATGTCAATGAGGCTGATTAAATGCATTCCCTCAGGCTTAGCTCCCTTCCTTGGCTGTTGTTTTGCAAAGGAACATTGATTATGATTAGTGCTGATTACCATTTTTTTGATAAAGGTATTATAAACCACAATTTTATCTTGTGGTATCAGCTCCAGCAAAGGGAGAAACCACAGACATGAAACTTTATGCTGTTTGCTGCATTTGGTCAACCAGCTTGATGCAATAAAAGAGCTCATATATATCTCCTTTCAGAGCCTTTACTTCCTTGTTTCAGGATTGCAAACACCTGCAAAACCCTCTGCGAATATCTAATCACCACCTGTAATGTGACTGAATGGCAGGACCATTCTCAGTCTTCATCACCTTCACTGTCCTGGGCAGGGATTGCCAAAGTTGCTCTTTGCCTTCACTTTCTTTGAGCTTACACAATTTTGCTGTTAAGCACATTGCAGAACAGCCTGGTGACTGATGAAATACCTTGCAGAGATGATAGGACACAGTGTAGATCTTCACGCTGCACTCTCACAGGAGAGTATTGCACATTGCAATGGGCCAGGGTCTGTCAGAAGGCTTCAGACTTTTTGACCAACATATCCATGCTACAAACTGTGTCATGATCTGATATTTTGAACAAGAAGAACTCCTCTGACCTTGCATTGAATTCAGGTTTGCATCCAGAATGGTTGTTCACTGAAGCCATAGAATTTTTTGTCTTAAGACCTTTCCATCCTATAAATTTGGGATCCCGCCACTGCAGAGGCATTTTGTGGTGTATGTTCAGAGTAATGATCAGTGCACCAAGCGTATGTTAGGAGTGGAGTTGATGTGAGGGCATTTGGCTTGCGGGCACCATGGAAGACCTCTTGCCCCTGTAAAGCTTCATATGGCCAGGTCTCCTTTGTTCAAAATGGAGTGTTGGCACATGCCCACGCTTGCATTGCACTGGTAGGACTGGCTCTGCAGCAGGCTGTCAGCAGGACAGGTGTATATAGGAGCTCAGCTGAATCATAGAATCATTTAGGTTGGAAAAGGCCTTTAAGATCATTGAGACTAACCATCATCCATGCCCACTAAACCATGCCCTGAAGTGTCTTGTCTACACGCTTTTTGAATACCTCCAGGGACGGTGACTCCACCACTTCCCTGGGCAGCCTGTTCCAATGTATGACAACCCTCTCAGTAAAGAAATTGTTCCTAATATCTAACCTAAATCTCCCTTGCTGCAACTTGAGGCCATTGCCTCTCGTCCTATCTCCAGCCACCTGACAGAAGAGACCAGCACCCCCCTCACTACAACCTCCTTTCAGGCAGTTGTAGAGAGCGATAAGGTCTCCCCTCAGCCTCCTCTTCTCCAGACTAAACAACCCCAGCTCCCTCAGCCGCTCCCCACAAGACTTGTGCTCCAGGCCCCTCACCAACCTGGTTGCCCTTCTCTGGACACACTCCAGCACCTCCATGTCTTTCCTGCAGTGAGGGGCCCAAAACTGAACACAGGACTCGAGGTGCGGCCTCAGCAGAGCCAAATACAGGGGAACAACCACCTCCCTGCTCCTGCTGGCCACACTATTTCTGATGCAGGCTAGGATGCTGTTGGCCTTCTTGGCCACCTGGGCACACTGCTGGCTCCTATTCAGCCAGCTGTCAACCAGCACCCCCAGGTCTTTATCTGCCAGGCAGCTTTCCAGCCACTCTTCCCCAGGCCTGTAGCGCTGCATGGGGTTGCTGTGACCCAAGTGCAGGACCCGGCACTTGGCCTTGTTGAACCTCCTACAGTTAGCCTTGACCCATCAATCCAGCCAGTCCAGATCCCTCTGTAGAACCTTCCTACCCTCGAGCAGATCAACCCTCTCTCCCAACTTGGTGTCGTCTGCGAACTTACTGAGGGTGCACTCGATCCCCTTATCAGAAGACTGACTCTGTGGCATTCTGTGATTGTACTACATCTTACACCCTGCCTCACCTGGGTCCTTTTGTAGGTGCTAAGGTGGGGAAAGCAGCATTTCACCTCATTGGAGATATGTGTCTTGGGGACTAAAAAGGGAACTGCCTCAGGAACAGGGGTTTGTAGGAAGGGCTGAGATGCTTCTCTGGCTACACTCCAACCTCATCCAGGTGGTGACATTTCCATGCAGGGAAAGTGGGCACAGAAGTAGCTGAACCTGATATTTTCTGTTGTGTTGGTCCTTCCACTGCTGCAGGTCACTGTTTTATAAACACTTCACCTCTAGGTGAAGGGGTTTGTTCTCCTCCCAGCCGCATGTTACAGCATGTTGGAAGATGATCATGCAGGAGCTTTGCCCTCAGGAAGAGTAAAAAAGGGACAGGAGTTGTCTAGTTTGGCTTAGGTGCTTGTTTCAAACATTTTAAAAGAGATACTCTGTTCTGCATTAATTTAAAATATGGCTGAATTGTTGGCAATGAAACAGTTCAGCGCTTGCTGCAAGATACCTATGCCTACGTAAAGCAATCCAGGTAACTGCCTGATGCACACCCTAAGTTGCCTTTTTTATATTCAAGTGGTATGAGCGTGTAGGTACCCATCTCCTAAAATGTCAGAGAGACTGAAAAGGGGAGGAAAGATTTTTCTCTTTCCCTTGGATTCTTTCCTTCATCGCTTCCCTTATCTAATAATCTCAGCCCCTCCCTAATGTCCCTGCTGCCAGCTTCCTCTGTGCCAAAAACCAGTGATGCAGAGGGAGCAATGCAGCCTGGCATCTCGTCGCTGCCTGATACCCCTGCACAGAAATTGGCCACCAAAGCAGTGACTGCACCTGCCAGCATGGCTCTCCGCTGGGAGCTGTGTGTGGCTCTCAGCAGACCTTGCACCTCTTCCAGGAGCCACGTGGGTTGTGGTGTCAAGTGGGTTTGTTGTGGGTGCCATGGCAATGCCAGACACTGTCAAATCCAGATAACCTCACTTCTCTGAACCTGGAGGAGAGTACGTGCCTTCCTAGGCTGAGGTCTGGTAGGGATCTGATTCCCAATCAGCATAAAAGCAAAGAGATTTTGTGCCTCCGAGGCCCTGAGCTTTGGAAATCTCAGCCTTTAATTCTCGTTGGTGTGTGTGGATGGCAAGTCCATTCTCCAGAGCGAGGCAGTGCCCTGGGACAGCTGACAGGGTTCACTGAACTGGAAACTTGACCCTCTGTAGCTCTTCTTGGACCCTGTAACTGCTTAGCAAGTGTCCCATTTTAACCAGTGCACTCATGTGGCACAGTTTTAATCCTTCACTGCTTCTGAAGAACGGTCATTTAAAGTGAAATCCTGGCCTAGGAGGAGCCAGTGGGAATTTTGAACTGACTTCAGCCCGGGCCACCGCTCCACCTCTTACCTCCCTGCAAGGGCACTGAGCAAGCAGAGGGGAGAGCGCTTGCATGTATCAAGTGCAGAATAAAGCAGGGGGGCCAGGGGGAGGAAGTCAGGGCGCTGAACTGTGCATTAAACTGATGCTGCCAAGGGACTCCTGCCAAGGAGGGGAATATGTACTTTACATGTCCCATACACATGGTCTCTCCTTGCTCAGCATCAAGGCCACAATGTACCAAGTGCTTTTGTGAGAAAACATAATACGCAAGTAAATAGCAGCAGCCTTTAGCTCCAAACATGTCTCGGTTGGTTGCTCCTGTTTTCTTGTCGGAGGAGTGGTTCAGCTAAGGGAAAGGTGATTGAACCATTACCAGAGGGGGAAAAACACCTATTAAAAGTGAAATAATTCAAAATACTGGAAATGGCTCCCTTGTGTGAGAGCAACTGTTTGCCTTGGCTGCTGACCTGTCCTTAGCAATCCTTTCTCTTCTCTGCTGCTGACAAAACCATGTTCAAGAGCTCTAGGGTGATTCCTGACCTGGAGGGAAGCAGAGCAGGAGAAGCGTCCTTGTCCATACCAGTACACAGGTTATGTGGGAGAAACTGTGAACAACGCCAGGACGTTTGGACTAGCTGCAAGTATCTGGAGGCTGTGAACACTGAACGAATGAAGGGAAGGGAATGGGATGCTAACTCAAGTTTGAGCATTAGGAGTAAAATGCTTAAACTGAGCAATGGAAACTGTAGATTTAAATGTCAGGATATATTTCCTAACAGTGATTTCTGTCAAGTTGTTGGATAATCCCAAAGGGAAGTGGTGGAAATCTCATACATAGAGATACTTCTCAAATTAGGTTTGGATGAAGGCAGCAGAAAATACATACTAGCAAAAACCAGTGAGCTAGATAATCTAGGAGTATTTTCCCATCTCTAAAGTGTGATTTATGCTATAAACACTGCCAGACCCTGCAAACTAATCTGTTGTGCTAAAAGTGACTCAAACACGATTGCTTATATTTTTACACCCCTCATGATGTTAAACGTTTGGTTTGCCAGGAAGAGTTGGAGTATCCAGGACACACTTTACTGTGAATGGATTTCATGAACTATAATTAATAGGCAATAAATCTATGCAAGTGGGAAACGTCTCAGGTCTTGTGCTGGATAATAGGAAAGGACGGGAACTGACTGTTTTGGGAGGTTACATTTTTGTGTGAACTTGGAAGGAATTAAAACACCAAGACTATTTTTGAAGGGCCAGTTAGGGCAGTGGCCACAAAATTGTTCTTTACATTAACAGTAAAAAATGTATTTGTGCAGCTATTTCTTGGATGGAAGCTAGCACAGAGGCAGCTGGTTTTAATTATGCAAACAGATGCAATAGCTGAGCAATTACAACTTGATCATGAGCCCATGCGAGGCGAGGGGATCTTTAGCAGTCTGTGCTTAAACTGCTTGTGTTGGGCAGGATCAGACCTGCAGATGATTAATCTTGCACTCACCACAGCAGTCCTAGGAAACTGCTGGGAATAAGACTTTTTCCCTATGGCAGGCTCCATTTGTGCATTAGCACACCTTTTTCTGATTGATGGTGAGTACAGGTCTCGGGGAACAACCGACTTGACTGTGGTTCATTGGCTTCGTTGGTGTTTCTTCCTGCTTCCAGTGGGGTAAACAACAGGACAATATGACTAGGTGTATCTCTGGGCAATTCTCTGCCATGATTCTGGGGGACAGTGCAGCAATTTCTTGTGTCTCGCCAGAAGGGTTTGCTACTGATCATGACAGTAATTGCTATCACGGGTAATGGATTTTTTTAATGCTCAAAAGGGGCTTCATATTACTACAGACACACTGAAAAGAGAGTTTCTTGCCCAAAAGAGTTTAAAATCCTAGTTCAGATATGGATCTATTGATCTGTGATTGTAACTGTTTTAGGCATAGATCACCACAGTACCAAAGCACAACCAGGCTTACCACCCCACTGAAGGCAACAGGACTTTGGTTGTTGGTGGCAACATGAGTATGGTTAAGCCGCTACTATCTGTCTCTCTTTATTCAGTGTCTTTAAGTATTATTTTCCTCCCCCTGTTTGTTAAAAAGGATGTACAGGGTATCAGCAGGTGAGCCACAGCTTCATCCACATATGCATCTACACATACATATATGCATATGTGTGTGTGTATACACACACATCTATATTGTGCAGGCTTTAGAAAGAAGTAACTATAAGCTTCCAGCTGTCCAAACTGAGCATTATCTTATTGCCATCAGTCATGGGGCTGCAGTGGAACAACAATCTAGTACTGCTGAGGAAGACAAATACAAACTCATCAGAGGAAAGATGTCCACTTGTGCATTCAAGGAATTGTGCAAAACCCCAGCCTTTAACTGCTTGTCATAAAAAGCCATGGCTTCTGCAGGGGGTTCCTGTCACCCCCTCACCTCCTCTGCCCCAGGGCAGAGCCTGTTCACTGTGTCAAACTGAACCGAGAGGGAAGTCTTCTCCTAAATTAGAGTCCAGCCCTCAGGCTCTCAATCTGACCCTGAAAATAGCAGCTCTGACCTGTATGACGTTGGGCCTTCTTGCCTTTTCACTCTGTTTAATATCACTGACAACTCTGAGTAGGAGGATTGTTTCTGGCATGTATAAGAGTACTCATGAAGCATTGCTCCGCTGATTAAAACATGTGCAAAACAAACTGTGTCAGGTCCTGCCCCCTCCTTCCCTCAGAGAAGTCTGTCCAGCCAGAACAGCCAGATGAGACCCTCTGTGAGCCTTTACTAGAGAGAAGCGAGAGTGGGAGACTTCAGAAAGCAGCTGCTGTCCTGTTGCTTTTAAGGCCCCTTTGTAAAAGACTGACTCAAACTGCTCCCCCCACCAACATGAGCATGACTGTGCGGCCATCCCAAAGCTCTCTGATCTGGCAGTGTCTGCTTTGGTTTCTCTGTGCTTCCGTGACAGCACCTCATGCTGAAGGGGAGCTTGTCGGTGCAGGGTGAGAAATGAAAAGGTGACCTAGCTGTTGGAGAAAAACATACAGGGCCTGGCCTTCAGGCTGGGCATCAAGCCTGCCATCTGGTTGTTAAGATTGCAGCTGGGTTCCAGGTTGGCCAGGTTCCCTCCTTCCCCCAGCTGCACTCGACTCTGGGGGACATGCTGCCTGCATCTGGCTTGCAAGCGTCTCTCCTCCTCCTTCCTCTGTCTCCTCTAGTTCAGATCCCTAAATCCCTCTCTCTGTGGTAAAGAAGGGGATGTGGGGATCTCCCAGGCCTCTCCTTCAGAGATGGTTGATACTGTTTTGACAACCCTGTCCCTAGTCTTGTCTCATTCTGTACCCCCAGCTCCACGCTTCTGTTAGGCTGTTCCCTCTACTTCTCCTGTGAGCAAAACACAGCAGGTATTCAGTCTCCTTTTCCTTCTTGTACTCCTGTTTAAAATCTTCCCCTTATCACAAGTTCTTCCTCTGCTGGTGTCCTCACAAATTATGTCTGAACTACTGGTCTAAGCAAAGAGAACGTGTCCTTATCTGTTTGGTCATGACTTCTGGCCATTCCAGACCAGCTCCAAGAGCTTTCTCAAAGAACCTGAGGATGCTCAGAAGCGTATAAAAGATGTAAAGCATTTAAAGCATTTCCTACCAGATCTAATCCTATACAGTTTTCAGCGTATAAATATGAGGTGCTGGGCACTGTATAGGATTAGATCTGGTAGGAAATGGTATCATATGGAGGAATGACTAGGTTCCACATTTGCTTAGTCCTCTGCCATATGGTGTTGGGCAGACACTTAACCTTTGTGATGGGAATAATATGCAGCCCACTTCAAATTAAAGTGGGGAACCTCTTAATTCCTTCCAGAATTACACCCTTGTTATGTGAAGTTTGAGTTTTATTACAGATCTTAGACCAACATTTATCTCGTAGCATTTGATCACTGAATTTTTCTTTGGCTAGATGCTTTTTCATCACAACTCCTGCTGTGACTTTCCCAATACTGCCCTTTTTGTTAGCCTATATATTTTTCTGGTTGGAACCGTAGATCTCTGAATACTGAATAAGCAGTATCAAGTATTGCTTTGAATATTGAGCAATTAGATGATAGAAAGCTACTCCACAAAGCCAATAAAATGGTCTCTGGTGCACATACAGTTATCAACAGTGCTTTGGTGCTCTGTTCCCTTTTGCTTTATTAATCCTGGCCCTGTGGGCATTGAGTAATGGTCCAAATGATATCTGTGCTGCACGTACAGTGCATTCTGCTGGCCACTTCTACATAGCAAGACAACAGAACAGATTTCTGAAGCTGAGTACTTATACTTGCAAACACATTTGCAACATTAGCATAAGTTAGCTTATGCTTGCAAACATCCACAGTGCATGCATGGCTATTTAGCCAAGAAATGGGCATGCACCCACACTAACCTAAATGCGGACAATTTGCCTCTCTACAGTGGCTGTAGCTACAGCAGGAATATTCTGCACCCTCTCTAACAACTTTTATCTGCAATTAGGTTTTTAATCATTCATAAAGTGACTCCCAGTGAGACATTATGCTTCCTTCAAGTGAAATCTAGGGGATTTGTGCTTTCTTTTTGTGCAAGTGAGCAGGATGTTTTCCAAAAAGGGACTGAGAGAATGGTATGGAAAAGAGCTGTCTGATGAGGTAGGGCACACACTCTCATGCAGAAAAAGCTATTTCATTATCACACAATGGGCTTTACTTTTATTTCTGATGGCATCTTTGGGGCTTTGTTCGCTACATGACAGCAACATACAAACAATATGTTACTCCTCAAAAGCTACTTGGCATGACTACCTCAAAAAAGAATAGAGCAGCAAATAAAGACAGCACAGAGGAAAGTGATGACAGCAGCCACATTTCAGATAGGTTAATCTTTGTTTAAACGGTGTTTTGATGAAGAAAGATTAAATGATGTGCTGGAAGTGGTGCAGTATGACTAATGAGAGAATTCACAGTTATAAGTGATAGGAGAGGAAATATCAGAAGCGATATAAACCATCAGGCATCCACACACTAGTGGATTGTCAGGCAAAAAATTTGCTGATTGGCAAAAGATATTACCCTTGGCTGTTTTTTTAACCTTCCTCTGAGATGTTTCAGCCCACTAGAACTATCTCCAGAGGATCCAGCGATGAAAACTTGGGCCTAGAAGTGTCTTGCAGCAGCTCCAGGCTATGGCTGCATGAACGAGTTGGCCTGAGATAAATTGGGGCTGATTTTTGGCTTGTCTGTTCCTCCCCAGTAACAGCCCAGCTGCCCACTATGACGCTGCAGAGGGTAGAAAGCAGCTTCCCATGTTTTCATGGCCGAGGAAGAGCACTGATGTTTATCCAAGGGTATATCCAACTGCGGACAGGAAGCTCCTTGCACGATGGCAAAGTTGCAGTGAGTTGTTTGTGTAGCTGTACTCAGGCAGGAGGGAACAAGAACATCATAGCCCCATTCATTTGGCGGGGGAAGTTTTCAATTATATGATGAGTATTAACATTGTGTTGCAACTCTATGTGTATTTCCTCATGAATTTTCCAGTATTTATTGGGCCTCTTAGGCTGGGTACAAGTTGTATTAGTGGCATATAATAATAACAATTAGTTCTACTTTACAGAAAGCAGCACTACAGCAGAAAAATGATCTGGCAGGTGCTTAGCTCAGGGCTAGAAAAAAATGAGTCCCCAACAGCTCTCTAACCAAGAAGCTAAACTGCCATGGTCCTTGAGATGAGTGAGGTTTTTTCTTTCCAACAGTTTCAGTATTTACACCACTCCGCTATTTTGGTCTTAGTGGTTTCTGGGCTAAACCAGTGTATAACAATGGAGAGGACTGAGGAAAGATTCTGTGAATGGCTCTGGACAGTGGCTCCACATGCAGTGTTAAGAGAACAGTTTAGTTACAAGAAGTTGTTCAGCTGAATACCATGAGGCTGCTGTCCACATTGACCAGTAAAGCTCAGCCCATTTCAGTGGGATATGGCAAAATTTGCAGTAAGGCTCCTTCCTTACTCTGTGAGATTGTGCTACTCCCATGTCACTGTGCAGTACTGTTTGTCACAGCTGTGCTGGTATTGCAAGACCTTGGAGATACCACAGCACTTGGAAGACAGCACCTGGCCGCTTGGACCAAGTCCTAGCACCAGTGCTGCAGGGACCACGTAAAAAACAAACCAACCACCTTTTCTTTCTGGCAGAGATTTTGACCATTGATCCGTATGGCATTGGACACACAAAGGAAAATACCAAAACCAGGAAAAATCCAGCAAGAGAGAGGTGTGTCTATGAACTTTTCAGTTCAATTGCTCTATTTCAAGCCTTATCCAAAATCTAATGGATCAATGGGAATCCTTCCAGTAACTTCAGCTGGGGTTTTATAAGGCTTGAATTAATGGCCTGGTTGCTATGATTCTGCATGCTGCTCTCACAGTACCACTCAGGATTGTGCCTCCAAAAAAGAACTAAGCAAACAGGGCTCCTTGATCAACATTTTGCAGATGGCAACAAATTAACTCACTTTGGAAGGATTTGATAGCAAAGGTTTGTCTCCAACTGTCTAAAAGTTTTCTATTATAAATGGAGGGAGAAAAGGCCATTTTTGACCCTGTTTATGGCCAAGTTCCAGCTGTATTAGGTTTAAAGCTAATTTTCTGATGAGAGGTAAATATTTAACATTAAGACTAAAAATGTCTTAGGAGTAAGGAGCTCTTTGGGGTTAATGTGAGTGTTTGGCATAGGACTGCAAACTCATCTGATTCGGAGGAGAAAGAGCATGCTCTAGTGTAAAGGTTCAGGCTTCTCCTGTGGTTCTCTTTTACCCTTTGGGCAAAGGTCTTGGTGGTGCAGTGTACCAATCCAGCTGTTATCCCTTATTCTCCAAGTTTTTTTTTTCTCTTTGTGTCTTTTGAGGAACCCATTCTATCTCTTAACCATGCTGCTTATTTGTTCAAAAAATCCTCCCTTTGCTCTCCAGCGCCCACCGCATGTCTTGTCCCCAGCAGCCACAGTCAGCTATGTTCCTTAAAAGCCAGACAGAATTTTAATAACCAGCCAGCCAAGAGAGGCTGGTATTGAGTGGCAGCTTGTGGGTGCTCATGTACCTGCTTGCACACGCAAACAAGGCTCTGCAATCCCTGCCTTCTGCCAGAAAATAGCTGGGTTTGAAACCACAGAGCTGCAGACACAAAGACAGGGCTGTGGTCAGGACTAGGCTGAAAGAGCAGTGCTTGTCCTGGAGAACTCACTTCGGTTATGACTGACTCTCTCTGGGCCGCTTTTAGTGATGTGGGATAAAAAAAAAAAAGATAGTATGTACTCTGTAGGAGAGTATATATACATGTGTGTGTACACCCAGAGGCACATTTATAAACGGACCACAGAATAGATTGCAATGCTTGAACACACTCCACTGTGTCTATGGACATCTTGTTCTCTCCTTCTGTCCTTGAGGTATCAGGTTTCCTTGTTTACAGTCTGCCTCATTCAGGATCTGGAATTCTTAAAGAGCAGCAAAACACTATCATGTGACTGAAGACTTATTTCCAGGAAAAGCGGAAGAGGTTCTGGGAAAGGTCAGTCCTCACATTCTTGCTTGCTCCCATCAAGAATACAGAATGGAGATGAAGCCACTGTGAAATCCCTGATCCTTTGTCTTTCTGTTGAGCCTGGGATGAGATCTAAAGGAAAATCTAATGCTTGATGCAGAGTTCCTTACACTCCTCATATTTTTCTTCCTCTTTAATGGTTTATTGACATGGGACATTTCACACAGAAGCAAGATTCCTGCCTCCTGGTATGTTAGTCGTTACAGTGGCTTCCTTATCTTCTGAAGGGTTCTTTTTGCATGTGCTGTCAGAAGTGGTCATAACCCCGCTTGTGACATCCCTAACAAGACCATGGGACAGATCCAGGCAACAGTTCATGTAGGAAGGACTACATTAACATAGTAACAGAAAACAAATAAAGAGGAAAACACAGACAAAACCAACAGCCCCCAGGTCCCATATGCCAAAAGTATCAATAAGAACATTTCTAAAGCTCTTCTCATTGGGCAAGAGCAGAACTAGCGAATCTTGATTATATGGGGTTATCTGGATGGGTGGCATCTGGGTCCCTGGGCTTGTGCTATAGCTTTCAAAGACCCTGCACTATAGCAAGTCCACAGAGCCTCGTCTGGCTGTGCCCCATAGGTCCCAGGAGGCTAGCATCTCTCTCCTTGTGATGGGGCCATTTTGGCCTCCTCAAAGAGGAGGAGTCCTCAACGACTTTGCCTTTTTAGATGCTGCGGTCATGGCTCCTGGCACTCTCAAGGTGTTCCTGGTCCTGGATGAGATGGGGTATGAAGGATGAGCAAGGCTGAAACCTGCTGCTGACATGCCTTGTCCAGCAAAGATGATGATGGGTGTGATGGAATGAAGTGCTAGAAAAGGTAATGGAAATCCCTAGTTACCTATCCAATGGAAGACTGGAAGACAGTGCTCACAGGGTTGGCTTTTGGTATGAGCAAGGTGGACAGTTTCCTACAGTGGCTGTCTGATGGCTGCCCTGCCCTGCAAGGCCATGTTGGCTAATTGCTGCTATGAGGGAAGGATATGGTGTGAGCGACACTGGCTGTCCCTGGGCATCTGCTGCTGAATCTCTCCTTGAGGCAGCAGCAGGAGAACCCTTAGATGATGATAGATACTGAATCTTGTTCTCATAACATCGTGATCAGCAGCAAAAATTCCCACTGTCTAGAGTTTTGCCCTGCAGCTGTGTGTCTTTGTGCTTTGAGGTGCTGAGTTTTCTGGTCTAGCTCCAACAAGAGCATGTACAAGCAAGCTTAAGTTTTAGCAAGAATCCTGCAAAAAGGCTCGCATGCTTAAGCTTTTCTTAGATCCAGGCTCAGTCCCAGGCAGGACCAAGCCCATAATGATTCTCTATTTCTGCACAAATCTGCTTGAAAATATATTAATCTGGAGACCTGCAGCAGGCTGAGAGTTTAGAGCATTCCTCAGGCATCCTCCACTTGTGCAACCCACTCACGCATCTACACAGGCCACCCGCACAAAGTCCCGTTGTGCTGTGTCAGTATTGCAAGGGTCATTGATGAAGTTGCAGGGGGGGGAAATATCAACAAATATGCAGTGAACACACTGCAGCTCTATCGCCATGAAGTAAGAGCAGTAGGTACTCTAGGCTCCATTGACTATTCCAGTGCAAGTCAGTGTTGGATTATGGAGCAAACCCAAGATTTGAAGAAGCAATAAGGAAAACCAGTAATGTCTGCACAGTCTTCATTCCTGAGGGACACTGACTATAAAACACAGGTGCCTATAAAATCTGGCACACATTGCTAAGCTATGAAAAGAAAACTCATAGCTGCAGCATGGTAAATACCTATAGCACCTGGTGTGGAAGCTCAGTAATTTCAGGAAATTCTGATTCACTGGCTGAAGTCTAGATTGTAACTTAAATTTAGCCATCCTGCCTGAGATCAGGGCCTTACCTCCTCTCACTGATAGTGGCCAGTGATGGTTACTTGCAGAAAGAGAAAAAGAAATGAGTATATCTTGTCTGTCCTTCTGGTTACAGCCAGCAGCAACTTGGTGATCTTCTAAGCCAGAAGTTCCTTGTGGGTTTTCAGGTTAATACCAGAGATCAGCCATGGGCTGATCCTCTTTTTGGACACAGTTACGCCTTTGGACTCATAACATCCTGCAGCAACCAGATTCATGGGTCCATGAGGCGCAGCGTGAAATATATTTGTGTGCTTGTTTTAAATATACATACTAGTATACTGTAGTGTGTAGCATTTCTGCATGTTCTCCCTTGCCCATGTGACAATATCAGGCAATTGTTCCTGAGGTTCAAGTCCCTTGTATCAATCAGGCAGTGCAGAGGCATGGTCTGGTTCCTGTCAACATGCAGTCATCTGGCCACTGGACTCTTGGTTACTCTGAGTAGAGGTGTGACTTTGAAGAGAAAGTCCTGGACCAGAAAAGCCCTACCCCAGAAGGTGCCTGCCTTACTGTGCTGTGTCAGAGTTTGTACTGTGTGAAGTCTTGGGCCATGCACTCTGTTTGCTAACCAGAAGACGTATGTGCTGCCAGGCTGCAATTGCATGTCAGTTTGAATCAACAAGTGTGACTTTTTTATTTTCCTGAGATCTCATCTGAGCTGCTATCAGCTTGGATCCAACCTGGTGGATCAATGAAAGTTATGACGCTATACAGATTTGTTTTTCAGTGGCATTGATAACCCAGTGTTGCAAGATCCTCAGCTCAGACTCAGAGTCTGGCTAACTGAAGGTTGTGAAATTTCAAAAGGCAACAAGGGGGGAAAAAGCAAAAACCCAGTCTCCCCTGTGTTGCAACTGTGAGTGCAATCAGTCGTAAACAATAATTCTCTCACTGGACACTCAGATTCACTTTAGTTGGGTCCATGGAAAGTCATTTCTACATATATCAGCTAGATGTCTGACCTGAGGGTTAAACCAAAGAAATCTGCTTGCAGAAAAGTTGCGAATGCAAAATTCTGGCATGGCCATCCAAGTTCTGCCCTCGACGAATACAGTTTGTCTCAAAATTGTGACCACGTTGAGCAATTGTACAGGGGAAGGGAAGAATTTAACCATTCTGAAGAACATCAGTAAGCTAAAAACCAAGCAATGAGAACCACCAGAAATGGAAAGACTTGATTAATGAGCAACACTTTAATGAAAATATTTGCTGTGAAACAGCTCCCAGGGCTGCACTGGTGCTTCAAAGCATTCTCGTTCATTTTCTTGGACTGCTATGGTTTTAGCTGCTCTGTGCCATAGATAAATGAGAGGACCCAATTCCCCTTGCTCAGCATCTCAGCTGCTTTCTTTGACTCAAAGTGTGGGCTAATGGCTGAAACATGAAGGTACTGTGTTTAATTGGATCTGATTCCCACAGCAACATACTGAAGCATTTCTGGTATTAGTGGGCACTTCAACACCTGAACATGACACAAAGACAGAAAGATTCCAGTGAGTATTCAGTGACGCTGGTTGGATTATGGCAGTGCAGAGAAGACCTAGACTTGGGCTGTGAATGTGATGTATAGGCAGGGGACACACAGGCAGTCCCTACCTCAGTGAGCCTGGCCAGAGCTCAGCAGGACCTTCCCAAAACAGTCCCTTAAGCAAATTCAGAGGAAGGGTCCCAAGGGGAAGAATTAACACAATTTGCACCTGGGAGTTGAGGAAAACAGAAGAAAAGATCTAGCAAACTCTGCTCTAGCTCTTCCCACTTGGAAGAATGAATTCACAACGTGAATTCAAGCTCCCAGTAATCCCCCAGAATATAGGCCAGAATAAAAATAATGTAATCTGATCTAATCCCGTCTAATCTAATTTCATTTCTCTCTACCGTGAAATGGCCATAAGAACATCTAAGACATTTTTACTTCTTTTAAATGTTGGCCATCTGCAGGATCACATTACGCATATCATCGCTATATGGACACTGTTCCTTAGTGGAATTATCATTTAACTGAACCACAATATGTTGCAAGAGGAAATCCTTGTAAATGACGGCTACAGCCAGGAGAAGCCTTGTGAATATTTTTACTAGGATCACTATAACAACAATTGGAATATGCGATGCTACAATGATCATTAAATTTTACCCACTGTGGAATTGCCATTGTGGATGACCTTTCAGCAAGGGCAAAATGTAGCACAGAACAGGCTCCTGATTCATCTTGCCCATACCTCAATGGGCCTGTCTTCAGTGGCCTTTCATATGCATGCAAGGAGGAGCTAAGATCCCCCATCTGAATCTGAAAGAGCAAGTGTAAGAGTAGGCCAAAGACCCTCATACCTTTTAATGCAGTAAATAATGTTGCATATGCAGTGGAGCAACCACTGAAAGCAGAGCTTAACACCTCAGGTAGTTTTCCATTTTTCCTTGACTAGTATCTTGATCATCAGACTTCTATATTTGTAACTGATGTTACATTGGACTCTGAATATAAAGACCAATGACAAGAGAAAGTGGCAGTAATTTCTGACTCAACATTTTCATCAGTTAAAAACAATCCTAAAATGACTGACACTGCATCGGCTAGGGCAAGAATCTGATCCCTTTGTACTTAAGATACTGCTTGAAACCATAAAATCAAATGAGGTCACGTATATAGCAAGGTGCATGAGTAAAGGCATCACAATCTGACATATGTCTTTGGTGAGGCACACTGAAGTCCTCCAAAGGGAGGTGCAATAGAAGGGTGAAGTGTTAATAGTTCCTTTGACTTTTTACGACTCCTGTTTTGCAAAGACCGATCATGTGCTGTTGTTTTGAACTTCACTCATGTTTGTTCTATTTCCTAGATCTGCCTTTGTGATGGCCGCTCCCAGAGTAATCACCCTGAGGAAATTCATGTCTGGACTGATGAAGCTCAGTTTTATTCTCAGCTCCTCACTGAGAATATGGAAGTTTTTCTTTTACCTGCATTTTCTCCAAAGCCTTCCTAATTTACAGATCAGTGAATTAGTTCTGGCTGCTTTGGTGTCAGCTCTTCCATGTCATCTGCACATACTCTATTACTTCTAGGATCCCCAAACCACATGTGAAATGTGCCAGGTAGACTTTCTGTTGCCTGGCATTTTGTGTACAGGGGTACACAGGGTCTGTGTTTAAATTCTGAGCCAGGCGTACCAAGCCTGGATTTCAGTGAACCAAGAAGTTGTGATGACACCATAGATACGGACTATAGCAAAAAAAAATATTTCAGCCAACAAGAGCTGAATTTGCAGCACATGGTGGGGTCGAGACCAAGGCACTAATCTCTGACACTGGGTTTGCTTTTTTAAGTGGGTACAATACCAGGTCAGTGTTAGGCTACTGTGGATGGCTTGTGTCCACACAGTGTGGGTACCTCTGTATTATACCTCCCCACATTTCCCATTTTGTGTGCAAAAATGTCTTGGGATGTTCTCCTGCTTGTTGAGGGATACCCAAGGGATTCTGCTGAGTTCAGCCTAGTTTCTCTTCTCTCTTCCTTAATGAATGGTCACGGAATGATTAGTTCCAGAAAGAGAACCCTTTAAACTCCACACGCCAACTGTAGGCTGTGCCCTGCACAGAGCAAACAGTGTCAGGCAAACAGGAGGAGGTCTAGGGTTATGAAAATGGCCACTCAACGCCATGGTCCTCAAGAAAGCTCTGTGTTCTTACAAAGGCAGAGCTAACCTGCCTCCACACCAAAACACTGAAGACTGGCAGGGGCAGGAGGAGCCCACGTTTGGATGCATGAAGACTCCACATTATGAAAACCTCCCAAAAACAATACAGAGGGAACAATAAAGTGTTTCAAAATTTGAGCCCAAAGGAAAAGCAAATTGACGTCTAACAAAAGACTGATTTTCTTCTCCCACAGAGAGGTGTCTGCCACTTACTCGAGCTGGCAAGTCAGTGTCTCAAAGGGCAATTTAACCAAGTTGCATAAGGCCTTGGCTGGGTGGCTGTAGAAATATAGGGCCTCTTATCTGAATGCTGGCCACAGCTGTTACGGATCTTGAAGGAATTATCTCTGTGCCTGTCAAATATCTGCTTTCTAAGCAAAGAGGCTGAAACACTAGTGGTGCACATGACACACTGCAGCTTGTAGGGCAGAGCCAGCAGGCAGAAAATGGGAGCTTTTTTCCCCTGGCATCAGAAACCTGATGTCCCTTGAGTGACTCTAATGGATGGCTAGGCCCTAATCCCTGTGCGTTATATAAACCTGTGCCTTGTCATAGAAAAATAGCCAATATGGTCTAAGCACTGATCTCAGTGTCTTTGGTAAGCTATAAATCATCTACAGCTCTCATGAATATTCTGGCATATAGCCTACAGAACTACATTTATTTTCTCTCTCACTGCCCAGGAGTTGTTCCATATAAATGTGGGTAGACGCAAAAGGGCTGATGCTAAAAATCAGGATGTGCATTGGAGCCCTTTCACGTTAAATATCTTCTTCCTTTTTTGTCTTCCCTCCCTTAGTCACCACTGTATTTTTCCTCTACAATACAGTCACAGTGCTTCCTCTGTGAACCAACCTAGCTGCCTTTCCGTATCTCTGGTAGTCTCTCCATTACCAACACCCCCACAACACATAATAAATACCCTTTGAGAGCCTGACCACAGAGAGTGTGGGATGCCTGTATATTGGGTAACCAGAATACTTTGTGTTCTCTTGTGTGTTTTTATGCTACCACCAGTTCCATAAAACCCCTTGATAATTGCCCATTGCTGTGACTCTTTGCACGTATGCGTGTGGGTCCAGATCTTGTTCATGTGCAACATGAACCTTCGCTCTCCCAAAGTGTAGATGCTGTGGCAGAATCTAGTCCAAATATGAGGACTGGCAACCAAATGAGGATACTGATTTTGTGGTTTTTTCCGTTCAAGACTTTCCTTTGTGCTCTGTCAGAAATTACTGGCACTGAAGAGGAGGATGGTCACAGTATGAATGGATGAATGACCAGATGAATGAATGTGAAGGGCTGTCCTGAGGTCTCTCTCATGTGTTTTTCCCCTGACGGAGACCTCTAGGTGTTCCTGCAGTGTGTTCCTGAGCTGTTTATCCACGTCTTTTTTGAAAATATCTTAGTTCAAAGTGACACAGCTTCACATTTTCTTTGTATGTATAATCAAATGCAAACAATTAAGATTGCCTAACTGAACTCTGTGCCAACAGGTAACTACAGTTCAAAGGACCTTTTACTCAGTTAACAGGTTGGATAACATTTCTTCCACACCCTTCAAACAAAGTTGTAGTGTAACATCTAACAGAACTTTCCTGTCAAAATCTCTAGTTCTAGGGTCAGCTCTCAGGCCAGCTGCCTGAGGCCCCAGGTTATGAAGGACACCTCTGGGCTGAGAAGAAAATCGATACAAGACATTCAATGTTCCACTGAAAAAGTGGGAATGCATGCATTTCAAGCTCCATGCAAGACTACAAGGCTATTGCCAGCTCTGTGTGTGTCAGCTGAAAACTAACAAAGCAGTATCACGTTGCAGTGAAGACAATCTTATCAAGGACTACCAACTAATTTCTATTCCAGTTATGTTGCTGCAATTTTTATCTCATTATTCTCAATGACATCGGGCAGAGGAGGTGTTAATATAAAGGAAGATTGTGTTTCTAGTTATGGCTTAACACTATAAAGCAGAGAGTGTGTTTTGTTCCAAGCTTTGCCATAGATCTGGGTTGCTTAACATACCTTTGCCTCAGGGCTTTTAATCTGCAAAGTGGTGTGAGCAGTTACACTTAGCTGTGAATCTAAAATCATTCCTATATTTAAACTGCTTTTTGTGGAAGATAGTGCTGGTGCATAAATATCGTTGCAGTGCAGGTGGCTTGGCTATACTTGTCATAGGAGATCACCTCCAAGTGTCTGCTGTATTTTGGAGATTCACATGGTTAAGTTTGTGCTCATCATTTATGTGGATAGCTGGATTTAGTTTAGCTAGGGCTGGAGGTGGTATTTGGCTAGACAGGTGTCTCGTCCGAATGAAATCTGAATCTTCAAAGGAAGGAGAGCAGCAGGGAATGGACTCAGCCAAGGACTGGCTGTGAGATATGGGGCTCTTCAACTCCCATGTTCAAATCCAATAAAGTTAATAGAAATCACATGGCTTTCTTGCCATCTGGCAGCCAGTTGGGAGCTTGCGTGCATTGTATTGGTGAATTTTACTTTCGAGTTACAGGACAAGTGACTTCATCAGCTCTCAGGACAAGCTGGGAACAGTGATGAAAACTGAATTAACTGCATCAACCTAGGGCAGTGATTTGGTACTTTAAAGGAGTGATGTGTGAGAGGAATGAATTAAGTCTTAGTCTTATAGCTCCCTTTTTTGACAGAGGAGAAAAGACTTTACAGCGGGTGAACACTAAGGCTTCTTCCTGGGAGATCAAGGAGGTCAAAATCTTCTATCAGCTCTGTGGTCCTTAGCATGAAACTAGATGACAGTTCTATTGCATCAGGAAAACTCACAGTTCTAACCACACATTTTCTTTGGTTTGTTTGAGAAGGCAGGTTAACCTCCCTTTTTGAAAAAGGTTTCTTTTGTCTTCATACTCACAGAAAAGATGGATGTGAATACAAGAATACAAGGGAGAGGTAAAGGGGTGGTTTGCCAGCATGGCCAGGGCACCTGCAGGATGTAAAAACGTCCAGTGACTCATGGATGCGCAGTGATTTTATAAAACCTGCCCTAACTCTGTGCAGGCTTCGGAAGGGTTTCTACCACTGAAGAACCTGGAGTTCTGACACCATTCAGCTCCAGCCTTGTATCACTTCATGGTTTTTAAACTGATGCGATGCCTCAGTTGGTGGCTGTTTTATAGTAGCCTGTGGCTTCTTGTGTACTGCAAAAGACAAGCCCTGTGATTTCTGAAACACCCTGCTAATCTGAAAACAGATACCAAGGCACATTGCAGTCTATCAGCAGGAGAAAGGGGTTTCCAAATTTCTGCTCACCCCAGTCTCATCACTGGGGAGAACTCTCATTTCTCCACAGGCTCCAGAGCCTCCTTGTAAAAAGCAATGAAGGACTGGTGTGCCTCTCTCAGTAGGGAGTTAATTAACGGCCCTGGGTGAAACACTGGGGGGAAGGTGACTATTTTCCAGCAATTTCTCATTTTCCCTCTTCCCTCAGCACAGCTGAGGACTCCCTGAAGGATGCCCCCAGGCAGGGAGGCTGCAGTCATCAGGGACTGTGATTGGCTGAAAGCACCCCATGTGACCAGGGAAGCCATTTTAGCTCTTGGGGCTTGAGGTGAGCTGGAGGTGTGTATGTCCTCTGGTCAGCAGTGGTCTGTGGGCTCAGTTTGCAGGTGTGTGTGTTAATAGCAGCTGTGTTAAATTGCATTTACTGTAGGAACAAGCAGTCTGGCTGCTCTGGAGGTGGGAGAAGTGAAGTACTGGCCTTGTCTCCTCATCCCAAAAGGCACTGGAGGGGAGCCCTGTCCAGGTGAAGCCTGTGGGGCTTGGTGGGGAAGTGTCCAGAGCAGTAGGTAAGGCTCTGCACACCTTTTGGGTTTATTTATTTGCATAGTGTTGGTGTGCTGGTGCAAAAACTGGTTACAGCATGTGTGTGGGAGTGTATGCTTGCTTCACCTTCTAGGTGTATTTGGAGAACTGGATTGGGCCATCTGCATTTGGAACTCCTGGCATGTGTTTCTGTGATGTTTGGTTGCTTTCTTTTGACTACACTTGTTTTATCCATCTTAGTTTCCTGTTTGTCTCGACTTACCTGTAAACTTGTAGGATCTCTTCGTTGCAACAATTCATTTTAGGTAGGGGGATGCATTTGTGTTGTTGTCTGGCTGGAACTGAAGTATTGAGAGGCCAGCTAAGAGAAGGCCTAGCTAAAAATGTGCATGTGTTTCCCAGTGCTTAGGCACAGTCCTGGAGCTGGTTTTGTTTCTCTACATTGGGTTTATGCACCTCTTTACATTTCACTTTGAGTTTGTGGTCATAGAAGCAGAACTTGGCAGATGCAACAGATGATTCTTCCAGATGAAATTTCGGGGTAGGGAGAGAATTTCAGGGCATTTTCAGGTGGACCTGGATGTCCTAAGGCAAAGTTGGAGCTCCTGGAGTTGTTTAAAAAAAAAAAAAAAAAAGCACTTTTGCATGAAACCAAGCCGTAAATCATGGGCAGTGTGTCAGATTAAAATGAGAAAACAGGCCCCCAAAATCACTGCTACTGCATTCTGTCAGTGTTAGCAAATAAGAATTAAACTCATGATTGTGTAAATGGGGAACCTAAGGCAGGGACTGGCCAAGACCACACATTAAGTCATTGAAAGAGCTTGGAGTGTCATCTAAAGATTCTGTGTGCAACTTCTGTTTAGAACTGATGATTTTGGGTGTCTCATTGTGAGAGCTTTAATAGAGCCTGATGTGTGTGTGTGTTGGTTTCGGTGGGGGGTTTTTTTGGGGGTGGGGTGTTGGTGTTGTCCATGTCTGTGTCCCTCTCCCTCTCCCCACCCTAGATGTTCACTCCTATCTATAAGATACAAAGTACCTTTCTAGTGCACAATTTTAGGTGCTGTAGAAGCAAATAATCTGGAATAATACATGGTTTTGAAAAATCCTTACCTTTCTTCCCTTCTTCCTCGAGTAAGAAAGACTATCTATGGGAAATATTTCCACTTACACGTACCCCAAAGCTAGAGCATAATGCAGAGAAACCTACTTAGCTTTTGTCTGCTGTAGTGCACAGGTGAGAATGGGCTTCCAACTATATGATTTACCATTTATAAAATATGAAAGGCCTATGCAAGGAGCAGCAGATGTAGCTACAAACCTTCCAGAATGTATTCTCTGTGTGACTGGTGCATGTTGTTGAAACTGGGGTCTCACTTCAAGGAAACAGCAGAGAGGACTGGAGAGGAACAAGGAGAAGTTAAAACTTATCATGTTTGGCATGTTAATGTGGGCTCTGAGAGCTCTAAAGGGACTCTCCCAGAGGCATATGTTGGTTAGCAGTTTTGGCTTGCCACAGGTAATAGGAGGCTGCACTCATGAAGAACTAAATGTACAAGTTTATTAAAACACCAGTAGCCTGTTGTCATTCTCCAGGATAGATTTCTTGTCTTCTTTCATCACACTTTATAGAGCATGTTGAGACACAATTGAGAACACTCTGCTGCTCTTGTTCGGAAGCAGGGAGTGTTCCTGTGAATGGGAAAGCTCCATTTGGATTAATCATGGGTGATTAGCTGTCTAATGGCCTCTGCAGCTCTTTAGATCTGAGATCTGCAGCAATAGCCGATGCAAAAACTGTGTGTGACAGTGAGTAAGAACTAGCATGCAAGGGCATGTGTACAGCCCTATCTATAGGCATGTTCATGAGTTCTGTTTTCCCAGCCTTGCAATTTCATACTTTGACCGGGTTATATCTCGCTGCTGTTTATGTGATCACTTATTTTTGTCCTCAAAAACAGGGTTAGTCAGCATTTTCTGAGCTTTTTGGCGAATTGTGAGGAACTACAGAGTTGTCAGGAGTGTGTGTCTGCGTAGGAATAATACCTGTAAAATCATCACTTGAAAGGGAAGATTGAAACTCACAGGCTTTGGTGTTTTGGTTTGTTTTGGTTTTTTTTGTGCTTGGTTTGATGAGCAAAAAATGGATGCATTAAAAAAATTAACCAGGCAGTGGTGGGAGTATGAGAAGTGAAATCTGTTTGCTCTGTGTGTGTATGTATATGTGTGGTGATTTTAAGTGATGGGAGGAGAAAACACACTAACCATCCCTTTTTAGCAGTGTCCCAATGCCTGTTTCAGATCTAGGCCTGCTTACTGATCTATTCAGTCCTTCCTCTGGGGAGTTTCATGGAAGGTCTTAATTTCTGCAGGCCATCTCTCTTTGTGCTGCTCCGTGTGCTGGTTGTGAGGGCGAAAGATCTTGTTGTCAGATGTCTAAAAATCTATTTCAAAGTGGAGTAAAAAGCATGAGATGTCTTTTTTGTTCTGCACTTGTACAGCTCCTGCTCAGCAGGATTGCTCATGACTGAGATCCTTGATCTCTATATCAATATGGAAAACTAGTAAAATAAGCTGCTACCTGGGGCAGGCTGAATTCCTAAGTCTGACCAAGGTAAAAAAGCAAGGCTCTTTAAATGCCAAACAGACAATCTGTCAACAGGTTATGCCAGGCTTCTTGAAGACCAGCAATACAACTCAAATTGTGAAACTGTCTAAAACATTGCATAGATAAAAGTTTCATATCACAAACTATTAAGTTGTGATGAAGCCACAAAAAATCTTGCCGTGCAAGTCATGCTGTCTGGGAAGGGAGCAATGAGACAATAACAGTTCAGCTGACTCCCTAAACCAGCCTACTAATGATGTTTGACATATCGCAGGGCCAGGCACTTGAGGTGAGACTGATGCATTTCAAAAGCCTATCTAGGCTAGTACATTGCAGTCAACTGTTCTATTCATGTTCTTGGAAGGTACCTCTCTCAAAAGTATCTTTACGGAGACTCACTTTAACATGGTGAGTCCCTGTTGTAATGAGTCATACAAAGGAAGGCATAGATCCTTGATCCCCTCTGAATACTTGTTTGCATCCTGATGACTTTTAAGAATGAATAGACTATGGGTTGACCAGCCCAGGCTGAGAGGGTGGAGGAAGGAGGTATTGCTAAATGAATGCTGTGCTATTAATTGCTGAGCAGATGCCTCCCAGATTGTAAAAACAGTCTTTTTTAAAGGCTGCTGCTGGGAGGCAAGATGCAGCTGAATAAATTCCAGCCTGACAACAGTGAGATGATGGCAGCAGCACTTGGTTAAAGTTGCTGCTCCAATACCTGAGCTGAGATGAGGAATGCTCTGGGTTTGTGTTCTGTATCCGAATGCTTGTGCTTCCCTAGTTCCCATTTAGTGTGCCTTTTTTGCTGTAGTATGTACTATTTCATACCAACACTTGTTTAAGTGCCCCAGGTGGATACAGGTAGAAGTGGAAAGCTCTTCAGACTGCATTTTCCCTGAAGTGGAGAACCAAATTAAATTGGTCTTGCAGATCCATCCATTGTGGCATTGCCCTTTACCAACAGTTTTGGGGTTTTTGTTTGTTTGTTTTTTTCCCCCTTGCAGTTTCTGCTCCCATTGTGTGACCTTATTCCGCTGAATTCCATCTTGTGGAAGGAGATACTTCCCAGCCTACACTCCAGTGAGAGGCCGTGGCCTTGGGCCCTGATTCTGCAGATGGGAGTGCCCTTACCCTAGTTTCCATGAGTGTGAAACCTGCTGGTTTCTGTACTAAAATTAAGTACAGGCATGTGTGTTTGTGGAATTGGGGCCTGAGAGAACAGAAGTAAAATGTCTCAGCGTGTCTGCTTTTCACTTTTAGCCCTTTGATACGTACGTGCTTTGAATTTGTTCTTGAAATGCATTCACTTTGCTGTATCTGCTTGGGAGTCCTTTTGCAAGGAAGAAGAGGAAGGAGAACAGAAATGTTTTAGGTTGTGATAGGTGCTTTTGACAGGGGATGGCATTGGTTTCTAATTTGGCAAAGTAATCGTCTCTGTCCTACAGGGTGTTTTCCAAGCATCTCTTGGTGTATAGGGGATTTATGGGCACAGATCTTCAATGTCAGCAAAATAGCAGGTCTCTTGGGGACACCTTGGATGGCTAATGAATGGGCCTCTGAAGTCTTGTCTGAAGGAAATTTATGAAGGTGTGGAGCCAGTGTCATTCAGCAGCATGAGAGGTTTTGAAAAATAGGTATGTGGCTGTCTTGTGTAGGTGACAAATGGATTGCATGGGTGTAGAGAGACTGTGTGCTCAGGGTCTGCAGCTGAAAATGTTTCTAGAGCTGCAAAAACAACTGCAGGAAAGCTGAGGGATCTCGGATGAAGCTCTGAAATGGAAGACTGGCTTTCAGTACAATTTTGTAGACTGGGAAGTGTATAGGATTGTGCTGATACTGCCCTGTTTTTTTTTAGTGCCCTTTGTTGTGGTGGTTTTCTTTTTCTTTTTTTGTTAAAGCTGTTGCATATGGAGTCATAAATCACAGTGAGAGTCATACCTCAAAAAAGCCAGAAAATTAAAAAGATAATGTTTTCCTTTATTTTTTTTGCATTCTCATTCTTTTGTTTGATTTCATGATTTCCAAGTGACTGAAGTCTGTGTTGCTACTGTTGCAAGGATGACACTGGTCACCACTGGCTACAGTAATCAGGTGTCTGTTACTCATGAGGTCTTCCTTGATTTGTTGGTGAGGGCTAACTGTGTACCTGCAGGGTGATTCAGCCTGTACTAAGGCCTTTGGTGAAATAGCATCTGGATGTGCCTGGCTATCTCTGTAGGCAATGGGAAACAGTTATCACAGTTCCAGAATTAGGAGCATATGGTAGAGATCAGACCATACTCCACAAAGATCCATGGCATACTCCTTGAGAAGCTGATGTTTCATGGCTTGGACAAGTGTACTCTTCGCTGGGTGAAAAACTGGCTGGCTGGATGAGCCCAGAGGGTTGTGGTGAATGGGGTGAAATCCAGTTGGCGGTGGGTCACAAGTGGTGTTCCCCAGGGCTCGGTGTTGGGCCCCACTGTGTTTAATATCTTTATCAATGATTTGGATGAGGGGATCGAGTGTACCCTCAGCAAGTTTGCAGATGACACCAAGTTGGGAGGCAGGGTCGATCTGCTTGAGGGTAGGGAGGCTCTACAGAGAGATCTGGACTGGCTGGATCGATGTAAAGGCCAATCGTATGAAGTTCAACAAGGCCGATCCTTGATCTCTATATCAATATGGAAAACTAGTAAAATAAGCTGCTACCTGGGGCAGGCTGAATTCCTAAGTCTGACCAAGGTAAAAAAGCAAGGCTCTTTAAATGCCAAACAGACAATCTGTCAACAGGTTATGCCAGGCTTCTTGAAGACCAGCAATACAACTCAAATTGTGAAACTGTCTAAAACATTGCATTGTTTGCTGCTTGCTTCCAGTAAGACTGGACAAATTGCATCGTCTTGGATATTAGAGGAAGTAAGTGCCTGTGGAAGTCATTTATGCTGTGGAGACTTGAAGACAGAGTTGGCATTGCAAAGTTCAGCACACTCTGGCAGTCAAAAAGGTGACAAAGCTAGCCCAGACCACTCTGGGAAAGAGGAGTGACTGTGATGCTTAGATCTGCTTGCAAATATTTCTTTCCCAAATTTGGGGTTTTTTACGTCCAGTTCAGATTGAGCTATAGCAGCTCACAGAAGAGAGACAGTACAGTTCCCTGCACCAGAAGCATCTGTTGCTCCTCCTTGGAGCCTGGCAGAAAGTGTCATTATGCTGCAGCAGTCCCAGGCTGTATTGGGTGTATTACACAGGCATTAGCACTGAGGACAAGGAGACAAATACCAAGGAGGGAGGGAGCTTTCAGTTACTTTCATGTTAAATTGTTTCCTGTGGGTTTTTTAACATGTGGTGTTTATGGCAGAAACCTGTGACCTAGAGATGGGAGACACCTAATTCAGAGCCCACATCGTGTCACTGCTGTTCAGGATGCAGCAGGGTCACCTTGTTGGGCAAGAACATGTGCTGAGCTCTTTTTCCCCATCTCCTGCAGTTATGTGCATGTGTGCCTGTGCGCACTCGTGCTGCAGAAGCAGCCAGAGGCCCTTCCCACTGCAGAGCATCTGTCATCATGTGTTTAAAATAATCTGAAGCTAAAATGGGAGCATTCACTTTTCCTTCCTCTCTAGCCAGAGCCCAGAACAGGCAGCAGAGTCTGCCTTAAAGACTTGCAAGTAAATTGTGCAAGATCTTGGCAATGAAAGCATGTGGTGTGTGTCTCCACAGCTGGGGAGCTGTTGCAGGAAAGGGTCAGGGGACCCTATGCAGGACTGTGAAAAATGCCAACATAAAAGCCCAGCCTGAATTGCCAGATTACAACTCTGGGGTGATGGAAGGGAGCGCTTGTAGGAGCACTGACCTTTGGATCTGTTTTCTTTATAATGTGTTATGTCCAACCACAAGTCCTCAAATTATGTAGAAGAGTAATTTTTCCAAACAGTACCCTTCTGTTTTCCAGCGATGCATAAAGGCGAGGTAAATGGTAAGAAATAAAACATGCTTACTTTAATGGGGATGACAGCAAGACAGATGGCTGATGGTGGATCACTTACTGCAGGCCTGGGAATGCCAGCTTCTGGGTGGAGATGAGCACTGAGAAAGTGCTCAATTAATCTCACTGGAAGCCAGTGAGCTGCTTGTGCTCATGGTCACTCAGGAGCTGTTGTGGGAACTCAGTTGCATTTGTGAATGTGCGTTGTCTCTGAGGATGCCTGTACAGGAGTGATTGTTCTTCATATAAACACCTTCCCTCTTAGGCAAACAAAGCAATCTGTGCTCAGACAAGTATTTGCAATTTTCCTGTTTTGTAATCAGTTTTTCAAAAAACATTGTCATTCAGCTGTGGAGAAGAAGCAATGCCATCCACCCACAAATGAAGGGCAGCAAACAGTCCATGATCTCTTCAGGCTAAAAACTGTTTGTTCAAAAGGTTTGGCAGCTACTGTCAAATAAGATCTTCACAAAAGTGTGGAGTAGGTGAGATTGGTGTGGGATGTTTGGGGTTTTTCCAGCCTGCTTTCCTTGCACCCCTTAACCCGCATGTGTGCTGTACCCTGCCCTTTATGTGCATGTCTCTAAAACATAGGGCTATTGCACATACGTGGCATGTGCTTAAGTGGCTGGGACAAGTAAGGGTAATGATTTCTTTTAAGGCAAGGAGAGAGCTGGTAGAAGTTGTCCTTGATCTGTCCCCCTTGTACCACTGGAGATGAAATTTTCTGGTTCTTCCTGGATATGGCACTAGGAGTAGGACTCATCAGATACCTATTTTAATTTACTTGGGCTGTGTATAGTGCATGACAAGATAGTCCAAGAAAGCTGATCATAGATCAATAAGGGGATAGCACAGACTGTCATGTATGTGCTGCAGTCTACACCATTGCTGCTAGTGCATGTCTTGTCTGAATTCCTGTGTACAGATCTGCAGGTGAAGTACATCCCAGCATGGTCTGCCTCCCAGTGCACCCATTTTTTTCAAGTCACCTTAGGCATATAATCAAATAGCTTGTCTCTTGATGCTTTTTTCTCTAAATAAAATGAGGAAATTTCCTGTGAATTGTAGCAAAGTCCATCATGACCTTCCCCAAACTGTGTGTCTCCTTGGCTTTTGTCTGTGGTATTTCTAGTGCGTTTACAGAGAATTGTTAACTGAGTTGGATCCTAATTCATTAGGTGGAACTCTTTGTATGGCTGCTGCTACTGAAGTCTTTGCACTGCTTGGAAGTTTAGACCTGTTTTGAATGATGGAAGATTTTAAGCTGGGTTTAGTATAGGAGCAAATTTCACATGGAAATGGGAGGGGAATATATTGTATAGGGTTTTTTGGGGGGATTTTTGTACTTGAGAAGCAAAATGACCACATATAACTTGAAGGTAATTTAACCTGGGTTTGCAAGAGCTGTATTGTCTTGGATGGGAGCCAGGATTTCTGCAAGGAGCTCAATAGACTATAGCTGTTCAGTTCACCTGAGAGGTGTTGTAGGAGTGTGGTTTTGGTTGGCAAAGGTAGTCCAAGTAATGCCTGCTCCTCTCCCTTGCCTCCTCTCTCTCTTGCTGGGTTGTATCAATGTGACAGTTTGTAGGGCCTCAGTGTAAATCTGATTATTGAAATGAACCAGGCTAAGAAAGCCTATGGGGGGCGGGGGTGGGGGCGGGCGGGCATCAGGCATGAAGGGCAAGACTGTCCTCAGCAGCAAAGGCAGTTTATGAAAGTGTTTGCAGAACTTAGTGGTACCTGGAATGGTGGTGCTTCACCTTATTCTGAAAATTTAGGGTGTTTCATTCCATACAAAGAAGTAATAAAGCAATTTCTTGTGGCAGAGTCTAGGAAATTGATGAAAGCACCTCAGGGTTTGGCAGCACCAATGACTCCAGCCTTCGGTTTGAAGACCCTGCGTTTTTTTTAGTAGCAGTTTATTCTGTGTTGTAGCCTGCTGCAAGGGACAGATTGTTAGCCAGAGTTATGAGGCTTGAATCCAGGAATGGATTCAACCCAGACTGGTCCATTCTTGAAGGTGGCAGACACCAGCTGATAGATAAAGTCTCTTCTGGATGGGCTTGTATCCTCGCTGTCTCAAGGGAGATCTGTATATGCTACCTACTTAGCACAACTGATGGGAACTCTACTAAAGGCTCCTCCTGCTCTGCTACAGAGAGTAGATTGGTGGCAAGAGTGATGTGTTCTATACTGCATAGGTCTCCTTGCTGAATCGGGGTCAGCTAAGGAATAACAGCTCCACAGCCAGGTGAAGGACAGGATTCCTCATGGTGCTGGCACTCTGCTCAGAGCAGAGGATTTCCCTTAGGGCAAGCAGACAAGTTTATGCAGAACTTCAGCATGCAGCAGAAGGTATAATTCTCTTTCAGGTGATCTGCTTTCATCATGAATTCTTCTGGGCTCTTCCTTAAGCTGTTGTGCTCACTGGCTCTAGGTAAAGGAAGATGTTTCAGACTCTTAATACCCACAAAATAGCCACAACAGTAAAGCTTTGGTGTATCTGAAGCACAGGAATGCTGATTTATCTCTTCTGCCTCAGCACAAAGAATCAGCCAAAGGGGCATGAGATATGAGACACTTTCAAAGACCAAAAATGGCAGCTGAAATAGGAAGAATTATGGCCTGTGCATCTCTTCCCTGTCTCCCCTCAAATTCTTAATGTTGAATCCATGACCTCCTTGAAGGCAAGAAGGCTTTAACACCAGAACTGAATTCTTAATCTGGGGAGAGTTATATTATGAGTAATACTTTGTATGCACAATTACAAGACCAAATTTTTGCTGGTATAAATTAGCACAACTCCACCGACTGTGACCCAGTTCAGGCTTGCATGCATCTCCCCTCTCTTCCTTTTACACGTCATTGTATCTCAGTTTTATCGGATCTGTCACTGCCCAGTAAGGCTGTCTTTGCAGCCCTTAATGTAAAGTGTACAGGCCACAGTAATTTATTGTCTCTACCAGGAATTGCATAGCAAACTGCTGCTAGAATTAGAGTGGAGTTCTATGTACTGTGTAGTACTATGGAATACTGCGTACTATACAATAGATTACTTAACACTTCTGTTTAGCAACACCTGGTTGAGCAATAAGATGCAAAACAGCACATGATGAGATCACTTTAACGTATGGTTTACGAACCTCTAAAGCTATACGACAAAGTGAGTATCTTATATTTAGAGTAACCTGAGTCATCCTAAATAATGCTGACTACCCACATACCAGAACTTTAGTCATATTGTAGAGGTTACTGAATCAGGACTTGCTTGTGGATACCCTTGACTATGTGAGTAATTGCACTGAGGTTAATAACACTTGTTAATAAAGTACAACTTCTGGGAATTGGGTCAGATCAGGCTTTGGTATCTTATTGTAGGATGTTTTGTACCATAACATATTGTTCCATTAAACATGGACTTGTACTGATAGCTTTCAGTGCTGTAATAGCTGTGATTAGTGGCAGCTCTTCTCCCATACAAACATCTGTCTTTCCCGTGTAGGTTTTCTGGATAATTCTCATGTTGGCTGTTCCCAGAGTGTCTCATGCAAGAGGTGTTCTGCCACTTCTCAGCCAGGCAGATGTGGGAAAACATGCTGAAAAAGCACCTTTATGTTAACACAGTAGGCAAGTGTCTCTGCATATGACAAAAAGGTCAAAACTTTAAATCTTTAGACTTAATGAACTGTGATATTTGTAAGCAACCAAAAGGTGGTGAAGCCTGATAGGACAAAGTATAGTACAGATGGGGTTAGAAACAATTAATATGTTTGTTCATATGCAAAAAGCTCTGCTCTTAAGTTTTTAATGCTGCAGTCGCCAGCAACAGAATTAACTAGTCCTGTCCTGCTCAGGTATGCATGCCTTGGATGAGATGGCAACCACCCTGATGTCCCCCTGACTTCAGGGTGTCGTGGCTCAGAACCCTCCATCCCTCCTTCTGTTTGGTGAAGGTTCAGCCCTGCAGCAAGAGGTGCCAAAGTGCCTCTTCAGTGCGGAGAGGTTTGGGGTCCTTCTCAAACTCTGAAGAAATGTTTGTACTAGGTGGTGGAACAGGAAGGTTTTTGTTATGTTGTTTTGCCATTAGTTAACTTGTGACAACAGTTACACAATTGTAACCCTGCTGGATTTCTGCTGAAATGTGTGGTTGGATCTCAGTTTCCCTCCTGTGTCTCTGCGTGTTGCAGCTTCCCTTGATGAAAGTAGGCTCCAGCAGTGCTCATTGCCGGAGTCTCCCATTTAGTCAACTGTAGGTGTATTTTAGAAGCCTGAGGCCAGATTCTGCTTCCATGTGAAGCTCTGTAGCTCAGATAGCTCAGCTGATTATCGAAGTGGCTGAGACCAAAGCTGTTGTGCATAGTGCAGTGAGCAAAGGGGTTAGAGGAGCAAACTAGCCACTCAGAGAGGGCCAAATGTCATTGTGACCTTGTGCGATCACTATTGTATATAAGTGACTTTTGTAAGGCAAATTAATTCAAACTGTGACATATAACCAACAGCTGAGAAATCACACCCAGTGTTTGCTTAACCTGTTGCTTTGGGGGTCTGCCTCAGAGTTGTCTCACTCCTCTGACATTAATACTGTTAAGGTTAAATTGCTTAGCTCCTTGTTCCTGCTTGGTAATTTTGATCTGTTTGCAGTTGTCCTGAGGCTTGCTTCAGTGCTCCTTTGAATTTCTTGATAACCAAAGTGAGATGTATGCATTGCAGACAGAAGAGGCAGGGCAAACTGTAAAGATTATAGAAACTGATGTGAGAGCATATTAAGGGAGGAAGCAGATGATTTTCTGTTGCATATGCAACTTCCTGAGGTCACCCTGCCAAGTGCAGTGCAAGGGAGGGGGAAAAAAGTGCTGAACTGGGTCATAAAGGCTGCTTTATTTATGAGCCTGCATTATGGCTGACTGATGTTCAGATTCTTGCAGTGTCCAGAGCCTTTGTAGCCACTGAGAAGTAGGGCTTGCCCTACTGAGCTACTGTGTACAAAGCACTTCAGAGAGACAAAATTCTCTCTAATTGTTTGTAGTAATAGCTTATGTACTGGGACATTTGTTTCCTGCTCCTCTTTCTGCTCTTTTATTTGATTCTTCAGCTGTAGTCTATGAAACTCAACAAATTTACCTTCCTAGCTGCTTCTAATTGAAATTGGTGAGGCAAAATTGCTTGCAAGTAGTGGTGCTGCATTACACAAATCTCGTCTTCCTACAGCGTTCATTACTCTCCCATGTCTTGACCCCTTCAACTAAACATGTTCCTCTGTTTCTCCCTAGAGCCTTGATGCCTTCTACCCTGCTTTTCTCCTTAGCTGGTACTGAACAGAAAAAAGCTAGAGTCTTGCCTTAATCTGATTAGGGTGAAATGTTTAACAGCCATTCACAGACTCTCTGAAAGACATTAGCATCCAGACAGAGGAAAAGGATTGCTCAAGGAGCAGCCAAGATCAAGGCTATAACTTGCAGGAGTTAGTTAAATTGAGCAATGGAAAATGAAGGATGTATATCTAGAAAAAAGTTTCCTAGCAGTTAACTCCTTGAGGTTATCAGCTTTTCACAATGGGTGAGATTGACTTCATTAAACTAGATGCATACCTAGGATCAGGCTGTAAAACTAGGATCCAAGAACGACGTTTTGCAGAGTCTAAGTGCCTGAGTCTAGGAGATTGGCTTAGATCTTTCTCTTTAAGACTGGACATGATTTTTCTTTTTTCCCCAAGCAGCACATTCCCAATGCTGTGTTACTGCTGCAGTGGGCTGAATGACAGAGGGAGGAGGCTGTCCTGTTGAATTTCTATGTTCTCTCTCATTTCCCAAACCTGATGCAACCCTGAAATGAGAGATCTCGATGGGGCAGGATGGTAATGAGTGCTTAAACAGCTTCTCCAAAGACTTGAGACTATTGGTGATACGTTTCCTTTCTTGAGTAACAAAGGGACATCAGCTTTTCCAAGATGAAAATATGATGTAAACTTTCCAGCCAAACTAACTCAATGATAAGCCAGTAACTGGTCCTTCCTGTATTTTTAGGTTTGCAATTGGTAACATAACAGCATGGCAGTTACCCAGAAGTTTAAAAAAATGCAGCCTTTTCTGTAGCAAAGATGGGAATCCATAGGCAGAAATCACCTGATTTCTCTGGGAGGCTGCTGCATTAGGTTGTATTTTGTGATTTCTTGGAGAGATAGTGGGATGGGAGGGAATTTGAGTACAAGACAAGACTGCAGTCTCCTTCAAATGGTCATGTACAGCTCAACTGTCAGCAAAATCATCAGCTTGCTACTGAGAAGATTTATCAGTGTGCATTTCCCCTGTAGACAGTGTTGTTACCTCTGATGCCGAGCTCAGAGGCTCTATTTTTCTACATTATATGATTTCACAGTGGTGTTCCTTGGAATTGCAACCAGCCAAGAGGCAACCATGACTCTCTTTTCTAGTGATGGGAGATGCTGATTATTCCCTCTAGGATGTGACTTTAGAAGGGGAGAGATTGAAGCCAGTTAAGAAAAGGAACAAAGAATTGGATTCCTGATTCTCAAACAAAACTTGAAGCTGGCACTGTCTTCCCCAGTGTGTGACATTTGCAAACGCATATTTTGAGAACTGGTCTCAAGCTGTGTCTGTGGGCTGGCAGGGCGTGCTGGAGGCTGCTGTGGTGGGGACTAGATGTCCCTCAGTGTCTAAACCTCTGCTCAGCTGCCACCAATGACACCTCATCTGTGTGTGATGGTATGTCTTGATTGTTTTCATCATTTGCTTGTAAACCAGAAGGCCTACCACTGTTTGTGGATGTCACTGTTTACTGCTGTTTTGCTTCTCCCATGTCCCTCTAGGCCAGGCCAGCCTGATTCTCAGTATTGGTGTGGGTTTGGGTGTGAGAATAGAGTGTAAAGGAAAAGGCTGAAATCGGGGAGCAAGTCCAGGAACATTGGGTACCCAGTGACTAGCCAGGTGCTCCTAGTGGACCTAAGCAGCTGGCTTCTCTTCCTGCTCTGTCATTTGAGACTAGAGTCAGTGTGTGTGTGTTTAAACACATCAGTAATCACCTCCTGGGTTTCTTGATGGGGTGCTTGTTCCAGGCATCACTATTATTTGAGGCGGCTAGTTGGTGGAGGTTAGCAAATGGTGCAGGTACTCCCCTGGAAGGTAAGGCTTCCCATTGCCTGCCAGGGTAATGAAAAAGCAGGAGGATTTACAGCAAATGCAGCCAGTTGAAGGAAAGATGTTATGAGCTATCACAATTATGTGTTGTTCTTTAAATGTATTTTACAGCATCTGCTCCTGTCATTCCCAAATCATATGTCAGGCTTGGATGTGCCTTAAGGTGTGATCTTTTGAACATAATAAATCTGGGCTTCCTTCTGTTTTCTCTTGATACCCTCAGGCTTTAAGAGATCGAATGTGTGAGCTCTGTGCACCTCTGATGTAATATGGGGTACAACCCACCTGGGCTTAATAGGATAAGTCCCCACCCTGAAATACCCACAAGCCCTGTCATCTTCTTACCTCCTGCTTCTACCCCAGTAAACTGACCTCCTGGAAAGTGCATCAGGAGTGGGGGGTGAGGAAGAAATGAGGGTATGAACTTCTGCTAGACTTGGAAGTAGATGTATGTGTAGGGCAGAAGAGGTTATATACTAGGTTAAATTTTCCCTGCTGGCTTATTGCCCCTTAACATGAGGGTTGTAACCTTTCAAGATTATCACTGTTCAGGTGATGATAGCTGATTTGATGCCTTATTGAGAGTGTAAAATGGAATAATAATAGTCAATAAGAGAAAAAAGTTGGAAGAGTTAAATAGCGAAGATCCACACTGGCCTTTAGTAGAAGCTGCATACCACATTCAGCAGTTCTGATGTTGTCCAGGGGATAGGTAGACATGATTGACTTCTTGTGCATATTGCAGAGCTATTGTTTTGGTGGTAAAGATACTGTTTGAGGTGTTTTCTCTTCCCCTGTGTCCCCACCCACTCAATGCTACAAAGATAGCTGTTAACCTAGAGCACCCGTTCTTTCTCTGATCAGTTTTTGCCATGACAGATATTTATCTTTAGGCAGGAAGCAATGAGATTAGTCCCTGCTGAGCTGTCAGATTAACAGAAGCTATTCAGGAGAAATCTGATTTACGCAGGAGTAGCTGTAAAAGGGAATGGGCGTAGAGAAAGGAAGGATGGTTCAGGCCAGAATAAGCTGCAGCTACAGAGCTAAACAAAAAGGGGCAAAAATAGAGGCAAGCATAGAGTGGTAAGAAATACTTCTTGTCCCTTTAAACTTAAGAAGTTAAACTCTTTATTTCTGTCTTGGTCTGATAAAAGCTAGATCAAGAGGAAATCAATGCTAAGTAAGAGGTTTAGAAAGACAGACCTTGCTTGCTGCTTGCTTTAGTATTGACAAGCAAACTGACTTTTGGAGCAGTAAAATTGCAGTCTGAGCAAGATTTTCTTTTCTTCTCCCTCCTTTTTTAAAAAAAAACAACACCAACCCCCAAAACCAAAAAACACCCCACCCCCCAAAACTTGGAAAGTTATGCATATCCCCAAGAGTGGGAAACTCAGGAGTTTGGAGAATGTGTTTTAAAGGGCAAAGAGTGACTACAGCATTGTCTGCCACTGCCATGTGTGTGTGCTTATGCTGGCACATGGTGCCTTTGGCTCCAGCTTGGTGGGAAGAGTTGGAATGATTTCTGGGTACAGAGTTTGGTGAAGGGGAGTAAAAAATATGGGAGCAGCAGAAACAAAGCGGTGGCAGTAGTTTTCTAACATGAAGCGTGCCTGAGGATGCCGTTTCAAACGCAGCCCTTCCACAAAAAAAGGCTTGTGGGGAAAAGTAGAAGGAACATCCTGTAGTTAGGGCTAGAACAGCCAGGGGCCTGATGTTCCTGCTCAGATCTCTTCTTCCAAGCAGTGAGAGCACTAGTGTGGTCAGGCAGCCTTCCTGGCTACTGGTTAATTCCTGTACTGTGCTGTACCTGGGAGCTTCAGGCAGGACACAGGTCTTCCTTGTACCTGGCCTGGGTGAACAACAGGACCCACAATACCAGGGACAGGCAGAGCAGTTGTATTTTAAAAAAAAATATACAAGAAATTAGGTATGTAGTGCATGTCCTCCGCAGCCGATAAATTCATGCCCTCAAAATAATGCCTGATTTAGGGTGTGGGGCCCTATGGAGCTGTGTTCTCCCGGATACAGACTGTCTACTATGGCTGTCTTGTTTAAACTGGTTCACATTGCTCAGCAGCCTTGGAAGTGTGAGGAAGTCATGGTGATGCTGATGTCTCATGCTTGTGGATCCCCCTCACCTGATTCATCTTGATGGGCCATAGATATGGCAGCAGATCCTGGGGAAGTGGAGGGGACAACTGTGGTGGAGGGAAGGTGTGGTGGAAATGTCTGCAGAATCACAGCTTGAGTCTGACCTCTTGTTTTGAAGTTTCTGATAATATGAACCCAAAACTGAACTAAAGCAAAACCCTATTACATGCTTTGAGTAACAGTTTGACTAAAACCTGATGTTCTTTGGGAAGAACTGATGTTTCCTGAGAGGGGGCCCATGTTCTATTTTTCCAGTATACTGGCTGGAAGTCACAGAACCCAGAAGCAGATGCCTTTTTAACCTGCTTCTTGTGAATAAAAGAATTGTTTTACCAGAACTAAACAGGATGGTTTTATCTGGAACTAAAGCTGAATCACAACTGTGCTGAAAGGGCAACCATTCAGCTGCTTCTTATGGATTTATTCTGTGACTAAATATAAAAGCACCTCCATTGGCCTCACCTGATGCAGGGAAGTGCTGGATCTTGCCATGGCTGCTAGGTTCAAATGCTCAGGCTTTCAAGGTGGGAATTATTTGACTGTCAGCATCTCTTGAGGAGATTCAACTCGCCCATCTCCTTTCTGGGAACAAGATCAGTACTTCTGGCAGAGCAGAGCTTTGGAGATGATTGTGTGAAATAAGAATCTCTTCTCTCCCTGTTCATTCCACTGCAGATGGTTGAAACCTCTGCTTTTGATGGTTGAGAAAAGGTGGAGGTGCAGCAACATTGAAGTTGGGGGAAGGCTTGCAGATGGCAGAAGGAAGACTTTGATGGTGGGTGATTTGGGGACATTTAGTGTAGCCTGTAGGGCCAGAGTGCTCTCTGCTCTTGCATTGCAGCTCAGAATAGCTATGAAGAAAGAGCCAGTTGAGTTTCAGTCCTGCTAGCCTTATGTGTTACCCTGGACAGTACAAATAACACAGAGGAGGTGGCAGAGCTTAAAAGGAGAATTATCTGGTGCAAAACCCAAATAAAACCATTAGGATGTCAGACAGCTGCATTCCTTTCACATTAGGCCATGAGTAAGAAAAAAACAAATGCCCATATTGTTTGGAGCAGTAAAGCTGTTCACCACTCACCTTTCACCACAGGTGCATTTCTTTAGAGATGACATGGGGCTACTTTTAAAGTGACAGTGATACTCTTCTGAACCCTACTTTCCCTTTCTCTTCCTTCATGTTTAAGGGGTCTTCTTGTCATTTCTAGCATTGTTGCTAAAGCAGAGTTAGTTACCTTGGAGCTTCCTTGTTTCTGAAACAAGGTGCTTGTTCTTAAGGAATTGGAATTAATTATTTTGCTACCTCACAATGCCTATTCACCTGGCTGTTTACACATTATAGGATGTGAAAAAGAAAGATGGTTCTGTCCTGAGGAGTTGTTGGGGAAAACAATTTGAGGACCTTGAAAGCTTCTGGATGTGATACTGAAGACTCCAATATGGGCATTTCCTTCCTGATTGTAACAGTGGAATTTCCAGTAGTCTCTACAGGACCTGTTTATGTAAAGGCTGTATTGAGAGTTTTGAAATAAACATGCATTTTGGCTATGACCTCTTTTTTTTTTTAGGGCAAGATCTTAAGGGAGGTTGGGAGGAATTGCAGTTATGAGATCAGCAGATACAGAGTTGAAGATTTGGAGCGCTCTCTCTGTTTCTAATCCCAGACCCCTGGCCAGATTGTAATTTGTGTAATCCCATTTTTACTTCCCCTCTGTGTTTTCAGCTGGTTGGAGTACTCTTTGCCTTCTGGTAATGATCTGCTTTTTATTGCTTTAAAGGTAGAAGAGGAATTTCTGTATGGGGGAGGATTGCAAAAGCACTCTAGAAAAAATGTCAGGGCATAGATGCATACAAACTATTATTGTAATCATGAAGCGTTTCAGCTGATCTGTGCAGTATAAATCTGACAGTTTTGTACAACATCTGAGTCATTCACTGAACTAGTTTGGAGACCAGACTACTTGTTGCCAATGTCTAATACATAATTTACTTCATGTGTGTATTTTTATCAGGCCTGGAATTCTAGCTTTATCTGGACCTGTTCAGAACTTGATTTTTTTCCAGTCTAACTTAGTACAATACAGTTAAAAGTAAGCTCATTTTTCTTAGGGTTTTATACACTGTTAGTATTCCCATTTATCACTTTTGGTACTAAACTGAATCTAAATTACTGAACTTTACAATATGGGAGACTGGAAGCAGCTGGAGGGAATTCTCTTAATTCTGTGAGTTTGGGGTTTTTTTTAAAGGGAAAGAAGAACTAATTTTATCCTTTCTGCCACTTAAGCTTCAAAGAATGGCAATTTGGAACATACGGTAAGTGTAAGGCTCTAATCCCTCTTGCTGAAGTGTTGTAGACAGAATTGTATTAAGGTAAATATATAAGGGTGAATCATACAAAGAATCAAAGTCAGATTTTTTTTTTTAAATTATTGTCTAGGAGAATATTGGATCTTCAAAACCATGGGTATAAATGAAAAGATAATTTCCAAGTCTGTGATCTCAAAGCAGAGGCAGCCCAATCATTATGCCATTCAAGGCTACTCCTGTCATTCCTGGTCAGCAAAATCCACAGTGATAGATTTACTTGATTAGGAGTAAGCCCATTCCAATAACTGTAAGTATAGTTTACAACAATGATTTGAGTTTGAAGCATCAGAAAAGGGAAGGAAATAAATGCCACTTGACACATCAGTCTGTCTTTTTTTAATCTGCAGGCTGCTCTTTTTTCATAAATGAACAATTTATTTTCTAAAAGCTACAGTTTCTAGATACTATGAGATGTTAAATTAACACTTCCTTCTAACTCAGTGGAATAAAACTCAGCATTTATATAGTGACTGTTGCAAAATTGAGAATGCTTATATCTTTTATTCTCCTGTAGAGGGAGAGCAGTAGTTAAAATTTTTAAATATCAGTTTAAGTCCTTACATACTGCTGGCTGTGACTATCAGAACACTGAATAATGAAAAACCATGCAGGAACTGTAAGAAAAAAGTCAAAATTAGCTTTTGGAATCTAGAAGTGCTTTTGATATTTCAAAACACGTTTCCTAATACCAGCTTTTGGGGGAGATATATTTTCTACAAAGCAGGAAAAGCAATAATAAAGGATTTTAACTCCAAAGTACAGTGAAAAGAAGTCTTTTTTTTCCCCACAGAGTTAAATGTTGCATCCTGTGGCTTAGTCTTTGAACCATTTGGGATTTAAGGGTACTATAGGATTATGCTGTTCTCGATGGGCAGTGAAACTAGATGGTGACTTTTTAAAGTGGAAGCTGGAACTTTTTGGTAATCACAAGACTGAGAGCTGATTGATCACAAGCTCCAAAATGAAATCATGAGATTTGTAATGCTGTGAAGGCAGACTTTTTTTCCTTCTTTGACAGTAGGATTGAAGTGTTTGATCTGTACCCATATGAGATCAAGGACTTTCCAGAATGTAGCATAGCTTTATATGATTCACAGTCCATGGTAAAGATCCTAGTTTGTTGTAATCTCTGAAGGGGAGAAATGATAAATAACTGAATGAGTCTTCCTCATGGTGACAATCCTCTAAAAGCAAAAGGCAGTATGTGAAACACTTGGGTTGTGCCAACCTTATGCTCCATATATCAGTCTTCTCTCATGGTTGTGTGTGATGCTTAATCTTGACATAATGCCAAGGATGATATGAAAAATCGTATGTTAATATGCCTATGTATAATATGCTGATATATAATAAATGTCAGACTTATAAATCATAAAGCTCAGGCACTGGCTTAAGAATAATATGGCAACCCAAGAAGAGGTTTAAATATTACTGGTAATGGTTTACCTGTGAGAAATGGAGGTGAACGCAAGATAGTGTTCTTTAGGTGGGAGCAGTTTAGGAGGGGAAGGAGATACTACTCCTGGTGTAGAGAGATGTGTGTCCCTGCAGTCTCTTAATGCCATTCTACTTTCCCAGTAATTATGCTGCCTGACAAATCGGCAGTTATGGGAAGAAATTGGACATAAAGAAGCTCTGAGCAGGGACAATTGTATCACTCATCAAGCAGGTCATGTTTGAGCGTCTTGTGTTTTCTGAATTGAAAATGTTAAATGTATGTCACTTGGTGAGAAGCTAATTTTGTTTCCTTAAGCAGTATTTCTCAACAGAAAATGCCACTATACAAAAGAAACTTACCTTCTTTGTTTTAAATGGAAGTAAGTGGGAAGCTGTGTGGTGTAGAATTTCATTGTTTTCTTTCTAACCAATTTCTCATTTTATTTGAAACACCTCATCCTCTGAGAAAAGTATTTCCAGAGAAATAAGATCTCTCTCCATCCAAGAGTTAAGATACTGCTGTAATGAGTTTTGAAATTTTTCCATTGAGGGGGGAGGAGATTCTGTCTTCTGTCAAAAAAAGATTACTCTTTTGCCTTGGATCCAGAAGCTTCCTTTTTTTTTTTTTAAAAAAAGTAATTCTTAATGAGTAACTCTTTCACACAAAAGTTGATTTAGAGACCCTGTTTCTCAATGAAAACAGTTGGGAGAAGAGAGAGGCAGCTTGCCTTAATTATGTGATGAGCAAGGTTGTCAAGAAATATAAAATTCCTTTGTTAAAAATAAGCCAGAAATGAACCAGAAAAATAGAAATGGAACCAACTGATTGAAATAGTTTAGGAATGAAACTTTTGACATATAGAAGATTTTTCACAATTCTTAGAGATGCAAAAATGCGCACATTCTTCCTAGTACACAGTTTGGGACAGATGCCCTGTGGTATGAAGAGCAAACAGACACAGAAATCCATTCCTAGGGGACATCAGAGTCTGTTCAGCACACTAGTGCCAGTGCTAATATATGGCTTGTTAAATATTCTGTAAGCCATAATGTTAGTAATTGTTTTGTTTTGTAGTTTTCTCATTCCCAGAGTATCAAGTTATTAATATCTTCCTAAATCTGATTTTTATGTTTAAACCCACTGATATGATTCACTGTAACAGCTTATCCTATCAATCATTGTGACTATTTCACATATAGAAACTGTGCACTCAGAAAGGGAAATATGGCCTACTAAGGTGTAAAATAAATGCTGAGAAACGAGGTGGTTGACTGTGGCTATCAAAAGTGAGGGAATTCCAAGAGCTTTTCCCTTCAAATACTTTTTTTTTTTCCCCTAAGTTTGCCTGAAGTCAAGTCACTTACTTGTGGATCAATTTCCAGAGGAGTTCTGCATATATTGTGAGCCCCTAGATACAATACAATGAATATTCTCTGAATGAAGTTTAACACTTCATACTTTCATCTCAATTTGCATATTGGTACATGACTCATATTGGCAGTGGTTTGTAAGTCTGAAAGACCTACCAAAGTAAATGAATGATTATTTTAAAAAACAAAACACATCACCCACGCACCCTATCCCCTCAAATTCTTAAGAGTGAGTCTCTTGGAGAGTGGATGGAGTCTGACTTTCTGAGTCTTTTCTTGGACCAGTTTCAGTGGCCTTAAATCAAGATTTCAAGGTATATTGAGAGGGGAATGTACAAAAATACAGGGAGTAGAGGAGAAGATACAGTCCAGCATGAATACCTACAAATACCAGTTAAAGTCCCAAGAGCTCTGTCTGATGAGAAAACATTTACAGTTTGGTATGTCAGCCTACAAATAGTTTGACATTTTGGCCTGTGCCTTGGCTGTTTTGAAGTCAGAAAGGAGATGTAGAGAAATAGCTACAAAGCAAGAACAATTAGAAAATTATTTGCATAATAAGTAGGGGAAATTATGCTAGTTGACAACATACTAAAAAGCTTTATGACAACTTGAAAACTGAAAGCCAATAGCAATTGTTGAGTTCTGTCATAGTCACTGTTGACTAGGGAAACAAGGAGCCTTAATGATAATGAAACACATTGTTCTTGATACAAAAAGGCACAGTTTCTTTGACTCTGATTTTTGTCTGTTCAGCCTAGGCACTAATCTGACACAGTGACTCAGTTATTTAGTTATTGCTTGGTTTTATGATTTCCACTTCTCTGCTATTGAGAGTTCTTTGGGTCCTGTTCTTGTGGGTATGCATGTATGTAAATTTGACCTACAAAAGAAAGTCACTTGTTAATAGTTCTACACCTGGATTCAGTCTGGAAGATGCTTGCATGCAAGAGATCTCTGGTTCAGTCTTCACTGAAGCTGGTTAGTAGCAAGAGTCAAAATGATGACCACGTGCTGTTGTACTTTTGAGATTATTACAGCAGCAAGCTTAATGCTGTGTTTCACTATCTAGTGAAGTCAGTTGCTCCATGAAGACTGAAGGAGTCACTGCCCCGTGAGACATCCAAACTGAAGACTTGCGTCACATTACAGTAAAAAAAAAAGTTGGATCCTTTCCAGGTTTTTTTGTGGGGAGGAAAAAAATGCTTATGAATCAAATCTGTTTGTGTTCAGTCTCTTATTTTCAATGGACAGCAGTTTGAACCAGTTCTTTGTTTATTGGAAAATATTTGTGTGCTTTCAGAGGCCACTGAGCCAGAGAGCCATACGGAGCAATTGAAATTACAAGCAAATATTTTCCTCTTTCATGCAGTTAAGTGCCTAATAAATCCCCATAAACATGAGCTTTGCTAAATGAGATGGCATAAATAGTCTTTATTAAGCCCAGACTTAATTTACTCCATAGCCACTTCGAGAACATCTGGCAGTGAGGACCAGCCTTAAAGTGAATGCAAAAGTTGCTCGCGCTGACTTTGAGGCACCAGCTGTCTAAATGTGCCTCAGTATGAACATGAACTGGGCTAGTGCTCTCAAGTGTGACAATAGGGCTGACTGCTGGCTTCAGTGATAGGTGGTTCAGGAGCTGCACTGAGCAGCAGATGACTCCTTTGCCTAAGCCAAAGGAAAAATTACAGCATGCTGCTGCAAATAGTCCATTTCCTTCTGCCTCAGCAGCTGCCGGGGTTGAAGAATGGTAGATGAATTGGTGCCTCTGCCACTCATTTCCTCCACACCTTGAAGGTGGCAGTCTGTACCAGTGCTCCATGGTACTCTGACATGCAGTTCCCTTCTTGGGCAGACCTGGATGCCTCCTCTTTCCCATTCCAGCAGCTTAGCAGGCCCAGACTGGGAGCTGATGATGGGAAGGGAGGTATGTGGAGATGGATGGTAAAGGTGGAGACGAGCAAGGGAGCAGTCCACAGCTATTGCACAGACAGATCATGCATAGAGGGGAGGTATATGAGTGTCCTAGGAGTGTAGGTCCTGAGAGTGTATGCATAAGGAGGTTGAGTCATTGAGATAAAGGGAAAAACTGAAGGAATGGAGCAGAAAAGACAAACTGACCATAAATCCGGTTCTTCTGAAGGTTCCCCAGAATGCTTCCTCAGCTGACATTCCTGTAGGTCCTGATCACCCCCTCCAGAATTTGCTGTGCCACATGAGAAAATGAAGTAAATGACCTCTCTCATTCTTGGAGAGGTAAATTGAACGATTCTGTTGCTACTGAAAAAACTGTATGCTGGCTTTGGGAGCTGGATTCTGATTTTTAGTTGCTGTTGTCGAATCCAAAATAACTGTCTGGTATAGCTCTGTCTTAGTGCTAGAAAGTGTAGTCAAAGTCTGATTGTGACATGGTGTACGGAGATGGGTGATGCTATGGGATGAAGACATCCTTCCCCTTCCACCATGGCTTTTTGCACTCCACCTGGTGCACTCATAGCTGCGTGAGTATGGCCCTTTCCCCTTCCTTCATTCGGATTCAGAGCTATGCCCGGGTTATTTACAGCCCACATTCATGAATATGGACCAAGACTGACTAGCAAAGAACTTGTTTATTTGGAGGCAGAGCTTGGCAAGTTTTTAACTTTTTCTCTTGAAAGAAGACCAAAGAGGCAGGCAGATAACTACTTTATTTCATTCAGTGCTTTGACACTCAGTGGGCTAGGACCTAGAAAGTATTTAATTGATAACAGTAAAAGATGGCAGGAAGAAAGGTTTTCATACTGGACTGATACAGTGTGCCTAAAATCTTCAGGTCTCTTTTCTGTCTACCTTTCATTTGTTTATCTTGATTAAATTGTCTTCATCCAGGCAATAAAGAAAATTTCCAAGTTGATAAAAATAATTGTCATTGCTGAGATCTTTGCTGAAGCTTAAGCTTTCAATGTGGGAGAAAAGTTTCCTTTCTCTTCCTTCTCAGAAAGATGTTTCCTACAGCATTAGAAAACGCATGCATTTCTACACCCATTTCCAAGCAAAATATTATTAAATCTGTGGAGCTTCTTTACGTCAGTTGGCATTTTTGTCACAGTTACAGAATGTACTTTTAGACTGGCTGAAATGTGCACTTATGGAAAAAAAAAACCCCAAACCAAAACAAAACCAAAAACGTGCTCTTTAATATGCAGACATGTAGGGAAAGAGTGTGGTAATGAATTTGGCTTAGTTTGTTGAGCCTGGGCCAAATTCTGATCTCAGTTATGCTGGCCTCAGCTGAGTTGCTCCAGATTTTCACCAGTTTGACTGAAGCCAGACTGTGTTCTTTTGTCCTTCAGCATTTGACTGTTGGTATTAATAGTTTGGGGGTGGGAATGGGGGGATAAATTTTAAGTGCAAGCATTTGCTGAAGTCCTGTCCTAAATACGTAGTTTGCAAATACTTTAAAATATACAATGCATATTTTCAGTCACTGATTACCTGATGTCACAGGAGAGGTGTTCCAAGGCTTTCTATATATTCTACATTTGTATAGATATCACCTTTTGCATGGAAGTGTAAAAAGCTGGCTGCAGCATCAGTGTATCCATATCAGCCGAGTCCCGCGTAAGCTGTGAAAGCTCTTCCTGAACACTGTCAGTAGCTGCCTTATTATAGACCACAGATTAACACATCACTGGACAATGTATGCTTCTGTATATTTAATAGCTTTAATCTTCCTAGCCTTGTACGGTTCTTAGGACTGTGCTTTTGAACACTTTTATCTTTACAATGTTTATACATAAACTTAACAAATGAGTCTGTAGCACTTTTGACTTTATAAGGTAGAGAATCTAAAATGTTATATGTGTATGTTTGTGTACACCTCCCCTCCCTGCCGTACTGTTCATGAAAGCAGTGGCTAAGCTGTTAGTCCAGAAAGGATATTATCTCTGTGTTATTTTGCATGGGTACTTACACAGTGGTAGCAGGAGAAAATCACTTAAGTCCTTAAGGCTATGTCAATGCTAAAGCATGGTAGAAACATTCTCAGAGATGGGAACTCAATCATCTATATTTCTATATTATTGGCATTGTCCCTGGCATGCTGTTGGTCATCTACCACTCTCCCAAACAATTCCTCAGCATGGTTCAGGAGTTGGTACTGTTTGGCACCAGTCTGCACAGGTGTGACCAGCCTGTTCCAAAAAGTAAATGAGTTAATAGTATGACTATGGAAGGCTCCCGTGCCAGCGGTCCTTGTTAAAGAACTACCCCATGTGAGAAGCAAATTAGGCCTTATATTTTTTTTTATATTTAGCTTTATGTATACTAGTAAATTAATAAAAAACAGCTCTTGTCAAGTCAGTGCTAATATATGTGTTAAACCAGTGCAGGTTTAAAAAAAAAAGTCATGGTACCTCCTGTGAGATGTATTGAATGTCCTTGAATTCCTTACTCGAGATTAAAGTTACTCAGCAAAAAGAGATTGGGTTCTTCAAGGGTAAATCTAGGATGTTAGAGAGGTTACCCTGGTGAAACATCCTTTTCACAGAAAAGATAGTAATGATGTTGTACTGCTGTGTCAGCCAAAGAGGTTGACTGATATCAGCTGTTACAAACCACAGCAAAAGCAGAGGTATTTACCTCTTTCCCAAAGAGCTTACAGCCCAAGACTACTAGAGAACTTCTCTGGGAGGGAGGAAACATTGCACATACTGTATGCATGATGTAAGCCCATTTCCTTTTTCTGTAGCCCATAGCCACAGAGAGGAGGATGTGAGCATTGCAGGACAGAGTGGAAGACTCTAGAGGTATGGACTAGAAGCTGGGATGCTAGTGAAGGGATTCAGTCAAGGTGGAGGAGGAGGGGATGCAAGCAGAGTAGGTTGAAAAAATGGTGTTAATCCAGCAGTAGAATAACAGATTTAGCTGATGTAGAATAGCAGGAAAGAAGTTTAGATAGTTGAGCTTGTCTAGTCTAGCACTCCTTTGCAATGGACGAAGGGCAAGACTGAACTTCAGAACTATGGAAGAAAAGGACATTAGGATATAGTGATGTATGTGTAAGAAGGAAGACTTGGCTACCCTGAAGCTGGGCTGAGGTCCCAAATGACAGAGGGTGGCGATGTGGTCAGCTTTGACAGAATGGGGCAGCGGATTAGGCTCAAGGAAAAGGCTAGGAGTTCAGGGTGGGATGCCTACTCATCGGAGTCTGCCTTGTGCAGATAAAGCTGGCAGGAGAGCTAGGAGGGGAAGGGAAACAAATGTAGAGCACAGTGAAGGAGAGTGGCTGGTTTAATAATTTTTTGTTTGGAAACCAAGTGGGTGGCAATGTTTTTAGGAGTTCTCTGCACTCCGGGCCCACATGAAGATAGCCAGAAGATGAAGCTATAAAGAAATGTTGCAGATCATCATACGTGCTCCTCTCAGCATCTGTTCTCTAGTTTATGGGAAATGCTAAGATTTGGTGACTGGCCCTTTTAACAAACATCCTCCTGTAGTGTGAGCATATCATGACATTAGAAAGGTCATCTTCAGTGGTTCCATTTGGTGTCACACATATGTTATTGTCACACTGTAACTGCTCTCCTGAAATGGAGTGTATGCTATGTATGGAAGTACTTAAAACAAGAGGGCTACATACTTAAGCAAAGTAATGTATCCTGAAATGAATCTTGGTCTGGATCGCAATAACTCTGAGCACCTCAGCAGATTTGTCTAAATCCAAAGCAGCTGCGGTAACGTGGACCATAGTTTGGCTTTGAGTGTGTGAAGAACATGAACATAATGTCTGAGAAATTGTTCAAGAGATCTGTTTTTTCATAATAAATCCAAAACAAGTGTGCAACATTGGGTGTCACCAAAACCTTTCTCTCCTTCCCTTCCGTACCACAAGTATAAGATTATGCACAGTCTTCTAGCATTTATGTCCTTTTAAAAAGTTTGAAAACATGGAAATTGAAGGGATAATGTCAACAGGCAGTTGTGTCCAAAAAAGGAAGCTACAAAGGGGAGGCATGATGTTACTAGTTAAATGAAGTTGCTCACTAAAAAGGTCCTTGTTATATAACAAATGCCTAATGATAAATCTGGTATGTGCAGAACTAAATCTTTGCTCAAAGGGAGCAGTGCTAATTGAATTATGTTGGCATAAAAGTGGTGCAAGAGAAGTGTCCCCAATCTCTTTCCACTTATATCCCACAGTTTATTTAATAATCTCGTGAGTTGGGTTTTTTGGTTGGGTTTACTTTTTGGTTTTTGCCTTTTTTTTTTTTTCTTTTTCCTGGAGGCTTCAGTTTCCTTATTGTCATCTGTGCACTTTTATATGGTGTTTTTTGTAGTTGACAATTGGCTTTGATGGAGGGATCGGTTGTAAGAAAAGTTAGAAAATGAGATGCATCTGCAGGGCTTTTTATCTTCCCAAGCAGTCTGAGGACTGAATGGAGGGCATTCAGGGCTGAGAGTCTGAGTTCATAGAATCATAGAATGGTTGGGGTTAGAAAAGACCTTTAAAGGTCATCCAACCCCCCTGCAGTGAGCAGGGACATCTTCAACTAGATCAGCTTGCTCAGAGCACCATCCAACCTGACCATGAATGTTTCCAGGGATGGGGCATCTACCACCTCTCTGGGCAATCTGTTCCAGTGTTTCACCACCCTAATTGTAAAGAACTTCTTCCTTATATCTAGTCTAAATCTACACTCTTTTGGCTTAAAACCATTGCTCCTTGTCCTGTTGTTCCTGTTGCCTGAGCAAAATCACTGTCTTGGCACTAAGAGACATGGGCACCAGGCAGAGAGTGTGCATCCTGTCCTATCAGTAGGTTATATATGCCAAAATGATGCCATCTGAAATAATACCACCTGGTGGCTTGATCAGCTTAAGACACCTGTTAGGCAGCTCAGCTCAGGTAACTGAGGTGCAGACTTGGGTCCCTGTTTTGACGGAAGCCAAGAGATGCTATTGAATGTAACGTGAGGCATTCTGATTGCCAAAGATCATACAGCTCCTTATCAGCAAACTTCTCACCCAGCTGCTTCTTTGTGTCTTTGCGGTCAGCCACATCTTCAGGGTGTTCCATGCAGTGGGGAGACAGTGTAGGGTCTGTAGACACTCAGGTACAGAAGACCCTGTACTGCAGGACCACACATTCATCTCTCTCCCTGACACTTGGCCAGAAATGGCATGTTTAAGTTCCTCTTGAAACATAATGGGTTTGACAGTCCTGACACAGTCTTTTAGAGGCAGGTGAGACTTGGCTGCAGTGAGGGTGCCCACTACAGATACTACTGGGGATGACAGCAAAATTGCAAGCATTTATAGGTGTCAGTGTTGATACCTAGCATTGCATTTGGAATATGCTGGAATTGAGCCCATGCCACATACATAAGGTATCGGGACAAAGAAATAGTTTGTGTTTCTTTCATGTTAGTCGTGACTCCATGTCCCTCTTGTGGACATCCTCATTCAGATGTGTTCAAGCTTCATCTGTTGTGTCAAAGGACAGCTACATTGCTTGCTTGTTTGCTGCAGACCTGTTATTTACTCTGGCTGTTTACATAACCTACAGGACTGGTAACAAACTGTTTGCAGTTACCCTGGAATAAACCTGGAGTGATTCTGATGGAGCAGTTGTTACCCTTTCTGACTTGAATGGCTGAGGAAGAGTCTCTTCATCTGCACGCCAGTATCAAACTGTAGACAGAAGGCAGAGAGCTGCTTTCTAGCTGAATTCCTAAGGACACTACAAAACCTCTTAGAGGGAGGCCAGCCAACAGAGAGGGAAATTAATGTGCAAAGACATAATTCCTTATAACAAAGCTAGGGGATGGTGTTTTAATGTAAAAAGGTCTCCAGATGAACCTCAGGCTAGAGTAGCATCTCCTTGTCTAGACTGATCTAACTTGTACAGTTTCACAGAGGAATAATCTTGTAGCCCACACTCTGATCTCATGCTTGTATTGCTTTAGACACAAAACTCAATTGCTGCAGTATTCCTCTGGTGTAAATGAAACCAGAATCAGGTCAGGTGCTTGAGAACACCACCTGCAAAAGTAAGAGACTCTTTCAGCATCTCTTTCTGCCCGTCCTTTCCTTTCACCCACATAAACAGCTGTGATAGTGTTTACATTCCAGGCTCTTAGACTAAGAGACTCTTTACTTTTGGATCATAGATACACATACAAATGTATGAAAATCATGGTGATCTTGCCTGTCCAAAGAAAACAGTGGTTTATTTTTTTTCTTGATGCTGACTCTGCCTTCTTCCTGAGTGTGTCATGTGACAGATCCTAAGAAATAAGCCAAAAAAAAAAAAGGGGGGGGGGGAATGCAGACAAATACTGTCGTACAAAATTCAGACTGCTGGCTGTGTGTTTGTGTGGAGAACTCCCTGGTTAAAGTTACTGCTGGCTGGGCATGGAATAGTTAAAAGATGTTAATTATAAAACAGCGGAGGCCTCCAGCAAAACTAATGCCTCACAAAGACATGATGCTGAACTTAATTAAAGCCAAACTAACAAACAAGATGTAACTCTGTTCTCTAATTGGTTTAGATTTGTTGTGTGTGGCTGCATGTGATTATTTTTATGCGTGTTTTAGCACCAGTAGCTGGGACTGTACAAGTGTTTCGTTGACATTGGCTTAAATACTTCTGCAATGTCCAGGTGCTCTTCTCACCGGTTCAGGTGAAGTGGGCATACAAGCAGAGAGCTCTTGCCCATCACAAAACTGTTATGATCCTGCCAGTATTTTTGCTTATGAGTTTAATAGAGGCACCCAGGTGAAATTACATGATTTATTTCATAGAAAATGGTGTTTTCCTCATGATGAGGTAGTACTGCAGACAGTTCAGACTGTTGTGGAGTACTAATTCCTGCAACCTGGAGAGGCGGGGTGGATTGGATGGGTGAGAACTAAAGCCATCTCCCACATCAGACCTAATTCCCAGACTGGGGTGGAGAAAGTTCATAGCTTTTATTGCAGCTGTTTTTCAGTGGATGCCCACTGCTGAGGACACAGTTTAGTTGTGTAATAACATGAGGAAGAGACTGAATGACACGACAGGTATGTTTAGGACCTTTCCCACTCTCCTCCTGGCTGAGTAGCTGACACTGTTGGATCACTTTTTCTGAGGAGCTGCTGCTCTGCTGTGACAACAGCCAGGCACTTAAACGGGAACCTGCACTGAGACCATGCAGGATCAGAAGTCAGCCAGGCAGCTGCATATTGCAGAATATCACCAGATCAGGACCTTCATTGTCAAAACAAATCATAAAAAATGATAAAGTACCGCACACTCTTGTTGGGAGGGTTACTTGGGACGTTCTGGTTTACAGGGTTATGACAAATGTCACTGATTTACTGGTGACAAAGCTATCACTGTACCTGTAAGAAAAAGGTGTCATATTTTTTGCACAGGCATTTAGCACAGTTTGTACAAATAGTCTTGAGCTGTGGAGGGCCGGATCTCTATACTGCTGTGCAGTACCCAAGAAGTGACAGCTGTCTGAACACTCCTTGGGGCCTTTTGCCACAGGCTGTATGTCCAAATGCTGCCTACTGATAGCAGCTCAGTGCTGCTGGGGTGGAAAACAATTCTAGGAACAGGTTGTATTAGATTTTATATTAAGGACTGCTCTGGTCTCTGGCCCCTCTTGTCTGGATGTCTTCCATTATTGAACTTGCTTGCACTTACAGTAAAGGAACTGAAGTCCAAAGTAGTTCAGGAAGTGCGCACTGGAGCTGGAATTGACCCCAGAGATTATGGATTTGTTGCTTTGTTTGCCGTGCTAACTGAATGTTGTCCACTATGATTTCTATGTCAAGATCCCAGACGTTTTTGGTAGTAAGTGGACTTTGTGTATATAGAGAAGTCAAGACAAATATAACAGTAGAGGCTTACCTGACCTTTACAAGCAGCTCTTCAATGGCGGAGTTTAAGGACACTGGTAAGGTTTGTTTTGTAGCTGCTCCCTACATTACCCAGAGGACATCAGACTCCAGCCAGAGAGCTGTCGAGTTCCCACAGTGCTAGTGTCCTCTGTCCTTTAGTACCACCTTCACCAGCTTAGATGGGTGGAGGTAATTTGATTCTTGGGTTGATTGCTGCTGTATCGTGATGGACTGCAGTACATGAAGCAGTGTTCAGAGTTCTGGTTCTCTTCTCTCTTGCTGCTGATCTACTGTGAATTTTGAACTTCGTCTCAGCTCCTCTTTTTCTGTTCCCTCCTTTACTCGTCTTGCTTATGTAGATAAAAATACCTTAGGGCAGGGATGGCCTGTTGCTCTGGGAGAAATCCTGCCTCTGCTGATATGAGTAACAAAACCGTACTTCATTTGATTCCGGAGCCTAGATTTTACCCTGCATGTCTATACAGTGCTTAGCAAAATGAGACCTTGATCTTTGTTGGAGCCTTAAGGTGCTACTGAATTAATAATAACAAAGGAGACAAAATAAATGTATGGGAAAGTAATTTCCTTTTGTTTTTATGTTGTGCTGGGTGCCTGTCTGTTTCTATTGTGTTATGGGTCTGCCTTACCCTTCTGCTCAGTACTTCCTCTTGAGCCCTTTCCAAAGGCACTGATTGCAGCTTTGTGCCAACATAAATGTGGAGATGAGTGAAGTCATTCCCAGGTTACACCTGTTAGCTGAGCCTGCCTCTAGGAGCTGAGTGTTATCCCCAGGGTGCCAGTTCAGGCTGATGGCAGTAAAACTGTTACACTGTGACATCCAGTGCCTGGAGGAACCAGAGCTGCTTCTACTATGTAACACAACTGTTCCCATCAGATGCTAGGTACTATACCAAGGGTATGCGATCAAGGCCCTCACTTTGCTGGGAACATGAATAGGATAGCTTTATCTTTCTGCTGTTCTCCTTTCCACGCATTCTCAAAAACTTACTGTTCTCATTATGAGAGAGATTCCTTATGTTACGGGTCTAGTTCTCAAGAGTACTTCAGTGTATCCTTAGTCTTAGCTCAGCCTTGGGTTTGATGAGCATAGCTCCTCTAAGAACCAGAGTTATATTGGTCAAACTCATAGCCTAACTGGTGTCAGAAAGAACGTTGCCAGTTTTGGGCAGTGCTACATACATAGTAGATCACGATGACATTCATGGTCATGCATTTTTGCATTCACTAGTATTGAACTACTGATGTTTTCCTCTCTCAGGCTCTTCCTGGAAGTAGTGCCTTAGGTGAATTTGCAGCAATACACATAGTGGAAAAGGCAAGTTTTCTGGGTGCTGGCCTTGGGGTGTCTCTAACTGGTTAGCCTTATAAATAAACAGTGCTGTCTCTGGGATTCCTTGGAATAGAAAGTGTGGTACCCAGGGTATTTCTGCTCTGACTGAGCCACATTCCTCTAAATGCCCTCTTGCTGCAGTAGCTGATGCAAGATGCTCCTGCCAAATGTGTCTGTTCTCCAGAGCATCTCACAGATTCATTTTCATTGGCTTTAGTTTGAAGTTGTTCTCAAGCTACCATCATGCTGACTTGTACAGACAAACAGTCATGGCACTACTTTCCAAAAAGAAAATACAAAAAAGGCACTCTAGGAGAGCACGAACGGGCAGAACTAGCCTAGCTGGTGGAATCCTGGCTATTCCATTCCTGTTGTTTGTTCATCAGTTCCCAGATTAGTAACAGGAGCTTTGGGGCTGTGACTTCAATCTCTGACGTGGCTTTTTAAAAAATGTTCTTCTGACTGCTTCACCAGGCATTTCTAGTCATTCCCTTTCATTCTTCAGGGCTTTTGCTAGAAATACCTGTTTGCAACATTTGGGTGTGTTTCAAATACTATTTTTAGCATATGCCTTTTTTGCAAGTAAATATTTCAAGTTGACATGCACTATGTTTCACCCATAAGCCTATCTAACTTTTTCATGTCTGTTTGTTAGTTGACTGGTGACACTTTGAAAATTTAGTTGAGTTGCTGGTTGGCCGGTATACTAATTTGACATCGGACAGGTTTCCATGGAGCCTTTCCAAACTTTCCCGATGTTAAAATGATCATGTTTGATAGAATACTGACAACAGGTGTCCTGTTTTTGCCAGCAGTGGTCTTAGACTGGCTGCCAACATGTAGTGTTTGCCAGCATACCATGAGTCTTATGCTGGGCTATTTTAAGACTATATTCTGTAAAAAAGCTGAGACGCTTTTAAAATACCTATTAGCATCTAATGGAAACTGCACTTGACAAGAATATGCGAAGCTGTAAAGCATGGTTGGTACAGCCTTTGTTATGAGTTGCATGCTACTCCTTTGTAGGGAAAAATATGAGTATTTCTACTCTTTTAAATATCAGTTGGTCAGGCCAGGTACTCCATCCAGACCAATGGTTTACCAGATGCTTCAGAGCGATGTGTAAAATCCTATGAAGTAATTATACGGTATCATTACTTAGAGACATTTTCCTCTGAATTCCTAGTGGTTAATGTTTGGCTGGCATCCTGGAGCTTGAAGGTAGGTATCTCATATCCTAGTTAATGTCACTGTGAATGTTTTCTCATCATCTGCATAACTGTTGGATGCTTCTCAACCATCCAATGTACTTTGTTATATCTCCTAGTGCTTGTTTTACTTTGTGTGTGTTGAGGGGAGTATCTCACCCGTTGGAGGGAGGGGCTATGTTTTGTGTAGGCAAAAATAATCTACACAATTTCAGATCTCCTGACTCGTGGTCTTGCTTCGTGTCTCGTCCCTCTGTAACAATAGAAGGAAGTTAAAAGTGGCCAGAAGGGAATTGGCCAATTTACATATTTGGGGAAAAGGCCACCACCATGAACACTTAAAACACAGAGCTGACTGTAAAAGCTGCCTTTAGATATTTAATGGGTTTCAGAGAATCACATTGTCTAAGGGGAAACTATCCATTTGTATTGGTTGCTGCAGGAAAAGCACTGAAAAAGCTGGGAAGCAGATACATCTTCTGGCTATGCATCCTGTTTTCTAGTAAAGATATGAAGAGTTCTGTAACCTTTTTAGCAATAGCTTATTTCCACAGAAAAGAAAGAACTTGAAAGTATTGCAGATTTTTTTCCTTACTAAGAAATTTCAGCATAGAGTGTAGGTCGCAATCAGGATTTTAAAGGGATTATCAACAAGAACATGTGTATTTCACAAGTTTTTGTTTTAATATGTGTTTCCAGAGCAGGTCTTATTGGCTGTCTTTGAACTGAGATTTTCCCATGATACATGGTGCAACTTTTACCAAACTGTAACCTTTCCTGTCCTTTCTAACGATCTTCTGTAATTCACACCACAGTGAGTACAAAGAGATGCTTCCTTCGTGGTGGAGGAAGGAAGAGAACTGTGAAGACTAGAATCTAGTGATTCAGTGAGACACAAGATAACTTATTAATGAACCTTCTTTGTTAGAATCACAGATTTTTCTGGTGAGATTGGAAGGTCTGAAGTATTGTACTTCTAGTTCTGAACTTGCATCAGTGGAGCAAACTGGAGAATCTGTGTGTCTTAGCCCAGAGAACCTGAAAAATGCAATGTTTCTGCGTTTTAAGGAGCTTTTATAGGTCAGTCTTTCATTAACGCCATTAAGTTTTCTAATCTCATTTCAGCAGAGCATTTATGTTGCAAAGTGTACTAATGCCAGAGGATTAGCCAAGCTGGGGTTAGCATTGCAACCTACAGGCATTAACCTCTTCAGTGCCAATGGCATCAGCAGGAATAGGAGAAATGCCAGTGTGTGCCTGGTGTGAGCTCATGTAATGCAGAGCTCTGTGGTTGTTCATAAATGCCCATGTGTTGCTCCACTGAGAACGTTAAAGCTAAATCTGGAGAGCAATTTTTTTCTGCTTATTTCTGACTCCTAGCTAGTTGATTTATTTGTTATGGATCGTTTTTTACTATTCCCAGGATGGCTTCTCAGCACTTGAATAAATCTTGTAATATAACTTAGCTTCAGAAATGAAAAAGTAAACTGTTTATTCCTGTCTACCCAGCCCCATTGGTTGTCCACAGAGGAGTCTTTTAAACAAACTGGGTGCATGCTTTAAGTTTTCAAGTAGCTCAAATGGTAATTGCGCCGTGGGTTATTGTTAGAATTACAATGACAGAGGCTAATTAAAAAGAATGCTATTGCCTTTTAGGAAGAAAAACAAGTTTAATTGGTGACATCCCAGACACGTTCTGCCAGAGTCTTCCTCTCATCTTTTCCTAACTGGTTTTGATTAATGTAATTTTAACCATAATTTCTCTGCGTAATTTGGCTTCTAAGATTCTTTCTGCCAAATTGCATTATTGTTCTCTACTTAATGGAACTGTTTACAAGTGTAATTTTCAGAATGCTGTTGTGGGAAGGCACTGTGCTATTGCTACTTAGTGTTCTTTCTCACTGGCAAGCAGATAAACCAAAATTTAAGAAAAGTAAGGTAAGGAGAAAAAGTCTGTTTTCTGTGCATCTTGGAGTGTTTACACTGTACTAGGGGCAACTAGTTACAGAGTAGCTGTATGCACTCTACATTTGTTTTGGTATAACCCATAGATCATCAGTTTAAAGCAAAACCTTGGAACTGAGTAGCAAGGTGGATACAGGCATGTGTTGGGAGTTTCCCTCCATTTTTCAACTCCCTTCCATTAGCTGTGTTTGTTCTGATCCTGCAACCCACACTGATCTGTTACAGGAGCCAAGTTCCTCTGGTCCATCCTTCTAACTGTCCCTTATTTCATGGGGGTTATCTGAGATGTGGCTGTCCAGTACCTGGAAAAACAGTCTGGTTTAAAGCAGAATGGATTTTTGTGCCAAGTATAGGCATGAAAATATGATGGTACCTGATACTGTTTATAGGGAGATAAGGAAATAAAGAGTAGTGGTATTTTGGCATACTGTGTTTTTATTTCTAGAGTTAGAAGGGTCTTACCTGTGCTCTAGAAACTGCAGTTCTCTCACTGTAACCTATAGGCTTTGTTTTTCCCCAACTCAGCTTCAGGAGCATATAATCAGTGGACTGTGGTTAAAACACAATTTTTACTTAGTCTTAATCCACTATAACAACATCTTCAGCTAAGTTTAACTAACTTGCTGTTGGGGAAATGAATGGCCTTGGTTCAGTGAAGTGACTTCATGTGTTGTATATGCTGTCTCTATATGTAAGGTGAGGAAAACAGAAATGTGTAATCCTCCAGCAGCTTGTGACAGATGTCTCTGTTCATTGTATGCAACTTGCTGGGGTTTTGGAGGAAAAACAATTTTTTCTTTTTCGTCTGACTTCCAAAACTCCCACTAAAGTTTAGGTGGGACGTAGGCACAGAGCTGTCCTCTGCTAAGCTGGACGTCAGGTCTTGTAGTGCTATGGACTAGTCCACCAAACACATTGGTCAGCGTCTGATTCACTTTCCAGGTGTCCAGTGCATAGAGGGCACGACTTCTTGGCAGATTAGCTTGACAGTACTCAAGTGAATAAGGCCTCTCCCTGTGTCTTGGCCATGATGGTGACCTTCACCCATGCAGTTCCTGCCACATGACATCCTGAAAACTTCAATGGGATATAATGTATAACAAGTTTCTGGTAGGCCTGCACTGTATGATAGTGGTTACAAGAGATAATGGAGGTGGTGTGCTTACTGAAAGCTTTGCCAGTGAGAAACAGTGCTTTGCAGGAGATGTCTGTCAGACAAAACAGTGCTCAGATGAGCTTGGTTACTGTGTGCTGGGGGAGCTCAAAGAGGTCTTTAGGTAGTATGGTGCTTCCTGGAGCCACCACGAAGGCTAGAGGATTGCTGCTGCTGCATCGGCCTTCAGTGGGACTGTGCTGTGCTTTTTTTCCACAGCTGGTTACATTTTGAGGAGGGTCCAGATAGACCAAAGGTTGCTATTGTGCCTGCCATTTAAGCTATGCCGTTAAATTAGAAGAGATTCCTGGGGCTTTTTCTTGCTCTTGAGTGTCCAGCACGAGCTGGGCTCCAAGCCTCCAAATGTTGGTTCTGAAATCTCTTGGATGGAGCGCGCATGTCTCTGTGTGTCCCGAGGCAACCAACTTCTTGTTTTGAAGCCTGCCTCAGCAGAGGGAAGGTCTGTGTTTCCAGTAATGAAAACCGTCATAGCTCCAAATGAGTCCCTTGCGTAACTGACAGATGGGTGCAGAGTGGAGCTTGATTCAACCTCTGAAAAGAAATAATAAACCTAAAAAAAAAAAAAAAAAAATCCTCAAAGTCCCAACCGTTTCAAACTCAAAATAAAGTACTGATTAACCACAAGCCTGTGCATATATATAAAACTCTGTATGACAGCTGCAGCAGAACTTCTTTTCCTAGTAGAGTCATTCCTTTGCCTCAGCCTAATTCCCTTACCAGTGGAGATTAACTTTCTGTGGACAAGCGTGTACATTTCAGTATTACCTCTATTGGCAGCCTATGAGATAACGTTAGCCCTTTCTTAATCTGAGTTCACAACTGCAGCCCATAGATCCAAACTCTTCTGAACTTGAGGGGTGTGGGGAACAGAATCACATGTAAATGCAGATTTTTCTGGCTTGTGGATACCACTGAAGATTACTGGGATCAAAATCTTGCCTTCGTTTATGGAATAATGTTTATATTCAATTTTGGGCCTGTTCCGCTTGTTGCATAACTCCCCAGGTTTCAGTGGGGCTCCACCAGCTGGGAATTTGGCATGTTTTACCTTAATGTGTTGGTTTTAATTTTCTTCTCTATGGCTCAGAGCAGTTTGAGCAGGGCATTAGAAAATTTGGGGCATGTGGGCTCTATTCCCAGCAGCATGGTGGGGGTGTGTGCATATCTGGGCACTACTCAGCACTCGCATCTTCTCTGTCTGTAAAATTTCCCTTATTAATTAAGTCAGGATCTGGAGAGGAGCAAGGTGGAATAGTAGGAATATTTATTAGCATGATATGCTGAGACAGTTGCCTCGCTTTCTTGAGATCATTGTATGGGCGCACAAGTAGAAGGGTGCGTGTGCATAAATGGCACCAAACATGCATGAGAGTGGTGTACGCCATTGCTTGATAAAGGTTTCTGTGGAGGAAGTGGTGCTGCCACATGGTTTTGTATCTGTGCCTCTAGCTTTTTATCATTCTTGTTCCCCTACTGTCCAGTGTCATCTAGGACCTCCTCTAAGAGACCTTCTTCCATGTATTTCAGCACTACTCAGGACAATAGAGATCAGGCTCTGAGAAAGACCTACAGTGAAAACTTTCTCAGCTCACTGGGGATGTTTTTAGCTTCTCCTCCCCATGTCTCTAAAAACAGAGAGCCAAAAACAACACTGAGTCACTCCAAGCTTGCTCTTCCCCAAAGCGCAAGCATGTTCCCCACCCACATCCAGAGATGTATTGCTGCAGAGAGCTGTGAGAAGGGGTGCGGGCTGGATGCTGAGCCCATTCCTGATGATCCTTGCATATGGTTTTTTTGTAGCTGCATTTTGCATGGTTCTTTTCAGCTGTGGCACAATGTCTGTGCAGGTGCTCCATCATGCATTGCAGAAGAAAGGGATGGAAAGGGAAGGGGTTGTTAAGATCTCGTGTTTAAACTGATTTGGCTCATTTTTGCCTGGGTTGAGGAGTGAGTGCTCACATGAGCAGCCTGGATGACTGCATGTTATGAGCAGCTGTGGTACATTCAGGGCTGCATTACAGCTTCAGAAGGATGTTTCTGGAGTGCCTCGCTGGGCAGAACTGGGCTGTTTGCTGACTGGTTGCCTTCCCATAAATATAGGCTTAGAGGAAAATGGGAAGAAACCTTCATGTCACTGAAAGCAAAAGTTGTTAGCCACAGAAGTCTGAATGTTTCAGGGACTTCTTTTCCCTCGCTCAGAATATTTACAAACTGGATTACAGGGTCATGGTGGAAAAGTTGCATTGTCCAGTTCATGTACATGGCATGGGAACAGATATGGGCTTGAAATGGGCCAAGGAGAAGGAGCAGGCTGGGTTGCACCCCAGCTGCCCGGCAGACAGCTTGGCTGAGGCATCCTACCAGGGGATGCTTTCTGCTGAGGACAACTGTGCTTGTGCCTATCCCTATGTATTCAGGGGATACCCCAGCCCCCTTAAAGTCCTGCAGCTCCTACCAAGCAGCATCTTTGCCCTGGGTGTGTTAGTTTGATTCAGTATTCAGTGGCACGTGATTTATGAGCTGTGATCTCTGATTTATGATCTGTATGGCTGGCAAAGAAAGCAGGATCAGGCACTTGGCTATTGTGCAAACAGGGATGACACATAATATCCAAAGAAGAACACAGGAAAGATGAAATTACACAGATTGTTGAAATACTCTCCTCAGCTGTGTTGCTTATGTGGATGAGTAAAATAAGAATAAGGGTTGTTGGGTTTTGTGTGCGAGTTGTTTTTTTAACTCCATTTTTCCCCCTCCATTTGTGCCTAGCTCAGCCCAGCCAGCAATGCTGGACTCTTTAGTGTAATTTGCAATTCTGAATTTGGGTATTAACATAAAACTGTTCTTTGGGTTTCTACCAACTGATGGAATTGTTTTATATTTTCCTTTCCCAAGCTCCCATGAAACTTGTGCTTCTGACTTACTGGATATTTTATGACTTTGTTAACATTTTCCTGAATGTGTATTTGAAGAATCACCTTTTCATTCAGTACTTATTAAACCTCAGGAGATTCAGCCATGAAGTACATGAGAGGAACTAAACTGGGGAGGTGAAGAATTAGAGACTTGAGTTGTGTGCTGTCCTGTGACAGCAGTACAAATTTGAAGTGATTTCACTGAAACTTGTAATTGAGACTAGAACTCAACCTCTTTAATTTCATCAAAGGGAATAGCAAGTGGTTATAATCAATATCCTCCTGGACAGAGTTCAATCACATTTGATCGGTGTCTTTGCTGCTAAGCAGTGTGGCAGTTGCTGTTCTTTGTTTAATCTTTTGTTTGAATAATAAGTTCCTCTTTCTTTGTTTCTAAGTAGGGACTTCTGCTGAATCAAAGTACTCTTTCTTTTTTTTTTTTTTGCCAATGCAATTACTCTGCTGTTAAAGTGAAGTGCTTTCTGTTAGATACCAGAATGTACATTGATGCGCAAGTGAGAATTAACTTGGAGGTCTGTTTTCTGAGATGATGAGGGAGGTAGAGAGCAGTTAGTGATCCAGCTCTGGTGTTGTGACGCCAGCCCAAATGGTGATCACCAGGAGCTCAAAACCAACAGTCTTTTTTCTGTGGAAGGTGCACTTTCGTATTGTAGCCTGTCAGGAGGAAGGTCAGCATTTGAGAACGCCTTACAGGGCTGAAGGTAGGGAGACACAAGCACGTAATACTGGTCTATAAGGATGTTTAGGATGGTAGGTTGAGGAAATCATGAACTTCAGGGAGTGTCAGAAGAGCTAGTGTGTCCAAAGGTCCAAGGTGCAAACAAGGATCTGAAATATTCAGGCTTAGATTTTTCAAAGGATCCAGCTCACCTTAAATTTAAGGAAGGCTAAATACCTAAGTATCCTTGCGGTTGTGGGAAGACCCAACACAGTGCTCCCTAGGGCAGGGGCAGAGTTGGAAACCAGGGTCAGGCTGTTCTTACAATGAGAAACATACGAGGAATACATGGAGTTGAGACAGAAGTAGGAGACCTGAGGCTGAGTGCACTAACTGCTATTCTGCAAGAAGCTACCCTCCCATTGTCTGCTATCAGTGCCTGCTGCTCTAGGTGCCTTATGCCCTCCCTCAGCAGCCACTACTGTGGCTGTGACATAGGAAAAACAAATGCTTGGACCGTGAAGTTCTTACCTTGCCTTGCCTGTTGTCCTTGCAGTTATGTGTACGTTAGGCTTCCTATCCCAAGATCATGCAAACATTTGTGGGAGTACCCTCAAGTTTCCCTAAGTGCTAGGGATCCTTACTGACTGAGGGACCCACCCTTCATTTTCTTCCCTACCACACATGCAAAACAAAACCAGTGCAAGTGAAAGCAGTAGAGTCGAGTCTGCCCTTAACGGTAAAGGTAGAAACCCTTATACTACTTATTCTCTGTGCTAACATTTGGTGTCACCAAGTTATATGATGTGGCCTGAACCAAACCACAGAAATGCACACAAATTGGAAGAAAAAGTCTTTTTAGTGTGAAAAATTCTGCTATGTGAAGGATGTTTTGCAATTGTCTGCAAAGAAGTGGTAGAGAGTATAATTCAGTGACTGCTTACCATGGAGACTGTTAAAGATGGCAGTGGGCAGATGTTGAGTGGCAGCAGAAGTGCTGGAGCAGGCCTGGGAAATGAGGTGAGTCCCAGACCTTGGTGAGATCCAAAAGTAGCAGGAACTGGCAGCTGCCACCTTGCAGAGAGGCAAGTGGCTGACGGTAACGTATTGACTCCATGAAAGGCTGGAACTTGCAGCTCGCGAATGCTGTCTGCCAGCATGCCTGTGTTGTCTATCAGCATCCCCACCCTCTAATTTTGGAGAGAAGACTGAATTTTTTCATGGTGCCCATGAAAGCTCACTGACCTGAGGTTTTAGTCTCTGCTGTGTCATTGACTGGCATTTGGCTGGTAACATTCATTCTTTGTGAGTATATTAAGGGCATAGCTAAGAAAAGTGTAGTGTAAGTGGATCAAATACTTGAAGATAGCAGCTTAAAATTTTCCATTTGCCCTTCTCTTCAGCAGAAGACTAGGTATTGAACTAAAAAAAAAAAAAGAAAGGTGCAAAAATAACCACTTTGCTTAAAAGTCCTTTTTTTTTTTTTTTTTTCCTTCTTGCTGACAAGAGACCAGCCCCCTTTACCCCTGCTGACTATTTCTCACTTGGTAGATTAAAACTGAACTTTTTCCCCCAGGTTTAAAAAATCCTAAACCCTAAACTTGAAGCAACTGTTCTAAACCATGTGATTTCTGGAAAATGAAAGAGAATTAACACTTCAGGAACTAGCACTTCTCCCACAGGCTTCCAGCCCCCTGGGTATATTGAAAGCAGCATATACTGTAGCTAAGGTTTGTGGGGACAGTATTTTAGACTTGTGCAATTATCTTGCCAGAGGCAAAGGATATTCTGGGAAGTCAGCCAGGAGAAACTTACAATAAGCAGGGCAAGTGGTATAGATGTAAGAATAGGGTGGGATGCTCGGGTGTGGAAACAGTTGGTGTGGGATTGTGTTCAAACTGCATGGCAGCCTCAGAAAAGGAAGCTTGAGTGAAGGCATTTATAAATGCTAGGGCTTTGTATGGACCCATCCTATTAAGAAGCTTGAGGGGGCAAAAAAAGATAAACTTACTGCTTTTGGGCCATAAAGACAGTTGGATCAACACTCGGGTACATACATCAACAGTTTCCAAGTTAAAAGGATCTGGCTTTCTCTGGTACTGCTCACATGACAGAGAATAGCAAGCCAAAGCACTATAAAGCAAATGAGGAGGGAATACACATACCAAAGCAGCCAGGATGTTCAATTTACTTATTAGTGTTTCTTTATTTCTGCTTTCTGTGCTAAAATAGAATGGAAGGGGCAGAACTTCTGGCTCTGGCCAAGTGTCCTATCTTCATTGAACTAAGCTTTATTTTTTCATGCATGCACAGGAGATCCAGTTCCAGCATGGATGAGCTGATCTCTGATCCAAGCATGTAAGTGCATCAAGCAACAAGTGAGTGCAACGAGAAAAGGTTGAAAGAGAAATTGGTTTAATTGTATAAGTATGGGTGTTGGAGGGAGCATGCATCTCTGCTAAACAGGATGCTAGAAGATATATTTACTCACATAGAAGACAAGGCACATGCAAAGAGAGTTGTTCTGCAAAGTCCTCTGGTGGAAAAAGCAGCTGAGGGAGAAAGTCCAAGTGAATAGAAAAGAGAAGAAAACAGACTCATGGAATCTGTACGTTCCAGTCATAACATCCCCCAAAGGAAAAAAGTTTGCTATGAAAAAAGAAAAAGAAAGGTATTTGGTGAAATAAGGCATTATGTGTTTCTTCAAAACCACCAAATGCCTTCAACTCCAGTTCCTTTTCATGCCAAGTATGTTGAGGTAACCACATTGTGCTGTTTGAAAGCAACTTTTCTCATTTAAGAACAGTATGCTGCTGAGGCTTTGTGTCTGCTCAAGCCCAGCGTTTTCTGGTTGAGTAGAGGCCGTTCTGCCCAGAGTTCAAGATGGGGCTGGGAACGTTCTGCAGCCCAGAGAATAATCCCCAGATTGGGCAACGCATTTGTCTACAGGTTGAGTTCATATACTTAGCACTCCACCCAGTGTGGCCTCTTGGCTCTGCATCCAACTAGTTAAATTCCTCTAAAGTGTAAATGTAAGGCCCACCTTCGCACACAATGCAGAAGGATTCATGTTACCACCTCCAATCACTTTCTCTTCCAGCTTCTCCCTTCCATCACGGCATGCACTGGAAAAGTACCCATCTGATGGTCGCAACTCTACCCTCACCAAAGCCAAAAGCCACAAAGAAATGTCAGTGCTAACTCCTGCTTAAGCAGCTCTCTGGGGTATTGTTGAGAATATGCTGGATCTGGCCATGCCTGTATCTGCATAGCTGCAGAGTGATCTCTGTCTCTGCTGTTATTCAGCTTCTTTTTACTTGCTGCTACTGGTGCCAGACCCTAAATGGACAGCCAGTGCCCAGGGCTAGATTGTCAGGGGTTGCAGCCCCCTCTGTGGTTGCTGCTGCTCAGATGCAGTACTGGTGAAAGGTGTTCCTTTTTTGATGTGTACTGGGCTAACGAAGTGAGCACGCTGATTTGGCAGGGATTTGGGAGCTGAACGAACCCAAGTGTTGCTTTCTTTCTCTGGCCCAGTTCCTCTGTGGGAATGGTGGGATGTATGAAAAGCATAAAACTATTCCACAAGCAGTCTTCGTCCCTCTGACTTATTCAAACAAGCAAGGTGTAAATAAGAAATGAAGAAAGAAGGAAGAAACAACAACTGTGTTACTACCCATGTTCTCTTATCCTTCTTGGGAGCTGTGTTTCTCCTGCTCTTTAGTCTGGCTTGTTTGTAAAGTTAAATCACAATATGCTGTGGAACAGCCTTCGTTATATTTTCTTCTTAAAAGGAGGAGATGTTTGCAGGTGCATGTTCATTAAGAACCTGTTTCAAAGTAACACAGGAGAATGAAACCAACTTCCCTGCCTTTGAAGCCTCATCAGAAGTGAAGGTATGAAATCTGTGAACCTTAAGGGTTGTACTATGGTGGGAGTATTGGCCATCCTTTAAAAGTGTTCCTTTTTATTGCTTTACCCTGTATGTTTCTCAAAGTAGGGGGAGGGCTGTGTATGTTCACCCATATTGTGCAACTTATCCAAGTATTTGTAAATTGGAAACACTGTAGCCTGGAACATTGGTTCCAACTGGTGAGTAGATTCTTTCCCAGTCTGTGTCCTTCCAGCCTTACCGTGCAGCTGATGTCTAATGTAGGCTCTCCTTTTGGTAGTGCAGACAGATGCAAGATAAATGTCTAACATTTCTGCTATTTCCTTTGCTTCTGACTCTAGTTCTACTTGTTCATTCTTCAGAGGACAGATCACTTCCTTCAACAGTTGTCTATTATATACAGTACATACCAACGTCAGAAGAATGTTTAAGCATTCAAGATGTTCTGTAGCTGTCCATGCTAATTTTGTTTGTATGCCTCTGACAAACTGGATTAGATTTTCCCCACTTGTTTTTCATTTTTGCATATGGTGGCTGATTGTGCCTGTGGAAATGTTTGGGGATGGGTAAATGGAACTATTATCTTCTTTTTGTTGCACATGAAGGAGAAACAGCCATGAGACTTAATCTGGATGAAAAAAAAGTGAAAACACTAGAACTACATCCTCTGCTCATGACACATAGCAAGTTCCTCTTTGTTTTGACCCACATTACATCTTTGCTTGGTAGTAGGAAGTAGGTCATCAAAACAATAGCAGATGCAGTTGGGACACTTCTGAAATCCTCTAAATTTTGTAAATGCTTCTCAGCTGGGCAAAGCAGATATATTGCTGATGATACCAGATCATCTGATTTCTCCGGGGAATAAATGAAGATACTTCTGCTCCTTTTACTTCATCTGTTAGTCAGCTTTGATATGTTGACTACAAAGGGCTCTCCAGGACATCATGGTAGAAGTGAATGAAGTTGTGTTTGGGAGTTCATTGTTCTTTGTGAGTTCTTTAAAGGTAACTTGTCTGCCTAACCCGCTGACTCCTTAAAGGCATTACTGAGAGACAGTTTTGGGTCTCTTTGGATGGATACAAGGCCAGCAGAAAAGTGCATAAAAGCCTTGAACCCTATTATGCAAACACAAACACAACAGGTGCAGTGGAAGGATAACCCTGGTATCTTTCCAGCACCTAGTTAATGATAAACTGGCTCATGCTTCATCTAGATAAAGTTGACACAATCTGGTGGACTTGGAAGAGGCAGGTAGAACATCAAGGAGGATGGCCTCTCTGCTCCAGACAGAGGGAGTGCACTGGATTTCAATTGCTTTCAGGAGGCCTCAACAGTGGGGTATCAGCATCTGGTCCAGATTTTTCCTTTCTGCTGTGTATGTCTTCCTCTACCCATGGCTCTGTTTTCATTAATGCTTTGAATGGGAAGTGAGGCAAAGCACATATAAGCAACAAAACCTCAAAAGCTGTTCTGACTTCAGAGCTTTCCAGGAGTATTTCCAATCTTAACTTAAAAATACTTTAGGATCTTTCTCTCCTTGTTGCACGTTTAGCCTGAGTGTAATCATCCATGCTAAGTAATCTTGCATATACAACCTACCATATATTGTTTTTAATCTAGGTTTCTCAAGCAGTATGACTTAGGCACTTGTCTTTGTGTCAGGCTTCATCCACCTGCTAGGACCTTTTGGCTGATTTCAGCTATGCTGGACAGAGAGGTAGAAATTTGTTGTCATTCTACTTGCTTCAGAGAAAAGCAAGCAGTAGTGAGAAAGAGAGAAAGGAAAGTCTGTGGCACCTCTGAAAAGGTGTCAGAGAAGTCACATGAGAAGATATTATGAGAGATACCAGAGAAGTTTTGTGTCATAAAAGATTTTTAAGTGACACCAAATGATCCACCATCAGGATTCAATGCTATAGAAAGCTGTGTATGATTTCTTCCACAGGTCATGGAAGCGCTTGTCAGACTCTTGAAAATGTTTGCTTGCTTGGATAGCCTGGGCTTAGATTTGGTTGCCTTCTGCAAAGGTTACCTTTCTTCACAGGTGCTTTGAAAGGCTGAATTTTGGGTAATGCAATGGATGGCAAAGACTGAAAGACAACTTAACCTGATTAGTTAAAGAGTTTTTGTGTTCCATAAGTGTTGTTTTATTGTGACTTGGATGGATTTCTGTATGATATGAATATTTTTTAGGATATTTTTGTTTTGCCTTTTGTTTTTAACCTCTAGCTGCTAGTTCATAGATCCTTGGAGAGGTACTTAACAAGCTGGAAAAATCACCAGAATCAAACAAACAAAAAAAAGTGGAAAGATTGCTTGAGTCCTTGATGTATAATGTAGTAATATTTCAGTTGCAATACAAATGATTTATTTACCATGGAGTAATTCTGTACTGATAATAAAAGCACATTTCCTTTTGGAACAACCCGTTGCTGTTTGCAGATCAAAACTATTCATTCATGGAGTAGTTCTTCTTGCCCCTGTGTCTCATGTGTGAGCACCACCAGGTGCCAAATGCAATCAACACAAATTCTGCTCTTGCTCACACTGATATCAGCCTTGCCCAGAGGAGAACTTGGCTTTTAGGCTGTGTGTCACGTTTTAAGAAAAATAGTATTGACTCACATTATTTCAAAATCATTGTTTATAGCCAGCAAATGTTAAATCAAAACACTCAGGCACGTTTTACTTTTACACTCAGGCACGTTTTACTTTTACACTCAGGCACGTTTTACTTTTACACTCATTGCTAAATAAGCCATGGAAAAGGTTTCTGTTTGCAGAATTTTGCCCCCCCCCCCCCTTACTACGTTTCACATGTTCTAGTTCATCCCAAGATCGTGCTATTGTTCTCTTCAAAGTTTCCTAGGCCATTAATCTCTCTCTGTTGTTTCCACTTGGCCTCAGGATAGGTCAGTTGGAAATTGCATTGCTGGAGAATACTCTGGTCTTGAGAACACAACAAAAGGAGTGAGGAGAGCCTCCAAATAATGTTAGTTCTTCATTCAGAGTGTACAAGTAAGTCAACCCATAACGGCTGTGTTACTAAATCCTTTATGTCCTCAAGGCCAGCAGAATATACTAGGGATCGGGCACCGTGTTCAGCAACAGCTCCTATTCTCTTGTTTAAAAAGTGAGTCTTTTCACATCGTATTTCCATGCTGCTCTATTTTTCTCCTTTGTCTTTAACTATACACCAGGGTCCAGTATATTGGATATGACAGTTCAAAATGTGTATTTAAGGCTCAGTGACACACAGCTAACACTGCGGCCACAAAGGAACAGTTATGGCAATTGAACTGTGTGAGCCACTGTGGTGTTGCAGATCCATCAGTCTTTCCATTGTGACTCCTCCTCGCTCCCGGAGGATTTATAGGCGCGTTTTTGAGAGGACTCCAGTAACTAAAATAAAGATGTATTTGTCTCCACAGAAATGTCGCAGCCACATATGTGGCTATCGGGAGAAAAAAAAAATTGAAGCCCCATCAAACTCCTGCTGTAGTGGCTCTACTGATGGATTTTCAAAGTCTTGTCTTAAAGTGGCTTTTTACCTATTTTTACATCTGTGTTTACTGTTTCTGACTGATATATGGGACAAATTAAAGTGTTTCAAGCAAGAGCATGTACTCCTTAGGACGGGAAAGGTTAATTTGACTACTTTCTGACTAAGTATGTAATATAGTCTTTCATTGTTCAGTTTTCTTTCTTTACATCTCCTAAGATCTCTGCTTCATTCAAGCCACAAGGTGGTTATATTCTGGGGCAGAATTTGTATGGGGCAGAGAGCCAGGAGCATGTTCAGAACTGGAACAAGGCCAAGGGGTACAGATGATCCAGGAGGGTGCCCTTACGAGACAGCTGAATAGCTTGTGCTGTGCTGGAGTCAATGCCAGCCTTTGCCCCCAAAAGTCTTGCTTGTCATTAGGGAAGTTATTTGAGCCAAATTTCTTGTGGGTGGCCACTAAGGGTGTGTTCTTCACTTCATGGGTTGGTCAGTTCAAGGCACTGGCGCCGCACTGGCAGTTACAGCCCAAAACAAAGACCAGAGGTGCTGTAATTTTTACATAGTAATTTGGACACTCCATCCAGAAGATCTTTGGCTGGAAGTTGAGTGAGCTGTGCCCACATCCTGAGCTGGCCTGATGATGCATTGCCATGTTACAACAGGACTGAGCCTGTGCTTGTAAACTCTGTCTCTCAGCAGGGGCTTTGGCTTGTTAGCAGATAAATTTCAGTTGTCAGGGAATGAAGGGGCCCTATGAAAAGGACATCAGCTGAGGACAAATGCTTAAACTTCTCCTGTTGACTGATGTGGTCTAGGGAGAAAGGACACGGGCTTGCTTCTGGGGTGCGTGAGTGTCTCCCAGTGGAAAAAAGCTCTTGGTGGGGGAAGTTCCCAAAATGTTGAGTGTCTAAAAGGTGCTGGGTTCCAGTCATTCCCTACACACAGGCCTCCTGAGAAAAGGGCTCATGGGACCACATGATAGCAGACCAGTTTCTTTTGTATGCGCACAATGTGACCAAGTTTGATTCACACAAGCAGCTTTGCCACCTCAACGTAACATTGTTTTGTTTTTTTGAGGGAAAAAGCCTCCCACCTGTTTATTGGTGAATGTAGCAGAAAGCTCATGTTTTCCATGTCCAGTGCAGCAAGTGCATATCTGAAGGCAGTACCCAAGTACTCTGTCCCAGCACTGTTCACTGGCAGCAGGAAAGGAGGTCTACTGAAGTATGTGGGACAAACGTGCCCTCTTGAGTCTGGAAGCCTTTTGAGGAGAGCTTGGGACTGCTAGAGCCAAGGGACATTGCCCTGTCATTTTGCATCAGAGGCCTGTGATTTGGGAGACTGAAGTCTAAGGTTCAGACTGTGGTGCTGGGTTTGGGTAGTTAAATCTTGGGGTTTTTTTTAAAAAAACAACCACTTTTTTTTTCCTTCATCTTTATTTAGATGCTGATCTCCAAGAAACACCATAGTTACCTGCTGAGCAGGAACTCTCTGTCCCGCAGCTGAAAGCTCCTCTTACCTGGGGGAAAAAAGGATGCCTGCTTAGCTCTTTTAACTTTGGTTGTTAAGCCCCGACTGTCAAGAAATGTACTTGTGAGGGAGGCCTACTGCATGTTGCCTGGTTGTAGCCTCAGGCTACAGCCTCCTGTTACATCATCCCCAAACACTAGGCATGTGCCTTTCCCATCCGAGACCTCATGTGTGGGTTTGCATCTGTTCCAGGTCAGACATGCACCCCTCTCACTTGACTGTGCATTCAGGGTTGATACCAGTGTTAGAGGGAGGAAATTTAGGGAAGTGTGCATTGGTGGAACTCATCTGGACTGCTGAGAGTAGAGATTGAGGCTGCAGACTGTGACTAAGAAGTGGCTGCATCCAATAGACAGGGGAAAATCTAAAATGTTAACCCCATCTTTCCTGTTCACGGCCTTTCGTAAAGCTGGCGTAATCTTAAGGATAACTCCAGCCCTTAAGCCAGAAAACCCTTATTTTAGAACGGGCATAACAGAACACTTAGGCAGACATTCCACATCTGCTCTGCTCTTCTACAAACCCTTTCCACTGCAAAGTTTGATTTATGATCTATGAAGAAATCCTCATTTGAATCCTAATCTAGCATTTAACCATGCAGTATTTGTTGTTTGTAGCTCTTTCTAGGAAGGATCAATCTTATTTAGCTTCCAACAATCTTTCTTTGTTAGTGAAGTACTCAAGTCATCTGGATTTCAGCTGTTGCTCCCCATGCCCCCCAAATTATTGGAGACATAACTATGTCCAGAAAAACATAATGTATTGGCTGTACAGAGAGCCCATTGTACTGCCCAATCAAAGAGAAACTGCCACCATGTCAAATTAAACATCGCCTGGGGCAGGCATGAATCTGGTATACACTGGTGTTTGCAAACTTGGTCTTAGTCTTCTGGAGCAGATGCAGTCTGTAAGTCATCTAATGATGGGTTAGGGTCAGCTCACTAACACATTTTGAAGTAAGATAATAGTACTTTGGAAGGATAGTATGATTTGATTTGTGACAAACAGTACAGGTATTCCTTTATTGATTTGTTTGTTTGTTTTGGTGGGGGTATCCCCTCTGAAGAGGTAGTATGCATCTGTGAGTTTGTAACTGATTACTGTGTACTCACAGAGTTCAAAAATCGGGAAGGAAATGTACAACAATAGATGAGATAAGCAGCATTGTTACTTGTTTACAGTAACAGGGTTAAATAGCTGGGAAGAAGAAACTTCTTAGCTTTAGTCCTGGTAGAATTGGTTTGCCTAAATTGAAAAGCAAGAAATGAAGCACTAAACTGTTTTATAACCTAGCCTAGGAAATGAAAGGGGTAGTGCAGTGAGTCCAGCTGTCGGTGAGGCTGACGGGCTGATACGCCCTCTCACGAAAACACCAGAATGTGCTCACGCACCCTCAGAGTGCAAGTAAGGCAGGCTGGAGGTGGTGTTCATGGGTGCAAACAGGAGATTGTGAGAGATGAAAGAGTAAAACCTGAGTGATAGGGTTTTTACTGTTTTCACTTGCTGATCTAAGCACTCTGTACCGTTGGGAGAAAGGATAAATGCTTCTGTCAAGTGAAGAGCCTGGGTTTGAGACAATTTACTCTTCCTGCATCTCAAAGGGCCAGAGGCCTTGTGGCTACCACACCTATGGGTCCATAGTGCTCATGTGTTCAAGAATGGTGGACACAGCAGCCCCCAGTGCCCTTTCTAATAGTGAGGTGCAGAAAGTTCGGCGTGTTGTCTAGGAGGGTCATTTGGCCTAAAAGAGGTCTGAGGCACTGTTCGGTTTCTCTTGAAGACAACGTCTGAGAAGCAAGTGTTGCACATAGAAGAAAGCTTCTATGATGGAATGTGGTTACCAAAGGTTACAATGGGGTGGCTGACTCAGTGTGGTTGAGTAAGAAGAAAAAATAGAGCAAGAAGTAAGCTTTGACTTACTACTTTCAGGAAAAATCTCTTGTCCTGTACAGCAGTGAAAATTGGTGGATATGGAAGGTGCAAAATGAAACAGGATAGGAGCAACTTGAATGTTAGGAGTTTTATCATGGAGCTCTGAGCTGCATGTCTTCTGGTGTGCTGCTGCTTTCATGTGGAATAAGCTCTCTTTTGGGGCCCCTTCAGTTGATTAATGGCATTCAGAACCAAGTCTGCAAAAAAGCTACAGCCAACAGAATATATCTGTTTAGACTGTTTTCCTGGAATGTCCCTAAACAAAAGCTAATTCCCTGGAGGGAAATGCTTTAGTGTCCTTTTGCTCGGAAATCATCAGATTTCAGTCCATTCTGAAAACTGGTAATTCTAATAAAATGATTCTTTCCAAAAGATACTTGGGTTGTTTTCCACCCTGCTCAATGAGATCCATATTCCATGGCACTGACTGTAAGCAAATGGTTTGAAGATAAATGAATGTCATGTCATGAATGTGTTTTTACTTTCTCATGGGGAGCCAATTAAATTCTGAAACAAGGGATTTTTTATTTTTTTCTTATTTAAAAAAAAAGTCCGTTAATCCTATGGAAAAAAATGGCATTTTTAACCCTGCTTTGGTTATTACTATGGTAGTCTGTGGTAGGAAAGGAAGTTAGGGACAGAACTTCAGTTTTATTTCTAATTGAGACTTTTGAGAGTCTAAGTTTCTCTGAGTTTATTCATAACTTAGCAACAATTTGGATTCATTTAATAAGATGCTGAAATTGCTTACAAAGAAGTAAATGAGATGGTATGGTGCGAGCAGGTGTGTATGCCTGTATGTCTAGCTTCTAATTTGTGCATCCCACCCCTGTCTCTGGGACTGGGATGGAGATTCAGGGTTATTAGTTACAGTGCTCCTTGCTAGTGTACTGAAGGGCCAAGGACAAGATGCTGTCTGTGTCATCTGAAAGAGAGGAAATGGAGAGCAGAGGTTGAACCCATTCAGAGCCAAATAAATATCACTGTAAAATATGCTTTGAGTCACACGCTTCCTGTGGGCACTGCAGAGGCAGTGAGCCTGGATGGAGAGTGTTGAAAGAGATGGCTTTGTTCAAGAGTGCTGATATGTGGGAAACGTTAGATTAAAGGGGAACAACAGAACAAAACCACTTAAGAAATGTGTCTGCTGAACAAGGAAGAAAGAGTCCCCAAGACAGGTTGTGGGCTTGTTCTCAGTGCTCGTCTAGAGCTGCGATGGGCGTCCATGTAATTTGCTGAGACAAGTTGCCTGACTGGTGGTAGCAGCAGCTGCACTGGGAGCTGGAGGGAGACTGAAAAACCACACAGCTGCTACCACATCTCATGGCAAAGACTGATGTGCTAATTGGCAGGTAGGGGCTCAGGAATGAGCTGTGGCTCCCCAAGGTTCCCCTCCCTCATAACAGGCGTGACCCGTTTCCTTTTTGCTTTGAGCTGTGGTGTGGAGGGGAAGAGGACACCTTTTCCCTCCTCTGTGAACTCCAGGATCCGTTCAAGGGCTTTGTAGAATGAAGGTCTTGAAACAGTGTTTAAGTTCAGCTCCAAGAGATCTACCTACTGCACCTTTTTCCTTTACCCAAAGTAGATTGCTGTGGGATGTAGGTAATGCGAACCCCTGCGTAGGCATGACGTCCAGCGATTCTGAGATCTTAATCCAGAGGTACAAGGATATAAACTGGAGGCAAGTTGAAACAGTAAGATTAAATCCCCTCATCCTCTCTGAAAAGTGGAACTTTTATATATTTGGCTCTCCTATTCCCCTTTGCCCTCACAGATCCAGCCTTGCTAAGGCACCCTCAGGATGAGGACAGTTCCCTACTCTGGGTTCGGTTCAGCTCAAAGTAGAAGTCCCAAATGAGGTGGCTTTTTGTTTCATCTTCTAACCTGAATCAGTCACGAATACTCAGAGTGACCACTTAATCAGAGGCTCCTTTGCGGTTTCAAAGGATTGTCTTCCAGATTTAGCATGTTTCCAAATTGTTTCCTACTCTTCTGTTCTTGGTGCTGGATCATCTGCCAGCTTTGTCAGCCAGGATGAAACGTGGATAGTGGACTCTAGGCATTTTCATCCAAAACTTTCAGATAATTACAAAGTAATAAGTAGACGATTTTCACAATCCTTGGAGAGTTAAGTTTTTACAATTGCTGGCCAGGCTTTTTGACGCAACAAATTCAGGAAAGAAAAACAAGTTTTCTCGTGCTGAGGAAGGAAAATTACTCTCTAGTTTTTGATGGCTAACCAGTCTTGAATAAGAACCATGTCTAACAACTTTCAGATATAGCAGTTGTGTACAAGCTACATGTTGTTCAGTTTGTAACTCTACAAATCAGGACTCTGAAGAAACTGCTAACAGCTGCCCAGATTTCATTCGGCAGCAAAATTGGAAGATGAGGACATAATTTAATGGCAAACCTCTTTCTTAGCAGATTGAGGGCTCCCTTTTGAATTGGATCCTGGAAATAGTTATTCTGGCCCTGGTAATGCTTAAAGATAGACCAAAATATAAGGAAATAAAAAGAGATGAGATTGAATTGAACTCAAATCTTAGATCCAAGCTCCCTGAATTTGAGGATTGAATCCATTGGTGGTGGGAAAAAAAATAATAATTAAAAAAATGGTCCTAACAAACACTAGTTACTTGTAACAGAACAACCCTATTTGTTAAACGTCTGAGTTCTCGGTACACTGAGAAACCATTGTTTTACGTGAATCTATCCAAGTTATGCAAATATAGTTTTGAGTACTCTGCATTGACCTTTGAAGCAACATACTCTAATTTACCTGTTACCATGATGGTTCGCTATTTACTTTAATAGTTGATTTTTTTAATACTTAATTTTTATTCTTGAGTTATGATCTGAAAGTGTTAAATCCATGAAGGAAGTGGAGAGAGCTCCACAGTGGTCCACCAGCATGGCATCACCTAGTGAGTACTGATTGAAGGTGGGCTAAGGACTTGGTTCAAAGTCCATTTACAAGGCTTTTGATCAACTTCAAAGGACTTTGGGTTAGTCCCTTTTTTCCTGGTGAACTATGTAAAACTACAGAACCATTAACAGCATAAGGTGCTGCTGGACTTAAGTGACAGAAATGAGCCGTAAGGAAAATGAGAGTTTGTATACAGATGGGCAGGGTGCTCTGACAGCCTCTGTGAAGCTTTTCTTTCCCTGTTTGAAGAACTGGCTTTCTGATACCCCTCAGTGGAGGAAAATCAGAAGAAAGTACATCCAATGCAGGCTACCAAAAAACCTTGTCAACCTGCTAGTGCAGAGGTGCCCCTGTTCTGTCATTCTGGTTTCTGAGACAGGGTTTCCCATCTCTGGCTAAGTAAGCGTGCCAGAGGGAAAAGAAATTGCTGCTGAGTTTTCATGCTGAATTTGGAGTTGTTCCCTTATGTGGTGATACCCTGGTAATCTCATTTGTCCAATTTGAAAACCACTGATCTACCAGGCTGGGAGAAAACTGAAACCAGAAAGGACCTCCTAGGCCTATTCTCACACAGATTCTTGGTACAAACCAGTGTGTTTGCAGTTTTCTGTATAACACCTCAGCACTCAAGTGCGGAGGCACGGAGTGGATCCCTTGTGCAGGGGAAGGTGTGTGAGCGGGTCTGTAAGGCCTTATAGAAGTCAAGCTCCTAACACCCACCCCTTCGCTCTCTTTCGGAGGAATGGGAAATGAAACAAAACAGAGAAAAGGCCATCTGAGAGAAGGTTATCAAGTGAACTTTGTTCTTCACAGGTGAGCATGGGCTGGTAGGAAGTAGGAAAAGCAAGTGAAAAAGATTATCCTGCTGGCAGGATCTGTCAGCTGAGGCTGACAGGAGCAGAGCTACCTCAGCCTCCCCCAGAGCTTGTTCCTCAGGCAGGTTAGGGTCTTCACAGAAAAGAGTGGGGGGAGTAGGTTCTTATTTTAAACCCTTGTGGGTATAGAGAGATGAGTCCTAGCATGACTTTTGATTCACCTTTCAAAGGACTACAGGTGTGGAGAGGGCTGCTGTGAGAGTGTGGAAAATAAGAGTAAGTCCTTTTTCTTGTGCTCCATCCTCCTTCACACGCTGTGATGGCCAGTGTGATGGTTCCCAAGGGAAAAGTGTCTATCTTCAGAGCAAGGGCTTTCCTTGGAGGGAGAGATCTGTCTGTGGGCTGGGGCTTCAGACAAGCAGGGCCTCTCCAGCTAATCCTGTCTGAGTTTAACATTGAAAAACGGTTTAATGACAGTGAAAGCTTGCCTCTCTTGATAACCATGCGCTTGTAACAGGAGGCATGAGGTGGGTCTGTGGATTAACAAAAAGGCTTGAACATGTTAGAGGAGGAAGAGACAGGAGTTTGCTGCTGTGGCTAGAAAAGCTATGAGAGCTGCATATTTCAAGGGTAAAAGTGACTGATTTCAGAAATGCCTGGTCACTTTCTTTTCCTTAGTTTTCCTGCCTTGCCCTGAAGATCTGCTCCAGTAATAACCTTAGGGCTCATAAACATGAGGTGGTCAGAAAAGTGTGATTAAGAAACTGTAGAGAAACGGGTTGGGGAGGAAGGGAGGTAAGAACATTGCTTTGCGATTCTGTGGAGGGTTTGACTTCAGGAAGGAGGAGGCCAGAGAAGGTTCAGACCTTAAGGTGCAGCTCAAAGTTAGTATTGTTGTGTGAATGGTGTCCTGATATAGCTGCTTGGAAACGTGCTGTTTTGAAGGTTGGGGCCTCAAGGCTGTAAGAGCTTAAAAAGTGTATACCACTGGTCCTGTCACTGACTCACTTCTGGAACCAAATTGTCAAGGATAGTGTTTGCTTTCCAGATGTGAGGTTTAGGCTATAGATCAGTGTTGGGTCAAACAGGAGGATGATATACACCTGAAATGTGGCCACTGCATCTAGTCTCTCCTTAAGTATATCGTAATTTTAAATACATAAAAATGGCTGTGCTGAGGACATGCCAAGGGTCCCTCCAGCCCAATATCCCATCTCTAATGCTGTCTGAGTGATTATTCAGGGAAGATCAGGAACAGGGCAAACATATGTGATATTCTCCCCAAGGTAGTCTTTCAACATTCAGCTATTTTCACAGAGAAGGTCTCATGAGCCTTCTGTGGATAGTCTACTTAGTAACCCTTAATGAATCTTTTTCCCAAGTAAATTACTTCCACTGAGCCTCTGTAAACTTTTTGCATCCACAACATGCTTTGGCAGGGAATCACACAGGTCAGTTACCTGTTCTGTGAGGAGCCACATCCCCCCTGTGCTGAATTAGAGTCTGTCTTCTTCAGAGATAACAGATATCTCTGTTACGTTGGGTTGGAGTTGTATTTTGGGAGATACTGTTAGGAAAACAGTCCGATCACTTACTGATGACACTTTTACAGATGAAGGGAAGATGTGATATAGCTCCACACCCGAAAGCACTTTCAGTTCAGGGGGCTTACACCAGTGGGACATGTGCAGCTTGTATGAAAAGTGAGTCTGTTAGACATAATGGATGATCTGTGGAGTGAAATGAATTGACGGGGATGGATTCTGGCAATACAAAAAGTTTGCATCAGGTTTTTAATTGCTTTCCTTGTGTTTTCCAACTCTTTCTCTGTTTCTATTCACAAGACTCCTTAAAAATGAAATCATAAATTTTCCACTCGCTACAGCCAATATCAGATGTGTGTAATGGCACTGAAGACTGGACCCAGATCTACTGGTAGATAATTAGATGCTAATAAGAAAGTGACTTTTACCAACTTTGGCGGCTTCATTTTTTATAATTGCTGGTTGGAGCTGCTGACGCAGCAGAGCTTGGAAAACAATAAGCTGTGTGTCCTCTTAGCAGGAAGGAGTGGTCCTATTTTTGTAGTGCATCTTAAATGGCCAATTTTAATTTCCTACAAGGCTTAGGAGGGAGACCAGGACATGAATAATTGAGAGTGGAAAAAAACTAAAGTCAGGAGGAGATGATGTCCGAGAGAGACGTAGGTGATGCATGCAAAGACTTACATTGTGAAATTAAGCACAGGTAGCTTTAAATGAGACATTTTGAAAAGCATTTTAACTCTGTGATCAATTAGACACAGAATTGCTTGCCAGGGAGGTCACTGAGGGCTTGTCAGAGAAGTGTTCAGGTAGAAAAGATGAAACACTTAAAACCTGCTTGAGGTAGCAAGGCAATGAAGGGCGCAGTGCAAAACCACTTCTCTGCTCACCTGCATCCTCCTGGTCTGTCCTGCTATGGCTAAGGAGATACTTGCTGCAAGTAAAAGATAACATATGGAATACATAAAAGGGAATATTATACAAAGCACCTATAAGCTACCTGGGGAATTCCCTGCCACGTCATCCCATTTAGGGCTCATTCAAAGAAAGCATGAGAATCTATTTGTCGTCAGCGGCAATGCTTGTCAAGGAGGATGCGCACAGTACTCAGCAGGAGTGTGTGCTCTCGGTGTTGGGTACTGATGTCCATACAGAAGCTGACATGTTGTTACTCTTGATGTTCATGATCTGATCCGTAGAAGGTGTGTATCATCTTCAGGGACTCAAAGATTCACCCTTCTGTAAGTATTCTAACTGCACAAATAAGCACATTTAGGTCCATTCTGGATGTTTTTCAAATTTGGGGCTGGATTCTCTGCTAATGTAAATTGTCAGTGTTCAACAAAGCCAGGAGGATTTACAGCAGCTGCAGATTTGACACTTCTCCCCAGTGACTGCCTTGGGGTTCAATTCTGAGCTTGACAGATTGAGTTGTGACTCTTGTGCTCTTGGGCCCTTCTGTGAAGAGGTATTTTAAATTCTCCAATTCATCATCTTCCCTAGAGCTAGACAAAAAAACCAAAGGCTGACTTTCAGCCAGGAGGCTGACTGAAGCTATGGCACTTGTAATCCAGAAAACTAGGAAAAAAAAAAAAAAAAAAAATCAAAGCAGACTTCTGGTTAATGTAGAGAAAGAATAATCATGAGAACTGGAAACTTGTGTATGAAAATGTGTTTGCACATTGAACTTTTCTCACCTGTGTGCTCAAGAGCACCTAGCTGTTCACATCCACAAGAAGATGTGAAAATCAGAAGGGCTGCAGCTGACAGTTACCGTATGCAGAGGTAAATAACAATGCACAGTGGAAAGCAGAGAAGAATCGGGCCTTTTCTTTTAAAATATTTCTCTGGCCCAGATCACAGGAGTTGCCAGCTAAGGTCTTGGTGCCAAATTCATTAAGCCTCTCCAAGCATGTGATGACTACTCTTCAACCACTTATACTCCTGTAAATCAGCAACATCTGATTAAAAGACAATGAAGTTGCTGCAGTATCAGCTCAGTTGGAATAAGAGGATTAGAATATTTCTCAGTTTTCATGAGTATCATTTCTGCAAAGAAAATTCTGAAATAGATGGTGCAGAGGAGGAGGGGGACGCTGTTGCAGACAATAAAAGATCTGATTGCAATTTCTTTATTATTATTATTATTATTAATTGCATCTTATCTAGCCTGAATGCGTTTTTAATTTATTAGCCTCAGTCAGTCTTCAAGTACATTTTTATTATTAGAATACATTTCAAAACTGTCCTGTATGTAATTTTGTGCATTTGGTTTGAGTCAGCAGTTTACAGTTTGTACAGAAGTAACATTTGCAATACCAAGTCCTAGAGGAATTTTTCAAGACAACAAGGTTATTTCATATGAGCAGTTAAAAAAAAAAAAAAAAGAAATTACAAATGTCTGTATTTTCTTGAGGGAGACATAGATTATTGCTTACAATGCTGTGGGCTGGAATGTGCCTCTTTCAGCTGGATGAATCCACGTGCCCTTGCCAAGAAAGTTTTACATTTCCCTTTTTCCTCAGCTGCTGTATCCAGCCTTGGCACTGTATCTACTTATTATATTTATTTCTTGGTTGTGCTGGTTCCAGCTTTGGCATTTACCGCATTTCTGTATTTGTCTCCCTACCCCCCTGTCTGACATCATTCAAATGAGATCAGGGTGGGAAAAAAACCACAGCTTGGAGAGTCTAGTTAGGTATAATAGTAAAAATAAGAGCTTACGTAGTGAGAAAAATGACAGACAGTTGGCTTGTTATGAGCAGGATTGTTCTTCAGGAGTTTTGCTGTTGTTTTCAATGAGATCAGGACTGGGCACTTGGCTGCAGTGAGAAGTGGACCCGGGCCATGTGGTTTTCATCCAGACCTTCCCAAAACTCAGGAGTGTTTAAATCTGGCCTCCCCCTGGTGAGAACATGCAATGCTTGGATGTACATGTGCATGAGTTGATTTTGAACGTGCCATGTAGGCAGAGCCCTGGCGTTAACATTCCCAAGCAGCAGTTTGCAGAGGGATTGTGATTGTCTTTGGAATTTGAACAAGATGCAAAATGGTGCCATCTCCTTGTGTATTCCTTTTTCCCAGCCATGCTTGTCCTATGTAAGGGCCAGAGATGGTGTGGCTCACTGTAGTGTCTTTCCAAAGCTGTAAATATCCAGCTGTTATATAAAAAAGTTGGTGCTTAATACATTTTCAGGAAGACAATTGTTTATTTGTGCTCATTTCTTGAACCCTGCTCCTGTATAGCTTATATTCAAAGAAAAGAGGCAAGGCTATTCTGTTAGTTGCTCCAGATTCAGAACAATGTTCTTTAATGCAATAGTTATTCTTGGTGTTGGCCCTTTATAGTCTTGATCTGATTTATTTAAACCACTGTGAAAAATCTGGGAGGCTGGCAAATTGTATTTCTTAATTCCCTGATTAATTTTCTTTAATTTTTTAATAGAGAAAATGAAAAGGAAACAAGCCTGAGAATTGATATATGGTGTATACCACAGCCTCTTTGGACGGGTAACATGAATCTGTCACACACGCTTCAGATATAAATCACTCTGCACCACAGGGACCTTAAGACTCTTGGTACAAATGTACGTGTTGGGAAATGGTTCTGCAAATGTTACATGTATGTGTGCAGTAGCTAATTTGCAAACCAAAAAAAATTGGCGTGTTTATGTCCTCTCTGAAGTAACCTAGGGTGCCTGGTCCATGTTGGGAAATGGGCTGCTTTCCCAAATGAAGCTTAAAAAAAAAAAAAAAAAAAAAAAAAAAAATTCGGGTGGTATTGTAGCACAAAATGTCCCAACCTGGTAAACTTTTTATTTAATTTTGAGTTTATTTTTAGCACTTACGAATTAGTGAGACATCTTTTTCTCTCTGAGGGTGGAGCAGGGGATTCTCTATGTGGGCAGAGGGGGGCGAGTCCTGTCACCGATTCAGTCCACAGTACAGGGCATGGGGGAGCATGTGTCATCTGCTGAGCATGCAGTATAGACATCACTGTTCAGTCTCTAGAGACTGAACGTTACAGGCCCAGCTCAAAGAAACTGGACTTCCAGCTTGAGTTAGAGTGATTGAATGACTTAAGCTCTAAAGATCTTGCTTTGATCCCTGATATGATGGTCAAACTGAATGTTTTACCAGTCTTTTCACCTAAGATTTATGTAGAAATGCCTGCTTCTGTGCAGTTCAAAGCTGCCTCCAACCTGCAGCCCTGAATGCTAAGTTTCATTTTGGTGTGATCCCCCCCCCCCCCAAAAGCTAGGATTAAATCAGATAGTTTCATTTGAGGAAAAAATAGGAGAATTATTTTTGTGAGGGTTTCCTTTCCCTGAGGTGTCAGTAACTAGTAGCCAGTAAACTATGGTGTCTGTGGACCAGCCAAAAACCTGGTTTCTTACTTCTGAGGGAACTGCTAGAGCCAAAGGCTGTCTCTCTGGGTAGACTTTCTGGGCTATGAATGTATCCTTATTTGATGTGTACACAGTTGAACATGCTATCTGTAAAGAAGAATAGCACATGTAATAATTATGAGGTGACATGTCTAGAAAAGGAGTCCAAATTCAAGGATGCAATGGATGAATCAGTGGTTATTTAAAGTGCTCCTGAATTATTTTGATGATATAATGGGAGAGTAGTTTAAAAATGCTTTTGTCTAGTCATTGCTGTCTACTTACCTGGAAAACAAATACCTGTCAACCAGCAGTAACAATGTGATTGCTTATACATTACTCTCATGCTAAGCTAACACATCTGTAGGTTGAATTGTTCCATGCACCCCAAATCGTAGGGAGGTCAAGAAGGTTTAAATTAATGTCTTGAGTTTAACCTCTTGTGTGATTGCAGGCAAGGGCAAGGAAGCCAAATTGCGATGTGAGTACTAAAGCTGTTATATGATTTTTAAATGCAGTCCAAAACCATATTTTCTGTTTTATGGCTAAGTGAGGACCAAGTTGGTGGCCCAAAGGTTTTAGATGTTGATAAATTCAGCCAGCAAACAATGTTTTGCATACAAAAAACCTTCTTGTGTGGTCATAGATATTCATAAGTAGATCAGTTTTACTTGGCATGGTTTAAAATTCAGGCCTAACATGTACATAGGCTAAACCAGTGTGCAGTGTGATATTAGGAGGAAAAAAAAGGGTGTTTGAGAGAGGTTAGATTTCATTGAGATTTAAAATACTTCATCCAGTGATTTTAAGTGATGTAGGCAGCAAAGGCTTTCGAATACACTTCAGCATGCTTTAACCTTGAGTGATATATGTAGACTGTAGTGTTTGCATAAGAAGATATTGTGTGGGGTTGAAATAGTCCCCCTTTTAGATGTGTAGTCATAAAGACTTACTCTGATAATGGAAGATTAATAATATCCAAGCATGAATAACATGCAATTATTCCTCTGCTGAATTATTTGCATCAAGGGACTATCATAAAATTACAATTCGGTACCTGTCATTACAAAGAGTGAGCATGAACTGATGTCGTAATAATAAAAAGGCAGTAACTTTGGTTTCGGCAGAAATGTGGCAAATTCTGGCAGGCAGTATAGTTTCTGGAAGATGGACATGTAATGAGAGGCTGGTGTTCTTTGAGTAAGTGCTGCCTATCTCTATCAATCTACTCAAATGCCTACATGTTAAAAAAGTAAAAGCAATTTGATTCCTGCCTGTGAGTATAAGGAAATCACATACAGATGGCATTGGAATTGTGATTATTCAAAATGCCCATAATGCCCCAGTGGGGACCTGCACAAGGAGTTGGACTTAAACCAACAGAAAATGCTGAAGACGATGGAGAACCGTGCTGCTTTTCAGTAAAGTAGGAAGAGGAAGGGAACCTGCACAACGGTTGTTGGTTCAAGGTTTCCTTAGGTCCTTGCCCACAGAGGCGATCCCTGGCGCTCTCAGTATAGTCACTGTTTTTGCATAACCCAGCCCTTGTCCATGCACAGCCATAGTGACTCCAAACTATTAATTATGTTTTTCACACCCAGTAAAATGCAGCTAAGCTCCCCTCTATTCCCCCTAGCACTGCAGATCTGGTCTCATCCTTCGTGCTCCCCACACCACCTCACCCTGGTTACACAAGTCAGCCAGCGAGCCAAGAGAAACCTCTGAGTTCTCTGGCTGTAACAACAGTTGGTGGGAGCCAGGTTTTTGCTGTATCATCGCTCCGAGGGATTGGGCAGGAGGGAGAAAGGGCCAGGGTTGGGGCTCACAGGGGCTGCTCAGTTCCCGGAGTCGAGAGGGACGCCCTCTCCCCAAACCCTCCAGTTGGAGGAGGCTGTGCTGGCAGCCTTTGCAGGACGAGGCCACGGGAACGTGTTCTGAGTAGCATGTGTCATTTGGGACCTTGGCAGCAGGGATCATGGTATGTGAAAGGGGAGTATTGAGGTTTTTGGGCGTGTGTGTAATACCTGTTCACCAGCTCGGGACTGGTCTGTCTCTCTTTTTAGCTGGTTTGTATTCCCAGGTTTTCCGTCATGCTCCAAGTCTCCATTAACAAGTAAGTGTTTGTTTATGTAGTACTTGCTCTAGGCCACTATCCACCTAGCAAAGCATAATACGCAACATCTAAACAAAGAGAGTAATGTGGGCTAATTAATTCCTGATTTAGGGAAACAAAAGATAAATTCCTAAGTAAACTAAGTTTTCCTAAAGCTAAATAACTCTTCCCACCTGCTTTCTCTCTTCTTGCGCTCCTCCCTGTGTACAATAAAATGGCCACCCATGAAACACGCAGCTCAATTTAAAACATAATGGGCTCATTCAGGGTTTGGAGGAGCACCAAGAGATGATCTTCAGGCCGTGCCGAGGAGAATTTTCCTGGACACTACAGTAACACTATCTCTAAATGGGAACGCTATAGTGACACAGGCCATCTTGGCCACTGTCCGCTGGGAGATGGCACTTTGCTTGTCCTGTTTGCCGAGCTGGGGCATTGGGGCTGGTATGTTCTCAGAGGTGAGGTTGAGCCCTAGGACTCGGGTCTCCCTGGTCTCTCTAGCCTTCTGCTCTCAGTGGATGGAGAGGCTCCTTCAGTGGATAATTCAGACTATATAAATCACTGTCCTCTGTTGACTTTCCTGTCAGAGGGGTGTATGGAAAGTAGTTTCCTTAGCTGCCTCAGTGGATACCTTCCCTCCCTCAGGATCTGTCTTTGCTATTGTAGAAGCGCAGGGCAGGGGATGCATCAATTCTAGCATGTGCTATGTGTTGGATGTCTGTGGCTACCTGTGTCCACGCTGTGTAAAGAAATGCCTATAACTCTAATCTCTTCTTTCAGCAGCAGCTGACACCAGGGCATTTTGGAGAAGGGTTTTGTCTGCCTGATGCTAGCCAGGGAGTAGAGAGATGGCTGGTCACACCGTGCTCAATGTCTTCAGCGTGGTGTGGAGTGCACATCCCTTCCCTCTGCTCTACCCCACAGTTCCCCTTAACTCCATGCTTGAGTATGTATTCATATCCCCAAAGTATTTCTCCAGCTCTGAGAAAGGCCCATTGGGTCATCTTTACTGGTGACTGTACACTGACTGGGTAGAGCTGGGCCTCCTGGACTCCTCGGATTTGATTCCCTATGGGGCAAATCCTGAAGACCTTTCTTCCAGTTTCAGTCAGTCCCATAACCGGGATTTCTCTTTCCCATGTTTGCTAATATCACTGTTGCTGGAGGATATTCATTAGCTGAACACAAGATATTGGGGCTGGTCCAGAGATGGCTGGGTGAAATTAAATGGGCTGTTTTATACTGGGGCTCAGAGAAGATAATTTGGTTTTTAAAACTTGGGTTCAGTGGGAATATCACCTGTCAGCATCTGGTGCTGTAAATTGCCATGTCAGTTTGTTGGCAGAAACTACGAATGGGACTAAAAGTGCCCCTGATTTACACCACTCAAAGCTGATACTGTTTTTTTTAGCATCACAGGATACATAGGCACAGCTAAAAAGCCATTCTGGAAAAAAAGTTGAAGTTAGACATTTTCTTCTTACTCATGGGAGCTGAAAACTCAAGCTTACTGTAAACAGCCTTGGAAAGCATTTTATGTTTCCAGAGTTCTGAATCCAAATATTTCCATGAAGCAGCAACACAGTTTGAGGGTAACACACTTCTTTTCTTTTCATTAGTATATTTTTTGTAATAGATGCACAAGTTTTTTAAAATACTCCTCTCACTTTTAGGGACAAACATCTCCCTTCTCAAGGCAGATTTCGGTCAGAGGTGGGGAAAGGGAAATGTGTACTTCCTTAAACAAATACCTATATGTGTTTTTAGTATTTCTGGGTATTTTATTTTTCAAGCAGAAGCTTGACTTTTTTTTTTATAACCATCATTTAGTACTATGGAAAATGTACAGAGTTGTTTTGGCTGGATGGAGCAAAGCAGTGGGTTAAATTTTAGCACATTTAGTAGCACAGAGATCTCTCTCCTGTGAAAGACAGGATTGTATTATGTAACAGTCCGGCTGCCAAATACTTCTGCTGGCAGCAGTCTGCCTTCTATGCACCATTGACATCAAAACCTAATGAGGTTTGATCCGGAGAAGGGATTTGAAAGGACGTCTTGTTTTTCTTCAATCTTCACAAACTGAACTTGTTTAAAAAGGGGGAGAGAAAAAAAAAGATACAGAGTCTTGTTTGATAAATGAGGAAAAATAGTGGTTTTTCTCCAAAGTTTTGGATGTTTATTGGTTTAACAGCTATTGCTCAGAACAAGTCATTTCTATTTACGGTGTTTATCATATCAGCTAACCTTGTGTGATGGATTGAGGGGGCTGGAGGTCGGGCCTGCATGTGTTCCCTCCACAGGGGCTTTCTGACAGCTTACCTTAGTATTTCCTGTGCCTCATATTTATACATAGTCGTATTGACAATTCAATAAACATAGGACCAAACAAGTGTCCAACTCCCTGTAATGTGCATGCTAAATAAAATATTTCAGCAAGTAAGTGGGGACGAGAAACACAGGAACATAACAAGACAGCATGCAGGGGTATCAAGCTCCATGAAGGCTGCCACACTGCTAGAAGCAATGTAGCATGATATTGTGTCAGAGGTAATAAGCTCTTGCTGAAAAGCAGGTCTTACTAGTTTATGTAAAAATGAAAGGGATATGCTGCTGGGTGAGAGCAAAGGGTTATCTAGACTGACATCCTCTCTGACAACAACTGGTAAGGAAGGCTGGAAGGAAGAGATCAGGGAGCAGGGCATGTGTTGAGTGGTCTGTCCCCTGATACACTACCGACCAGCAGGTTAGCCATATCCTGAATTGGAGATTTAATAGGCTGTGACTCTGTGAATGTGTATAATCCCATTTTGAACTCATATCATATGGTCACAAGCTCCACAGTTTGTGTTGTGTGGAAAACTTTTTCCTCTGGTTCGTTTCAAACCTGCTTTCAGCTTACTTACTTGGACCCAGGCTGCTTTCCCCATATTGTCGTGTACAGGAACACGGGAACACGCTGGCTCTTGCAAATGTGGAGCTGTGTTAGATCAGACATCTCCCTTTCATGTTTCTGTTGCAGTGCAGAAATAGGCAGTTTTGGCATAATATGAGAAGGTTTCAGCTTATGAGCTTCCCTCATCATTCTCATGTTTTAGGGTGATTTCGTGGCAGAGTTGTTTTTAAGTAAGGATTTAAATAAAGAATGAGGTAGATTTAGAGGTATTTATTAGAAGCAGCTTCCCATGAGGTGTAGTATAGTTTGTGCATCTATGGAAAAAAAAAAATATGAAGCTTCTCATTTGAAATTAATAGCAGAGTTGCCAGCACTAGCAAAATTGAGGCAGCAATGAACATATGGGTAGCACATTGAATGTTTTATGCAAGTACAGTGCTTGCCTTGGAAATGTATGGCAGAACACATCCACTTACCTTAGCCTTACCCAGGAAGTTCAATATAGTTTTGTTCATTTGCCAGTGGGGAAGGCAGTGTAACCAAGGGTTAAATACCCCAAATGAAATCACTGAACAAGTCAGTGACAGAGCTGGGATTGCAGTCCAGGAGCAGTATCTTTCAGTTACATATTTAGTCTCCTGCCTGCATTTCTCTGGAAAAGTATTTCTGGTCACAATGTTAGAGGTGTTAACTCAAATGAAGTTTGACAGTTATGCTTGTATTTCTGCTTTCATCTTGAAAGTTTCAGGGCTCTCTTGCCTATTCAACAAGTCCTGTCAAAGCTGTTTAAGAGAAAATTATGGAGCCCAGGATTATTATTCGTTTTTTCTTGTTCAGTGCTTCAGCTGTTGCCAAAGCTCTCTGATGATGGTCGCATGTGTAGGAACAGAAATGTACTGAAAAAGTCCAACTTTAGCGTCTGTGCATGTTACCAATGGTACAGGATTGGAATGTGAATGATAAACAGCATTGCCACGTGACGGACTGCATTTTGCATGCAGGTCTCAGCATCCACTTTCTCCCGTAGCATAGCTCCCAGTCTGCCAGGATCCCGGGCAGCTACAGAAAGCTGGTTGCTTATAAAGTAACCTGTTAGAGGAATGAAGTTGTTTCCCCCTCTCTTTTTCTTTCCCCGTAGATTTTCCTTCCAAAGGCCCAGCATGTTTCAGATCAGTATTGTGCCAATGAAAATATATCTGCATTTAAAAGTGGCATATGGTAAAAGTAGTCTGATAGCACAACACTGAAGATTTTTCCTGTTAGGAAGGAGTAATTATGCTGAGTTTTCTGGTCTAGTGCTGTAATGCACAGAGATGTTGGGACATACACGCAGAGAGAACCAAGTAAGACCCTCAGACCCTGACCTGATTTGGATGGTTTTGAAGCACAGAAGTTCATGTGGCTTTCAGGGAACTGTAAGTCTCAGCATCTGTGAAGACAATGTAAATTAATGAAATGGTCTTCAGACAGCATCTTGGAGGAGGGACTCTAATGATAAGCCATAGAGCAGTGACTGATGGGGGCAAGAAGCTGCTGAGTCCCGTGGAAAAGGCAGGATGTGCAATCGCATCCGTTTTGCTATCACATCCATATCTACTGTACTATCCTGATTAAGATGGGGATAAACAAAGGGATTAGTAGGTTATGCTTATATATCATGAAAATTTGGGGCTTAGCAAGTGTACCCTTATTTTAACACCTCCTGCATTTGCAGGAATGGGTTGTTTTAACAACAGATATGACTGAAAGCCAAGCCCAATTTATTCATCCGAAGATCAAATCTTGAAGTTTTCTTGTCCCTTGAGAAGGCTGGCTGGGGACACAGTTCTTAAACTCATCCTTGTTTTCTGGCTGCATTCACAGCAGAAGATCTTGGGGTAGGGAGGCATGCTGGCATTCATGCCCTGTTTGTGGTTTGCTTGGGTTTGTGTGTGAATCTAGTGGTCTCAAGGAACCCACACTTGGATTGTGAGAGTTTCACAAATAAATGTCATGGAATGGAATAATTTTGTAGTTCAGTCTTGTCATCTTAGTGAAAGTAGAAGCTGCTTAGAGGATGGACTTAGTAAAAACAGTGTTGCCTAAAAGCCTGTTTTAGCACCCCAGTTTGGTATGAGTCTGTTGATTGTGGAGGAGTTGTATTCATGTCAAAATAGTGACAAGAGGATGAATTGTGTTCTGGAATTTTTAATGCAGGAAATAAAAACACATCATTTAAGTTTGAGTGATTTATAGTATGAACCTATTCCATTGAGGCACATATGAAGAAATAAGGATGTCCTCTTGTTTACAATATATGGGCCAAAACCAGAGAGCATGATGTCCAAATTGTTTTTCACAAACCTGGCATGACACCTTATTTTTGACACTGCCTGACATGAGACACTGCTAATTGGTTATATTAATGTATAGTAAGGCAAGAAAATTGTTGGCTTTTGCTTGGTAATTAATCCAAAAATGTTGACATCTGTGAAGCCTTTACAGGAGGTTATTTCAATACATGTATTGCAGCAGAACATTTGAGAGAGAATATTTGCATAACACCTTGGATGAGCTCAAACTTTTCCCAATACATATATTGATGTGGCTACCACAGGCTTGGGAAAGTGAAGGAAAAGCACCAGACTTGGCAAAGCCCGTAATACAGGTTTGGCTTCCAATATCTGCAAACTAGCTTTAGACAGTGCCCAATTTTCAAGCCAGGTGGTGTGCCTAGGCTCCAGTATTTTGTTCTGCCCTCGTTCTGGGAACATGGTGTGTCCCAGGAGCCAAGGCAAACACGGTGTTCACTTTTGCTGGGTTATGTTTGGCTGACATTTCCTCAAGGAAAGAGCTCAGGAAAACAAAAACTTAATTTTTATTGGGCAACGTAATAAGAATAGTAGCAGCTTTTTAAACAGCGCAGTTGCATTTCACCCTTTTACTTCTGAGAGGCTCGTGGGAGAAGCAGGCAATGCGCATTGTAGAGGAGGGTAGAGATCAATTCTCCATCTATCTAGCAGAAAGTAACAGTTTACACAAAATTGTTTTGGGAACAAACTGCCTATTTACTTCTGTATCTAAAAGCCTGGCTAGGTAGCCCAGATCTTGTATAGCTTCTACAGGAAAAAACAATTTTCTGTTACTTAGTTCTGCCCTTCAACCATTTAAAATGGCCACTTCGTAGCATCTGGCTTCCACAGGGAGCCAAATTCAAGCAGGATTCTTTCCAGTACCCAAGGAAGTCAATAGAAGGACGCCATTTGTTTTTGATTTGGGCCTCAGACAAAGCAACTGAGGGGGATATATTATATGGCAGTGTGGCACCTAGATTTCATGGTGATTTGTTTATTGTAAATACTGCAGAATGAAAAGAATATAACTGCAGAATGAAAAGAATATAACTGCAGGCGAATTCTGCGACATCTGTAAATTCATGCCTTTCAACAATACGGATGCAGTAGAACATCTGGAGAGGACCATCTGTTCCACTAGCAAGACCTGTCTACCTAAATCTGGGGTGCATTATATCAGTCAGCCTACATCTCATCAGGTGAATTCTCAAGATCAGTTTAGCAGCTAGAATTATCTGCCCATTCTCCCAGATATGGTCTCTGTTTGCTTTTGCAGTGCTATCTTTGTCATTTAGATGCCACCAGTTTTTATACAAGAGACTTGCCTCTCTGAGTTCTTTGTGCGTACTGTGTGAGGAGCCCTGGATGCAAAATGAAAAACAATGAGAAAAAAAATGGGTCTTGGATAATTAACAACAATTTTTGGGTATTTATTGCTATGGTGTCTATAGAAGTGTTTGCACAGAAAAGGGATTGGGAGCTAAGTCCAATAAAAGATGCAAACACCTTTGCATTGTGTAATTGACCTTGTAGCTATTTTAAATCCAGTATTAACAGCTCCTTAAAGGGCAAAAATTAAGTAGTTATGATTTGCTATGACCTAATGTAGGCAATTCTGCACTGAGCATAGTGGCTTTCATGAATCTCACTCTTGTACATGCAGCCATCTGTCCCTAAGGTCCTCAAAGGTAGGCACTACAGTGCTGGCCTTCGGTGTTGGGAAACAAAAGGTAAAATCTTTGTGCTTAGCCAATATAAAAACAGGCAGGATAGTAGAACTGCATTCTGGCACTGTGTATTCTGAAAGGAATCACAAATTGATTAGGGAAGCTGGTTTTTTATTATTATTCTGGGGATCTGCCTTTAGCAGTACTATGGATTTATTCTTGGAAAGGTTGCCCTGTTATAATGTTTCAGGTTAGATGCACCGAAATTAAGTCACACTTTCCTCAGCCATTTCTTCTGATTCTCAGATGAAATCTCGATGTATTTATAGTTGGGGGGGAGGAAACCCAAACCCAGCAGCGATGAATTGTTCCCTTCATGATACAATGAAGGATAAACTTTTACTGGTTTATGGGTTTGCTTCCCCCTTGTCACTTGGCTGCATCTCAGAGTCATAATCAGTACCTTTTAACACCAGAATGAAGTAGATCTGCTCCATATGTTTCATACTGTATATTGCTATACTATCTGCTCTAGCTGTGCCCATAGCCCAGTGACTCCCATGTCAATGCTGCAAAAGCCAGTAAATTGCAAGCTCTTGGCAATGGCAGCAACTATTCCCCCTGAAAATATTGCATTATATTCCCTGGCAAAAGAGAACATCTAATGGAGTACAGATGATGTGAATTAATCTTCGAATAAGCATTTAATTTGTTGGCCAAGATCTGATTGCCCTTTTTTTTTGTAGTGTTCTCATAATGAACATAAAAAGATTACAAGATTTGTGAATGTAGTCAGTCCTCTGGAAGCTCTGGCAGCTGGCTCAGCTTTGACTTCATTTTTTTTTTCCCTTAGTAATTAAAAACACTTCTACAAACTCAGAACCCAGCCATCATTAAGGGCACCTCCAGAGCAAGATGTAAGATTCAGAACTCCATCACCTCACATAGCCCCTTCTAGCCAGAAATGCTGAAGAAAAGTAACCTGCTGAGAATTTGTTTGACAAATGTATTTCTTGCACAGGTCATTAGAATCGAACAGGTTGGCTTGTCTACAAACATATGGATTAAAAGTATTGCTATAGCTGAGATACAGGACACTTAAATTAATCCCTCCTCTTGGGTAAACCCTGCTTTCATTAGGCTCAACAAAGAGCATGCTGCAATGGCCTATAATAAATCTCACACCCAGATCATTTCCAGAATGATGTACAGGATGGTGGAGAATAGATGCTGGTAATTACATAAAGCTTTGGTTAAAAATACACAGAATATATTTGAATATTCACAAACTCATTAGCAGAAGACAAGAGGAAGACCCTGTGGCTTTCTGGACAATGGAAGGGTCTTGCACCAGCAGTGCATTTGCGTCATGACGGAGAGGAATTGGGAATATAGGGACTGATGAGAGAGAGAGGAGTAGAAAATCCAAAACGATTATTTTGAACTGGATCCCAGAAACAATGGGGTGTAGATAAGATATTGCAGGCAAGGCTTGTCTTGAATCAAAGCCTTACTGGTGAAATCAGGGGGCTGTGGATCCTGCCCTGGATCCCACTAGCACTGCATTAGATGCTATCCCGTGACTTGTGGCATTTCACGTTCCTGATGCAGTTGCATCCACAAGGTTACGTGTCTGCTCTGATCAGGGTGGGGCTAGCCCTTGTCTCGCCCTTCTGCATGGGGCGAAAAGGTGGGAAATTACACGCTGCATCTGGTAGGATTGGTGTCATGGGCAACTGGGGAGGGTCCGTAAGAGAAGGGGAGTTTGCTTTTCTCCATGGCCAGAAGTGATTGTGGCCTGAAGGAACAGGGATGCGGTCCAGGCCTTGGCATTTCAAAAAGGAGGTGGTGACAGGAAGATTTACAGGGAACAGATGTGGAAGGAGAAGGAGAGTTCAGGGACAAGGACGATGGTGCAGTTGGTTCAGGTAGAAAAAGAAGGTGGCTGGAGACAGGGTGGCAGGCACTGGGCCACATTTGAGAGTGTGCTTCTCAAATGGCTGTGGCTTTTTTTTTTTCATTGTTAGTGCATGTGGCAGGTTGGCACAGTTCAGAGCTATGTTTCCAGCCAGGGGCTCTTGGTTGCAGGGAAAGTTTCTCTTCTTGAGCACATTTCTGCAGGGCTTGTGTTAGGAAGTAGAAAAATATGGTCTTGGGCTAACGCCAAGGAGTTAAGCAAAGATAGATGGGTTTTATGTCTGATCCCAACACAGGTGTAAGGTTTGCAGGAGTCACATAACCTTCCATTTCCGTTACTGTAAAACAGAATAATAACCTCTTATCTAAAAGGACATTTTAAGGCTTAATTCCTTAGTAAACTACTTCTGAGGTAAGATCTGCTGGTGAGAGGTAGAAAACTTTGAAAGCAGTGTTCATACATCCGGGAGTTCTGTCTTTGACTTTGAACTCTACCCCGAAGGATATCCACATTTTGGCACCTCTATTCCTGTTTTACGATGTTTGTGCAAGTGTTGTTTTTGCTGTTTTCTCCTGGTTAAACTCACCTGACAAGGTCAGATGGCTTCTTGTCTGATCCAGAAATGTCAGACTGACTTTGACAGCAAACTGCAGCAGGGCCCAGCCATGGACATCAGGTGCCTTGTTACAGATTTCCCCACTTTGTAGTAGAGTGCTCACATATGACACAGCTAGGTCTGGATTTGCATCAGTTCAGCTGACAGGTAACTGAGAATGTTGAGGGAAACAGAGCAACTCCTTTACAGCAGTTAGGGTAACAATTTACCCATTCCCCCTGTGAATCTCTTATGTCAGAAAAATTCCCAGGGCATATGCTGTATGATTTTCAAGGATGCTGAGCACTCATGTTTCCTTCTGCTTCCAATGGAGAATCAAGACATTAATTTGTTTACTGGTAGACTGACTTCTAGCAAGAAACTACAAGGAAGAGAAATGCAATGGGACCATGACTTTCTCAGATTGACGTGATGCAGGACAATCTTAAACCTTTTGAAGACCTCTCTTTCTGTTAAAATTAGCATTTTTCATGTTCATCAGTGTCTTCCTTGTTCTGCAGCATTGGGGGGAGGAAAAAGCAAGGTCAATCCGGTTTACATTATGTACTTTGCTTTCTGTACCTTGCAATGTTATGTTCACCATGTACAGGACTCTCACAGATGGCTGTCTTCCCCCTATTATGAAAACAGTTTCAAGCACCAACTAGGTACTGTTCTGTGTTCAGGAGTGGTCAGTATCCTCCTGGGCTGATAACCTCAATAGATAAGAGAAGCAAACTGAGCCAGGAGGAAGCACTTTTGTTCCCGTTACATAAATGGGAGAAGGAGGCCCAGAAGTGATGTGACTTGCTTGGGATTGTGCTGGATGTATGTGGCAGAGCTGCACTATAACCTAGACCACTGGGACCTGGCATTTTAACTCAGCCGCTGAACCGTACTCTTCTCTCCTGAGGCCTCAGCAGTGGCTGATAGTTTTAAATCATTACTCAAACAGGTTGATTAAATTCCAGCTATAAGGATCTATTTTGCTATTAGTAGAGCCGCTGACTGTTTTTCTGGGATTCCTCTCGTCTCTCCACCCCCCAGGGGTTTGCTGTGTGCAGTTATGTATCCCTTAAGTTTTCCTTGAAAACTCAGATTCATTCAGTTCCATGAATGCACGATTCAAAGTGGAGCTGACACATTTCATTAAGCTCAGCACATTGCGTAGAGGCTTGGCAAAGGATCCCTGGGCTTTATTCAACCCAGACACACCGTGTGACCAGCTGTCACAGATTGTGTTGTAAAATTAGAGTAAAACCATAAAACACAGTTGAGGGAAGGGAAAAAATTGTCCCTCTCTGGGGACAACGCTTTGAGCTGTGACAAAAGAGTCACAGAGCACATCAGACACAGATACACACAAAAGCTTTGTGCAAAACTCAGCTGGCTTCATTTTTCATGCTTGAACATTATACCGTGGGTAGGTGCCACTGTCTACAGGAATCACCTTGTTCTAGCTTCAGTATGAAGTTCTGCCTTTAACTTTGCTGTCCAGAGCACATACAGTTTTTGGTGGAACAGTGTATCCTTTTAACGAGGCTACAGGATTAAAAACAACCTGTAAAAACATTGTGTCTTGCTGTGCTACATTAGAGAACAGCATAAGAATGGAGAGTTGTGCAGCCCTTTTCCATAAAGGAACTAAAATCTGTTTGTATTCATTAGATCTGCCCGAGTCTGTGTGAGGTAGACATGCAAACTGGTTGTCCCTGTTTTGCAGAGCTCTTTTTCCCCCTCCATGGTGTGAGGCAGCACACTGTGAGATTCTTTACCATACAGATGCATCTGGGTATGGTTTTTTTGGGGCTCCTCTGGCCTCAGGACTGTTAAGTGGCCCAACCCGAAGCAGTGCCCTCTCCTCTTGACTCCATATAAGAGACGTAGCTGGGTGGCAATCGGAGTGCATTTAATGCATGGGATGCTGGATCAGGAGAGAGGGTTCTGTGTTGCAAGTGTTTCAGGCATCTTTTGGTTGGGGTGAACATCAAGCAGGAATCAGCTGGCACATGAAGCTCATGATAATTGATTAAATGGCTAAAGAATTGTTAGAGAGTTGAATTCTAGGACTCTCTACTGCATTTGAAGGCTCATTTCGAGGTACTAAGGGATTAATTTGTTGTGTATCTGTATTTTCTCTTGATGTCAGATGGAGATCTTGATTGTCTGAAATAGGACTCCCCAAATTAGGGGATATGTGGAAACTGTGGCCTAAGTGAATTGGCCACAAACAGCAAGTAACACAGCTGGGACAAACCTCCTATATCCTGACTTTCACCATTGCAGTTTAACTACCAGGTGCCATTTTTATTGTCACTGTTAAGTAATTGGATGATGTATAAGTAGGCCATAACTTTGGTAGAGAAGTAATTGGAGACCTCAAGGCACTGACAGATGACTACTGTAGATGCTAACAAAATTAGTTAATCAACAGTGATGAAATTATATCATCATCCAGTAAGTGAAGCATGCAACACCGCAGCTGGAATCTGTTCAACGCCTGCTGTTTACCTTGATTCATGCCAATTTATAAAATGGGTTAAGCTATTTCCATTCCAGCATCATGTTCTCCATGTGGGAGAAAGCTTGCCTAATGAAATGCTTCCAAGTGAAAAATTCTGTTCTGAGGCTCATTAATCTCTTTCCTCTGTGAGAAGGAGGTGCAGTTCTATGCCCACGCTGAATCCTGACCCCTCTGGAGCAGAGGTGGTAGCAAAAATGTATACCATGTGGAAATTAAATGTGTGTTAAGTTCTCATTTGCTTACGTTTAAGAGGCACACACATAATGTTGGGTAGAAGAACAGCTCCTTGAGGGCATTAACAGGCATCTGCAATGACTTTTCTGTGCAATACTACTAGTTGCATTCATCTCTTAAAATTGGGTCAGTATGTTGAGAAGGCAGAAAGATGAGGCTGCTGAGGTGTGTCAGCACAGTAAATGAAGATTTGGGTTCAGGTCTGTTCTCTGTTAGACTCAAGAATCACATCAGGTCTCTGTTCTGGACACTGACACAGCCTTAGTACTGGAGATGGAAAGCCCCCACATGCTTCATGATAGCACTGGTTCTGCTCTGGGATGGATGGATGGATGAATGAATTTGCACCTGAAAAAGGCCAGGCAGCTCGGTTTCTGTAGGTATCCTGAATTTTGCTCTTCCTAAGCATAGTACAGATGCTTTGAGTCTGATTTATAGCAGAGCTTATTAGGCTAATCCTGCATGATCCATACATGGGAACTGATGTGGGGTTTTGCAATCTATAGACAGAGATCCCTCTTACAGTATTGTTTTGTTCATAAATGCATAAACTCCTCCCACCTCTGATATTGGGAAGCAGTAGGCTGGTACCTGGATCCAAAGAGAGCATTTGAATGCAAGTGTCGGGCTGATAATACGAGGAAAACTAAATTATGATCTTGGGGTTTTATCTGCCGTATTCATAAGGAGGTGGCAATGTTCAGCATCTCACAGGATTTAACCCAGGAAGGGATATCTGGCATTTCTCCTTATTTCTACTGTGCTTCTATAAATCCTCGAGATTTTTTTTTTTTTAACAAAGGCTTTTTTTTAATGGTTTTTATAAGAGTAAATGTCAGGTACAGCCCTTCTGCAAGTCATGAGGCACACTGACACACACAGAGACACTTTTCCCCGAGGAGCTATGGGATTTCACAGGCCCCCCCCCCTTCCAGCCAGGGATCTGAGGAACAAGGCTGTTTGTCAGGCAGCATTTTTGTCTAAAGTGGAATGTGACCGGCCTTCCCAATGAAAGGCTTTCAAATGGGCTGCCTGGGGGATCTTACAGCAAACTCACTGCAATAGTAAAAGAGTGGCTCTGATATAGCTGGCCTGGCAAGGCAGATACACAGGAGCGAAGGCCTCTCAAGGGAGCGAAGCCAGCTGGAGTGTCCTCTTGACTGAGCAAATCGTAAAGGGAGTCCTTATTCTGCTGGGAAGAAGTTGTGGGATTGGCTTTACTCCCAGCCTCTGGCGAGAAGGATGTGTCCGTGGCAGGGAGAGGGTTTTGTCCCTAAACACTGTATGATGTGACTACGCTCTGTCCTCAGGATAGGGCTTTCTTGTCCTGTAAGGGAACTAGGGGAGACAGACTTGAAGTGAGAGCGGTCCTCAAATTGCTTCAGCAGCAACATGAGCTCAACCAGGCCCCAAATCTGAGGAGGACAGATGTACCTTTATGCTACTTTTCCTTCTCTCCTTTGCTTGTTCTTTGCTCTCCCAGCATCTGCAGAAAAGCCCTCAGGGTTTGTGTCTTACTGTCCATTTGCTGCTCTTTATTTTTCCAGGAAGGTGTTTGTATTGATTCTGATAAAATCAAGTGGTTATTGTCATCCTCAGGCCTGCTATTAGGCATCTTTAAGTGCATAAAACTGCCTGCCTGATGCGTGCAGTATTGCATCGCATCAGACGTTTTGTTTGCAGCTTCTGAAGCATCTTCCCTAAATAGGTAATAGATGCATTTTTCCCTTTAAACAAATACTACCCTAAAGGAAAATGCTAGTGTTGCTGTTCCCTTGGAAGGGCACCTCACCAAATAAACTACTACCAGGCTAGGCAGGAGGGTTGGGTCTTCAGAAATGCAATGGATTAGGCCTTTTTAATGCAAATCCATGTTTATGGGAGCTCATTTAACAGAAAGAGCTCATATGAAAGAAAAATCTTTTAAGTGCATGCAGTTTTTAAAATCTGTTAACTTGAAGGGTAGTTTAGCTTTGGCAATTGGCTGTTGATATGACTATGATCACGTTTTCCATGGTAATGGCTGTTTTCTTCAGACTGAAAAAAAAAAGAAATCATACTTCTGTTAAGCAGGGATACCACAGACTCAGTCTAGTGTATGTGAACTTACTGATTTCTAACAGACTTCAGAAATGGACTGCTTTCTGAAGTGAGAATTATCACTAGCATTAAAAAATACTTAAGATTAAATTCTGCTCTTAATAAATTCAAGGTTCAAATGTAGAGAATGACAGATAGCGTTTGACTTACCAATTGCTGTCTAGGTAATAATCCCACTGGGCAAAAATCATAGACACAAAAGCATTTGCACAGGCCTGCTGTGGGAGTAAGGTATCCCTAGATGTGCAAATACCCCTGTAACCCCCTAAGGCAAGAACACAAATGTAGGTAGGGCAAATGTATGGGAAGCGATGAGCTACATCGTCATTTAGCTTACTGTTTCTGTACCTCAGTGTTCCCATCTGCGATCCAGGAACAAGTAGCTCTGCACTTCTTAAAACTGTTGTGAAACTTCATGGATGAGAATTTATAGAATAATTTGAGGTCCTCTGGCAGTGGGGTGGCATATTATTAGAATCAGAACTGGGCCAGATATTGAGTTCATGCATGGACCCTGGGGACCATAGCTTGACTCAGATGCTGTAGGTAAATTTAAATCCATGCCACAGTCACTACATCTGCAGAGAATGGCTGTTTTCCTTTTAATCTGCTGTTCTTCAATGGGTTTCCAGCCTTTGCTAGCCAGTCTTTGTGAAATGAATTTTCCCCATTCAAAAGCAGCAGTGTTTTATTTTTGTTTTAGCTGTGCTTGGGAATGTAGAGCAATTCAATCAAGAGGAAAATACACCATGAAAAGCTCTGAAAGCCCTGAGGTCAAGGATCTGAAGTTACCCACAATATTAATGACAAACCAGTGGCTGCACCATGGCAACGGACAGAAGAATATGTGGCGTGGAAACCATAAGTAGTGTGGGGCTTTGAAAGAGCACAACCGGGAGAAAAATGGAAATTACATGATGTTCTCTCTGTTCTGTGCTAGGACAGCCATGTACAGTCTAATCCCTAATGTTGGCAAGTCCAACATTTTCAAGAGGGCCCCATAAGAGACGGAGAAAGGAGTTGGAGCTGGAATTAGACTGCTGAAAAGTTTTATTTATATAGGGAAAGGTTTGGGTGGGAGCAAGTTAGATGAAGTTTAAAAAAAAGGATGCTGATCCTATGGGATTTCCATGCCTGGATTCTCCTCTCGGGTTCCCTTCAGGGTCCAAGTGAGTCACGCAAAAACCAAACGTTGGTCATGGACTTGATTAGAAATATGAACCTCAGCTCCTTTGCCAGAGCTGCGAATTAGTGGCAATAGGTTGTGCTGTTGACTTCAGAGTGTGTTGAATTTCCTAATTAAGAAGTGAAGGGACCGTTTCCAAAAATGCCTCTAGATAGAATAGCTTGTTATTATTTACTTTTACTAAAAGGTTATGTTTCTGTGACCATCTCTGCTGGCTTGTGGTACGTGAGACAAAAACCAGCTCAAGATACAGAACACTGAACTGTCCAGCTCTTGCACCACACAGCAGTGCTGGGGAGCAGGGAATGAGGCAGGGAGAGACGCAGCTTTCTTCTTCGGGAGGGCCTGGTGAAAACTGTAGTTCCTATGCTTGTAAGTGTGGGAATTACATCAGGAAAAAAGCCAGATAACCTCTCTAATGGTAATCCTGCAGTAGCCCTGGTCCTACTGTCACCTTCATTCTTCCTAGCAGATGAGGCACTGATGGAAGAGCTGTTTGAAATATGGGATGCTGTTTTACCTTGCAGAAACCTGCTTCTGCTGACTGAGCAGTGTTGCACCCATGGTTAGTCCACACCAATTTGTACTGGTTTAGTTCAGGCTTTCACAAACATTTTTCTTTCAGCAGCAGTGACTGCAGCAAGTAGTTGGCACTGGTAGAACTGAGCTCTACAAACCAGTGATGATCCACATTACCACGGCTTGGCTACCCCAATATAGAGTAAGTGTGTTTTTGTTGTCGTATTGCAATGCGTGCTGAACCTCTGCCTAATCCTCAAGTGGCATACGTTAGCATTATGGCTTGAAATCAATGCTGGCAGTAGCAACTCTGCATATTATTTTGCACAAATGCCTTTTTTGCTCTGTTCTTTGGCTGTATGAACGCTTCAGCCATATAACTATGCATGGAGCTTCGCATACATGTGGGTGTTTTTTTAAAATCAAGCCCCTACTTTTCAGAACACCAGTGATACAGATAGTGACTCAAAACCGGGTCACAGTAAACTGGATCATGAACAGCCCACAGTTCTGTGTTGCTGTAACATCTGTTGCTGTAGCATTTGTTGTGTACACTTGCAGTCAGATGACCTAATTCTCTTTGTGTGAACAGGGAGTGCGCTTGGGCAGGGAGAGGGCTGAGATTTGAGGAGAGCTCTGTGCAGGAATCTGTGCATTCAATGTAGTTGGCTAGAGGAACTCAATTGCAACAACTGAATGAGAAGAAAGAAAAGAAGCATGTAGGGCTTGAGGAGGAAAAAGGAGGGCAACTTGGAAAAGGAAATGAGCAACAGAGGAGAGCAGCACAACTTTGTGGAAGAATATTAAACATCAAGGAGGGAGTGGGCAAGGAAAGGAAAACCATCTGAAATCAGAGAAGAAGCTTTTTAAAATAAAAAAAAAGTTCCATGCATAAAGATGAGAACTGGAGAAGCGGTGAACTTGTTGCAGTGAATGCTGCAAAGGATTGCTTAGCGCCTGAAATATGCCCATAAGACCCTTTTAATGGTATGAAAGGCAGTAGCTCAGGAGGTTGTTCAATTTGGAACAGGAGGGCTGTGCAGCTTCTGGGCACTCCGGTGAACAGTCTCCTTTGAAGCACTCTGATCGCTTGGGAAAAGCTGGGATTAAATGACAGAAGGGAACAGAAAGTTCAGCTGGGGCATGTGGCTGAGAAATGTGACTGTGTTTTCTTTAGTCAATTGGCATTTCTTGGGTACCTTTTAATTTCTTGTTCAGCATATTGTTCAGTGGCTACTCAGCTGACCTTGAGTGTTTTACTTCTGAACATGTGAGAGTTGCATCTTTCCACACCTTCTAATGCTTGTGGCGCTGTAGCTCCAACCATATGGCAAACAGAAATGAGATGAAACTGGTTAGTTGTTAATACTATTATTTCCTGAGGGCATTCTGCTTTCCAAAATAATCTTAACTGTACCAATGTAGTTAATTTTTAACTGCCTCCTTTGCATGGATCCTTTTCTCTTCCTAACTAGTTTAAATGTCTAACATGGCTGTGCATAGATAGAAATGGCGATGAAGAGCAAGCGCAAGAGTGATGGTGAAATGTGCATGCATGCAGTGAGGGTGATCCAGACTTCAGTTTCTGTGGAATTGTTCTGTTCACTAGTGTCTCCAGGGCAGGGGCGTGCTCTGGTTTCCTTCTCCCTTTCTATGTCTGGCCAGGACTGTCTGGCAGCAGAGTGTAGTGCCATGGAATATGTGCAGGAATTTGGCACCTACCTTAGAGCGAATGAGCAGGAGAAGACTGATGGCCAGTTTTGGGGCAGAAAAGAAATGTTGTCTCTACTGTTTACTGATGGAGGAACCTGTGTGGGTTTGGGGCTTTTGTTGCTTCCAAAAACTTTTAACAAAGGGATCTTCTAGGAGAATTTGCTCCCATGCAGGGGAGCTTGTGGCAGAGGTAGGTGGAGAGGAGGAGCTGGGTCCATCCATGCAGGACTGGTCCCTGTGCCATTGAACATGGTTAGCGTGATGGCTGTCCCTATCCTTTGGACACCCTTAAGATAGCCTTAAACTCTTTGAGAGGTATTTGGACATTCCTGCAAAGCTGGGAGTTGTACAAGTAGCTGGCTACATTGATTGCTAAATGCAATGTCTACGTGATGGAGGGAGGAAGGTAGCAGTAGGGGGTACCCCATCTTGTGTGACTCCCTCTAGACAGTTGTAGCAGGCAAAGTGAGGAGTAGGTTTGCGTAGCATCCTTGTCCTCTTGTGCTTTCTCCGAGGGCCATTTTGCTGGTCAAACCAGATATTGAAAACTCTGAGCTACCCTCCCCTCAGAAATGGCCGCAATGTTGCACTTGGACTAAGGAACTACAAATCTGCCTCTCTGGCTTTCTTGACTCCCCTCATTAATGCCTTGGTATTTCTTATGGTGGTTGTGTGGCTCTGGAGCCACAGCTGCCTCATAAGTACAAGTCCTCATACACTGACTATGTCGCATAACCAGCAGTAGGGACCTGTGGGACTCGGGAGGCTTCTCTGTGACTTCAGATCTATCTGGAAGTAAACCAGGAGGGGGCTAAGCCTGCTGTCACTGCATGCACAGCCTCGTGCCAACACACACTAGAGCAGTAAGACCCCAGTGGAGCTGCTATCCTTGCTTGTGTGACGTATTCCCAGACTTGCAGTATGATATGGTGTGTCTTGTGAGTTTTGGCTGCGCAAAACTTTTGGTATGCAAAGGAAGGTTGGCCACTGCTCCTCCAGTTGTTCATAGTGATACGTGTCAGTGGTAACCCTGTGTGTAATATCAGAAACAGCAGCTACAGATGGAAAATCACCAAAGTGCAAGTCGTACTGACATGCTCAACGCCTGACATCAGATTCCTCGGAAAAGATCCTGAGGAATCTGGGAACCGTGGCACATGATGGATTATTTCTGGTTTGGCCTGTGTCCTCCATGCAGCTTATATCTGTCAGTCTCTGCTCCTCTTGACAGCTGGAGGGTTGTGGAAATGCAGCACATCTCTCGTTGCCTTTACTATTCCTGTTCTGCTAACAGGCTGGCGTATGTCTGAATGTGACACACGCGAATGTTGATCGTATGTCCTAAGGTGACAAGAGTCTTGGAGTACAGTCTGCTCTGTTCTTTCCAGCAAGGATGCAAAAAATAATCATGCATGTTTGCTGGAAGGAAAAGACATGCTAAAAGTCCAGCTGTTACATTCCTTCAGAGTTTGTAAGCAGTTATGCACCAAGAAAAACAGCTTACCACGGGTTATAGAGAAGAGGCAGACTTAAATCCTATTGCTGTCTTCTGATCCCTGCCAATAAAACCTGCAAAGACTGCTTCTAGCTCTTGCTAGCTCACAGAGGGGGGTATTCCAAGTTCTTCCATTACAGTTTTTCCACTGACCCTGTTGCAGAATCAGATGTTAACAGTCTGTCCAGGAAGTCAGGGGCAGCACTTGCAAAGTGTGGAGCACGGTGTCCCCTGGATGCCAAGCCCTCTGCAAGGCTCTCGGCACTGTGCAGATGTGGGGTGAGACACAGGGAGAGATGTTGTTCTGTGTGATCACAAGCTTAGGGCCCAGCCTGTCAAGTGCTAAGTGCTCCTGTCTCCTTGGTGCTGCCAGTGGGATTCAGGATATTCAGTACCCAGTGCACTGAGTGGCTTGCTCAGATCTGACAAGAGAGGGTTTTACTCCAGGCTTGGGTGATCCTACTTTAATGTGGGAGGGATGGCTTAAGCAGTTTCTTTTCTTTCAGCCTGTTTCCAAAAGCTCAAAGAACAATGCTACCAACTCCATGAAGTTCTTGATATTTCAGCTTTCTCCCTCTAAGGATGTCTAACAGTGGGAAATAAGCTGTCCAAACCTCAACCTGAAGCACAGATTCAAAAAAAAGCAGAACCCAAGCAAAGCTGCTGGATGATTCCACATCTGTAATGGGTCAAAAACCAAGGCTGAGGCCAAGTTTGTAGTGGCATTTCCACTCCAGATCCAAGTTTTCTTTTAGAGCCTTGTGTTTATATAACCTGGGTACACTGGTGGATAGACTCACACAGGCTGTGCAGCAATATGTTACTGAGTAGCTATTTTGTGTAGTTAATGCTGGTGTCAGTATTAACTGCTCTGTCCTCTTAATAACATTGAACTCTCATTTTACTCTGCCTAGTAATTTATTTCAGGATCTAGGGCTCAGTGAAGGAATCAACCCATCTTTGTTTTCATTCTCTACAGGATGGTGCTTTTCTAGTAGAGATCCCAGGGAAATAATGGCACTTGTGGGAAGGGTGATTTCACCCTGAGGAGTGTTTGAATCTCACTCACACAGGTAGAAGGAGCAGAGCAAAAGCTTTGGTGGCTTCCTGCTTTGGAAAAGGAGGGGAGCTCACTACAGAGACCACTGTTTTCTGGGCACCGGGGCCAAATTTGTTCTGTTAGCGAATCTGCTTACATAATGCATGAGACCTTCTAGCTATGCCGAGGGGCAAGATGAGCCAGTAGCTCTTGCAACAGTTCCAAAAAAAGAGTGAAAGTCCTGTACTGCTTGTTCAGGGCCTTCCTGGTGTTTGCACAGGCGAAATCTAATGCCATTCCCCTGCCATATTGTTTCCCATGAGTATCTGCCAAAGAATGCCTGATGCAAAAAATAAACCATGGCAAATGCCGTCTGTTTCCATTACTGTATGGGGAATGACTGGCTTATGTAACGTGCAGCGTGAAATGCAGAGATCAAATATAAATATTGCTTTATTGTGGAATGTACTGGGAGCATAGTTGACATTTTTGTGGCTGATGAAAAATCAAAGCTCATTATCACTCCTGAGGTTTACCCTCTCTGTGCGTGTTTGTGTGTGGGTCTGTCTATTTCTGTATATTAAAGGCTCTGGGTCAAATCCTGATATTCTGAGTCTATTTTTACTTGGTTGCTACTCAGGCAAAACTTTCATTGACACTAATTGGAAAGCTGCCTGAGTAAAGGGCGCTGAGGGAATTGAGAAGCTGGCTGTAACTCAGCTTGATTTTTATTTCTGAAATTCCCTATCTTGAGATTTTTCTTTATATTATATATACTTGCTAATGCAAGTTTAAAGCCGGTGCAAATTTACACTGCACCACTGGAGCCAAGCATTGATTTTATGCAGCTGGGATCTTTCTTGCTCTGCATTTGGGATAGGTGTCCTGTGTGTCTGTGGGTCTGTACTTTGTAGGACTTTTGCCGTGGAAGGGGCGGGGGTCTGTGGGTGAAGCCAGCCAGATGGCAGCGGAGCTATGCTGACTTGCGCTGGCTGTAGATCTGGCATGCAGAATATCTTTCTTTTTTTTCTTTTTTTTTTCTTTTTCTCCCTCATCACTGGAAGCATTTGGAGTTTGATGGCAGGGATTCAAATGAGTCCCCTCCAATCTCAAAGCTCTCCCTGCTTTTTTCCTTCTAACCTGCTGCTTCCAAGCTTGTTCTCTCTGAACTGTCACCACTACCTCACACAGAGGCGGCAGGTTGTCATTTGGCATTGAAGGCCCCACATGAAAGACACCTGTGGAAGAACTGGCTTGTGGAGTGAAATGCAAATCCAGCAGATGAAACAATCCTCTGGCAGCGCGTTGAAAATGTCTGCCACGTGGGAACTCTGAACTGGGGGCAGTCAGAAAGGAAGATATATTTCCTTTTATCATTAGCTTGGTTTTTGATTTTAGATTCACTAAAATAGTGCACTTGCTTCTCAGGAAGAACTTGGTTTGAGGAAAAACAGACAAGTCCATCCTGGACAGATGGTGCTGCGAAAAAAGGGTGGCAGAGGGGTGTCGTGAAAGGAAAAGGAGGAGTGGGTGTAAGGCAAGGATGGAGAGAGGGAGTATGTCTGATACAGGCTCAAGCAAGTCTGGGAGGAATGATGTAAACCAGTCCCTGAAGTGAGCAGGGGAGCTTGCGGTACATGAAAATTGTGTCAACAAGAAGAAACTTGGGTGAGTGTGCAGGGGCTTTCTGTTTCCTTCAGTGGCACTAATGAGAGTTGTCAAGTTGCAGCTGCGTACTGGACACAGCCAAAGGCTTTGTTCTTGTCTTTCCACATCCTGATCTCCACTTCCCTGGTGCTACCACTCAAACTAGTTTGGAGTTTGGGAGCTTGGTACCAACCCACCCAATTCCTTTCTTACCACTCTATGATCCAGCCTGTGTTTTAACTAATTGAGTCATTTTCTAGCTACGCCTGGAGAAGTGTGGGTGAGACCATGCTTTGGGCCACAATGCTGGTCATGGAAAATAAGCTATATTCTGATGAATGCTATGTTTTGGTATTAGGAGAGCAGTGGTGGGAGAGTTGTCAAGGGCTTATTGCTTTCTCTGCAGGGAAGAGATTCCTGAATTGCACTGTGACACTCTGTGGAGCCCACAGTCCTATTTGCTGGTGTCAGTCCTCAGAATCTTTCCAGAAAAGGGGTATATCCACATTATGCTCCCACACCCATTAATCATGGGTACAGAGAGGTGACATCCTGCCACTACAGCCTTCGAGAGGAGGTGGTGAATAGGTTAGGAAGTAAACAGGTTGTTTGTTCTCAGTGGTATATGAAGCTCTCTGGGGATAGCAGAAGGAGGACTGCTATACTGAGAGATGCTCCTGATGAACATTAATCACCACTAACTTAATGTTCTGCAAACTTAATACACTTTAAGTGAGTTGTATATAGTGCTCATTATCTGGCCACACAGTTTACCCCAAGAACTATGTTGGGTTGACTGCTGTTCATTTCAATGCTAATCAAGTTTAATATAAGCTTAAAATGCACACCCTGTTTAAACCTCAGTTTACATTGATGATGTAGGTAGAACAAGAAATTTTCTTTTTGTCAGTCATCTTTAAGGTCAGCCTTCATGTTTCTTACCCACTGATATGACAGGTTATTCCAACTATTGGCCTAGACAGCTGATTCAGCTGCAAAAAGATAAATTGGGCTTCAAATGCACCCCTGAACTTCTGGGGAAAGCATGCTGCTTTTCTTGGGATATCTGCAGAAGCAGTAAAATGCAGAAATCCCTTGTATTACAAGCCTTTTTCATGAGGTTGCTGATTGACTATTTAGGAAGCCAAAAGGACTGAGTAATCTGGATAATTTGCATAAGAAGCCTCTGATGTTTCTCAGCTTCATTCATTACTATACTTAATATGTAATTACAGTTAGGTAAAATACCATTAGCCATTAATTCCCTCTTACTGATGAAGATGGAATTGAGTTACCACTTGAAAGTGTCTTATTTCATGGTTCTTAGTGCCTGAGCCTCCAGAGAAGCATCTCTGAAATATCTCTGTAGAGCAGGCAAAGCGTGACTTTCCTAGAGCTGGGCTGGAGTTGTGACACAACCTGAACAATCAGTATTTAGGATTTTAGTTCAGTTTCTCATGTTTCGCGACATTTGAAAATGTTTAAGAGCCTTCCAGAAGGCTCCCAGGATTTAATGAACTCCCCAACCAGGTGATTTTCCTGGGGTGGGGATGGTCAGTGTGACTTTGTATGTAGCTGAGAAGCTCTAAGGGCTTTTACTGGTACAGGTTTCTGCTCCCTAGTTCAGGGAGGGAAAGATGCACACTCCATGCAGCAGAGAGCTAAAGCATTTCACATGGGATGGTGTGCACAGCACAAGATCTCTGTTGTAATCTTTGGCCTCCTCCCTTATCTTTCCAGGGCATATCTGTGCAGATGGGAACAGGCAGAGCTAAGGTCTGCTTCCCGATCTCCAAGCTGGCTGGACAGAAGCTGGTCCCGGTCCAGGTGCTGTGTAGGTGCATTAGCAGAGTGCAATCCCAGAACTAATACTCCTTGCCCTGTGGCACAAGGATGTGCAAAGAGAGAGTGCACTTACCTCTGTCCATAGACACTGGCACACCTAACCCCTTTGCAAGGTGCAGAACCACTGGAGGAGAAGGGATGTCCAGGAGTGTGGGCAGCCCAGGAACATTCCCAGAACTACCTCTGCTCCGTGTTTTTACTGCAGGGTCCTGAATCATTTCGCATCTGAAAGCACCAGCAAATAAGGTGTCCAAAGTGAGTTTCTTTGCTTCCCTTTAAGTTCTGGTTCATTATGACTTACCTTACATTAGTATTGTGAAGCTTTGTTTCTTAATATTTGCTCGTTGGGACAAGATCCCAAAAGGAAGGTGTTAGACAGGAACACCCGTGTGTGACTCCAGCTTCAAATCCAGATTTTCATGTCCCTGAGGAAATGTAAGGGAAGATGTGCTTTGCACTGTGGGGCAATGACTGGATTAATCACCCCCAAGGAATGACTTTGCCTTCTTAAATTACCCTATTAAAAGGACTTCCTGGTAGAATATCAGGGAGAATCTTACTGACTGGTGCTAGAGTAAGAGACTCAGTATATATGCATACATCCATGATACACTTTACACATTCAGGTGTAAGGAGCCCCGTAGAGCTTCAGTATCCAGCGAGTCTGAGTGCCTGTGAGCTCCTGTTCCTTATGATTTGTCAACAGAACTCGTGACTGAGTCCACAGAGAGTTAATTATGATATATTTGACATGCCTTATTATAAACCACAGCTGCAGGCCTCAATGTATACAGCAGGCTTCCTGCAAGTCTGTCATTTAGACAGATCAACCCAACATTGCTGCAAGGTCACAGCTATTCAGGAAGCTACGTTAACTATAACTGACACTTGAGGTGAATGAATTTACTTCATCCAATAGTGGAAAAAAAAATCACCAGTTGTCTTTGGATAATGAAGTGTACTTATGGGTGTACTGTACACACAGACTTGTGACCACCTCTGCACTATTTCATGGTCTTCTTACTTTGATTTTCTGTTCCTTCCATTCTGCAAGAGAAGATGGGCCCCTTGCTTTGTTTTGAAAAGAGCTAGTGACATAATGGAGACCAGATCACAGGACTAAATGAAATGATTCATAGATTATTAGATGTTAAGGCCAGGAGAGACCATTATGACCAAATGCTCTGACCTGCATAACATAGGCTGGAGAATCACATCCAAAAATTACTGGAGCAAGTCCTCTATTTGTGTGGGAGCTATGAGGATATCTTTTAGAAGAAGGGTCTTAATTTAAATTACCACAAGTGGTGGGAGGTCTCTCCAATTATAGTAATTGCCATGGAGCCGTGACATCCCTCTGCCCCCAGCCAAAGTGCTCAGGGCTCAACTATAACATGATCATTTTACCCTGCACACCTTTCCAGAAGGAGAAGTTCAAAGCAGAAAACAACAGCAGGGTTTCAGAGAGGAGAAGGCTATGAATTGACTATAGCTCAAGAAGTCAATGCAAACTGCCCGTTGAAAGGAAAGAAAGGAGATGGGTTAAGGTAGGTTTTACTGAGATTCATGAGGCTATTTCAATTCATCTAAACCAGGCTCTGATGTAAGTAGAATAGCCTCCTGTTGGTCTTGAGCTGCAGACAGTGCAAGGTGCACTTTGAGATTGCTCCCGTCCAGTCCACAGTCTAGCAGATGATCCACAGGGGTGCATTGAAGAGTAAATGCAAAGCATAGTTCTCTGCACTGAGCAGAAAAAGGCCTGAGGGTGTTTTGCCCCGGAGTGAGCTTGATCCTTTTTCAAACAGATGTGTGGCATGTTTAAAAGCAAAGGGAGGACAGGACATCAAACGCTTCAGAGCCTGACCCTGCCAGGGGATCTGTTTCTGCAAAATACTGGATGTCCTCAAGTCACTGATGAGTGTGAAAGCCAAAGCTCTCCAGCAGATAGCAAGATCAGCTCCTTAGTAAGAGTAGTGGTGTGTGGCAGGCAAACTTCCCCTGCCTGAGCCAAGAAGGAAAGCGAGCATCTTCTCTAGGCATCTCTTGTACTCTGATACACTGGTTCTGTATTTCTCTATGTGCCTAGTTTGATCCTCTGGACAAGAAGCTTCAGACTTAAAAGAACGCGAGCATAAGCTCCCACAGTGCCTCTGTTCACAGCCTGGTTGCTGTGCAAAGCACTCATTCCTCTCACAGGCTGCTCCGAAGCGTGGCTTTTCTGATAGCTCATTTACTGGGAGTATGCCTGACCTTTAAAGGGTTCACGTTCAATTACCCCTCTGTGTCACTTTCTGGTCACCAAGCAAATATCTCAAAAGCCAAGAAGGCAGTGCAGCTGATGAGGATGTTTCCAGCCAAGTCCCGTAGCAGGAGGGGAAAAAGAGACATGGGAGTTGTTCAGAAAGCCGCATGCAAAGTAAGAAGTGATCTCTTTAGGAGTATCCATTCCCACTTGCCCTCCAGCTTGCCTCTAGGTCACAACAACACCCCTTTCTAAAAAGTTTTTATTACCACTGCTATTGTGGTTTGGGGATCTAGCAATAATGGAGTCTTCAGGGCAAAATAATATATATATATACACCCCTATCAACCCCATTGACTGTCTTCATATGTAGCTTGCAAAGATATTGCATGAATAATTGATAGCATGGTTCATGTTGTGCCATTGATTAGCTAGCCGCTGACTGAACCGTCCACCCAACCCTTTGAAGATGAAGTGCTGAATATTTATTGTCATCATCACAATTCTGGCTTTCAGTTCCATGGAGAAGGGCCAGCACTGAAACTCCAGCTCCAGCCACCCTAAACATGGGTGTTGTTTGGAAGCTGATCCACAATCAGGTTCCAAGTTTAGCAAATCTTTTTCATGGAATGAATAAAACCCCAGGTGTGACCATCTTGGGGTCAATCTCTGGCCTCACTGGAATCAGTGGGACTTTTGCCAGTGACTGGAGTTGCAGGCAGGAGTGCAGGCTTGTGAGGTTCAGGATAGGATTGTATTTACAACTTGTCCTTACCTTCTTACTTAAGCTTGTGCAAGAGGAGAAAGTGTTCCTCGGTTTGTACCCTTTCCTAAGGACCTAAGTAGAAGCAGTAATTAAAAATGTTGTCTTCAGTGTCTTGTTCTCAGGCAATGGGGAAAACTTTATAATCTCTTGCCCCATCGTCTCCCGCTGTCATGTACACATCCCCTTTATTGGATGTTCTCACTACATGTGGTTTAGCATGTTAGCCCAGCATTTCTGGAAACTTGTAACGAATTTTATTCTCCAAAGGACATTTATCCCTGTAGCCAGAAACGTCCCTCAGACAGCAGACTTGCACTCTTTCGGGAGATGCATGAGATCAGATGAGGGTGAGAGTCCTTTATGGGGCTATGTTACTTTGAGGACCTTAGCCAGAACCACTCTCTTCTCTTGCTCACTGTAGTCAGCCTTATCCGGCAGCATTGTTGTGCCTAGGGACAAGTCGGGTTTCTCTGTCTGAAGAAGTCTTGTATTAAGGTGGTGCTTTTCTTCTTCATGTCGATACACAGAGGTTGGAGATGGAAAGAAAAAAGGGCTGCTTCTTGCCATCACCCCTGTTCCTTTTGAACCTGCACTGTGGCCAAACTGAGTGTGTCTGTCAGCCACACGCGCTGCCAAAACACGCTTTGAGCAGCTGCATGCTTGGGGACGCAGGGAGCCGAGAGCCAGCCCTGCACCAACTGCAGAGCAGCTGCTGCCCAGAGGCACTTTGTGCGCTAGCTGCTGAGGACCACATCCCATTGCGGTGTGGCAGTGCTCGCTGTGACCACAGCTCGGGGTTCTGACATCCAGCTTGCTCTCTGCAGCACTGAACCACATTAATCTGCCCCTTTCCAACTTCATGCGCCATTTCCAATGTTTTTAACTTCTGATGAATTCTGAGCTTGAGAATTGGTTTCTGTGGGCATAGGTGAAGGAGAAGTAATACACTGAAAAATGAGTGTTTTAAGAAAGTGTCTGTTCTACTTCTGGAGAGGATGGACTGCCAGTAGGCAGAGGTAGACAGAGAACTTTCTCCTGCCTGGGACAGGGCAGGCTGTTGGGCTGATGCTGGCAAGAAAAACAGCTAGGGGACAAGGAAGAGTAAATTATCTATATTTTACTCTGGCAAACTCTACCAAGCCGCATCAGTATATCTCCTTGTGTGCTTTACTTTTTCCTTGCTCTAAAAGGATCTTTGGATTTAACATTGTGAGCATGGGGAAATGAATGCTTAACACTCAGATTTCAGTGTCTCCTTGCACAGAATCCATTGGCACGTGCAGTAGACACAGTGAGCCGAGGCACTTGCCCTGCGAACTTTCAGGATTAAGGTTTTAATGTGGGTAAATGCTGGGCAGATTTCCTTTGAGCAGCTCTCCCAGTGCTCCTGTGAAATGCAAACCTCCCTGTATAGCTGCAGTGCTGAGATAAGTAGTTATGCCAAAATAGTTGTTAACCAGATGAGAAGAAACCCAACTCGGTCCACAGGCACAAGCTCTGCTGAACCCAGAAGCCACTTGGCTGTTGTGGTCGCTGTAGTCTGTGGTAAAAGCCTTCCTCGTGTACGAGCAGAGAGGTGGACAGTGATGCTAGGTTTAGGTTAGTGATGAAGATTTTTTTCTAAGAATCATATCGTCTGATTACTGCCCTTTAAAATTCAGTGTTTAAGGCAGATTCCTTCTGTAGTCAGCAGAGAAAGATAAGCACTTTAACTGGATCCCATCTGAAGAGAAGTGTTTAAGATGGATTGGATGTAATTGCCCTCTCTTACCCTCCTAATGTTCAATGGGTTTGATCCCACCTGATTCAATTTTGATATATGCAGTCAGTGGCTCTAGTTATGCCACTGATATTAGTCAAGTAACACTGGGTTAACAGTGCTTACCACTCACATTTTCCCTCTTATCTGTGAAAGGCGAAGATTTATGTAGCTCAGCTGATGTGCAGTAGCTCAGTAACCAGAGCAACTCAATTGAGTGTCTGAGAATGAGAAACACAGTTAACTGCAATTTATAAAATACCCAAGGATGTATCTCCAAGTGTTGATAGTTTGTTACCTTCAGGAAGTAACTAGTCGATATTTATCATAGCTAGTTAGCAAATTGTGGAGCGGGAAGGGAACTCTGAAAGCCATCTCATCCGTCCTCTGCTATAGCTACCTGTGTGTAGATGCTTATGCCTTTAAAGGTATCCATTGTTGGAGGCATATTGGCCTAAGGCTTCATTATCTCTGTAGTTTGAAAGCTCTTCCTAAGCTGAAGTCCAATTTCCCATGTCTTTCTGGATGCTTGTTAGCATTTCAACATGGATAATTGAACTGGTGTATTAATGGACAACAAAATAAACAAAAAATTTCAAAAGGATGTTTAAGTGGGCAAGAGAGGAGAAGGGAGGCTTACAGTACCTCTGCAGGCATAGCTAGATTTTGGCAGTGACAAGATAGTGACTGTCTGCAGTATTAAAGAGATGTTTTAGGAGATGCTCTGTTTGGGGATGTAAGGTTGAAGCATTTACCATTTTTTTTTTTTTTTAAGCTATTTTGCTTGAAAAAACTGCAAAGGACTTTTGAAGGGCTCTCCCAGCTCAAGTTAATGAAATATATTTTATTATATAGTGATTAGAAAAGTAAGGAGAACTTCAGCAAGATCTTTTTTGCACCTGTACAAGTCTGACTCTAGTACTTTTTTTAGCCTTGTGACCTGGTATTTGTTCAGTTAGAGTGATAGTCCCCTGGTGTTATAGATGGGAAGGAAGTTGTTTTAATGCTCATTCACAGCCAGAGTTTTCTGGGAGGGTGCAAATTCTTCAAAAGCTCATTAAATTATTACCTTCATCCCAGACTGCACACTGCAAAACATTTCTCCCCAGTCTTAATGTCACCATCCGTTCAGGCTTATTTTTACACAGCAGATCACAAGATGTAATGTACTACTAACATTGCTGCCGCAGGCTCCAAACAGACCATCACAAATATGGAAAGCTCAGGGCCCACATACCTATTATGGTTCTCATTACTCCAAATTGCTTTGCTGCCAGCTCAGGGTTTCCAGGCAGTGCAGTGCAGGGTCCATTCACCAGAGTGTCTCTCTCTTGTGGCACAGGGGAGTATTAAACACATGGTGCTCAGCAGATTGGTTCTTGTTATTAGCTAGGATCTCCAAACAGAGAAGCCTGTTTGTCCGTCATTTCAAGGACTCAGGTTTTTTTGCTTAGCACACATAAATAGATTTTGCCTTAAGATACCAAAGCTGGTTTGGGTCCTATTTGTGGTAGAAGCTAGCTACTAATGGAATAAAAATCCATAAATGCAATCTCTCATGTGTCTGCAGCTTTTTTTACCCAAGTGTTTAAGAAAGCTTTACCACAGACCATGTTCAGTTGTTAACTGTAATTATCTTGGTAGCATAAATGAGAAGACTGAGACACACAAGACTAAAATGCTGCTCAAACTAGCAGCACATGTAAATGTAAGCTTTGCCTTGCCTCTTCCAAGCTTTCTTTTACAACAGCTGGACCATGCTGCCTCTGAAGTGCACAGCAGTGCCAATATCCTTCAGGGTAATATCAAAGCTTTTGGTAAACAGTTTAAATAGCTATTTAGCATATATCATGTGCTATGACTTCTCATTGTTTCTGAATCAGAAGGGCTTTGAATCCAATATAAACCTCTCACTGCTGATAGAGGGAAGCAATAGTTCTGTTTATGGCCAGAGGCATAGAGAGGTTTGGGTAATATTGAGGGTGCAGATTCCTGAAATGCCAAGGCATGTGATGGCTGCTCTCAGCATGTTGGTATGAGACTTAGAGGCAGCACGTGGGCTCTATACCCATGGGCAGGCTCTTGACCCACACTTGCAAAATTGACACATGCACTTCTTGCATTCAGGAACTGAGCATTTCCACGCACTAAATGAGTGGTGGCACGCACGCAAGAACATACTGTCTTTTCCCCTTGTCCAGGCTGCAAATAAAAAATTATTTGTATTTGTGTCCAGTGTTGTAATGTTACATGTATATATACTTGCATGTAGTCAGATTTCTAAGCTAGTTTGATGGAGCATCTGGCCTCACCATGTCAGGATGAGATCTTCTTGCATGGTGGCATATATGAACGCTCCGAGTTAGAGTCTGAGCCTGGAAGGATGTTCCTCATTATTAGAGAGAAGGGACTGGACAAGGAGAGATCAGGGAATAATCGAAGTTCATACAATCTAGGTGTTAACAGAGTTTAAACAAGGAAAACGTGGTTTTTTTTTCTGCTTGGAGTCTTCTGCTGGTACGTCTGTAGCTTTGCATAAGTTAGATAGAACTCCTTGTGTCTCAGTTTCCTTAAATATACCACAAGGGGAATGCAACCCCAGTTGTAAAGGGAGATCTGTGTATATTTTTTAGCCAAGTATCCCCAAAGTCTTTCACAAATAGAAAGTCAGGTTCAAAACAAGCTCAGCTGGTCCGGGTAGAAGGAAATACACAGAAACAGTGTCCCCCTGCTCCTGGAATGTACCTGTGTCTGGGACTGAATGTTACAGCAGCACTTTTTTCACAGCCTGGCACAGCAGTTCACAACAGGGTAGAGAGATCAGGCACTGCATACCTCTGAAGAAGCAACGGTGGTGTAGATTTGAAGAATGTGATTTACCCAGGCTGGAGCTGGGAGATCATCTGCATAACAAGCTTTATTCCTTCAATCTGCACCCATGTTTGACAGCTCTTCTCTCACCGTGTCTTGTGCCTTTGCTATGGTGGCAGAAGACTGATTCCAGAGACTGCATTGCGTTGGCAGGGCAGCTCCAGAAGCAGCTGTGAGCCAAGTGTCTGACTGCATCCAGCTGTTGTTTGCACACGGGCATTGCAGCTACTGCATCGCCTGGCTGGATGTATCTAGTGACTTTCCAGCCATGGGAAATACTTAGGCAAACCTACTTTCAAGTGTACATCCCCCAAAACCCTGCTCTTTAGATGGGAACATGCCCTTGAATTTGGCCTCAAAAGACAGAAGTGGTCTTGCTATACTATAGGACAGGGGTTCATGTGGTACCTATTGCTGCAGCACACAGCATCAAGAGTGTATTCAAACACTAATTTTCTTTTTCAAAATTAAAGTAAGACTCGGCAAAACCTTGGAAGTTCCTGTCTTTCCTTCCCCCAGACTGTACAGTTCTAAGTCTGGATCTTCTGAGGGGTTGAGAATATTAGCTCCTCTCTAAACAGTAAGTAATTGTGCTATTGGACTCTAGAGCTGTGGAGGATTAGACCTAGAAATATGGTAAGTGTAGTAGCTCATACTCAAAAAAGAACCGAACAAGTACCCAAGCCTAATACTGCCAGGGTTAATCTGCTGGGAGCACTTTCTATTAAATATAGAAACCAGTTTTCCATCTCACAAGCCAGTTATAAATAAATACCTTTTTTTTCAGGAGAGCCTGGCATGGCCCCAAATGAACCTGATCAGCCTCTGTTGCAGAGCTGTAACAGGCAGCTGCAAACCTACTTAACACGTGAAAAGGCTGACAAGCTGCAGTTCAGCTGCAGAGCAGGATCACAAGTTTTTCCCCTTGTTTCTCTCTTCCTGTAGGTGAGATGCTCTGAGCAGGGCTGCAGAGGCTAAGGATGAGCTCTGCCCAGGCCTTAGTGTTTGTCCTCTTCTCCTGCCTGTTGAGGAAAATAGACTGATGGGGAAAAGAAACTAGAGAGAACCTGGTGCTTTGCTTCATGTGTGGGAGAAAAAGGAGAAAAGTTGTGACTAAAATAGAACTGTAAGTGCTGAAGAAGTTGTTGCTGGTGGTTTTCAGTGAGGAGAGTTTGTCAGATTTGGGCTTGCACAAATAAGTGATACTGTGAGCAAGAGTTTGCAGGTGTGCAGGCCTACAGCCAGCTTCTCAACATAGGGAAGGAGCATGTGAGTGCATGGTAATTGATGGGGAGAAATAAAAACTCGGTATTTGCACTGTCCTGCAGTTTGAAGGACACTGGGTCTGGATCCATAACCTGCCTTTTTGAGCCTAATAACAGCAGAATCAGGACATTTATGTAACATTTATCTTCTTTTCAGAATACTAGTTAACAAATAACCTGCTTGAGGAAGCCCATAAATTGCTCGAGGATCCTTCGATAGAAGGCATTACCAAGGGAGAAAATATGTCTTCATTATTCCCATGCTACTGATAGGTCTTCCCTGCTACATAACCTACAGATTCTGCTCTTAAAAGGTAATCTATAACAATTCTCTATGTCCGTTTTACACCAATGGTAATATGTTGCTCCCCCAGGTGACTAAGGGTTGGCTGAAAAAAGAGCATAATATTTGAGAGGGGTTGTCAGAGATGTACTGGTGTGTGCCCTGATGTTGTTCAGATGTGGAGTAGAGAGGAGAAAGGCCACATGCGTAAGGGTGGAAATGGAACAGTGGCTTGTGGCACCAGTAGTGTGGGCATAGGCAAATGGCAAAATCCTCATTGCAGCATTCTTGCAGGACACTAGCAAGGAGAGCGTGCCTCCTAGCACAGGGGTGTACTGGGGACAAGTGACCCTCACAGCAGCCATTGCAGGAGGCCTCCTCTGGTTAGGGAGACTATAGCTACGTTCCTCTCCAAGAAGGCTTCTGCTTGAGTTTTTTTCTCTGATCAACTCTGTCTCAGAAGTACAGAGCATGCTATTAAGTCAATCTCAAAATCCATGGAGTTGGGTTGAGCTTGGTGCCTCCCATTGTTTCCGAAAGGTCTAAATGCTGTCTTATGGGAGTTTTACATTGGGCTGTTTGGGGATTAAAATGCATTTGCATAATAACTACGTGCAGTTTGCATATGCATTTGGCAAGTCTTGATACAGGGTACACACACTGCACCTTCCTTGTTAAACAATGACTTTGAAAAGGTGCCACTGAAAGTCTATGGCTATAACTGTCCTTTTTAAAAGCCTCATTTTGGTAACAAATGTGTTTGTGCTCAGTCTTCATAGTCCTCTTTAAGCCTTGTGTTTTCTGCTTACACTTGTAGGCCTGGGCCAAGCTTGAGGCCATTTCACATGGTCATCTCTGGGACACCTGTCAAGGAGGAGCTGGACTGAGATCAACAACTCATTCCAGATGCCACCAAGCAATCCTTAGCTTCTAATGACTGCTAGTCATTATGGCTCTGGATACAACTATAATTGGTAACCTGGGAGTGAAGGGGTTTCTTCTTCCCTTGACTAATTTCCTCTGCTATTTAGACCTGCCCAAATCACTTTGATGGCATACCTTGTTTTGCTAAACAATCTTGCTTGGACTTCCCAGATCCTTCCTCCAGAAAGATTTAGCTTTTCTGGAAGGAGTTCAGACAGGAACGTTTGTTGCTATTTGCAGCAGCAAACAGCTAAGAAATCAAATGCAAAGATTCCTAATACAGATCGGCAAAAGGCAAGAATGAAGCAGTTGCCTGAGGAAATATCCTGACAAACCAGAAAGATGTTTCAAAATGATCATTTGTGAGTCACTTAATAAAATCACTTCAGCACAGCTGTGCCCTAAGGAATAACCATCTAGATTTAATTCATCTTAAGTAAGAGGCATTTATCTGTGGGGAAAGGATGCTGGATGAGAGCTTTGTTCCTCTTCCTTGGGGGCAATGATACAGCTTTGAATATATTCAGTGGTGCCCAATATTTGGCAAAACTGTGTGTTTTTGAAAGATAGTTTATTTTAACAGCTACAAAAAGGTGCAGTAAAAGGATCACTGCCTTACTTTAAGGTATCATTCCCAGGCATAACTGAATGGGAGAAATGACGTTCCTGTTACCTACTTTTGGAGCTGCTCTATCCCAGCAGAAAGATTTCCTACTGCTATCTCTATCAAACTCAAAGCACGTAAAAAACAGAGATGAGAGTTACCAGTCATAAGGCTGTGTCCTGTATCAAGACACTTCAGGTATAACATATTCTTGAATGGTTCTGCAGGTTATCTTGAAGTGGTCACTACAAACTGGAAACTAGAGAAAGACTGAGTACTGCCAGCTTTTACTTCATGTTCTGATGTGCACTACAGGGAACCAATTTCAGTGCTTAGCAGAAATACAGCCATCTTGTTTCTTGGCATGGGTGCAGTTATGCTAAGTTGAGCATGCTGAGATGACTAAGAATAATCATTCATTGTGAAATCCTACTGAATTTTCTGGGGTCAGGAAGATAACTCCTTTTTTAATACTAAATATTACTTTATCTGAACAGAGCATATGTGTTGATGCCATTAGTAAATTTGGGAGACGAAGCAGACTGGGTAGCTACTTTTTGGTAGCTAGGAAAACTCTTGATTTTTGTTTTTTTCTATCCCTCTTAGTAGCCTTAGCTGTCAGTGATGGTGAGAAACAGACCCTGCAGGGGCAGCAAAGAACAGGGATGTTCCAGGGGAATGGGGAAAAGTCACCATTTAAGAGAGCTGATAGTGGTGTTAGTCAAAATAACGGAAGAGCTTAGAGGTGACTCATGAATGAAAATAACTGGGTAATTAGCAGCAGTGAACATTTATTTAAGAAAAACAGAATCATTCAAATTAACCTAGTATCCAGTTGGGTTGACAGCTTACAGGCAGTAGTCTATTGATTGGCTGACAGTGACACTCTAATGCACTGCCGGTCTCCTGTTGTACATGCAACGACTCAACGTTTTAGTTATTAAAACCCATGTGCCAATGTGCCAGTCTTTAGAGGTCTAGAGGGACAAAAATGGTCACTGGATTGACAGAAAAAGTGTTCTGCTGGGGCAGATAGGTTTGGTTCTCTCTGATTCAGCACTACTGCTCAATATTGGGCCCCATTCAGCAGTACACTTTTTGGAAAGATGTTAGTTAATTGGGATGAGTTTTGAGGAGAGCTACATGAGTGAATGGAAGCTAATCTGCTTGCCTAAAGGTGAGGCACTTGAGGAGAACCACAAGAAGGGAAAGGGCAGTTTGGAAATGAGCTTACATAGTCATAAAGATATAGCTGCATTCAGGGGCTGGAGGCTGAAACTGGTCAAATTCAGCCTCATGAAGAAGTGCATACTGGATGGGTTCTTAAACCTTATGGCTGATTCTTCTCCATCACTGGCAGGTTTTTTGTACATCGTGTACTTTTCTAACAGAAATGCTGCAGTTCAACCAGGAGTTAATATAAAGACGTACTATGTCCTTTGAGTCACATGGGACAATGGTCCTTTCTGGCCTTGCAAGGTATCAACCACAGATGGGTGCAGGGTTCCAGTCTGGGATCTGAGCCTTGTACTCAGGCTGGTGAGGTTTGGCATTTGGGTTAAATATAATGCAAAATGAATGCACGTGTTTATTCCTCTCATTTTGCCTCAGGACACTAACTGTGGGAAAACCACAAAGTGTTTGGCTTCTTCCAGGGCTCAGGCGGTAGCCCACATCTCAGAGACCAGATGACATGCAAAACACTTCCTGTTTTCAAGCTTTCCCTGTTGGGGTACCAGATGTGTCTTTCCTGTGGTGTCATATAGAGCTACACCGCTAATTCAGTGCAGGTGGCAGTCTAGCAGCGCAGGGCTTGGTGAGGAAGGACAGATTTCTTAACGCATGTCTGTGTTTCCCTTGCTCATGATACCTGAGAAAGCCCAGCGATGTAAACATGCCCAGAGGTGGAAAACATGCCCTTGGTCTCATTTGCCATTCTGCTCTGGGAGTGTTGTGAAGCGTTCCTGTTCTGTGTTATCAGTTTCCGTGGGAAGGGGGCTGTTTGTGAGAGTAATAACCATGTATGCAGAGGGCCTGGTTGTGCGTCCTTGGAATGAGGCAGCTGGATCCCATCCCTGGCTCACACTGGCATTTTCTGTTGTGTGGCAGCATTGGCACCATGAAATGTCAGGTCTCAAAATGGAAATGGTCCGGTATTGTTTAGGACCAATTCCAGGAAATGCCTCTTGGATAGAAGCACTCTCTCTTGCTGCCCCTTTTCCATGACCGCGTGAGGAGAAGTATCTAAAATAGGTCATTGTTATGCACGGAGAGAACCCTGTTCCCTAAGCTCCCTTGGTTTCCAAGTAAACGAGCTTTGGAGGTAAGTTAGCAAAAGAGGCTGATTCATTAGCAGCAAGGGAAATCTGTGCATTGGAGGGGTGCCCAGCTGCCCAAAGGGATTTACATAGTGACATGCTCCTCAAATCTTAACAGAACAAGCTGAGTGATACACACACAGGCTTGAACTATATCACAATCACATGCTTGCTAGGCTCATTTCTTATCTCACGGGTTTCTCTGGAGAGTATCAGTTGCTTCAGTCCCTCATAGGGTTTTAAATTTGTAAGGGAAGGAGTCACAGTGAGGTATCTTCTAACGTGAGAAAATTCTGTATCTGTTTTCTTTTCCAAATTAGGTCACCTTGTAAGGCAGTTCTGGATGGAGTTTGTCCCTGCAGTTATGGAGGCTGTAAATAACATGTGTTACAACATGTTTGATGGGATTTCATTGCACCATCACTAGTCTATCTGAATATCATATCCCAAATTAATAACAAATTAATTTTATCTGCTGAAAGACCCCAACTGTCACTCTCCTGTCCAGAATGACATCATTTTGGGCAGTTACTCACTTACAGGAGGAACAGGGCCAACACGTTCTTCTGGCTTCATTACTGAGAGCAAGCTTGTGCACAGAGATGAGTGCTCCCCTTTGTCGGATCATCTGGAGCGCAGGGAGGAGAATTCAGTCTTTTTGGAGCATCTTCCGCCTCTTTGTTGGTGTGTCAAGCGGGGGTGCCAATTAGTGCCAGTGATGAGATGGGCACTCGTCCACAAGATCAGAAACGGAAACCCGCAAACTGCTCTCGCACAGGACGCTGAGCAGCTGTCGGATTATAAAGATCTCTGGCCCCTCCTGACCTGGGCCAGATTTGAACCATTGACCTAGAAGTGAAAAGCTTGAAATCCCTGCACGAGCCACGGGATAAATAGGACTTGCAGAGCTGCGTGCCCTCATTCCACATTCAGTTGCTGCCATCTAATGGCAGGTGGGGAGGGGAAAGGTCTCCTGCAATATAAATGTCTTGTCCTTGGGAATTTAGTATGTGGGAGAACCATGCAAATAGTTCTCATCAGCCCCTAAGAGTGCTGGGGAAGCACGGTGGTTTAGGCTGGTTTTATTCCCCTGTAGAGTAGTTTGACAAAGGCCCATTGTGCTGCAAGTCAAGAGGTGTCCCACTACAAAAAACAGATCTTCATGCTGCTTTTGCTCTCCTGTGGTGGATTATTGCCATCCATGAAACCTGAGTGAAAGTCTGTGGTTGTAAGCTGGATTAACAACTGTCCCAAGGGCAACGGTAACCGAGTGATGGGTGCCTGTGGCAAGGGGAGGCGTCCAGAGAAAGTAGGTAGGAGATGGCACTGTTAATTTCTCTGAGTACCACTGGTGCACACAGAACATCTGCCTTTTCAAGAACTTTGTTACAGAAAGAGGAGGTGGAGACTAGAACACAATTAACTATCTAGAAATTATTGGGTCTGAAAGCTAACAGACAATAAAACTCACTTTCCTTCAAATAATACATAAAGGAAAAAGCGAGGAGGAGGAGACATCTCTCCTTCTCCTTTCTTGCCCAGCTCCAGGAAGTTCCTGCTGTGTTTTCTGTCTCTAAAACCCTAGGTTTATAAGGCAGTAAGTGTTGATCATGTATCAGTTTTGCACTGCCTGTTTCTGTGTACATACAGATCTTCAAATAATTCTTTTAAGCCACGCTAGCTAACACTGTCTCATGGAGGAGAAAGGTTAGAGACTGCGTATTTCTTTACGCATCCATGCATTGCAGCCATTGGGTGTCCAGAGCCATGTCCCGTGACGGGACTGCAGCCCAGTGAGCCATGGAGCAGTCTCCAGCTGCCTTAATACAGCCCCAGTAGTGACATGGGGGCTTGCATGGCCCAGCAGTCAAACAAAGTCTGTCACCGAGGCTAACTGAAGTCATAAATCAAGCTTTATATTTGAGAAATATCTCCAGTAGTCCCTAGTCACCGAAGAAATGCCATTTTATGACAGGAAACTGGGAAGAAAAGAAGTCGTATCTCCGGACAGAATACTGGAAAAAGCTGTAAAATTCCCCTCTGCTTGGCTGAAGTAATAGTTGCTGGAAAGGAAGTCCAGGAGTGAAGCAACATGGAGGAGAGGAAGGGAATACCAAACTTACTCTTATTTTCCTACTGGAGGAAACAGTCTTTAAAAGCACTGAGGAGAGAAGCAGAAACGAGTGCAATGTGTCCTCAAATGCCCTTGTATCTGCTGGTACTACTACCTGCACATCTGTGAGAGAGCAGAGAAAAGCAGCACACATGAATTCTAACTCCGTGGGGAGTTAAAACATTTTAGCATGAAGTTGCTCAGCTGCGTGCCAACAAGCACTTCCCAGACTGCAGTAAGCAGCAGAGCTATCCTATCTAAAGAGTCACAGGAGCTCTGTTTGCAATCAAGGTCCAGCCACCGTTCTCTTACGTCAAAGCCAGGTTCTATCTAAAGTTCTGAGAAAGTGCAGCTTTGTGCCGCTGCTGAAAGGCAGCCTTCTCAAATACGTACCCACTGGTGATACACCAGGGATTTCAGACTGGTACATGAGGTCATGGTACACGAGCCAAACAGCTAAGTCGCCTTCTGCACACAGAATGAGGGAGCTCTTGTTGTAGCTGCTGGTTAGACCCAGGTGGGAGATCCCTTGTAGAATGGTGACATTCCTGAGCTGGAACCATTACCAAAATGCCCTTGTCAATCAAGTTCCCCAGGAGACTTTCTGCTTGCACTGGAGATGTTTTTCTTTGAAGCTCAGGGGTAAAGCGATAGCAAAATACATTTAACAGGTCTAAAACTGTCTTGGCAAGGTCGCTATTTTTTTAATCCTTGTCCCTTCCCCTCTTATTTCTCACAGGAAAACGTTGTCTTCTGTCCACTCTCAGGGAAGCACCAGTTGCAAAGTGAAGACATAAAATTACACCAAGCGAGCTGAAATTTAAGCCTTGCCATTACAGCAGTGACATTCAACAGTTAAGGCGCACCCTCAACACGCAGCAGCTGCAGGGTTTTGTTACTGTCACTTACAAAAACCTTCAACTCCCTTTGGTGTGCCCTGCTTTGAGCCAGAGCTCACAGGCCCAGAGACACCGTTTTATCAGTAAGAGCCCTTTAGCGTAGCATGACATCTGAGAGACTTCAGCAGGATATAAGATTGCTCTGGTACTGAGGTATGATTTATATCCTCAATTGTTCTGGAAATTTGAGCTGCATGATTCAGGAGACTTGCATGAGTATGGTTCCTTCAGTGCTTAATGAGATTTATGTGCTTAAATGTGATGGATGCTGTAATCACATTTCTAACATGCTGATTCAATAGGGGAGGGAGAAAAAAAATCACATCAACAGGAGTTTTGCTGTGGTTGTGGTGGAGGCAGGCTTTTGCACAGGAAGCTTGCAAATGCCAAACTAAGGGGGGGGAAAAAAAAAAAAAAAGAACCCAAAACAAAACAAAACCGCAGAGGAAACATCTTTCTTCAGCTCTTAATTGCAGCCTCCTGTTTGCTCTGCCCGCGCTGGAAGCTGTCGCCCTTTCTGCTCACAGCCGCCACGGGCTCTCGGGGCGGCGGGAGGCCCGGCGGCTCGGGCACGGCTGCTCCTGGCACCCCGGTACCCCCCGGTACCCTGAGCTCTTCCTTCCAGGGGGCTGTTTCCCGAGCAGGAGCCGTCCTTGCTGGGAGTCCTCCAGCTCCCCCCCCCCCCCCGACAGCTAAGGTACAGAAGGGGGTATAATAATGATAATAATAATGGCGTAGCGGGGCTTGCAGCAGCTGCCGGCCTGCAGAGAGCGGCCCGGGCGTTCGCCCCGCTGCATGCACGGCGTCGGGGCAGGCCCGACGACTGCCACTCACGGCGCCGCGCCGCCTCCGCCGCCGCTGCGCGGCCGGGGGCCGGGCTCGAACCCGCGGCCGCCGCGCAGGGCGGGCTCCGAGCCGCGCCCCAGATGTGGCGGGCGCCTCCCGCCTTTGCATCGTCCCGGCTGCGCCCGCGGCCCGGCGGGCAGAGCCCCGCGCAGGGCGAGGAGCCGGTAAGCGCTGGGGGGGGAGACGACGGGGGGAATGGGGGACGGGTTTCCTCCTCCCGCAGAGGGGGGACTTTGTTTTGTCCATCCCTCCTTCCTCCCGCCCCAGCCGTGACTGGGGCCTCCTAGCAGTGTCCTCTTCTCCCTAGATGTTGGGCAAGAAGAGGATTGATCCCGCCTGGGGTAGCGCAGGGGCTTAGGACATTAGGGGCCCGTCCCGAAAATGGGAGCATCAGGGAGCGTCTGCCAGCGGTTAACCCGGATGAGTGCTGGCAGGAGGTGATGGGGGAAGATTTGGGGCACTGCCTGGACCAGCAGCGGGGCAGGCAGCGCGAGTGACAGTTACATCAGGAAATGAGACGTGATGGCAGGAAAAGTGTGACTGGTAATAATTTTGCGTGACGATTTTTTCTTATAAGACGCTGTGTGGTCATGGCAGCTTCTCTGTAGATAGATGAGTCACATAGTGCATGCGTGTCAACTAAGGCGCCAAAGGAGGAAAAAGTATTCAGATTAGAAGGAAGATCAAAGAATTATCTTGTTATTGAGGAGCGGTGGACAGCTAGCTGAACTATGCTAGGTACCATGTGTAGTACCTACCTGTACTATGTTAGGTATGCTAGTCCTGGGCTGGACTGCAGGATGCTAGGATGTGAGCTGCTCCCATGTCATGGCTAGGGGTCAGACCCCAAAAAGGGTTGGATTCTGCTGGGCTCCTCAGTTCCTACAGCTCCCGGTGTGAAAGCTGGTGGGTCCAAAATTCAGGCTGTGTGGAGCACCTTCTGCATCCTTCCATGCGTTCTTAGGGTGAGAGCCAGGATGCACAGCAAGCACTCCAGCACAAACACAGGCGTAGGAAGAGATGCAATTACAGAAAGAGAGATTGATTTGACACTATACAAAGTTGAAGGTAAACTAAGTACTGATGTTTCAGTCAGCAGAGCATCTAGGGCTTTGGGAGGAGGTGGTAGTTTATCTTCAGGTTTGTGGAGTGGACAAAATACCAAAGGGTTTCCTGTCTCTGACCCATCCAATGCATCTTTTTGTTATCTCCTCGTTTCTGACTTTGTTTTTCAGAAAAGCTCTGTGATTCAAGAAAGCCACCATGAAAGGTGAGGAAGTTCGGCAGAGGAGAAAAGAGGGCCGGACTAGGAATGGAGAGCGATCCAGGCACAAAGCAAAGAGCAAGGGTAAACACAGAGACAGCCGAGTTGGCAGCCAGGAGGCAGAGGATGTCTCTCTGCACGCGCAGCAGAAGCTGTTGGCTGAGGAGAAAGCGGCAATGGCAAAGTCGCGGGAAGAGTCAGCTGTCGCAATTTGCCTGCAAGTGCTCCTGCCATACCTCCTAGCTGGGCTTGGCATGGTCTTGGCAGGCATGGTTTTGGATTATGTTCAGGTAAGGGAAAGAAGCTGATGTGAGGTACCGGGCATGGGATAGGTGGGGGACTTTTCTTCAGAGGCAGGGGTTTTGCCCTGGGGATGGCAAAATAAAGAAGGGTTTGCAGCAGTTTCATATGCCAACGTGTCCTTCGAAGTCAGCTATTATGTACTTCTGTGCAGCTCTCAGGAGACCGCGTGTGGTATTTTTCTGGCCCCAAAAGGGAAAAAACCCTCTAGAGATAAAAGACAATATGACACTAAAGAGCATGTGAAGGATCTGAAACATCTCTGTAGGAAGGTGCAGTCCTGTACAAAGATCTCACCTTGGTCCTAGGAAGAGGGTATCTGAGCTGCAGCCCCAAGGGCTGTGGTGGTATAGCGCTTTCCTGCAGTAGATAGAGTTGTATCACTCCTGGATACAGATCTGGATAGTCCTGCATCCCATACTTTATTGCGCAAGGAGCCAGCCAGACCAGCACTGTTAACACTTCATACAACCAGCCCAGCCTGCGGACCTTTTCTAAGGCCTTGTAGCAGATGACTCAAATCACTGAGTCTTCTAACAGTCTGATTTCTGATTCTCTGACAGTCAGGATCAGACCTTTCCTCCTATGGTGCAGTAATACAGAGCTTTAAGGTAGTGGTGAGCACCTAATTTTAGGCAGTTTAAAGCTGCAGTTAATTTCCAGATTATAAATTCCTATGCCTTTGCACTCTAGGCGACTCTCACTGCTGTGTGCCTTTTTGTTAACCCTTGTTGACTAGCTAGCTGTTGGGTCAGACTGCCCTGACCTATCTGATACAGTGACACTGAAACTATTGTGCTTGCATTGACAACTTTCACAAATCTGGGGCTGTGTTCTTTTGCTATTAGCCCTAGACTGATCTCCCTAAGCTAGAAGAGCTATAAAGGCTTAAGAGTGACGTAGTATCCTTAACTGACCTTAGCATGTACTGAATACCCAGCAGAATATCTAGTCAGAACAGAAAACACCAAGCCAAATCCAGAACCCAGTGGCAAACTACCTTTTGTCTCCTTAGACGTTATTCTGAGAGTCTTGAGCAGCCACTTTCATTTTTATTTTTCACACTGTTCAGACTTGCCCATTCCCTATGGATCTCTGACATTAATGCATGTTACCTCTTTATTGTGAGATATTAAAGCGTGAAATAGGTTGCAGATGGATTTATCATGTTAGAGGTGTGTTTTTCTTTCAGTGTTCTTCCCTTTTTTTTCCTAGGAAGGACTGGGCCACTAATATAAACAGAATGTGAAGCAAATCTCATACTCCTCTGAAACCGCAAAAGTCTGGTTTCTGTTTTATGCAAATAAAGAGCTCACAAAGAGCTTTCATTTTAGTGCTTAGAGCCTGGGAAATCAACCCATGCAATATCTCATCAGAAAAGCAGGCCTTTGGCAATTAGCACAGTGACTCTTCCTGCATGATCATGGACTACTTGAGTGTGTCTCATCGTGGACTTGCTGCTGCTAGGAATTGCCCTTCCTTTCTAAGCCAGTCCTGGCTTCTGCCCCTGCTGCTGCTGCTGTTTCTGTGGGGCAACAGGAGATGCTGCGAGGCTTTGGGCCCCAGGCACGCTCCATCTGCTTGTTCTCAGTCTGTCCATATAAGCTCTCTTCTCCACCCTTTCCTAAAGTGGGGAAGAGTGGAGCAAAGTAAGAAACAAAAATACACGGCCTGATCTGACAGAGCTAGCAGTCAGGAGCGATAGTACTCCAACAAGTGGGATGTATGGTCCCTGAAAAGCATCATCCTCCCATGAGTCTAAGGTGTCAGAATAGCGCTGCCTGTTGCTAACACTGCCATGTTGTAAGAGCATTCACTGGTATCCCTGTTCCTTCTTTGCAGGGATGATAAGGTACATCTGAAACTGTGCTCTTTGGCACTTGTCATCTTTCTGTTCTTTTTTTTTACTGTGGCAGTGGATGGAGGCCCTAGATCAGGGTCAGGGGCCACCCGAGAGGCTGTTTCTGCTTTGACTCCTCCAGGGCAATGCTACCTGTTGGCTAGTTTGCAAGCACAGGGATACAGCATATATTTGTGTGCAGAGCAGGGCGGCAGTGTACCTCCCCAGGTTTTGCCATGATGAATGGTGCAGCCATGAGGTGTGGTTTTTTTTTCCCAACCAGTTAAAATCTTTTTCCTGCTGTTCAGCAATGCTCTCTTTCTTCTCAAACCTGATGCATCTCTTTACATACAAATATGGTATATCTCTTTGCTAGGAAAATATGATGCATCTCTTTGCTGACAAATATGGTGCGGATCTTTATCAGAGGCTCCTTAAATGCATAATGAAATGACCCAGTGTACACATGCAGGTCACCTGAACCAATTACCTTCTCTGCATACTGATTCATCGGTTGAAGGCTTTTTATGGTGCTTGCTTAGAAACAGAGAGAGACGAAGCATGATAAACCCATAAACCCTGCCAAGCTGACGCTTTAGTACAGGATGTGGTGCTGCTGTGTTTTTTAAATGACATTTGAGTCATTCGGGCTTATTAATATTTCCTTTACATTAATGTTTCTGCCTGTCAGCAGTCCAGTTGGCAGATACAGTGGCATATGGGACTAGATATGCGCATTATCAGGTGTTTGAAAACCTGTGGTAGTTGCCCAGAAATTGTCCTTTATTTCCTTGAAGCCTCTATGCTTTTCTAACCAGAACCAGGCCTTCATGCTGTCACTTCTGAGTTCCTGGCTGGTATCAAGAGGTTGGGTCATGTGTGGTTATTACAGGATTTTTGTTAACCTCCCTCTTCCAGCTATTGTGGGCTCTTTTTCCAGTTAGATTAGCTGAAGTGTACTCTCTTGTTAGCTTTCAGCTAGCTGGACTGTTGTTAGGTGGAAGAGACACACATACACACCAAGCCAGCTGGGAGTGGAGAAGGCTTCGGGGGCTGTACTAAAATATCAACCTAGAAAGCAATAAAGAACAGAGTCTTCTTCCATCTGTAGCTAGGGCTTGTTTTCCACCCTGCCATGCTTGCAGAGAGATCTGCTGTGCCCTCTCAGCCTATTAGGCTTCGTGCTTTGGTTTGCGTGAATTCAGACCAAAAGAAACACACCGTCCAAATGGCTGAGAGCTTCCTCAGTTCCCTATTTATCTGCAAGGCAAAAGCATGTCTTGTTCTGTCCAACCCTGCCAATGCGTTTAGCTCCAGACTGGGGACCCTGTCACAAGGACAGAGTCCACAAGCCATTAATCTTTATGTCTCTCTGCAGAGAGTGTCAGGGAAGGGCTTGATTAGTACAAAATTGTAAGGCAATGCAATTTAAACATTGAACTTGAACTGGACCAAGAAACCTGTATCTTTTGTGCCTACCACTGAATACTTGCTTTCGCTCGTTTGCCTTCACTGGGTCATAGCTGGATTTGAACCTGTGGTTGAATAGTGAAAAAGCTCAGCTGCCAATGTACTAAAGCAATCCTATAACCTTCCATTCTAAATTGTGCTTTTAAAGCTTTTTGACCCTCTGATCCAGTTAGTTTGCCTAAATCAATTATTAGAAAGGACCCCCAACAGAATACCCTGACTCCCTTCCCCACATGCATGATGTTGAGCTGAAGTCTTTACTGAGCAGGATACAAATTCTTTGGCTGTATGTGGCCATGATGCCTCTCTGGTTCTTGACTTTGTGTCAGTTGTTTGACCATGGAGAGTCTGGAGTGAGGTCCCCTCTCTCAAAGACAGTATGTTCCTGGGAGTATGCAAAAGCAGTGTGTTTCACTTTAGGATAGGAAGGGAGACCAGCTCGCAGCATGCAGTGGAAACATTCACCCTTTCTCTCCCTTGCCTGTGGTGTAGTGAGATTACGGAGCTACCTTAAATAAGCTCTGGCTATGACTCTTATCTTGGCCTTTGCAAACTAGCAGAAAGTTGAAGTGATGACAGCAGATAAGGGTGTTCACTTTTGAAGCTTATTGGCTGGTTGTCTGGATTTTTTTTTTCCCCTGAAAGCCAGTCATTCAGAGGTACAGCTGGATCGTTACATCCCACAGAGACCATGGAGGGGACAAGAGGGGCCGGGGTCTAGAAGGGCAGATCTTCTCTCATCAGCCGGTTTAGCTGTGTCACTTGCCCAGGGATGGGACCTGCGTAATATCATCAGCGGTGAGAAATGTGGACTCATGTTTTCCTTGACCTTTTTCACCTTGAAGGAGAGCAAAATGAATCCTGGTTGTTAACTCCCCACCTCCTCGGCCTTGGGACAGTGAGAAAAGTTCAATGTTGCTTATGGTGGGAGTGAGGGAACTGAGGCTGGTTCACAGCAGGCTTACATATTAAACCATCGTATCAAAGGCGAGCCGCAGTCTGACAAGAAATGTAACCTGAGGAGAAAGGACGCTAGTGCGCTAGTGCGTTTGAGCAGGCTGAGGGATTCTTGCATGACCTGTCACTCTTTCAGTGCTGTAGCCTGAGCAGGTCTTACTGGTTTTTACCGAGGTAGTGGGAGCTGAATGGGGTGTGGGCTTATTTCTATTCGTCCACAGACATCTCCGCAATCTTCTTTTCTCTTTTTTAATTCCCCCCTGGATATAAATCGGAGAAATAGTGTCCGTCAAGTTCGCTGCCACCTGGGCTCAACCCATCTGAATCAGTTTTGGAGGATACCCTTGCTGCAACCCTCTGGACGTGCTCCTAGGAGGAGAAGAAGCTAAAGGAATTTGGCATCATTGATGTAGTTCGAGGAAAAATATTTCTTTTAACTTCGAAGAGAGCTACTAGGAGGATCTGTGCGATGTCCTGATCTCCCCCCATTTGTGCTGCTGAGCATGGGGTAACGGTGTTTGACCATGGTGGTCACCCAGTTACAACTGGAACTGTGCTTCCATGGCAAGAAGCTAAGAGGTTTCACCTGCAAGTTGACCAGGTCAGCCAGTGGATTTCTCCCAGAGACTTCATTCTCCATTGCCTCCCAGATTTTCGTGCCGTTCCTTCTGGCTGGTTTGGGCATGGTAGCTGCTGGCCTCTTGATGGATGTTGTTCAAGTAGGTACATGTGGTTAGGCAACTTTGCAGTGAGAGGATGGGCTAATTCACTGACCTTGAGTATTTGTGCATTTTTGTTTTTAACGTGTGTGTTCCTAGAAGCTAGTCAGCAGGATGGCTGTAGGCTTTTCCTGTGCTGGAGAGACACTATCCATCCTCTTTAGATCAGTACTTGGGCTCCTTGTAAAGTGGGATAGTGGCTTTCAGTGAGACTGCCTGAGACTGCCCTTGGTGTGTTAGACTGGGTTTTCCCTTTGCTGTATCTACCTAAACACCTCGTTGATGACTGCTATGAAGCAACTGGGATCAGACTGCAGCATATTCCCCTGTTGCATGATATTATTTCTTTCCTTCCAAAATTGCTGATAAGGAGATCTAGGTCAGGATTGTTATTAACTACCTGTCTCACTTAGAGGCAACTTTATACTTCCAGTTCTTTGCAAACAACCTAATGTAATCTTTGGTCTAGAAGGCATTTAGATACTGTGATGAGAGGCGTGCCAGCATAAAAAGATTAGCATTGCCTACAGAGTGCTTCTTGGCCAGATTCTGAGGTGGGTGTAAATTTTGAATAACTTTCATTGACTTCCAAGGAGTGCTGCTGGATTTACACCGTTGTGCCCACAACCAGAATCTATCCCATCTGTCTTTGCTTTGTACCAGTGGCACAAATAGAAATGCAAAATTTGATCTAGTTTGGGCATCTCATGCCGGTGGATTTACAAATCAAAAGGCTGGCAGAGTTTCCCAAGGATATATCCTGCACTCTGAGCTCACTGGAGTACATTGGATTCTCTGGCATTAGTACCACAGCAGGAGCTAAATATGGATACTTGAGTGTTTGGAAAGACAATACCTTGCTGTTTCTTCTTACATTGGAAGAAACAAAGAAGACAGAGAAGTTGAATTAAAGGGAACGTGAGGAATACCAAAGAAGGGTTAACTGGAGTGGCACACGCTGTTGCTATGCTGTGTTTGTCATCTCCACCTTGTGCTGTGCTTAGGCACAGACCTGTCTTGCAGCATTACAGAAGTTCTCAAACTACCCAAGATGTTATGTTAATAGTTAGCAGTTATCTCAGGGAAGGATAAAGACATAGTACGTACCCACTCCATGCCCTTGGCAGGTGAATAGGTCTTTGTCTAAAAGAAATTGAATGCACTTGCTAAGAATTGGGCTCTGTTAAAAAATGTAACTGTATCCAAACTGATGGAAAACATAAGCCAGGTATATCTACATTGCATGTGTCCTTTAAATACCAGACTGCAGTCTACTTTGTATATTTGTTTGCTAGACTCTTAGAAATGGGGTCATGCATGAAGCACAATAATAGGAAGTGTATTTTTTGGTGAAGGTCTTTCCAACTATGTTGAAATAGGAGCCATCAGTCAGTGGGTTCAGCTCCCAGAGGAGGGAGCTAGTGCATTGGGAGTCACAACTGGCATAGGAGAGATGTGAGTGAGGTAAGCTGCCATGGCATTAACAACCCCATATTTGAAAACAAATCCAGTAGCTGGGAAAATCCAGAGATCTTAGCCTTTAAAGATTTGGATTATTCTTCTGTGCCTTTTTGTGTCTGAGCTGCTTATTTTCAGCTTTTCTTCCTGCAAGTGCAAGAGCTGGGCACTTACTGTCCTGTCCAACTAAAACCTGAGACTAAGTTTGTTTGCTTGAGGCCAGGTACCATAAGACTCATATTGGTAATCATGAGGGCTCACGCTACTGAAACTACAGGTTTTTCTAGTCCAGGAGTCTGTGATTTGCCCATTTTTAAGAGGATGGTCTGATTGAGGAATGCTTTGCCCTATTTGCAGTTACTGCAAAACATTTTTAGGAAACTCCCTGCCTGCCTTTGACAGGGAGATACCTAGGCAAGCTCAAGGATGGTATCTAGAGCATACATGTGAGTTTAATGGTGCTGCTTTTGTTCTGTTACATACAAAATATCTTGAAATAATGTGGTTCTGCGCTGGGAGTCCAGCTGGCTCTCTTGTTTGCAGGGCTGATGTTGCTGTAAAGGTGAGAACAAAGTGGTAATTGCTTGTTTGTCTCCTATCAAACTTTTCAGGTTTTTAACAGTTTCTGGTCTGTCCTGGGATGGAACTGAGAACTGTTCATGTTACTGTTAAAAAAAAAAAAAAAATCAATAAGAGAGATTTGTCTAGCCCAGTTGACTCCAAGGCTCAAACCCGGGTCTCTCATACTGCTATAAAAGGATGCCCAAAGAAATAGCCATTTGCCATTTTCTCTTCTTGGTTATGCAGATGATGCAGTCTCTGTGCAGGGCCAGTAGCATTGCACGGGTCTTTTCTTGTTGGACGTTTCCGCCTCTGCTCCAGTGATTCTTGGCCAGCTGGTTGATCTGGATTCCGGGCTGGCTGGCATTGCTGGAGACCTTGCAGGGCCCTGCCAGTGTTTGGCCCACTCTTTTACAGTAAGGTGAAGAATCAGATTGAAGCTGGATGATCAGATTTCAAACCAGAGAATTCAGAAGGAAAGCTTCCCTTTCATTCTCCCCTTCCACACCACTGCAGTGGGACACAGTCCAAATAAAAATCACAGACATAAGATATCCCTGTCCTTTGTTGATAAAAGCCCATGAGATGATTAGCATTAAAAAGGATTTTGAATTGGCTTGCATTTTGTAGTCCGGGATCTTTTGATCTTTCTGTTGACTTTTTTGGGGCAATGGAAAACCTCTGAGGTTTCTTAGCTGCTGCCGTGGGAGGATGGATGCCCTGAAGAGGTAGCAGGACCTGGCTGGGACTGTGAGGACAGTGTAAGGAGGGTGGATCATGAGGTAACCAAGTTTCTTCAGAGCTGAGCTTTAGGGCTGAACTCCATTACGGGGATGCGAAGTGGGAAAGAGTCTCTTTCTGGCTCAGTGTCCCTGTGTGGGTTTGCAATGCTGCAGGGACCGTTTCTGTTCCTTCTAGGCCAGTTTTCATCTCAAAAGACAGAGGCGCTTCCTAGACATAATCCAGCTGTCTTCATTCAGGCAGCTCCTTGCCCGCACAGCTCTAACTTGCCACATTCACCAGCTCCTCCAGCTGACGCTCCTGGAAGGTGATGGCACAGGGATCATCTGTTTATTCTGTATTTCTGCAGGCTCTAACACAATGGAGGCCTGGCTACTGTGGTATAAATAATTATGAATCTGTCCTTAGGCTCTTGATGAATCACTAATGAGACTCAAATGGAGGCAATTAAGTCAGCTTTTTTTATTAGTAAAGTTGTGCGATTCTTTATTAATTGTTCAAAGCCTTTCGGTGTAATTATATGTAAGGCAGAGTCCCAAAAAATCATACCTCATGCTGAAACTTCTGTTATGATGGCTTGAGACCTGCAAAATTAATCATGAACACAAGGATTGGCGTTTACATTGATAAAACAAAGTAATATTTCCCAAACGTGACATGCACAGAAAATATAAACAGTTGAGTTTTTCTGTTGCTTTTTATTTTTATGTCTTTTTATGTGTAAAAATATGCAAGGTCTTAAATATGAATGTCTGCTTGCCTGTGTATTTTAAATTATTGGCGTTTTTTACATTGTGACTACGAAGTCTGTTTTTTCTCCTCTTCCTTTTGAAGGTGTCAAAGATGTGTTTGGATCTTTATTCTTAATTAAAGAGAGAGGAGAGAGGGGGATTTGAATCTTTAAAAGAGATGTCCGCCCCTAGCTTTTCTCAGGTATTTAAGTTCCATGTTAACAAATTCAAACAAAATTGCAGTGTATCGAATAAGGTGACTATTCTCGTGTTATCTGTTATTTACTCAACAGTAACTTACCTTTAACATTTTGAAACGTGCCTGTTTCCAGGTCACCACTACCAGGAAATGTGCCCTTTTTATTGATAATAATGTTTTGCCTGTTATCTGCACCTCTGAGGGGTGTCTTGCACCACATGCTCAGGGCTGGCTCAGCCCCTTTTATTCATCCTGACTCAGAAGGAAGCTGTGATGTCTTCCCAGCAGACAGCCACACCACCGGCTTCCCACAGCTTCCCATGGCACAGTCAGAGCAAAACACCAAGCCGTTACACCCCCTATGTATTTCCCAACAGGCTGACAGCTGAATGTGTCGACATTTACTGAGTCTGTCCAACCTCCTGGATTTTCAGGTTTATAGAACCCCAATGGATGTGGAGGAGGTGGGCAAGGATCTGTTGTTCATTTTGTCCTCTAGCACCAGAATTCGGGACCATCATATGATACTAGCCAGTGACAAGTTAGAATTAATGAACAAGTTGATCCTTCACATGACGTGTAGCTAAACTATGGAAATTTTTGCCACAGGACGGCACATAGGTTGGAGGGGGGAGATTGGATGAGTACCTGAAGGAGAAATCCTTTGAACACTGGTAAGTGTGCAGAAAAACCCCCACCAGCTCAGTATCCTGTGGCAGATAGTTGTAGGCTGGAAAATACAGGAGAATTATCCTGTCTACTTGTCATACTTGTACATTCTTGTTTTATACACCTGAATTTGACTACTGCTGGAAATAAGGATAGGTTAGATGGACCTTTGGTCTGACTCATTGCCACTGCTCTTTTTTTCTTGTATTCTGCTCTTAGATGTTGGGCTAGTTGGTTTTACTTCATGGTGAGCTGCTCCGTTCTGTGATTTCATCCTGATGTGAACCTCTCTGGCTGCAGTGGGACTTCGGCAACATTCTTGAATGCACAGGGGGTGAATGAATTATGTTCCAAGGCACTGTATGGTAGATAAATTAGAGAAGACGTGTTAATCAACAAAGTTTCTTAAGGTTTTGGATAATTTCTAGTGTTGCAGCTGATTCAACAGCTTTGTACAGTTCAGCTTCAGAGGAGCAATGATAATCAAGATATTGGCCCAGCAGTTTGGGCTTATGGGGTATCTTAATTCAAAATCCTTTTTCCAGCTGTGCTGGGAGCACGCTTGCTAACAGGAAGATTTAGGAACTGCCTGTGGAGAATACAAAAATCTCCTTCCCTCCCACCACCAGTCTTAGATGCTTAGTTAGAAGTTTGGTAAAAAAAGACAGACACAACCTTTTGTTGTTAGATCATTTCCAGATCTTTGTGTTTATTCTTGTGAGTCTTGATAGCAATAGGCGTTCCTGTATCTAGTGTCAGTACAAAGGATGGAGAGCATGCTGTATTTCATTTGGTTTGTGAACCGTAATTATTTTTCACGTTGTTCTTGGCTAATGCTAAAGGCAGATTTTAATTTGTGGCTTTCCGAAATCTTCTGCTGCCCTCGGGAAGAAAGTTCCTTTCACTGTTAGGATAGTGCTTTGCTGTGCATGAGATCAGAAAAAATATTGCAAGCTAAAAATTGCTTCCTTCACTCCCAAAATGCAGCCAGCCCATGGCAGCATCTGCCCCCATGTGCATAGCAGGCACCTGTAGAGCAGGTAGTGAGGTGGGAACCCACTCCTCTTTGAAGCAACAGCACTGGACTGGTCAGCTTCACAAACTGAGGTCATTGCCTTTGTTTTCTTCCAGCACTGGGATGTGTTTCGGACAATTACGGAAGTTTTTATCCTGGTTCCTGCCCTGGTTGGCCTGAAGGGTAATCTTGAGATGACACTGGCATCCAGGCTCTCTACTGCTGTGAGTGGTAACAAGGCGGGGGGGGATTAGCAGGAGACATTAGGAGATTCTGCTTTTATATAACCACACTGTATGTATGGGACATGCCCTTTTCTGCTAAGTAGAAACTAGTGGTGTGTGAGTTAAAATAATGTGTTTGCCCTCATTTTGTAACTGGAACAGAGAATTTCCATCTGCACTTTCAAGGTGAATTAATCCCTGGTTGGCCAGTTGCTGATATTTGGGGCCCTGTGACACATGAAGGAGACAAAGCCAGGGCTCCGCAGCTGTCAGCTTCAGTATTGGATTGCTTTTCTGTGGGTATTGGTCCTTGAGAGACCCAGGGCTTCCCAGCAATCTTACCTTGGGGGGAGCAGACTGAAGCTTCTCGGGACCTGCAGTAGCTTTTGCTACTCTGGATTTGATTTCTCCTATCTCCCTAAACAGTTTTGTTTACTTTGGGCTGTTTGTATTGCATGTCTTGGGAGAAATTGAAGCTTAACAGAGCAATTTGGGAGGAACGAAAGAGGAAAAATGGTTTAATTTGTTCAGCTTTTGGTCTGTGCGGGATGTGGTGGATGTGCCCACTCCACCTTTTAGCTGGGTGCCCTGCAATGCCTCTGCACCTCCATGTGAGCCTCTGCTACCCCTGGGACACTGGGCTGGAGCATGATAGAGATGTGTCAAGAAGGAAGTGCAGGGAAGGCTGGGAGATGCCGACCTGCGCTTGCCTCTCTCTGGCTTTAGCAGCTGCTTTCTCACAGGGACCAGGTGAAACTGCCTTCAGCAGCCACCTGTGCCACAGGAACAGGTTTTCAGGGTGTCTCTCTTGGCTCCTAGGCTAACACCGGACAGATGGATGATGCCCAAAAGCAATGGAAAATGGCCACGTGCAATTTAGCCCTTATCCAGGTGAGTCACTTGAGCTGGGAGAGGAAAAAGGCCCTTTTCTCTTGCTGTGCTGCAGCCCAACAGCATCTGTTCCCAGCAATGCTGAATCCCAGGCAGTTGATTTGGGGCAGGTAGTCTCAACAGAGCCAAGCAGAGCCCAGGACTTGACCTCCAATAAAACTCTGTGTGGCCCCAGAGCTTGTAGTTTAGCTGCAAAACACATCTAGACATTAATTGTCTTTGTGGACAAACTGAAATAATGAAAAAAACTCCTTTTTTTCAGGGAGAGCTGCGGCACAATCCCTGTTTCACAACAGATAAAGCCTGTCCATTACTGGCAGTGTTTGGGAATCAGCCTTGGGCAGGAGGGGAGAGATGGGAGAAATGTGACTCTTGTAGCTCTTTCTGCTTGTTAAAATCCAGCAACCAGCCTAGAGGTTGCACATGGCAAGGCCACAGGGCTTGCAACATGTGTCTGTGTGCTTTCCCTTATCTCCTTACACAGCTTTCAGCTTGCTAGGAGTGCTGTGTTGATGGGGAGCCCATTTTTGTGTTGAGCAGGGCTATTCCTTTGCTGATGGACTTGGTGTCCTTTGCTGAAATGTTATCTGCCCTTTGCAGGCCTCCAGAAGTTTGGAGAAAAACTTTGGCAGGAATTCTTTTTAATGTAGTGGAGCCTTACAGGGATGCTGCTTAATACATGAGCAGTCAGCATCTCTGCAAGGCTTAGTTGTGTGGCAATGCTGTGGTCGCATGGAGCCAGGACTGCCTGGGAGCAGATGCAGATGGTAGCTCACCACTTGTCTTTTGGCCCCCAGGTCCAGGCCACCGTGGTGGGACTTCTGGCTGCTGTTGCTGCTGTGATCCTGGGAGCCATCTCCAAGGGCTCTGTGGAGCTGAGCCAGGCTGCTGTGCTGTGTGCCAGCAGCGTGACCACGGCCTTCATAGCTGCACTTTCTCTTGGTGAGTTGTTCTGGTTCCTCAGATCAAACATGCAGCACTCAGGTGCAGAAAAACTGTCCCTTCTTCCTGGGAGGCCCAGGTGACATCCCTTTGGTCTGACACTGGGAGGAGGGATGCAGGGAGCATTAGTCCTATATCTGCTGCTTTCACCCCCTCTTCATCCTGCCTTTGCTTCTTTTCTCCCAGGATCTGTTGTTTGTTGGGCTCTTGGCATCCACAGCAGCAATCAAAATGTCCCACTTCACCTGACTTGCGAAAAATGCCACATGCTATGCATGGCTGTACACACATGTGCACACACTTTCTCCATGTGTCTTGGGTGACACGTTAGCCATCTACGCTCGCCCTTTCCTAGGGGAGAATGAACTAATGCCATGCACAAAGCAGGGTATTGAGAGTCTGTTAGGAGACAGCTCCAGACTACAGTCGAGATGGACTTGGGTCACCCAGTACACCGTGGAGGATTGTGGCCAGCCCTGTGGCTTACCTGCTGTGAGCTCTGAGCCAGGCAGTCCACTCGCTGGCTATTCCCGTTGCAAGGGAAATGTGATGGGGTGGACGGGTAGGAGCTGCTCTGTGTTGCCTGAAGGTGATCAGTTTGTAGGTCTGCCATATGAGGGCAGCATGATACCCTGAATAGAGGTTGCTGGCATAGTTGGATACAGCAAGTTTTCTAAATGAAAGGGACAAGTTAGAGCAAGTGCGTATCCTGAAGCTGGAGTCAAAGGGTGATAGTAGATGCCTTTGATGAAAATGGGATGAGGCAGTTGTTAAAAGAGAAAAACAGCAGCCCAGCTTTCATTAAACTCTTCCCTTCAATCTCCTTGCTTGTTGTGATATAGAGAGGCTTTGCTGCTGTACCATCACAGGCTTTCAGCTAGCAGTATTTTCTCCCCTGGACATGGTCACAGACAGCCTGTGTGTGGGTGTGCATGACAGGAGGCTGCTTTTTTATGACTGGGGAGGGAAGCAGCATGAACTGTGCTGTGGGGAGGGGAGCATGGGTATCTGGGAGGGCTTTTGTGGAGAATGCCATGTTGTACGAGGATGTGTTTCTGTGTAAGGGATGTTGTATCAGGGAAGGTGCACACGTGGCATTTCTTAGGGGAGAGCCGATGCTCCTGTGCATGCTCAGAGAGGTTGTGAGCTGGAGAGAACCACCATTTTTCAGGCTTCCTTTGAGGCATCCTGTCAGCCACAGAAGGACTTTGAAGAGATGTCATGTCTTGTCTCAAGGCTGCCCTTGCTAATCACACATCAGTGGAGGCTGGCCAGGCAGGGTTTATTCCAGGTGGCTCTTCCGCAGGCCTCTGAGAGATCTGATGGCTGAGGAATTCCCACACGTTCATCAGGTTTGGGGGTTTGTGGTCATTAACTTACCTGGGCAGGCAAGACTTCCCTCCTCTCCAACGATGCTGAAAAGCAGCTGGATTTTCCAGGTGCAGCTCAGAGGACAGGGGAAAATAGGTGATGTGGGCTACCTCCATAACCCCTTGACTCTGGAGCTGCTCACAGCATCAACATCCACCCAGTGCAAATTAAAGCAGCCCCAAAGACTCTGGGACATGGGGGATCAGTCTGATGGCCGGACTGAAAAGCTAATTCAGGCTACTGTAAGGAAGCTCGTTGCTCCTTGGTGGTTCAAACTCAGAGAAATTTTGGTCTAATATGGAAAATATCTTTGTGCTGTGGAATCTGGAGCTGGGGATGGCACCAGGAGGCTGCTGCATGCCTGCTGTGTGCTTATCTATGAGTGTGCTTCATGCCTGGTCCTGCTTCAAGGCAGCAGATTAGGCTGCTCAGGAGGGGAGCTTTTATATTTGGGCTGCCTGCTGGTATCTCCTTTGATCCCTGGAATTTGCTTGTGTGCCTCTGGGCCTTTGGTGCAGTTCATAAGGGCAGAGTCATGCCCTTCAGGTTGGCGAAAGCAAGAGGACAAATTCCTGGGGATGTCCAATTTCCAGCTGTATGGTACCGCTGTGGGCAATCTGCTTCTTGGTTTTCCCAGACTGCGCGTCCCTCTGGGAACCAGAACAGAAGCTCTGGGGTGAAACGCAGCAGGATGCATTCTCTGATGCCTGCTCTGTGTCTTCTCTAGGTCTGGTGATGATTGGAGTGATCATCGGAGCAAGGAAAGTTGGGATCAATCCAGACAATGTTGCCACACCCATAGCAGCAAGCCTTGGAGACTTGATAACCCTTTCCCTGCTGGCAGGAATCAGCAGTACACTCTTCAAATACATAGGTACAGTGTTTAGCAGGGATTTGGAGCTCAGCAAGCAAGGGATGAATCCTTGTGAAATTATTGCAGGGCGCTTACCAGTTTCTGGAATGTTTCAGAAAGGAGGCTGTCATGTCACTGGGTTAGAGAAGTGATCAAAGAGGCTTTTTCCAAGCTCTCTTTTAGTAGCAAACTGGAAGGCAGAGCCTAAGAAACATAACTGGGATTTGTCAAAGAAATGACCAACGTGTATTGCATAGCTTTGGAACAGAAGGTTGACATATGTGACACTGACTATGTTCCTGCATTTGTTGCTGGCCAAGCATAACTACTTTCAGTGCATGGGTAATAGCAGGTCCTTCCTCACAAAGCAATTTCAGGGTTTTGGCGTTTGTAAAATATTCTCGTATCTTCTCGTGTGGAGAGTCGTGAATGAACAAGATATGATCAAATTTGAGGGAGGAAGGCAGTGTTGCATTGTTTTATGCTCACAGGACTCTGAGTAGGAGTTGTGGCTGTGGGGTTAGCTGTTCTGCTGGTTGGCAAAGAATTGGGCACCTGTTGACACCGAAAAGCTCAAAACGTGTTGCAGCTTGGTGATATATGCCTGACTGTTGCTTGGAAAGTGCTAGGCTATTTACCATGAGCTTAACCTAGAACAGAAACAGAAAAATAAAAAGATCCAGCAAACTCAATACCATTTGAAACCCAAACTGTTGCTTCAGACTGTGAGCAGAAGCAGCGAGGCAGCTGTTCTCAGTTTGCATAACTTGTTCCATATGCCAGCAAGTGAGGGAGCGAAGGAGCACACGTTGCAGGGAGAGGCCCACAAATCGCTTCCGTCCAGTCCTCCTTGAGCTTTAGAGGTGCATTTTTTTTTAATAGGCTTTTTCCATGATGCCATCATACCTGCCTGTGTAAAGTGTCTTTCAATCACTATGCCTCTGATAATACCTCCCAGGGAGCACATGGCAGAACAACATCATAACCTCTATGGTTGTGACCAGAGAGCATTCGTGATGTTTTCAGAGTAGTTTAAGTAGCCTCTTGAGATGGAACATACTCAGCACGCAGACACCTAGTCATTAGGAGCATGAAGTGAAGCAGGTAGGAGGAAGGCGCTGTTGATGCTGGTTGAAAAAATCCATTTCCCTCCCCAGTGTGTAGTAAGGGACAGGTCATGCTGTGGCAACTTCTGGGTCCTACCAAAATGTATCCTTCAGAAATACCAGTGAGTCTGTAAAGTTTGGAGTATGATGTGCCACCTGATGCAGCACCACCTCCTTCTGCAGAATACTCTTTTGCCAGTGAAGATCTTCAATTTTTTAGAAATTAACCCTGGTCCTTCCAAGTCCTGCATAGTGGAGATACAAACTGTGCTAAAGGGTTTCAGCTTGCTTATGGGCTCTGTGTGAGAGAATGTGGCAGAACTGGAATGTGGAGACTGAAGTCCATTCATCCTACCAGGAGTCTTTCTGTGAGCTTTGATAAGGTTTGATAGACTCCAGTGCCCTGTATCTGCATTATTTAAGAAGGAATTAATTGTCTGAAACAACAAGGGGTGAGGAAAGGAGATCCAGTACAGCAGCTAAGTTTGTCATACAACCCATCTGTCCTAAATGACTCCAGGTGGTAAAGTACACTGACAAAACAGCAGCTATTTACATCCCAGAAGTGGTTGCATTTCAGTGCTAAAGACATGCGTGAAGAATGCACCTCTGTGTAAGAGCCCTTGATTCATGGAAGGTTTCATCACATCAGTGCTATCTCATCCAGGTAGCCCGAGGCCCTGGCAATGTCATTTTGAAAAATGCACACTTTGAGCCGGCTTCATCTCCCAGATTACCTGCAAAGTCTGCGTTACAACCCGCTGGCTTTGGCCCCAACACAGAGACCAGATGGAGAGCGTTGTTGAAGAAGCATTTTTATATCAAAAGGGTTGGCATCATCCCCATTGCTTGAAGGTGTTTCTCGTGCTTCTGAGTCATGTTTATTTTCTTTTAGTGCTGCACATCTACTTATTTTTTAATTCCTTTGCTTCTAAAGGTCACTTCAAGGTTACACCCCTACCAAATGGGAAAAGCACCTAATGGAAACACATGTAAGCTAGCACGAAAGAAACCCTGGATCTTAACTGGCTTATATGTGCAAGAGAGCATTTGTTCCCATAGAGCAGACCAGCTGCTCAGCAATTCTGCTAGCTTGCCACCAAAAAAGTACCTATTGCCTCTTGTTTTAGGTGAAGGCGTGAGATGTCTGTTGTGTGATACAGCTTGCACACAGGAGTTTCCCCCTTGCCATGCTGTTTGATTTGTACCCTGAAGCCAGAATTTTTGTAACATTTTGTCTTGCTTAGTTGGAGATGGAATTGGAGACTTGCTCATCTTCAAATATAACTTGCTTTGAATCCTGCTGATTTTCAAACAATGTCCTCTAGCAGTGAATTTCGGGGATTAATTATGGATTTCTGTGATGGAGTGGGTGGTTGTGTGGGAGATATTTTGCTTCATGTGATTGATTTTTCTGCTAACGTAACTCAGTCTGAGCGAGAGCCCTGCTGCCTTTCTTCCAGACTGCAATATGATTTTGCCAACCTGTGAAGCCATGGGCATTTAATTCAAGATTTCTTTTTCTTGCCAGACATGAAATACCTTTCTCCTCTGATCTGTGCTGTCTTCATTGTCATGATCCCTCTCTGGGTTGCTATTGCCAAGCAAAGTCCTTCCCTTGCTGAAGTCCTGAAATCTGGATGGCAGCCAGTCATTGTTGCAATGAGCATCAGCAGGTAAAGCGAGGAACTGCTCCTGAGCCCACACGTGTATGCATGCTGCAGAGAGACCCTGTGCTCATTTAGAAAGCCATGAAAAGTGAAACTGGAAGAGACAGCAGAGGGGTATTTGTCCGGTGGTTCTCAGCCATTGGTAGCCCTCCAACAGGCAGTAAGATAGCAGATAAAGAGCCTCCAAATGACTGGAAAAAGCAAGTCATCATTTTATGTCTCACTTGCACATCTCTGCGCCGTGTGTGCAAGCCAGGAAACCGAAAAGAGAGATGATGACCATCACAAATAGTCAGACTTCAACCTCATTTTTATCCAGCTGTAAAGACAGAAGACTGTTGAATGTAGAGCCAGGTAGTTCATTCCCCCTGTGCTACACCTTTCAGACCCAGCTGAGATCTGGGAGAATATTTTAAAAAACTGCTAAGACCAGTATAGAAGTGTAGCAAAACTTTTGGGAAGGATGATAAAGCTTTCCTGGCTACTAGCAGTTTTGCTCAAGGGTGGGCAAGGAGGTCTTCCTAATCACGTTATGCCATTAACAAAACCTGTAAGACTTATCTATTGGTGAAGACTGAGCTGTAAAAGGAGTAAATGGTGAATAGTCCAGCTCTGGCAATGGGGAAGCAGCAGTAACTCATCTCAGTGTGCTATTTTCATGGCATAGGAATTGCCCTGGGAAGAGAGATTGATCCATCTTCATTGCCTGTCCTTTTTTAACAGCATTGGTGGGCTCATCTTGGACAAAACTGTAACTGACCCAAACTTTGAAGGCATGGCAGTTTTCACACCTGTGATTAACGGTAGGTTGGGCAGGGGGGGATATATGCATGCTCTTATTTATACCTCCTCCTCCTCTCCAAGGGTTATGTTAGCCACTGTTGCCCCTACACAGAGGTCTGTGTTCAAGTCTCTGCTGCCATCATGAGTGGAAATGAAGCTAGTGGTCGCCTGTGCATCCCTGCTTACTCATATCTTGAAGCGTCTCTGGAGCAAAATAGCAGGCAGGGCTGAAAAATACAGGCAAAGCTGTGGGAAGGTTTAACAGCATCCGATGGTTGTCTCTGAGAGCTACGTTAACACCTTTACTTTCATAACATCAAACCTACTAAGAATGTCACAATAAATCCATTTTCCCTGTTTCTCTCTGCTCTGTAATTTGAGCTGTGCAGTCATCCCCTATACAGATTGTTGGTAAAGATTAATATATTAAGATTATATATGTGTGTGTATATATATAAAACATTATATATGGATTATATATACAGATTTTTGATATATATCTCGACATCCTTTGTGTGTATATTTATATTTGTTTGAAGCCTCACAGTACTTTTATACACACACTCCCCAGTACAAACTGCTGGGGATCCTGGCATCGCTGAGGATCCACTGGGTTATTTTTCTGATATTGTAATGTTCTTGCAGGCCAGGCCCATCCCAGGAGAAACCCATGTTCCTAGGGCAGGCTTGGCCTCCTGCCACCCCCAAAGCACGGTGTCCTCTTGCAGAGTCAGGGGGTGTCACCCAGCTGTCACCTCACTGGATCTGCATGAAGACAGCCACCTTGCTGACAAACTCTTTCCAGCACCGTTAGCCAAAGAACCTCATTAGGAAAGTACGTCAACAGCAATTTAGTTGAACAATGATTGACCCAGACATTGCTCTGTGGGGGCGGGCGACCCGTTTGGCAGAGCTGGTGGCAGAGTTACGCAGTGCTCAGTGTCTTTGCAGAGGTAGTTCTTCATTTTGCATGTGCAGGGGAGTCCTGCAAAGCATGGCAGTGCACAATTCAGAGAGCTCCCATCTTGAGCTACGTTGAGCTCGTCTTAGTATTTTCACTTTGATTCTGCTCTGGCAAATCTCACATTTAATGACGGAGCATTTCCTTCTTCAAGGAAGGAAAAATATGAGAAGCCTGTAGGATCTGGCTTACCATTATCTTTTCTGTGGCATTTTTACCCTGCAAATACTCAGGGTGGTGGAGGTTTGCCCCATAGATGATCATCCCTCTATTTTCTGCTGGAAAACGTAGCTGCTTTTTCATGTTTGCTAGAATTAATCAGTCTGGAAGGAGTTAATTTCCTTTTAATTACCTCCCATATTTGGGCTTTGATTCATTCTTGTATGATTCCTTCTCATTTATCAAGTGTGTTAGATGCCTTCAGACAGACATATAATCACTCTCTGTGATGTTTGTTTTCTTTTAAACAATAACGGCTCTCTGGGTGAGTAAATCCAAGAAGTGGCCGTGAGCAGCATCTGGCATTGCCTGTGCTGCTTTCCTCAGGTGTTGCTCACAGACTGTGTCAAACCAGGTGCAATTACACCATCTTCAGAGGCCACGTGGCATTTACAGCCGGTGCTGGGAAGCAAGGGAAAATGTTTCCAATAAAGCAGTCAGGAGATGATCACTGGAGCCTTCCTGATTTTTAAGAGCTGTTCCTGCCAATTGAGTAGCGCAGCATCACCATGACGTAAGATCAGGTTTTCTCTTTCTCTCACTGCTGGTCTCAGTGAGCTTCTAAGTGAATGCAGGTTGACTCACCTTGGGCTAGGTTTTAGACTGGTGTTTCCTGCTGCAGTGAAGGTGGTTTACAGGTTTACTGTGTTTTGTCCTCATAGGTGTTGGAGGGAATCTGGTCGCCATCCAGGCCAGCCGTATTTCCACATTCCTGCACTTCTGGAGCATGCCTGGAGTTTTACCGTACAAGATGAGGCAGAATTGGCCCAACCCATGCACCACATTCTTCTCATCAGGTAGACCTTGAACCCTAGGTGTCCCTGTCTCAAGGCCTGTCATCACAGATAGCTCCTTTATCAAGCCTCGTTGGCGAAGGACTAGGTGGGTTTCAAAGGCAGAACTCCCTTTCCCCCTTCCAGAGGGAAGGTACTCATATCGGAGAGGAGGATCTTTGCAGTGGGCAGCTTGAAAAAAAGCTTGTGGTATACTTGCTCACTGGCATGGAAAGAAACTGGCCTTCAGGGAGCACTAAAGAAAGTGATTGAAAAAGAATCTCAGATTTGATCTAATAGAAAGCAATTTTAACCATAGCCAGCCTAGAGCCATCACCTGTGTAGAGAGTGGTGAAAATCAGCAATTCCTTCATCTTCAGCAATGGATAAACCTAAGCATTAGCAAAAAACTGGATTTGGGTATGTTGTCTTTTTAGATTGCAGGTTCCTCTTGATTTTCCCTGCTAGGTTAGGAGTTACTGCTAAAACAAACTAAAAACTAGGAAAGTGGGTTGCAGCAAGGCAGAGCAGAAGCAGTGGGAGACAGACAGCAGCTGAGAGGAGTGTTTGGAAGAAGTGGAGTGGATCAGCATGGAGCACGTCTTTGGCACATAGTTTCAGTGCTAGACAAAGCTGCTGGGCTGATACTGCAGATGCTCCAGGTTGCTGTGGGATCTAGAAAAAGTGTTAGCAATGCGGTTGGTGGCTGAGGACAGCCCCAAGTCTATGCCTTAAAATATGCAGCTGTGTCCTGTCCTCCCCGCACCATCTGCAGCCGCTGTCATCGCTCTTTCTGTCTCTGTCCTCTGCAGAGGTGAATTCCAAGTCAGCCCGAGTCCTGTTCCTCCTGGTTATCCCAGGGCACCTCGTGTTCCTCTACACCATCCATCTGCTGCAGGGAGGCCACACGTCTCTGTCCTTCACCTTTGTGATGTTGTATCTGACTGCTGCTTTGCTGCAGGTAAACCCCAAACTCTCATCCAAAAGGAACATTTCAGATACCGAACAAAGCAGTCTCCAGGCTAAACAGAAGTCATGGTAAAACTTGCAACAGCGGCCCACATTTCCAATCATTTCAGGTGTGCTTCCTACCAAGCATCATGTATCTTCTGTGGGTCCAGTAATACTTCACCCAGATTGCCAGGGTCTGGTTTCCCTCATGAGCACAATTGCCCTTAATGGTGAGTGAGGCATCAGACATGAGATGAGGAACAAGTTATCATCATCCACTGAGCTGCAGTAAGTGTGCAGAGACGTACTTAGCAAGGAGGTACCTCTTGCTATAGGTGGTATGTTGTTTGACCGTGTTCAGTCCTGAAGTCTCTAAGCCCCAAGTATTTCTAGACTGCCACTGGTCATCCCAGTAAGGGGCAAGTGAGAGGCTGTGAACCCCAGCCATCAGGTTTACCCTCTCATTTTGGAAACCAGTTTCACATATCATGGTGAAGACCTGGGGATCCCTCTGGGTAGGGCCATATGGGTCAAAACCGAAGGGAAAATCTAGGCCTGAGAAGTTTATCTTTAAAAGTAAAAGTTCTAGGTAGGCAATGGGCAGTTCTTCCAATTTGTTCTACCTGTTCCCTTTCACTGTTTTGCCTGCCCTTTAAACTGTGTTGTCTCACTCAGAAATGCATGCGGCTGTTGCTTGAACTCACAGAGGCTCTGACTTCACTTGCCCTTTTAAATCAGTGATTCATTAATTTGCAGGGTGAGGTAGCTGACTTCTCGCTTTGCCTTATAAGCAGCCTCGTGTCTGTGGGTGAATTCCTTGTGTGTGTAAACAATCAGGTTTTCTCGACCTTTGCACAACCCTAAGCCCAGCAGTGCAGCCATAGTTGTAAAGGAAAATATTTATTCTTCTCTTTATGCGTCGAGGTGACTCCTCAACCAGAGCCAAGCATGAAAATACACAGAATAAATGACAGTGTAAAGAGCAGAATCCCAGCAACGCCACTGACCCTGAAAGATTCCCATGGAGGCCAGTGGAGGAGAATACGTTCAGCCTGGTTCTTTCTTCCCCTCCATTATACTTTATAAAGAAAGACAGAAAGAAAGAGAGGGGGGAAGTTTGGGTCAGCTGGAGGAAGCCCAAAGAGAAAGATCAGAGGCCTAGAAAACATGACCTCAGAGGAACTACTGAATGGACTGGGGTTAGCTAGTCCAAAGAGAGTCTTGAGAAAAATCTGGTTAACAGCCTTTAAACTACCAAGTTTCTGTAGGGAGGCACAGAATAACATTTTCTCTGTGGTCACTAGGGATGAAACATGAAATCATGGGTTTCAAATGGAAAAAGGCAGATTTATGTTAGACCTTGGGAAAAACAAGAGCAGAAAAAAAAGCCATGGGACTGAATGCTTAGGGTGTGACATCGCCATCTTTAAGGGTTGTTTAGCATAGGTTAAACAAATGACCATCAGGAAAGATGTGGGCATATTTGATACTGTACTGAAGCACAGGAATGGTCTATATACTCTTGAGTTTCCATCCAGCTTTAGTTTCTGTGATTCTGTTATTTAATTTGCTTCCCCCATCTCTCCTCCTCCCTCTCCCCATCTCTCCTCCTCCCTCTCCCCGCACCCAGCTTGCAGTTCTCACCTTTAGAAAGGCTGCTTCTGGCTTTGGTTCCTGTTGTGCTGCGGTCTCCCATGGAGGGACCAGAGATGTGGGGTGTAAACTCTCTCTCTCTTCTTAATTCAATTAACTAGATAGTCTTTAATCTTTAACCAAAGTATTTTTTTCCTCCATCTGTTTATCAGAATTGGGAATGAAATAGGAATTAAAAGAAATCACAACAAAGATTTTAAAACTGTTGAGATTAAAAAAAAGAAATTATTTTCTTTTTTTAACATGTCAGTGCTGCCTGGGATAACTTTGATGTAAAAACTGCCTCAAACTCCAGTTGTCCACTGAGACTTTTAGGAAAAACAAAGTAGACGCGATCTGAATTTCTAATGGAAAAGAGAAGGATGAAGAGAAAAAATGTGGCTACAAACTTATCCTTTGGGGCTGCCTGCATATTCACAGCACCCCCGTTTCTGGTGGAGTGAATGGGAGTGCTCCCATTCATGGCTTGGGAAGCGGGAACTGTACCTTTGGGATATGCTTTTGGTGTGGCCAGACTCCTGTTTTGGGCCACACAATACGGGTGAGCAGTTCAAGTGTGGTCCCCACACTTGTGTCTGGCAGCATGGGGCCATGGACGATGTCAGGCGATGCAGTGCCCAAGGGCATGAGCCAGCTACACCCATCCCAGTGCAGCTCCATCCCAAAGAGAAACAGCAGTTCTCTGGGGAAGGCGTTAACGCTCGGCGATCCCTGTTAGCTCTGGTACTTTGGCTGTGGCCACGTCATTTTGGCTGTGAGCTGAGGGAGGCTGTGCATTACCTTCTTGCTGCCTCACAGCAGGGTCTGTCTTGCCTCTCCTCAGGTGGGAATCCTGCTCTACGTGGCTGACCTAATTGTGCGCCTGATGTGGAGGAAGGCACTGGATCCGGATAATTTCTCCATCCCCTACCTCACTGCCCTGGGGGATCTCCTGGGCACCGGGTTCCTGGCTGTCTGTTTCCGCCTGGTTTGGCTTGTCCACGGTGCAGACATGAACCTGGGGAACTGAGAGACTGTCCGCTGCTCCGCATCACTCGTGCGACACGGTGCTTTCCTCTGGGACAACGGGGTCCTTGGCGATGAGCGCTGGGTCACCTGGCTGGATTGCGCCTCCCCTGGTGCCCTCGACGCCCCATCTCTCCTCCCCATCGTGCCTTACAGCTGGGCTCGCCAGCCCCGAGGAATCAGCACCCGCAGACTTGCGCCCTTGCAAGTGAGCAAGCCGGTTTTAAGCAGCGCCCACTGCTCACACCTGCGCCCAGCAAACAAGGCGTTAAGGAGCATCTGGACCATTTGTAATGAGTGAGCATTTTGATCGGTTTCAGTCCCTAGCACCAACGCAGCCCATGAGGCCACTCCAAGGCCTGCCGAGGTCACTGCATCCGATCCTGCTAAGTGGATGTCACAACCTCTCTGTTGGACTCTGGCTTTCTATCAAGGGAAGCTCTTTATTCGCCCCCCTCTTCTCTCCCGTCGCATCCCTGGAGGAGGAGAGCAACCAGGTCTTTAAACTTGTCTCCTCTCCATCGCACAAACGCTCAGGATCTGATGCAGTGAGCTCCTCGCTGGCTCGCGCCCAGGGGGAGGTTATCTAGGGATACCACCTACCTGCCCCGGCAGCGTCACTGTTGTCTGACTGACAAGCTGGATTGATTGCACTTTGGGGGTCGGAAGGTGTGTTTTTACAGTTTATGAAATGTCCAGTAGTTAAAATGTTTCTAGAAATATACACACAAATAAAGTGGTTTAAAAAAAAAAGGTAGTGCTGTGGATTTGGGGATTGTTTTTTCTTGCCATGGCTTTGCCTGTTTCTAGTTTGAACTTGTCGGGCAGAACTTGCTCGTTTCTTTCTCATCCGTTCAGGGCTGGACAACACAATTTTAATAGGGCTTCAGGAAAATCAGTGTTTCCTAACCAAGAACAGCCTTTTGCAGCCCACATGTTTCAGGTTAGAATTAAAGCCCATGCCCTCTCCCACAGTTGCCATCCACTCATTAACAATTGCTCTGCAATGAGTCTAGAACCTGCATGTGCATAAGGACCATGTTGGGCTGGGTGAGGATTTGGCACGAGGATTTGGCAAATTGACTCCTTAGGTCCTCACTCTGGGGTGCCTGGCTACCTCGTGCTACCAGAACACATCAGAGAAGCTTGTGGGTCTGAAAGCAGCCAATTCTCTCTGAAATCAAAGAAGCAGTGGGGTCCTCCTGATAATAAGATGCCCAAGAGTCAAGAGTTGAGGATGTGGATCAAACTTTTGAAAAACGCTGCTAAGCCTTAACTTTAATAATAATCTGCCTTTGTATGTGTTGGAGGAGGGAAAGGGGGAAGTCAAGTCTCCCAGCCTGCTGGCAGACAGATGCCTTGTTCAAGCTCTTAAACACCTAAATTTGAGCTGTGTTGGGTGCCTGCTGGCCTTGGGTGTTTCTTTGCTCCTGGTGCTGCTCCAATCTCCCAGAGCTGCTGCAAAGCTGAGGCCCCTGCATGGGATCAACATGTGGCTGAAGGTCCCCAACAGCAAAAGCTACTCAGCGCTGGACTGCTAGGTGTGGGGAAAAGCACTCCCCGAAAAAAAAAAGCAGCTGTCACCTCCCCCCTCTCCAAGCCTCCTAGGTTTTTTTGTGAAGAAGGATAAATTACCCCACGCTGGCTGAGCTGGAGAGTATGCGCATACCAGCTTCGTGGTGGGGGAGATTTCAGCATTCGAGGCACACGCTCCCCCCGTCTTGGGCCTCCCTGCTTTATCTCTCGCTGCAGCCTGTGTGCTGTCAGCTCTGCTTGGCTGCGCTGCCGTCGGCCCAGAGCACCCACGTGTGATAATTGCAGCAGCAGCAGCTGAGGGGGCTTGCGGGGAAAGCAAAGCAAGCGTCTGATTGCTGGTCCCAGTTTGAGGGGGCTGCATTAGGAGATACGTACGTATATATTTTAATAACATATATATTTTAATAACTTGAGCTTAGCGTTTTATTTTCTAAACCTTTATTAGCTCCAGTTTGGCAGTGGCTTGAGTAGTCCTGGCAAATAACTCCTCCTGCCTCAACACCGTCTTTTCTCCTCTTTGCTGCACGTTCCCACTGACTTGGAGAGGTCGTCTCTGGACCTTGATGCTTTTGCTGCTGGCATGAATCGGGTAAGGCTGACCCTAAGGCCAGGCTGACCCTAAGGCCAAGTTGCTGAGGACACCCCAGCCCTCTGTAGGGTCCCAGACATGTGAAACTCTTAATAGCACAGATTTGCCCCTGCTTCCTCCAGTCCCCCAAAAGCCCCAGACCGGAGCCTGTGGCTGGTGCAGACTACAAGGGACCCCAGTCACCCTCCTCCAGCATCAATTCCCAGTGCCCATCACACGGCTGGTGCTCTGCCATGTGATTGCAACAAAGCCCTGGCACTGGTGCACCCTTTCATTGGGGGACTTCTGGGCAGAGCTTGGCTTGTTCTGGTTGTCACTGTTGTCGTAGGACACGGATGGGAACACCTAATGGATGCCATCTGTGTCCTACTTGTGGGACCCAGCTGGGCCAAGGTGACCTGTGCTGCACCTTGCCTGCGCTGGGTTTGGGGTTTCCCCCCTTGCAGGAGGCGTTTGGGCTACAAGCTGATGCGGGGAGATTACAAAGGGCACAGCAAGACGTGCTGTTTGTTCTGCAGGGTACCCCTTGGTGGGCAGCCAAGCATCAGCCTCGTGCCCGTGCACTTAGTTCAGGGAACGCACTTAAGACTGAAAATTGCTTCCAGCCTCAAGAGAAATGATATAACCAAAGGAAATGGTTTCAATAAAAGGGATTTTTTTTTCCCTTTTTTTTAAGGGCAGCGAAAGGCTAGTTATTTGGCTGTTCAGCCTGTTTACTCTTTCTCTTTCTTCCTTTTCATTCTTTCTCTGTGCAAATGAGAAAGGGCCTTTGCTTCCAAAGGTTATATGTAACCCTGGAGCACAGCTTGGATCAGCGTTCTGTAACTCCATCTGAACCTGCTCCTCCAAGAAAGCACCCCCAGCCCGTCAGTGAGCGGTGACACTGAGCGCAGCCCCTGTCCCACCAGGGCGAGAAGCCAGAGTTGTCCAGGCATTGTCCCCCTTCCCTCCCCTTAAAAGCAGAGATTTGGTGCTTAAATGCCTGCAGGATCCTCAGCTTTTAAGAGCTTTCAGTACATCACAGCAAGCCCTACCTGGTTTTCTGCTCCCCATGGTGTTGTATTGGGAGTTATTTTGCTGGGGAGGAGATTTGGGGAGGGGGTTGCTTTCCTTCCTTCACAAAATCCACAGGGCTTCAGAGCAAACCTGTGTGGGTAGCAGAGCCCAGACGGGGTGTGGACATTTTGTTATATTCTGTCTTTAATCTAACCTGGCAGGAAAAGTCCCTGCCAGTGGCAGGCCTGGCTTCTCTGCTGCTGTGTCTATGTCATTACTGTGCCCAGCTTTTCACTGGGTTGTAGCCACCCTGCCACAGTCACCAACACCTCTGTTTGCACTGACGGTGACTTTTATTTGTATTTAGTCCTCACAGCTCCCAAATAAGCAATGTGCTTAAAAAGGAAGAGGTGGGAGAAGAGAGGTGCTTTCTTGCTGCTCTTTAGTCCTTGGCTGCTGACCTGCCCGTTTGGGCTCAGCGCTTGCCCTGGACTGAGAAACCCATCAAATGCTATGAGAACCCAGTAGAAGGCTTACTTTGTTTTAATGTCTAGGGGGGAAATAAAGCAAATGTGGAGTGTCAGCAGAAGAGTGAGACTGGCTGTTTTTTAATAAAGCAGAAATAAATAAATAAATAAACTGCTTTGGGCTGGATCCTCCAAGTCCTGTGCAGCTATCGGACAGCTCATCCAGGTTGTAGTAGGAGGCAGTAAAAAAATGTAAAATTTATTTTTTTTAATCTCCCTTGTTTTTCCTGCACGCTGTCTTAGCAGCGAAGTTTAGACTCAGTCCTGAGATCAGCCACTAGTTGTCCCCAAATAATCTAAATCTCAGGTTCATGTCAGTGCTGTGGGATGGGGGGGTGAGGAAGGGCATGGGAGTTTGGGAGGGGGTGGGTGCCTGCCCTTCAGCACCGCAAGGCCGGCGTGTTAGGGTGCTGTGTGCTGGGGTGGCTGCTGGGACCTTGGGGAGATCCCAGCCACATCGGGGAGGAAACAGTCAGGGGCTCCCTCATGCCCGATTGCAGAAGGGTCTCTCTTTGCAAGCAAAGAAGGGGCTGTCACCAGCTGTAGAGAGATGGGACCAGGGGGTTGTTTTCAGGGATAGTCAAAGCATGCATTTTCCTCCCCCACCAGCTTCCACTCACTGCCGCCATCCTAAGAAAGTATTCTTGCAGAAAGTACTTTGTGTGAGATGCAACATCCTTACCAGGGACAAGTGAAGTGCCAGCCAGCAAACAGAAGCAAGTCTGTCCTTCAAGCGCGACACGGCTTCCAAGACATACTTGGAAACACGTATTATTTTTTTTTTCCTTTCAATGGAAGTCTATTTAATCCTCCAGCTGGTAAACAACCCAATCTGTGGTGCACAGCAAGCTCTGGAATGAAACCTCCCTATCGCTGAAGCTCAGTTTTGTGCCACTGGAAGAAGAAACTCAACAGCTTCACGTGGGCCACCAGAGATGGGGCCAGCGGCTCCACAGCATGAAATACCCACAGCACAGGCAACGTGCCACGCTCCAAAGGCTGGAGCAAGCAGAGCTGTTAGCGGCACTCAGAGGAAGGGGTCGGCTCGCCATTAGCTGCCAAGCCGCGTTGGACTGTGGCAAGGCTCAACACTGCAGGAAGGGAAGGTGCTCTGTCTTTTATGTTGGGGGGCATGTGTGTGTTTATATAACAAATACAATGTTGTACACACACACATATGTAGATATACATAAACTAAATGGCTATTAAGTTTTACAATCATATACAAATATAATCACTCAACATAAGTATAATCATAAATGCTGTTTAATTATTCTTGTAATACATAATTTATACACATATACATATTACATATGCATGTATTATCACCTATAAATATTTCAATTATTTGCAATAATTCTATTATACATTATAATATAATAATTATTTACATTGTATATGTGTGCACACATGGACATACCAACGTGAGTATGGTTTTTTGCATCCCTGGTGCTCTGACAGCTCCTCAGTAGCTCCCAAGCCTCGGGCCAAACTCCAGGACCAGCCTGGCTCACTCGGAGCTGCTTGTGCCCAAGCTCTGCAGCCTGTCTGAGGCCAGGATGGGACCCCACCATAGTACCAGCAGCCTTTAAGGGGGCTGGGGGATTGCTACCATGGTCCTTGCTGCAGCAAGGCTAGCACTTGCCCCCAGGCATGCCCATGGTGCATTCGCCCCATCTTGGCAGTATGACACAGGCTCTCTGTGACTCAGAAGTCTGAATGCTGCTTCATATGGCGATAGCCGTGCTTTGTTTCTTTAATTAATTATTTTTAATAGGCACGTGATGGGGGTGTATGAGGAAGGGAGGGCTTAAATAGAGTTTGCAAGGTTATTCCTTCCCTGAGGCTGAGCTGCGTGCAATCAGCCCATCTAACTTGGATTTTTCTGTTTGTCTTTGGGCTCCTGCTGCTGAGCTGGGGTGACCTTGGCAGCATTGGCTGCAGGGGCTCTCCTTGGCCACCCTGGTTCTCCTGCCTGTCTTGACCACACTGGACAGACCAGGGAGTTGTGTTTAATTCGAAATTCCCTCAGGCTAAATTAAGGTGAAGGGACACCAAATGATCAGTTAAAGATTTTATTCATGACAGAAGCAAACTGAACTGGGGAGGCGTGGTAGTAGGTGGTGGGGTTTCTCACAACAGGAACTGGCATAAGACTACTTCTGTAAACCGTGTAACCCAGGGTGACCATATACATCAGTTCAGGGAATAAGGAGATCCCTCCCGTTGGGTCACAAGGTGCAGAGCAGACCCCCTTGCTTTCTAGACACTTCCTCAGAGAAGGGCCCAGGGGTGGCTGGATCCACTCTTAGTCCCAGACTTGGTCAATGGTTTTATGTCTTAAAGGGATGAGGTGTAGGCATTGTGGAAAAGGAAAGAGAGAAGAAGACAGAGAGAGAAAAAGGAGGAGAGAAAGATTTCACTGGTCCTGGGTCCAGCGTTGGTCCAGTCGGCTGAGGGGTCCAGTCCCAGTGGGCTTGCGCACTTGGGGCTTCAGTTTCTGTCCTTTTATCATTCTTGTCCCTCCTTCGGGCCGGCACCCAAACTTGCCACGTTAATGAGCAGTTTGTGAGCCTTTGGGCTTGGGGGTCGTTTGTGGAGTAACTTCTCCTTCCCTGCAGACGTGGCCATTGTTTGATCTTTGTATCAGAAGAGCTTATCAGAACAGGGAGCGGCGCACCCTCCAGCACGCCCTCCCCCTCCTGTTGCTGATGTCTGAGCTGATGGGCTTTTCACCTTGGTTCCTTGCTGTGCAGGGTTTGTCTTTAAGCAGAACTTGCCCCACCACAATGTTTGAGACATTAACTCTTTCAGTCTCTCACACTGCCCCAACCTGTTGCTGACAAAGTGCCACTGAGGACTCCAGCGTGGGCAGAAAACGGTGCTGCCCGGCCAGCGGGTCCCACACCCCCCTCACCCCAGCAGACGAGCTGCTTGGTTATGGGGTAGGTGTCTAATTGCAGCCACTCTTGCCCGGGTGCCTCTGCTCCCTTTGGCAGGGTCGGTGCGCTTAGTGCAGCGGGGACACCTCAGTGCTCTCACCTGGCTGCTTTGGCAGCCGCCGGCACCTCCAGTTTTGCCATGGGACGTCCCCTCCTTGTCCCCCAGCCCAGCTGCTCCCAGCACACCCCGGGTGCAGGAGCTCAGTGTGGGGCCATGGGGGTAAGGGCCACACTTAACCCCTGGGCACCAAGTGAACCTTCCCTGCAGAAATACCAAGTTGGGGGTTTTTTTTGGCAGTGTAAGGCTTGTATTTAAGGGCACCAAAAGAAGTCCATGCACAGGTAGAAGTGCCCCTGCTGCCCTTTGGGTTATCCCTTTGCTCTCTCTCCAGGTGACAGCGGTTGAGCTCATTCCTGCTGGGATGGTTGGTCCTGTCTTCTCCTCGTTGGTTACAGGACTGCCCAAGGAGAGCCTTCACCTCCGCTCACCACCAAACCCTGGCCAAAGCAGCACCCTACACGGTACGTAGTCCCACAGGCCAGCCGCACCAAAGCCTCATTGCCACAAAGACAGACCCATCCCGCAGGGCTGCGTTTTGGTCCCGTTGGCGATCCCAGCAGTGCGTTTGTACCCTTCGTCACCCGACCACCATCTTCCTCCCAGAAACACTCCCCGCTCCCAGCGGGGTGCTGGGGCAGGACCGAGGGGGTGACACCCTGGCGTCTGGGCATCTCCTCGACTGCCATGGCCTTGTTGCACGTCAGGAGCCGCCACATTCCCAGTTCCAAGTAGAGGAGAAAACCAAAACCAATTACACTTTATAGCTGGCCTAGACTACCTTGAGATTTTCTGCTCTAGCAAGAAAAACGATGCGGTGAAACAGCTAAAAAAGCCGCAGACCTCTAGGAGCCCCTCATCAGAGAAGTGCTTCCCAGCACCCCAAGTCTTTCAGGAAATTAAAATGCTTGTAGTTGGGATCCCCAGTCACACGGTGTCCTCGTAACTCCGTTTTCCTCCCCGTCCTGCAGCGTGTTTCGGTGCGACCCGGGGGGGGGGGTCGGCCCCGGCCCCGGCCGCTCGGCTTCGGCACGGACAGAGCGTTTCCAGACCCGGAACGGTCCAGCCCGGGCTGAAGGTGGTTGCTTCAGAAATACGAAGTGGCCGTTTTCTGTTTGCATGGGCAGGTTTTGCTTTGGAAAGTGGTATTTAGGCAGGGGGAAAGCCAAAGGTATGACCTAAATAGGTTGGATTGTGGCTGTTGGTTGGGGTTTTTTTTTAGAAAAAGCCCAAAGGTGGGTATTTCCAAAGGTCCTACGTGACCCAAAAGACGCCCTGTTGCAGACCAAATGTCAGCAGGGTATTGCCCTTGGCAGACCACGGCCGAGGCCGGAGGGATGCTTTTACTTTGCTGTTTGGGGCAATGGGTCAGGTCTGATGGGGATGCCGGGGGACAGGCTGCCCATCAAATACAACATCACAACCGGGACTGTCTCCAAATTGTCACCATTGCAGGAAAGGTTAGAAACCAGCTGGCTAAAAGGCAAAGCCCAGAGCATGCTGTGCCCTCGCTTTCACACCAGAGAGACCAAAGGGGCTCCCAGACAGCCAGATATTGCCTAAACACCCACAGATGGCACAACGGGGAGAGAGCGTCTGTCTGTCCTTGCCACTCACTGTGCCATCAGCTTTTAAGAGCTACCTGCAGGGAACAGGATTTAGGAAAGGAAAAAAAAAAAAAATCCACGCAAAAATCCAGCCTTTTGTGACTCTGAATCTGACCCCAAATTATGATTCATGACCAAAAGCGATGAAAAGAACTTGTGGTGACTTGAACAATGAGTTTTCCAAGCAGAGGCAGTACTAAACGGGGAACACGAGACTCCTGAGAAAGCAGGAGGAATGCACTCCAAGCCTGAACGCTGCAGATGAAATTTATTGCATCATATAATCTCTTCTTGTGCTTTGAGTTTCAGCTGGACAGGGAGATACTAAGCACGAGAAAGGCCATTTCCATGAGATCTCCAGTCCAGACTGGGAGAAGCAGTCAGACGGCCAGGATCACCAGCAATTTTATTTACTTTTCTTTTTTCATTGCTTTGCTAAACCCATTCTCCAAACGGAGCAACCAAGGAGGGAGTGTCAGCATAGAGATGCCAATCAGAGGCAGAGAGGAAAAAGGTTGAGCTATAAGAGCTGAAAGTTATTAGATGAAAACATTATTTTTAGAAGAGCCTGAGAGCACTGGGGTTTTATAAAACCTCCCATTGTATTGCACTAGTAAGTCAAGTGTTCACAGCCGAGCCAGCAGACACACTCTACAGCATCTATTACCGGCGTGTTTATTTACAAAAAGGCAGCCACTGAGCCAAAGCTGAACAGAAAAGAGGAAAGACTGAAATATGGTTTTAAAGAAATACAGCTCCTTGGACTGGTTTTAATTTAAAATCCTAGGACTGAGTTTGTCATTTTCTTTTGTGTTTCACCCCCTCCTCCCCATTTCTTCTTCAAGGAATGAATTGTCCAAAACCAGCCAGGCAAAGAGGAATTTTCCTCTAGGTGTCTCTGTCCCCATTTTTATTCTCAATTTTTTCTCATACGCACACACACATGCACACACACATGCACACACTCTTCTCTGGCCTTCCCAGTCCAGCATCACGTCTTCATTACCACAGCTATCTATCATCTCCCACATCCCAGCAGAGTGCTCCCAGAAGCACTTTATAACCCAAACCTGCCCCGGCACCTTTCTCTGTGCCCTGGTGCAATGTGGCCACCCCACGCGGGAGGCAGTGGCCACGCATGGGAGCAGCACGTGGTGGCAGGGGACGAGAAGCTGAAGCTGTCGCTGCCAGCTGGGTCCTGCCAGCCCAGCAGGGCTGTGGGTGACGTGATCTCATCTGGGCAGACGCCTCCACCCGTGCTGTACATGTGGCTTTGGGAAACAGTTATCGCCTGCTCTTAAAAACCAGGAGGCGTGCCGCCTGGATTTATTGGATTTGACCAGAAAGCCAAGAGACTCACACACACACACACACACAGAGGCACTGAGTGCTCTGGTATTGTAATTCAGGAGAAAACACTGTGTCGTTATCATCCTATACCTGCTGCAAACCTGCTCCTCTCTCTCTCTCTGCGGAGTATTTTGCATCCAGAGAGCACACGGAAGGTGAGTAACAAAAAAGCCCTCCAGGCTTTGTCAGGGAGAAATGTGTGGTCACAGTAACACACCACTTCCCCAACAATGGGGGATGGTGGGGGAGGACGGAGGAGAACAAGGCGAAAAGAAAAGGTGGGAGCAATTTTAAACGAAAGGAAAAACTTACATTAAATTATTGCTTTATTTCTGGTTCTATGAAAGTCTCTGACATGCTCCACCCTACCCCCAAGATGCCATGTCTGCCCCCAAACAGCCCAGTAAGGAAGAGAAAGACCTAAAGGGATCCTGCCCAAAAAAGGAGCCTTCCCAAGACTTGGATCTACAGAGGAGTTTCTTAGTTAAAAAGAAGTCCCCAGCCAAGGCAAGCCCTCCTACCCAGCAGTGTCTGGTCCCGTCACCATCCCCTATAGGTGTTTGTTGAAGGGTGGGAGGGAAAGGGTAGGAAAAGCTCTAGCCCCAGTGTTTTGAGAGTTGTCCTCCCTCCAGACCATGCATGAATGAGGCATCAGGATGTGGAGCAGACCATAACAGAGAGGGCACAGGGGAAAAGTCAAGGAAGAGATGAGCACAGGGTGGGAGGAGAGGAATTGTGGCAAGATGAGAGTTACCCAGCTCTCCTTCGCCTCTCCCCCCAACCCCTGCCTCATCGGATGCGGAGGTACGAGGGGATGGAGTAATTGAAGAGCAAGTAGTCCATTTTGTATAAATTAAAGAGTCTCCTTTGGTAGAAGGGGCTAATGTCCTGGAAGAACTGGGCCGTCATGTCATCTGTCGTCCTGGTGGTCTTGGATGAAGATGGGAACTTGACGCTCATGTCGGCCCCAACCAGCTGGAGGATGTAGTTGGCGTCTTCAGCCAAGGTCTCATACTTGCCCACCACGTCGTAGTGGACGATGCAGGGGTGGCAGAGCGAGTGCACCCGCTCCCAGTGCTCGTTGAAGGGCTCCTCCCGCTGCGTCCGTGGATCCAGCAGGTAGTAGACGAACTCCTCGAAGCGCACGTCGTCCCCACGCTCCAGGGCCTTGTCGCTGGGCTCCTGCCGGTGCCGCCGGATGATCTTGGTGCCGTACCGCTTGTGGAAGGCCGTGTTGTAGCTGCGGGTAAACTTGTTGCGGTACGCCGAGACCAGGCGCTCAAAGGGCTCCCGCACAAAGATGAACTTGAGGTAGCTGCGCAGGCGGTGGTTGATCTCGGGGATGCTGTACTCGGAGAGGGTGCGCAGGTTCGATGAGACATGGGCCTCGTTGGCGGGGATTTCCAGCGGGTCCCGGTACTTGCCTTGCCCTGTCAGGACCATCATCACCCGTTTCCAGTTAGTGCAAGCCACTTTGGGCACGTAGCAGTAGAGCAGCCCGTGCGTGTCATCCACCACCAAGTGCCGCAAGTCATCCGGACGCAGGAGACGCCGCTTGCGGGTGTAACGGTTGCAGATGTTGCTCAACAGCTCCCGTCTCTGCTGGTGAACCGCCTGCAGTGATGACTGCTCAAACTGGGGAGAAAAAAAAAACCAAGATGGTCACTAGCTTGCCCAAGCTGATCGTTGCCTACACGCAACACTTGGCCCACAACTGTCCCCATCCCCTCCCCTTTTCTGCGTTTGGCAGTCACCCATGTGAGATTTTGGGGGACAGCGTTGACTTTGAACACAACTTGCTTTGGTGCATTTAATCCTTGGACCTGCTGGGGGCAAAAGACAGAATAAAATGTGATGAGGAGCCAGATGAGAAGACAAGTCAAAGGGGGTGAGGGAAGAACAGGCGGTGCAGAGAGGGTCAACAACCAAACATTTGTTACAGCACCCTACACACACACTGGGCTAAAGCTCTCCCTTAAAGGAGCCCGGAGGACAATACGTGGCCCGACCCCTCCAGGGGCAAACAGCACAGCCCCTTCGCTGGTGCAGGGCCCCGCACACCTCCTGGCTGCGATGGGGCATCGCTGACGCCTACAACCGCGGGCTCGCTGCGAACACCGCAGCCAGGAGGCAGAAACGTGGCACACAAGCGTGGGCATGCGTGATGAAAATGGCACGGGTGTGCTGCCAAGGAAAGCCAAAGGGAGGCGGGTGGAGGAAAATGGCCTTTAACACTGACGGTTGAACCCTGGGGAGCAGATGGGGAGCTGAAGGGGAGGTGGGGTGGCAGGGCATGATGGAGGGGAGCGAGGTGCTGCTGGAGGTGGTGGTGGGGCCCTTCCTGAGGGCTGTGGGTTTCTTCTCCTGAGGGACGTTTTCCACACAGGCCAGTCTGATCCCTCAGCGCTGGTCACAGGCTCCTTTGTCCACAGGGATGAGAAGTCCACATACGGTCCTTTTTCTTTATCCTTTTTGACCCATGCATCAAGGCCTGGCACTTGCTGCACTGGCATCCCAGGAGCCCAGAGTCCCCAGCCCCTGCCCCAGATGAAACGCCCACCTCCAGATTTGGGGACGTGACCCTTCGTGTCATGGTTTTCATCAGAAATCCCAAAATGTCATTAAAACATCTGGGGAAGGAAATTATTTCTAGGCACTCAGAAGAGGAAGGTCCCCTCCTCCGCCTGCCCACTCCCTCCCCGTTTTGCTCACGAGGTTGGGAGGTTTCGCGTTCAGCCCCGAGGTCCTCGCTGGGAACCTCCAACAGCCTCGTCCAGACCACAACCGCTAACAGCTTCACCGCCCATTTGCTAACCCGAGGTGGATCTGACCCCGCGGAACCGCTGCTCTAATACAATGCAATGACCCCCTGCATGTCGCAAGATGACGTTGGCTTCCACTTTGTGGTTGTGAAGAAACTGCTGCCGGCATCACAGGGTGCCACGACAAATGTCTGTAGCCTGCAGAGATGTGGCAACCCCAAGATGAAGGGCAAGGGCAGGCCACCTCCTCGGTCCCTACATCCTTGCTGCTGACAGCGGTCATCGCTTAGGCATGCCAAAGGACACCCTTTGCCAAACTTCAGGTGCACCTTCACCTCTCCCTGGGGGATGATAAGGGGTTTTGGGAGGCACTACAGCCTGGGATAGGCAGGGTTGTGGAGATGGGGCTTCGTAAAGCTTCTGCCAGGAGTTGGGATCCTGAGACAAACTGCCCATCCCACGGATGATCCAGCAGGCTCATCATCTTCAGAAGGGCACTAACACCTGGGCAAAAAGCTCCTCCTGCAAGGGATGAACCACACTTATACCCTTTTGGATCTCATCTCCACAAAAGAAATGACCTTGTCCAGGTCACCTTACTGACCACTTTCTCCAGAAACCTGCATGGGCAGTAACCTGAGACAGGATAGGAGAAAGCATCTCATCCCTGCTCCTTCCAAGAGGGAGATAATAAGGGAAAATGCTCACATGGAGGAAATGCAGGTCAACACACTCTAACTGCCACCAAAAGATGACTTTCACATTGTTGGCTACTTGGATATGAAGAAGATACAGCACCTAGGGAGGTGATAATCATAGCTGAAGAGGCATTCTTATGGTACACCTCTTTGCGACACAGCCAAACCTTTCAGTAGAAATTTCTCTTGTTTGGATGTTCCCCATTACTTCTAAAATTGGAAACCATTTTTGCAAGTGCTTAAAAAAAAAAAAAAGGCATTTTAATAATGTGATTTTTTTTTCAGGTATTTTTCCATGCACTTGCATAATTCAAAACTATTGGACCAGAAAGACAGACAGACAGTCTGCAGGCATGGCAACAAATAAATGTGACTACTTTTCAACAGCCGCCCACTGGAATAAGTGCATGTCTTGCAGTTATTTCAGAGCGGAATTGCTCCCTTCATTTCCTTCTCTTTAAAAGCCAGAGAAATTAAGTATCACTTTTAAGGAAATAACACCACGACATTCCAGCAGCATTAGGGTTTGCCAGCATTGTGGCCAAGGAAGTCCACATTTGCCATTTTTCCCAGAGCAAATGTAATGTGGCTGCTTATAGACTTAAAAGCATCAACCTCGACAGTAACACAAAGCATCGCGTATGGAAGGGAGATCTGGCTCCAGCTGCAGCGGGCACTGCCGATGGGCAGCGGGGAGGCAGTGGGGATGGCGGCCAGCTGCAGGGACCGCCACCGTTGCCTTCTGCTTCTTGGGGGCTGCAGAAGATGACTGCCCAGTGGACGTGGGGAGATGCAGGGCACATTTGGTAGCTGGGGCGTGTGGCAATGGCCCAGCCCTTTGCACCGGTTGGCGGGTGGTTTCCTGCAGGGAAGTTGTGGGTGAGGATCCCTCTGCAAAGGCAAGTCTGGCTGCATGGGGGGAAAACTGCCCACCCAGGGGGGAAATGCAGTAGAAGGAAACAAACACACCTTTTGCAGCTTCAACCCCAAACCCCCAAGCTCCCATTCAGCTGCTAAGGGCAAGCGGGACGCCCTCCCCGACACCGTGTCACCGATGCCAGTTGGGCTGCACGCACTGGGGGCTGGCGAGGGCCAGTGCTCTCTGCCTCAAGCTTACCCTGCAGCAGACCCTTGCACAGGCAGGGACCCACTAAGCCCACCTGGAGGGAGCGTTTCCCTGCCCACACGGTGCCTGGCTGCCCCTTTCTCAGCAGGTGTAGCTGGCACAGCTCAGGGTGATGGAGAGGACTGAGACATCCCAGGATTATAAACGCCTCACGGCTGGGTCCAGCTTTATATATGTGCGTATATAAATATATATGCATATATGTGTGTGTGTGTATATAGCACCCAACGTAGAAGCATCTCCCAATTATTAGCTCAGAAAGTGCAGCAATGATGCTCTTGCCCTGCTATGATGGCCCAGAGTCGGCTTTGAATCCTCAGATGGTGAAATCTCCCGCGTTTGCCCAGCTATGGCTCAGCCCATCAATAATTAAACCACTTGCCCAAGTACCAGCAAGGGCCAAAAGCAGTTTTTTATCAACAATTACTCCCCAAAGCGGTGTGGTCTTTTCTTTTGGACACAGCCAGAGGTTCAGGTATGGGGACCTTGGGTGTGTTTGGACACAGTACAGTGCCCTGCACACCGGAGGGGTGGAAGAAGGGGTCAACCTCCAGCACCCCACTCCCTCTTCACTCCCCCCATCTCCCTCTCCCTGGCACTTTACCTGGTCACTCTCGTACAGGGCCTGGAGTGGGCTGCGACCAGCTTTCCCCTGCCAGGTAGATCTCATAACTCTGTCTTCTGCAGCTGGAAAAAGAGGGAGAAAAATCAGAGGGGTTGGGAGGGGCTGCTTCCCTCACCCTCTCTGGAGATGCCCAAGTTGGGATGAGACATCGTCCCTTGAGAAGAGACAGATCTGTTTGCCTCTGGGAGAAGATGCTCAAGCAATGCTCGCCCCCCCCCCCCCTTATTTTTTAACAAAACCTGCAGTTAGCATTCAAAAGGTCCAGATCTAACCTTTAAACAAATAAAAGACCATAAATAAAGATAACGGGTTGTTACAATTTCAAGAGCAACTGGGAACAGTTTGATCCACGTGCATTTGGGAAATGGCACTGCGTGCAGGCTGCATTGCTGAGGGAATGCCCCAGGAGGTGCCCAGCATCACCGCAGCCCCATGAGGGGTGAGACAGCATCTGTGCTTGGTAGAAGCAGATCCAACACCGGCAGCTCTGTGCTGAGCCCCCACGGGCTCGGAGTCTGCATTTCCAGGCTCAGAGACACGGTCATTAATACACGAATTGGTCAGATGCTTCATTTGACTGATAAGTCGTTTTAAGTTCTTATTTGCTATTTATTTTTTTTTCTTCCCTTCTAAACCAGCAACATCTCCTCAAGTGTTTGAAGCTGAAGACAGCCACCCAAGCAGTCCTCGCCCCTTCCCTGCCGTGCAGATTGGCTGGTTTGATTTCGGAGGTCTATTTGCAGCAGCACGAAACTGGAAGCTGGACCTGGCCAACCACGAATGTGGTGCCGGACACCCAGTCGGTGACAGATGCTCAAGTTCTCATGCTCATAAATTACGCAGGGATGCAATCACCTTCCAGGATATGAAGCATCCACTTCAGCTGCCATCCCTTAGCCCCAGGGACCTGCTTCCAGCACAGCGTGGGCAGAACCACGTGGCCTGGATATCCCAAACCTAATGCATGGAGCCAGCCACGACATGGGTGCAGGATCTCGCTTGCAGTAACACCAAGCAGCGGTCCCACCTGTCCCACCTCTCACCCACCCTCTGCTTCTTGTGTCTGACGCTCTCCACTGGCAGAGGATGCCACGACAGTTTTCATATGAGAAGAAGGATTCTAACCATGGGTGTTGTGCAGCCCTGGAATTGGCTTCCACAGAAGAAATCACACTGTGAGTTTTAAAATGGAAGATGATGTTTCTTCTGAAGGGGATGATAGGATACATTGTTCAGGAGATCGTGGCCTGGGAGGCTCTTCCAGTCCTCCAAGTTCCTGCTCCTACAGGGACCTTCTAAAATCTCAGCGGGATGTATACGGTGGAGGGAAAAGCATCTCTCACAAACCATTTCTGGCAACATGAAAAGTTTCTAACAGAGGCTTTTTGCACAACAATTTGGGGCTCTGGATCTTTTCGTTCACTGACCCTCACCAAACAAAACTGAATTTATTATACAAGCCCTAGATGGCATATTTTTAACCAAAATAACCAGAAGGAAAAATCCAAATCCCATCTTCATTTTCACGTGCTTATATTTTGCTTAAATGAAAGCTGCTCCAAAGCACAAAGTCACCAGGGTCTAAGCTAAACATTATTCATTCCTGGAGCTGTAATTAGGGGGAAATGACTGCCTGACCTCACAAGATTTCATCAGCAGTGCACGTACGCTTGCGCGTTGATGGGAAATGATACTTCCTGCAGCACTGGATTGATCGAGATGTGACTCAACGAGAAGATACAGTTTCTTCCTCAATCCCCTGTATCAGTTACCCCACAGGAGCATGAAACGGCATCTGTGCTAATGAGAGATAAGCGGAAGATCCAACGTACACAGTGCTGGGCTGAGATGCTTGTCCCAGAGGAGCCCCGTTTCACATTTCCAGGCTCAGCCCTCTGCAAATGACAGGGAATGAGATCGACCTTGAAAACTCAACTCACTGCAGCTCAAATCTGCGAGCAGAGAGCATTAAGCTCGAGTCCCTTTCCTGGCTAGGGCTGATAAACTCCTGTTCGATTTAAGACTGTGTCCCTGCTGTGGGCTGTCTGCAAGCACCCTGCACCACAGCAGACACCTGGCCTATATTTAGTAAAAACAACGTGGAGGCATTTGTTTTCGAGATTAACACGTGCATCAACCAGAACCCACCTTATGAGGGACATAAGCAAAGCCCCGGTGGTTCAGGCTGACCTGAAGCTGCTAGAAATGCAAATTGCTCATGTTTCCACTGCGCAGGGGTGCGTGGAAACGGCATCTCGGGGAAAGCCACAGTGCCCGGTGCAGGGTCAGGTCATGGCCCGGGACGAGCGGGCTGGCTCGGCAGGACGCTCTTTAGGGTGAACAAAAAGCAAATCTGCAGTAAAGCGGGGAGCGAGCAGAGGTCAGGCAGGTCAGATCCGAGCTCTGGGCTGTGCCTTTCGACGCTGCTGAGGCAGGGCAACAAGCCTGGCCAGGGACTGCTGCACTTCACATGATTCTCACCAACAGCCCCAGCAGAAACGTTGCAAAATGGATTTCCTCCAGCCTTTCCCCAGCACAAGGTCTGGCAGAGAACAAAGCATCTTCTCCGGATAGCAGCAAACCCCCTGGGATCCCCGCTACGCTCATGCTGTACAGCGTTCCAGAAAAAAAAGGGAAGAGAAAAAAAAAGGAAAAAAAGCTGTCAGGCTGCTCCCTTGCGGCTGGAGGAGCCCGGGAGCGCTGAGCTGGCAGGGGGAAGACGCCAGCGCTGCATCTTGACAGCTTTTGCTCTCCAAAGCGATGACACCATCCCCTGCCCGGGGCGCTCGCCAAACCCTTCAGAGCAAACGTCTGGCCCAACGGCAGGTTTTTACGAGGCTCCAACTGCAGGAATTCTCCCCCCTCAGAAACCGTCTGCTCGTGCTACACGCAGAGTCCCAAGGAGAAAAGCCAACAAGCTCCTGGCTGGGCCATGAGGATGACTTCTGAAGACAGCGTTAAACCCTGCAGCAGAGGGGGAGATGCAGCAGCTGCAACCGCGTGCGGCTCAGCACGGCACCGTGCCGGCACCAGTGCATGCGGAGGGCAGCAGTGGATCTGTGCGCCCCGTGGGACTGAAGCGTCCATCCTCTGCAGGGCTGCAGTCAGAGCGGCTGCAAATGCCTGCAGCTGGCAGCGTGTGCTCAAACGGAGACAAGTCTGGGCTGCCTGTCCCGAAAGCATCCCCAAAGCATCCCCAAAATGTCTGGGATCGCCCTGCAGAGCAACATTGGCTGTCACATCAGAAGGCAGGCCGGGGCTGCTGCGACCTGCCTGAGCCAGTGGGAGGCTGTAGATGGTGATTTAACGGAGTCCAGCCTCCCTAAGACCAGGCTTTGCCACCTAACACAGCTCTGCCCCGTGACCCCAGGCTGTGGCCATCCCCTGTTCACCATCCCTCAGCCCCAGCACCTGCAACATCTCTGCTGCTACACTCCTCTCCCAGTCCTCCCCCCGTCGCCAGTCCCCGGATCCTCATCATGCAGCTCTATGAACACAGCTCAGCCTTAATTTGAACACAAACCCCCTCTTCCCTGGCTCCTCCATCCCAACCACCTCATCATGCAATCCCACAGCGTGCTCCCATCCTGGGGTCTCTCCCCATCCTGTCCCCTAATTGCTGTCCCCATCCTGTCCTCACCTTCACCGCATACCCCAAGCAGGCACCTGAGGAAGGCTGAGCTCAAGGGGCTCCACGGCTGGCTGAAATGCACAGCTGGAGAGGAAACCACACATGGAGGGGAAGGTGGGGAAAGGCTCAATTCTTGACCTGTGCCTGTTTCTTCCATCAGATCTGGGATACAGCTTGGACTGTGAGGAGGAGAAGGGAGGACGGGGGCAGATGGGCAATGGCATCTACACATCCCTCTTCTTCCACTTGTTCCTGCTGAGAGCGAGTCAATCACCCCATCCCCTGTACCGCTGGCTTAGCCATCCCTGGGATGCTCCTGCGACTCCAAGAAGTTTGGGAAGGCCAAGGAATACTGAAATATATGACACTGTTGAGGAGGGAGTATCATCAGAGTAAACTAATGGTTCATGCTACATTTTGGCACCACGGCCCTGAGTACAGCAGGATCTTCCATCATGGCGGAGCTGCCAAGATCTTTGCATCCTGGCTTTCCTCCTGACTTTATAGCTTGTTACTGAGGTTCTCAGATTCCACCACATGCAGTGGTAACACTTGGAAATTTAGCATCGCCACAATTGCATCCGAAAGCAGGCAAGTCACTTAGCCAAGGTATATCAAGTTTCTGAAGGGGAGAAAACATCAGTCCTTGGCAACTGCTGGATCACCATTTGCATAGCAAGTATCAAGACAGTGTACGTCCATGAGCCAAATCCAAAATGTTTTTCACTGAGATGGGCAGAAGGAAATATCACATTTGTCCTTTGCATCTTCAAAGGATGAGGCAAGGGAATAGGAGTGATGCAGAGCAAGAAACCGAAAACCCCATGCTAAGGCAGTAACATTGACCAGAAATCACCAAAAGAGATGAGCCTGAAAGGGAGCTCAGGCCCATTTTGGAGTCTCCTGCGCTACAAGTGCTTTCAGTCTTTCCTTCGGAGCTTAAAAAGGCAACGTGCTCCCTCCCTCCTTTCCCCCTACAGCTCCAATTTTAGTGCCATCCCATCCAAACTGAAGCTATTCTCTTGCAGTGGTGTGACATCAATACCACAGCAGGATCTGGAGTTTCAGTGACTTGCCAGGTCTCTTTGGAAAAGGGAATAGATTTTAAAGCTGTGACTATTTAGGTGTACTAGCTGATTGCAAAGACAGCCAGACATGTGTGAGGTGAGGGAAAGACTGGATCATGACCATCCCAGACTTCTGGAAGCACCAGTGAAAGAATTTGCTGTTTTGGCTGCAGAGACTCTTAATTATGGAGGGAGGTTCTCTGCAACCACAACAGCAAATCCAGCGCCTGAGTTGAAGAGTTTGGCTAGGAGACAGGATTCAGGCAGCGACAAGCCTGCTAGGCTGACATCAGCATTACCAAGACTTTAGAAAACAGTCTGAAGGAAAGAAAACAATTAAAAGATGTGGGTGCAACTAGACAGGGGAATAAAATCAACATGGCATTTACTAAGCACAGTTTATACTCATGCAACCTAATCTGTGAATAAAATAAGCCATTTCTGTACATCAAGCATATGTGGTAGATCTTCACCCAGATATACATAACACATGAGATATGACTTACCACAGGAAACAAATACTGCAATCAGAGAAGATGAAATTTAAAAGGTGAATTGTAAGGGACACAAGCAACTGGAAAGCGGGTGGTGTTTAAACGGGAAATGCTGGGCAGAAGGCAGATTTCTAGTAAAATATCTTCAAGTTTGACTTTGGGATCAATATTTCAGGAATGAGTTGACACAAAAACAGAAAGATACTGATGATGGACAAAGCATTGAGAAAGGCTGCCATGGCAGGGAGACACTGAAATACCAAACACGGAAACTAAAGCTTTGTCCTGGACCAGGACAAAGTGGAAATGCAACAGAATTTAATTTTGCAGTGTTGGAATTCAGCAGGTTCTGCTACTTTGCTACTGAAGTGGCAGGAGGTCCCAGATGCATTAGTTCTGCGCTGTCAGCTGCCAGTGTAACAGTCATAAAAAAAGGTAAATGAAGTCCTGAAACCTATCATCAGGCGAGGTATTTGCCACAGCAGCAAAAAAAGCATGAATACTACTACCCATAGCATTGGCGACCCTCACCCGCAGCACTGACAGCTCTGCTCTCCCGGGACCAGGGCAGATCCAGAGCTGCTGAGAAGTGACCAGTGTGAGATGACCAGGCGATCCCAGGACTTGCTGCCCCATGGGAGGTTGCAAGGGCTGCATGTGTGTGTGAGCTGAGCCAGGACGTGACTGTCCCCCGGGAATGGGCCTCCAGAAAGGGACGGGAGGTGTTTCACGTGCAGGACACCTTTATGCCCACTGGCTCAGGTGACAGAGAGGAAGAGGTTTCAAAACCCCAGTGGGAGTCTGGCTGAGATGCAGCAGGAGGAATCCCAACTCCTTTTGGGCTGGCGGGTGGAACTTTCAGGCATTTTCCAGGCTGAACCCTGGGGCCATGAGGAGCCAAAAGCTCCACTTGTGGTCTCCAATATGAAATACTGGAGAGGGTTAAAACCTGGAGATTCAGTGGTCTCCAGCCAAGGGAAGTGAAGAAGCAGCACACATGGTTGCATGTGAGTAGGCACCCCAGAGGCCCCAAGGAGCTAATCCTGACCCCACCACTGTCTCCCCGCTGCTGTCTCACAGCCCAGCTTCGCTTCCTGTTATGTCTGTGCAAAACCTAAAAAAAGAGAAAAAATAATTGTGGTGCCTGGGCACGCAAAATTATCAGTCTGAGTGTTAATTACAGCCTGCGACTCCCAGCAGGTGAGTGGGATAGGTGCTTGTTTGTACTATAGGAAGAGTCAGCTCTCCAAGCAGCCCCTCTTGGAAGGGGATGCTCTCTCAGACCAAAAAGAAAGCTCTGAACTTGGGTAAGGTGGGGTGTGAATCCATCACATTTCTGATGGATTTGTGATGGATTCAGATTTGTGATGCATTCTAGATCTGAACATAGGAAAAGGTATCGGTGATGAACTGACTGCCTGGCACACATGGCACATGTGCAGCTGAACTGCGTTCATAGGAGAGAGGAGAGTTTACAGTGGGAAGCAAGTAAGAACAATATTACCCCTTTTTATCAAAAGGGGAAGCAACAGCCAGAGCTCTACGGTGTAAAGACATCAGCACTTGCTTTAAGTCAGTCACTGAAAGAGCCAGAAACCAGGACCTGGAACTCCTCATGGGCACAGCAATGAGCTTCTCCAGACCTTGCTGACTCCTCTCCGGCACCTGCCTTGGACAACGAGTGAGTGCTTCAGTCGCAGCAGTGATGGCTCACTCGTCCCTGACTGCAGAAACGCAGCCCTGCTTCATGAAGACAGGCTTCTTGCTATTAAAATAACTGCACCCAAGAGACACGGAGAAGGATCCTGCCATCTAATTTAAGAGAGGATATTGAGACTGCGTTATTCAAAGCCAAACCCTAGTTGCAGCCACTGGCTGCTGAACCCATCTCATTTTGGATTTTAACATCCAAGAGGGAAAAAAAAAAGAGAAAGAGAGAAAAAGAAAATAGAGCTTGACAGCAGCAGTGATAGATCCAGACAGTTCCTGCAGTTTAAGCTCAGTTTTCCCTCCTGGTTTGATAGCAAAGCCTGGGACATGCAGCCTGGTTGGCGGCTGGACATTTCAACTGTGTGAGGATGGTCCAGGGCACGGAGGCCAAGAAATCACATGTGGAAGCAGCAGTCAAACCCCTGGGCAGTGGCCAGTGGTCCGCGTGAAGAGCAGCCCTGGTTGGAAAGATCAGAGCTATTGGGTCAAACAGGGCTGGTCTCAAGGAAGCAGTTTAATTCTAGGAAGCTCTGGCTTTTATGCTTGGGCTCATCCTGGTGGAGAACACATTTGCTTCATTTTCACCTAAGCACGAGGGCTGATGGTTGTTTGTTTGGTTTTTTTTAAAGACAGATTCTTTTCAAAACAAGAGTGATGTGGGAACCCAAACACCAAAATCCCACAGCAAACTCCAGACCCACTGACTTAATGTTGCTGAAGGTAGTGACCACTCTTTGATGGAGAAGATGACCAAACAAGTGACTGTTTGCTTTCTTGCACGCTGCATTCAGCTGTGAAAAAGTGTGGCAATTCTGGCATTCACATATCTTTAGAGCTAAGGGAGCACCTCTTGGAATTAAAACCAAAACCCATTCCTATTTTTATTCTTACTGGAAGGTTTTCAGTTGGGAACGCAAATTTTTGGCTTCAGTGAAGAGGTAATCCAATCTACTTAGATTCCTGCGATTGCTCATTTTTACTGCATCTAAAAAGCCAGGGATATAGACAATGGAGGCTGAATTAAAATGCTAGAGAAGAAAGGAAAAGAACTCGAAGAGCCACATGCTTGATTTGCTTAAATGCATCCTTCAGCTTTGTGAATTCAGACACAACCACCTCCTCTGGAGAGCTGCAAGCGAAACGAGAAGCAGGAGGTGTAGCCGGCTGGGCTTCACCCAGGTGTTTGCAGCCAAAACTCATTGGATCGCCCCCAAAACCTCAAGTCTGCTTGAGCATCTTCTCTGCCAAGGCTGAAGATCCTCCACAGGCAATGGTGATGTGTGTGTGTGGGGGGGGGGGGGGTCAGACACGGCTGCTGCGTGAGGCCACACGACGAGGGGGCAACCTCAACGCCAGAGCGCAGCAGGACGCGTCCTCAAGCGCCTGCTTGATTTTCTGCTCTTACATACAGCAGACAGACAGCAGCCCTCGTCCCCCGTCACACTGCTGTGTCACACCGGCAGCTACCTCCAGCGGGTTCGGTGGGGTTAGGTGGGACCCTGCCTCTCACCATCTGCAGCGCCGCTGGGAAAATGTGTATTCCCAGGGCTCACCGGGGAAAAGGGACTATCCCAAATACTTTGGATGGGGGGCACAGGACTTGAGGCCTTAGTGCGGGAAATGCAGGGTGGATGGCAACCACCAGAGACCTGGCTGAGGATGCCAGGAGAGTGGCAGTGCAAACACAGGAGCTGTACCTTTCGCTGGGGAAGAGCCAAGAGCATCAGTCACAGCTAAGAACATCGATCCCTGAATCTGCAGGACGTGATGGGCCCCATTCTGCCCCTAAAAGTGAACACGACGACGGCATACAAAGACCTCAAGCAAGTGCTTGTTCTCCAGTGCAGCCCCAACCATTGCCTTTCTGGGCATGCAGGGGGTCGGCAAGAGAACCAGGGGATGCAAGAGGCATTTCAGACTTGCCTGGCAGCCTCCGGACCTCTACCAAGGGCCTGCAGGAGCCGCCAGCGCTGGGTGGGTTTGGAAAGAGCTCCCTCAGGTAGCAGACCCAAGTTTTTTCCTATAACTCCAGAGATGAGGTTTGTCCCCCAGACAGCTGATGGGTATCTCTGCACTTTGTCTACACGCCGGTGGTAGGACATTGTGCCCCTTGGGCTCGCTCAGAGGTAGCGGTCAGCATCCATGCCCCATTCTGGCAGCAGAGCACATACGGGACTAAGCATTTTGGAGAGACAGAGCATTTCAAGGTGAACAGCGATATTCAGATGGGCACAAGCAATGGCAAAAAGTAACCAGCCCTATGGAGAACAACCAGAAGAGATGTTTTCTGGTCTTTCCCCCAGGCCTCTCCCATGCACAGCACTGCTCCCCAAGCAGTTGCATTACAGAGAAGGGGAGAGCTCAGATATCATCCTGCGATAGCCCCAACCTTGCACAGCTTCCATGTGGCAGCTAACAGATCCCTTTGGAAGGAACGCTGTATTTGACCTCTTTTGTTCATCCTGGGGCTGTGCCAGCGACTGGTGAGCAGGAGTGATGGAGGGGAGCTGGCATCAACTCACAAACTCTGTAACTCTAATATTTACAATACAAACATACATTTCTTGTTCCAGACCAACATCCTCCGTAGCTCGGGAAATGCCCCTGTGGCCCTTCCCATCTTTGCTTCTCTTTGCATGGTGTTCTTCTCCCCAGTTATGGCTTGTTCAGCCTGTTCTGCCTCATGACAACATCCTCTTGCAGAGGCTCAGAACAGACACCGGTGATCATTCCTTCCCATCGGCAGGTGAGCAGCAAGTGACTCTCCTGTGCAGGAGGTTAGGTGGACATGGGCAACAGGTTGCCACCTAACACAGCCCCATGCAGCGTAGTCACAGGCAGACCCACCGCTGTCCGCCTCCAATACTTCCCCTGCTGATGAACAAGACGGCAATATATAACCCAGCCTATTCCTGACAGCCTGCCCTCTGCTCTGCGGGCCAAGCCTTGGTAAAGGCTGGCTGGCTCTGCATTTCTGTCTGCTGAGGTAGAGGCGGCGTAGAGTCTGCCGGAGACATCTGTCTCGGCTCACTTGTTAGGGAAAGGGAATAATCCTCCACTGTCCATCAGACGTCCCCCTGCCAGCTCCCCTCCCATTGCCTGCAGCAGAGTGACAACCCAGAGGGTCCTGGGGAGCAGCAGCACCTTCCCCTCGCTTGCTCCAGAGCATTTTCAGACATTACAGCAGAGCCAAGGGGCAGGAGGCCGCTGAGCTGACTAGCTAGGGACAGCTGAAAGAACTGCACAGGTTGCCCACACGTCTGCACCAGGACCCACCTAATGCCCCCATCCTGTACACCTCTCCCCAGAGGGATGCGCAACGGGAGCATTACGAACACGACCTCCAAGGGGAGCCCAAGGTCTGTAGCTGGTTGTAGCCCTGCAAGGGTCCTGGAGCAACTCACTCCCAGATAACCCAGCCGGGCTAATGCAGCATATCAGAAGGGCAGGACTAGAGTCACCATTGTGATCCTGCTTCCTTGAGCCGGTCCGCAGGCAGGCACATCTCTGTCCCCTGCAAAACCACCACGTGATTTAACAGCAACCCTCTGTGTCACCAGCTGAGCCACAACCCTCAGGCATTGGCATGGGACCTGGAAGCTCAGCTGTCCCTCTGAAACCACTGGATAAGTGTCTTCTCTCCAGCACTGCATCCTAACTCTCAGGCTCAGAAACTGCCTCCAGGTAGCTTGGTTTGGGCCATACAACTCTATTTTCAAGCACGGCTACTACCTGGATGTTGTCAGCCTGGTTATCCCCCACGGCAAAGCCCCATCTCCAGGCAGGCGCCATCTCTCACAAGGAGCATCGCAGCAGCTTGGCAGCTGTCACTGGTATCATACCCCCCCAGGAGCACGGACAACCAAAATAGGTCTGTTCTCGCAGGGATGGGGAGTAAAACACGTGAGTCTGAAGCTCATCTGCTTGTCCATCAGAGGGCTTAGCGAAGGGTATTTAATTTCTCTTACCATTACAAGACTGCTGCTATGAGTTCGTATAAGCCACCTCCCCAACGGCACCCCACACAACACGGGGGGCTGGAAAACACATACCCGCTCACTTTGGGGCTGAACAACAGGTCATTGGAAGTTTTATCTCATGTGGTGCAACACACCTTTGTTGAGAGGTCCCGCTGAATCGGCCAAGCGCAGGATCGTGCCGAGACACCCTGTTACCGACAGCCCAGCCTGCCGGGACTGCTCCCCATGGGAAGGGAAGCTGTGAAAACGTTCCAGTCGGTGGTTCATGTGGTCCTGACCTAACGCTGTTTTGTTCAGCAGAAACTAAACCAACCGAGTGACTTGAACTTGGCTGGATCCGACAGAACCGAGTCCCAGCAGCACGGGGATGCTTGAAAGCTTAGCTCAGGCTTTTTTCCCACCACTACACATTTTCTACCATCCCCCCTAGCCCTTTTGAAACAGCCAAACCAAATATTTAACCCCCCTCCACCTCCCCTCCCCTCCCCTCCCCTCCCAGCACTTAGAAACTGCAGAGGGCTAAACAGAGATACGTTGCAAGGAGGTTACCCACAAAGCTAAGGGAAAACCACAAATAAAAGCAGCTCAGAGGCAAACCTGAGCAGTGCAAGACAGGACGTGTACATGAGGAGGTTTACACAGAGACTAGCCCATGTAAAACAGGCAGGACGAGCTGCAGCAGTGAAATACAGATCTCCTCTCCTGTCAGCTCAGACGGATGAACCCGCACACATTTGCATATGGGAGGAGGTGGTTTTACAGCACCACAGGCACCAGGTGGTTTTGCACCACCACAGGCACCAGGGTCACCTAGAAGTGATGTTTTAGCTGCTGCAATAAAGTACCATTTCAGGGCAAGATGAGGGAGGGGCGCAGAGGAGGGACGAAGGCTGCACGATGGTCCACCCTCTTCCTCTTCTCCAGTACCTGGCTAAAACATGGCTCATCCCCATGGAGCCAATGGAGGGATCCTACCAGTCCTTATCACCCACAGCCTCCTCCTCTGGAAATCTCCCCCTTTTCCCCAAATGACAGTTTTGGCTTTCTGGGAAGCTACTTAAGGCCGCCTCCAAGAAGCCATGATGGCTCTTGAAGGGTGATGGGGCACCCCATCCCTCATTTTCAGCCCACATCTCTGCTGATGAAGCAGCCCCAACACCTCCTTCCCAGCCATGTTCCTCAGAAGAGGTACCACAGGCAGTGACCTGAGGTCACACTTTCCACCTCTGAGGAGGCCAGCTGTACAAACCTCCCAGAAAAGATGGAAAAGAGCATTTTTCCAACCTCCTTCTGCCAAACACAAATGCTGCACGGCTACTGTCCCCTGGGACAAACCCTTCTGCAGCGTTTCCATCCTCAAACCACACAGAGATCTGAAGGTATTGGGGATCCCCTGATCACACTATTACAAGGTGTACGTGGGCTCGCCCCGATGAGAAGGAGATGAAAGAAGGTGTCATCCCCTAAAAAGACTACCTTTGTTTGCAGCAGTCACCACCTTGCAGCTTCTTCAGAGTCCCAGGGCTGTGTGGCACAACGGGATGGTAATGGCAGCCAGGTTCCCTGGCACTAACGACAGTCTCCCTCTAGCCAAGAAACACACTCTAAAGAGGGGACAATGAGTCACTGTTTTACATGGGATAATTCGACGGACCGCGCCGCCTTTAACAGGAAAAATCATTCACTCTTCTCGGGATGTGCCCTGCTGGCTGGAAGGCAGCGGTCCATGGGCAAGAGAGGGACAAGGGGGTGTGATGCCTACAGGAAATGTTAATTCAGGGTGTGGATGAAGGGCCTAAGCTATTCTCTATGGAAAGTGATGGATGGGAAGAGCCACGCAGAGGGGTGAGTACACGTCCTGCTCTCGTTCCAGCCAGACAGGGAACGGCCGAGCCTGCCAGAAGCAGCAGCGGTTGTGGTGAATGCCTGGGAGTGGAAACGCACAGCCGCAGGGAATGGAAGTGGGACCCAAAAATCCAAGCACACCTGCCTCCACCTGTGCGTGAGATCCCTGATGTCTGTAGACGCTCGTCTGCTGTCTGGGACCCTGCGGCTGGGGCTCACGGGACGGGAGCGCCTCTGGCACGCTGCGTCGGGGGACGGAGCGGCGGCAGAGCTGCATCACCTCTCTGTCTGATATTGGGGCACTTACACCACCCACAAAGTGCAAATTACTTGCAGCACGGGGCCCTCACAAGAAATCTGAGGGCAGACAAGCGTACGGGCAGCCCAGGAGCCCCAGGCGTATTAAATGCACGCGCACAGTCTCCAGCCTGCTGGCAAAAGGCAGACAGACGCTCCCCGCTTCCTTGGTGTGGGGCTGCCATGCCCCTTGTTCATGACTGTCACCTACCCATAAACGTTTCCATGCTCAATGGCTCATGCCAGATGCAATAAAACTGCGACTGGCGGATACAGGGCATTGGCCTCCAGCACAAAGTGCCACTGGCACTAAGTGCCACCAGACTTCAGGTTTCTCCATCTGGATCCAGCTCAATGCAGACACATTGACTTTCATAGGAAAATGCCTCAGCCCAGCCTCTCAAATGCTGTGGCAACCTTTGTAGGGGAGGCAATGCCACCGTGCCAAGGAACGACAGCAGACGCCTCCTGAATGGCTGGCGAGAGAGAAGCAGCAGCCTTGCAGCTGACCTGACCCCCTTCCAAACTGCAGTCTCCTGCTGACTCTCCCCCCTCATCACCGACTTCTCAGTATCTTCTCTTCTAGCTCAAACTTGTCCTAACCAAGAATCACACCTGAAGAGGGCCCTCTGACAAGTCACACATGGGGTTGGCACTGCTATTACTACAGAAATGTGACAATAAGACCTGTTTTGCGTCACCACCCCGTCCTCCACTGAAAGGATCCAGAAAACACCTCTCCAGTGGGCAGCTTCTTCATTCTTACCCCTCAGGGTCTGCTGTGCCTTTGGCACAGACCGTGGCTGGAAACGGGACGCTGGGCGAGATCAACCACTGCCGCACCACAGCCTGCGTGCCGCATTGAACATCACGTGGGACGTGGGATGGGAGGGGGGCAGCGGTCCAATATTCAGAGCGATTTGGATTTTTCTCCAAACCACTAAAAAAAGACGGATCTCTGCTGAAAGTGCTCCAAAGAAACATGGCAAGCACTGCTGACAATGTAATCTTCACTGTTCGTTTCTATTAATCCTCTTACAGATTTAGCAGGAACTGGAAGGCACGATGCTGACTTTTCGCCATCCGAGGCGGGCAAGCGCTCCCAGACACTGCAAAGCTAGCATGACCCTGTATGCAGCCCCCCGCCAGTGCCCTTCGGAGGGGCACTTCCCAGCAGGCTGCTGGAGCACTTGCGTGTCAAAAAGAGACAATGGACTCGTGTGTGCGTTTTGCTTCTCGTGCCTGGATGACAAACCCAGCCCACAGAGCTTCGTATTTGCAGTGCAAACTCAGCACTCTGCAGTTAACACTGGAGCTGAGAGACAATTTAGCATTAATGCGTTTGCAGCCAACTCCGTCTTCCATATGCTGTACACAACTGCTCAGACAGCAGCCACAAAGGCAGCTGGGAGGTTTGAGGGGGTGTCATCAGATGTATGTATTTTTTTAAGCTGCTACAAAAAGAACATTAAACTCCTGACGTGAGATTGGGTCTGAACATCCTGCACTAGTTTAGATTTCTACTGCGTGTCACACACACTGGGCAGGAAAATAATTATCTTTCTAACTTTATTTTTTGCCTTTTTGGTTTTTTCTTAAAAGGAGACTACCCAGCCTTTAACAACAGCTGGAAGAGACTCCTGAAACCTAAAATCCCTGGTCTGTCCAGGCTTCAGCCAGATGACTCCTGTTCAGGGAGCGCTGGCCATACCCAAGCCAGCGTAGGGACTGGCAATCGCTGGTTCCAGAAGCCACTGTGATTCAGAGATCTGGCTGCTGGACATGCTTTAAAACCACTTGAGCATTACTCTTGATGCTCAAGATCCTGGGAGGTTTACTTAGGAAGAAGTTATTGCCGTTGCCATTAGGAAGATACTAAAATCACACACTGAAGCTCCTTGTTTTCTATAAAGCCTCATGAAAGCTCTTTCCTCGCTTGACTCCTGCTTTGTCGCACAGCTTGCTTTGCCTTTATGTTTCTGAAGGTAATTTTTCTTCACTTCTCGACGATGGCACCCCTTGGACCCTCACAGTGTCACCACCCACACAGGGGCTGGCACAGCTGGCCCTTGGCTGTGTGGCTCCCTCCTCCCCAGAGACGGGGACGGCTCGGGCTCTGTTTTCAAGGAAGGCTTTCTTATTCCAATTTAGTCAACCTGAGTCAAGGATCAGCCAGGGAAACTCTAATCAAGTGATGGAAAAGGGCAACAGCTATAGGATTAGCTCACAATAAATCATGCAGAGAGGGAAAGAAAGAATCCAGCTGCTTCAAGCAACCTGCCAAATGCCACAGCATCATCTGTGGGGATCAGAGCAGGAACAGAGCCAACAGCAGCTGGTCTGGACACCCTGTCCCATTCAGTGGTTCTTCCTAAACCCTCATGTCTCCTTGGGGGCAGGAGGCTTTGGTCACCTGGTACCAGCCTGAGGCAGATGTCAGGAGGGTTTAACAGAAGGATCACAGGCATCTGAGGTGGGGGGATGTATTTTGCCGGGGCAACGTGCCTAGCTCTTTGCCGTCACAAGGACTGCCATTAAGGTCTTTATAGGAAAAAGAAAATTAACAGTATCCAGCAGGAATATGGCCTCTGTGAGCAAATAAAATATCTGTGCGTAAGTACCGTGCAACCTTCTGTTTTCAAATGGTTAATTCCTCCTACAAGCCAAGCTAGAAGCTTTCCAAGAGCAATTTCTCTTCCCCATTATGCCTGTCGCTCTCCTGGCCCCAGCTGGCTGCTTGCATGTATAATGCAAGCCTGAACTGCCAGCATTTCCATTCCTTGTCAATAAACTCCTCCTTTCCAGTCTGCTGCTCAGCAGGAATTGCAGCAGAAGGGCTTGCGCTGGCAGTGCCAAGGGAGAGATCCCTGCTGGGATGCACAGGGGCTGATTTTCAACTGGCAAGGCTGCACCAGAGACCCACTTCTGCCCTGCACACCCGCACGCTGCGGTGGTGTCCGTACCCCTGCAGGCTCCCATCGCCGGGGCAGGCTCAGGCAAGCCACAGCAGCAGAAAGCTCTTGGGCTCACATAGCAGCATGGATCTACCAAGCCAAGAGCCCATCTGCACCAGCCTGCTGCTCAGCTGCTGAGGCCGCGGCAGGCCAGGGTGCCGGGGGACCAGGCTGGACTTGCTTAAAACCTGCCCGCAGTCAGGTCTGGTTCAGGCAGATGCTGTTTGTGCCCTCTGCACACAGGGTACCTGCACGCACACAAGAAAAAGAAGTCTCTCTAACGTCGTATGGCTCAACGACTTGCCTGCTGAATACGTTTTAAGCCATCTTGTCAGCTCCACGCATCTGGAATTGATGAAAGCCTCAACAAGCAGATCTTGGAAAAATGCACACTCAGCAAACCCTTCCCAACACAGCCACTCCCTCCCCGGCTTTGCCTCGCGGCTCTTGCCCCTCTGCTCTCGGTGGAGGCAGCTGTGGGTCTGTGTCCTGCCTTTCTAAATGACAGCAGCTCATTAACCTGTGAGACTCGCTGCCACAAGATACCGAGCGAGAGGCTTTACAATGCGTTGAAGAGATGCGTGAGCTTGCAGAGGAGGACAGGAGCTAATTACAGCCTGTTGGAGACTAGGGAGAACCACCTCCAGCACATAACTTCTGATCACAAAGCTCCCCGTGCCTACTTCTGCTGCATTTAGTAGTGGGCACTGCCTGAGGCCACCAAAGAGCCCTGTCTCCTCAGCCAGCACATTTAACAGAGGATACAAACATCTCCGCTGTCACTGGAGCACTGAGACGCAATAGATCCAACATCACCAGTGGCAACTTGTCTGAGTGGTTGTTGGATTTAGCTCCCTGTTGCCGGTCAAGCCCTGAGAATGGCTGTTAGCAGCAGGTGTTCTGAAGACATCTCTTTCCTTTTTACAGGGAATGAGCAAGGTCTAATGGAGACCTCGGGAAGAAGGCAACGGGGACTCTTGGACCTACACCCACCCAGCATCAGCCATCCGTGGGCAGCTGAAGCAAAACTCCACCAGCATCACATCAGCCTTGAGCCGCACAGTGCCTGTGTCTGCTGATCCTATGAAGCTAAAAGGGAAGACAATCTTTCCGATACTGCCAGGAGTAAACTTGGAAAAGACCCAGCTGTGAATACGCTATCCCTGCACCCATGCCAAAAGGAATGGCCCGGCTCTGCAGATGTGTGCAGGACTGAACTCGCCACCTTCCCGTGCCATGGAGAGACATGACCGTGCAGAGACACGCGCTGCGGCCAGGGGAGGGGGCAGAGCCGTGTCTTTGCAGGGCATCACGATAAGAACGGGGACGGGGAATTGCTGAGGAGCTTCTGACCTCCAATTAGTTTGTGCTAATTTCCCAGGTCCCTGCCTTAAGGGAGCCAGCCCCAGAGACACCCACACCCGGCTGCTCCAAACAAACATCAACTTTGAACCGCATGTCAATATTACCCATCTTTCTGCAAGGTCAGTAATTCATGGCACAAAGCAGTGAAGCAACATCTGTCCAGAGAGCCGGCTTGGATCAGGTTTCATGTTAGTGGTGAGGCTGCAAACCCACAGGGAGAGCAGTGCTCCCGGAGAGACCGCTCCGAGGGACGGCTCGAACCCGACGCTGCTGCTCCCTCCCCGGACGGGCTGGGAGAGCAGCCAAGAGATGGAGAGCTATTAATCAAGTGGCATTTACAAAGAGAAGAATAAGCTGTGAGCAGTGCTGTGACAAGTGGCCAGGACTCGTGGCCCCAGTGTCCCTCCACACCACAGAGGTGACAAGGGCCGGGAAGAGACCCACGGGCCACGACATGCCCTGTGCACTGCTGTGCAGGTCCAAAATATTCAATGGCACATCTCCACACACACACACCGTGGCTAGAGCAGCCAGCACTTGCCCATCTGCTGTGCCCAGGCTAGGGGCTTGCTGATCTGCCACTTGGGCCACTACAGAGACAGTGACAACTTCAGAAGAGACTTTCTGGGGAGAAAGCAACTTCAAGTCCAGCTGGATAATGCTCTGGGGGAGTCTGTGAAAATTAAGTCCCATTCTGAAAAAGCGGGGTCTTCAGCACAGCAGGTCTCAGCATCTGTGCCCAGTCGCGGTTTGTTTACACGGCCACGTAACAGACTCATCTGAGCACGACACCAGACTCGGATCCGGGGCAGCGTGGTTTGCAGCATCGCCCAGCTGCAGAAACAGCTTCGCAACGTGACACACCACCGCGAGGGCTCGGTGACGGCGATCAGGCAGTGGCACTGCTGCGAACGCTGAGGGCATTTGTCTTTCATTGCTCCAAGGCATGGGGGAGGATCGTCGATAAGGTGGAGGGAAAGCAGGACATGCTAACAGAGAGGGAGGCAAACAGGGCTTGAAGGAGCCGGGTTGGGCTCTCCACGGGGCTGGGAACAGCTGGTGCTGGCAGAGCCCAGCTGTAGGTCAGGAAGGTCTCGCCGCTCCGCAGGGAAGGACTGGAGACCCCACGGGGCCGTGTATGCAACTGGGACAGCAAAGTAGGCAGATGCTGCAACCACATGCACTCGCACCCTCTAAACCAGGCCCTCGACCATTTTTAATACCAAATGGCGATTTTTATTTCGGCACGGAGCTGCCAAAGGATGTGGGTTATGCGGCCAGGCTTTCCTGCATGGGTAGATGGTGACGAGCCGCCTCGGTTGCAGATGTAGCTGCCCAACTGAGGGGTGTCAGAGCTGCTGCAGTACTAACCAGTGCGGAGAAAAACTGCTTTCTTCTCCCAGGAAAGACCAACTCCCAGCTCTTCCCAGCCAAATTCCCATCAGTCTGCCTGCCCATAAATTTACAACTGTTTGATCTAATAAAAGCTCATCCAAATATTAAGAGCTCAGGGGCACTCTGGGGAAAACAGGAGCAGCCAGGCCTCCTCTGCCTGTTCCTCTGCCAGGCTGCAGGAATTCCCCGCTGGCTGCCTCAAGGCTGGACACCTCTGTGCCCTAAAGCTAAACCTGTTCAGTGCCATCCCAGCAAGCTAAAGGGAACGGATTTGCGCAAGTTGGACAGATTTTGAATTCCTTCTCGGAGGCAAGGAAGATCTGGTCTATCTAGAAACAAAATTCAGGCTTTTGCAGATCTTTGCTTCTGAGCCTTCAGAAGGTGGGAGCTGGAAAGGGTTACGAAGCAGGGATCTTCACAAAGCGTATTGACCTGAGCCACCCCAGTAAGGGCTGTTGCAAAGACCTGGGAAAAATGAAACCTGCTTGATAGTGTTCAAAAGAAATGTTGGGGGAGAACTCAGCTTCCCTTACACTAGCCTAACCACCAGCAAGCCAGCATAGAGATGTCCCCACATCCACAGGTCCTGCCAGGCTGGGTGGGTCAGCAGGACAGTACCAGAATTCAAGATGGATCTCCGATGGCACGGCTGGGGTCCAGATCCCATGCAGTGGTCTTGCACAGCAGTTCACAAACTTTTCATATTGAAAGACCATTTTTTTAGGCAGCTGCTCAGGGCGAGTCACAGCGATGCCTGAGACTGACACCAAGATGTATTTGCCAACTGCAGGGCAGCGTGTGTGCATGGGGCACTGTGGTGTGTTTGCTTTTTGCAATCGCTGTCCTGTCTGCGAGGCTCAGACTGAAAGCACACTTCAGGGCACCGCTGTACTGTGCCAGATTCAGCCCAGTGAGAAGGGATTCGAAATCCGGGGGCTGTGAAGTGGTGGGGTGACAGTTGAGGATATTAGCCGCTGCAGGTTCATCTGGCTACTAGGTCTTCTGGGCTTGCTCGGCTCCATGCAGAGAGGAACAGGCAGTGGTGGCTGCTGAAACCAACAGTGCTGCCTCCTGCAAAATCTGTGGACGCCTGGCTGGTCTGCTGCAGCCCGTTTGCTGACCAGCCAGCACACTGCGTCTGCTGACAGCACGAGGCTTGCAGTGGCAATGTTGGATATCACTTCTGCAAAGGACCCAAGTTGCACAGAGCCCCTTCTCACACCGTGTCCTTTGGCTCCCCTTCCCTTCCCTGTTCTCATGCATGCTGCATGCTCCCTCAGAGCACCACGCTCTCCTTCCAACACAATACATGAAGCATCGTCTTTGCGCCCCGGCTCATTAAAACTGTAAGAGAAACAAAATCAAACCCCACATCCCGGTGCTGCCTCCTACTCTGGGTGATCTCCTGTGAAGGACATGCAGAAAGAGGAGTTTATCTGAGCAGTGGCCACCCACCTCCTGGGGATACAGAGCAACTCTTTCTTCCCATCTTTGCCCATGTAGGGCTTTGGCTTAGACTGAGATTTTGGCTTCCCAGTGGAAGCCATGGGCAATTGGGAAATGGAGAACAGAGTGAGTCCAGGCTGCAGAGGAGACATTTGGGGGTTGGACCCTATTTACCAGAGCTCTACAACCAATTTTACTGGATAATTTACTGGAATTACATGGGGTGCATACCTGCAACGGAGCAAAAACTGCACTAGCCAGAAGAAACCACAACAACCAGCCAAGAAGCAAGGATCCCAGCATCTGGAGATGAGCATCAGGGAAGGGGGTCATCCACATAGGGCAGGAGCATGTGTAGGGTGCATTTAGCAGTACCTCCCACCATCCAGCCCTGCTGGAAGGGTTTTACTGCCAAGGGAGCAGTTGCATTTGAAGAAGGGAAAAATTAAAAGATCCATGTGAAACAGTGGGGAAATTGCAGAGAGCTTGTAGTTGAATATAGGCCTGTCCCAAAGCTGCAGATCCAGACAGGAGACAGAGACAGGGTGTCCCGGTTTACAGCAGTGCAAGCTCCGCAGGTGCAGGTACATGTACAGGAGAGAGCAGACTGGTCTGAATTGGACAGCAGAGGCTGGGAACATGGGGTTCAACTCTCCACTGACACCAGTCACTCCCCTCCACCCATGAATGATTTTACTGGGGGGAAAAAAAAAATACCCCCAGCTCTATTTGTCCCTGTTCTCAACATCAGTGCAATCCGTGCAGCGAAGGCAGGACCTAGGCATGGCGATGTTCATCCCAGGCCTTTCAGGCCACCGGAGCTACTCAGTGAGATGTTCCCTCCCTCTCAGACTGCTAATAGTCTTTAACTGCCTTTTAACAAGGAATGTTTTGGGCATTTGCCCAGCTCTGCCTCAAAGCCTCAATGTGAAACATCCCCCCCTTGACCCCACAGAGGTATTTGGGGAGTTAAGCTCTTCTTTGGGTATTCACCTCCGAGGGGGAGTAATGGGAGTTAAGCATCTAATGCCTTATGTAGTTTCTTGGCTTCTGACAGTGAGTCCTGGGGAAGACAGCTGTGTTTGCTCTGGGATTAAGATGGAGGGTTTGCCATGCTCTCCATTCAGATGCTTGCGGGAAGCTGGGACCAGGAAAGAAAATCCAGCACATAATAAACCCCAGCACCCCCAGGAGTGTCCTGGCCACTGCGTGAGCACTCGTCTCCCAGCCACAGACCTGACTGATGATCCCCAGAAGGTCCTTCCTGCACCAACACAGGCAGAGGTCCTACTGCTCCCAGAAGATGTTTTTGTGGAGTCCTTTTTGCAGGATAAATAGGAGCATTGGGGTTTTGGGAGTGGGGACAAAGCAGAAAGCACAGGTGCAATGTGCTGCCAGAGAGAAACAGCCAAATTGGGATGCGAGAGGGATGCAGGGCCAGCGAAGGCTGGATCCACTTGGCAGAGCCACCGAGACATGAATTCTCCTGCAGGCACAGAGTTAACTCCCGGTGTGCTAAGCCCCCTCCTTCCCCCTCCCAAACCTCTAGCATGTATTAGAGATTCTCAGGAAACTGCAGAAAGCCAAGAAGGACTACAGGAAGCACTCCTTGTGAAAAGCCTGGCCCTCGGGAGCAGATGGGCTTCATTACTGCCCTGCTCGCAGCTTTGGACCGGACAGATTTTTTCCACCACAACAGGTCACGGCTACAGCATTTCACGTCTTCTTCAAACATAGCAGAGCTGAGGGCTTTCCAGCCCACATTGCCCAATGCCTCAGCTGACAAACGTCGCTGCACTTTGAGCACCGGCTCCTTGAAGGGCAGCGGCTGCATCCTGGGCATCACAGCGCCGTGACCAGGAATCTGAGCTGAGCAAAACTGCCCCACGACATAAGCAAACAAAACAAAACAGAAAAACCAACACCATCTCAGAGGGCGTCTTAGATTTCACATCCCTGCCCGCGCTTGCAGCGTTAGCCAGGGCGAAGGCAGCATAGCCCTCATTATCTGGAAGGCTGAGGACATGTGTCAGCCAGCTGCAAACATGACCCAGTCTCAGAAAGCCTTCGCTGGCCGAACCCCGCTCACGTCCCAAGGCAGTGCCTGAATTTCAGCCTGCAAATACCTTTAAACAATGGGGAGGAACTGAGGTCTAAAATAGGCTCTTTCCTGTTCTGAAAAAGAATCCCTGGTTTCTAAGGGTCTGCTACTATCTAAGTGTGTAAGCGTCTCTGTTCAGGCGAGGTCTAGGTGCATTTCTAGGTTCAGGGACTAGGGCTCTGCGGGACCTCAGTCAAATCACTTACAAACTCCACAATCTCTATCACTCTATAATCTCTATAATAGTTTGTCCCCCCCTGAAGGAACAAATCTTTAGGCACAAGGATGGAGCTGACTGAGAGTTCACAAGAGCAACCACACAGACTTTGGATGCATAGTTCAGAAAAACGTGGAAGGCCAGATTTGCAACAATCAGAAGCAAGAGCTTCTCCAGGACCTGCTGGTGCTGAGAGATGCTGGGCTGAGCAACAGAAACCATCCCAAAGTTGGCAGAGAGTGGTGGCAATGGGTATCTTCCATGTTCACCTTGGCACATCAGAGAGTGTCTAACACCACCAAAACGATGAGGCGGTTTCCTGCCTGTGATACGTGCTACGTGTGGTGGTATGGCTTCTGGCATTGCTGCTCATTCTCCTGTAACACCCCAATCCTCCTCTCTCAGGCTGGAGAAGTGGTACCTCCACTCCAGGAGTGGCTGGAGGTGGCTTTGCTCCATCAGTGCCCAGAGGAGATCCAACCAGTCGATGCAGGAGCAGGTAAGGATGGAGAGAGGGATCTTGCTGCTTACCCGCTTGCAAACCTTTCTGGAGCAGTTATCACAACCCTGGCGCTACTATGATCCTGGTTCCGATATCTCTCGTTGTGAAAGAGTCAGATCGAAGGTTGAGTACATCTAACCCGCAAAGCCCCATGGAGGTCCAACAACTCCTGCTGACAGCAGGTCCTGAAAGAATATGGGGAGTGCAGAAGCCAGCGTTGAGCAAGTGCTGCTAAAAAGACATAAGAAGCAACAGCTGGACGCTGCAGTCGGACAGAACTGGAGCAGAAATAAAGCAGCATTTTGAGATGGAGGGTTTTTCCTTCTTATTGGAGCAGGTGATTCAGTGCTGGCACAAACTCGAAACAACAGGAAGCGGAGCACTCCCCGTCCCGCAGGCTGCCTCCGTGCAAGGTCTGCTTTTGTCCCCTCCAGTCACCTCCAGCACGCACAAGTCACTGGACTGGACACAGGAAGGATGGGGCAAGAACAGAACGGCCTGACTTACGCAAGGGTCTCTTGGGATGAGACTGAATGACCTCACCCTCCCTCCTTGCCTCAGGCTTCCAAAGGTGCCTCTTCCTCCAAACACTTCTGAGATTGCAAGGGGATTTCTTCTCAAATAACACTGGTCAGAGATAGAAGCCTCCAGAGGGGGAAGGTTATGTAAAATGTTTCGTATAGCACCCAATCGCCTCCCATTAGGAAATACATTCTTTTGGGATGGAGGAGCTGCTTATTAACTGCTTAGGAGACTGCTAGTTCATGCATACATCCCTCTGGCCCCTCACTAGTGGCGTGAAAACTGATGGCTCTGTGGATGTCAGTACAACTTGCCTACTCAGTTTCCCCAAAAGACCTACCACTGGGGTGGCCCCACAGCTCTTTTAATTAAGGTCTGCAGAAACCCCAGACGCAGAATAACGCAGGGCCTGACCACCTGCCACTCACCTCCCTCTGCCTCCTTCAGATGTTCTCCCTTCTCTCTACCCCACATCTGTACCAGCAGAGTCATCCCCGGCTCCCCCACTGTTGCTAAAATCAGTGTGGTTCCCCCGAGAACAGCAGTGACCAAAGCTTTGATGTAGACAAGGATCTGCAGCCTCCAGCATTTACCGCTGTGCCAGTCTAGACATGCTACGACTGGAGTTAGATGAAACAACGGTCCGAGAGCCCCGCTGCTTATTCCCACCTTCTCGATGCAGAAACTGTATGGCGTGCAGAAGTCAGCACAGCCACCACTAATAATGCACTGTCCCTGGAGGAGACAGCAGAGGAAGATCAACTCAGAAGACGGATGACAATCATGCCGAAGCCAGGCGGGATCTCCTGGATGGCTGTGGGTTGACACCAGTACAACCACGTCCCCCTGGCAGACCACATCACTCCTGGCACCAAGCTGAGATCGCGTGAGGTTTGGCCAGGAGCTGGGCGTACCTGCCCACACCACCAGTCCAGATGCAGGAGGGCCTGGAGATGCTGGAAGAGGTCTGCTCCAGCCAAACCCCCTAACCACGCACTGTGGCAGTCTGTAAATCCCACCTGCCAGTGTGCGCAGCACCACTTTAACACCTCCCTGCGATGCAGATATTCTGCCCCGGCCACGCATCTGTGAGCCTGCAGTGAGACAGCTGAAGGCCAACGGGACAGACAGGTCATCACCTTCGCAAAGTGAGCAGGGGACAGTCCGTGGGTACAGCTGCGCCCCACGGCCAGGGACAAGGACTACAGCCCACTGGTACAGCCGGCAGCACGGAAAGCCAAAGCAAAGCAACTGGGGATATGAAGTCAATGCACGCTCAAACCCACATGCGGATGCTGTTCCTAGGGAGCACTGAGACCGTCTCACCTCTCCTGAGCACCAGTGAGGTTGGCAAACATACCCGAGCCCGTTTCTGCCTCCAGGAGGGACAACGGGGGATTCTGCCACTGACTTCAGTACAAACAAATTCAGCCCAGCACCAAAACAACCAACTCGGCGGCATTTAGGAGCAGAGTTATTTCAGCACACGCTGGTGTGTGGGTGTTCCTAGGGCAGAACAAGAAAGCCTTATTTCAGCACAGCCATGGAGTTCAGTGCAAACCACGCCAGCGCACAACTGCCCAGATGGAGTTAAAAGTGGAAAATGCAAACGGAGGAGTTAATTCCTGCTCCCTGAGCTGAGCGAGCCCTTAGCACTCTCACACTTAAAGGGTTTTGGTTATATCATCTTTCTTCCCATCTTGTATTCCTTGTCCTGGTCACAGGATGGTGCGATCTCTACGTGCTGTTAGCAAGGATGAATTCAGCACGTTACACCTAACGGACTGTGGGTGGCCCAGGAAAGGCGACCTGCTGAATCCTGCTAAAGATGGAGAAAAGCATCTGACTGCTCCCTGGGGAAACTCATAGCGCTGCTGCTTTTTCTAGCATTTTTCTTCATTATTATATAGAAACCAAATGACACCAGACGACTAGAACTCCAAATAACCTCAAGGCAACCATCACTTTAAAGATGACATTTTTGTCTGCAAATTGTTTACCTACTATTGTAACTTGTAACTTCTAAAATTCAAGTAATTGGCCTGAGTTTGCTTTCCTTTGGGATAAAAAAAAAGAAGCAATTTTTACCTTGCTTCTTTTCTGTATATGGTAATGACCTTTCTTCTGCTAGTGTGAGTTTTTCACAGAACTAAAGAGGAAAGGAAAAACTGTAAAATGAAAAATAATAAGGGAAAGAAATGGCACAAAAATGAAGGCTGGACCCAGGGAGACAATTATGCAGCTAGAAAATAACGAGATTTTAGAGAACATGAATATAACTTTAATTCACCTCTTTTGTGAACCTTAAGGGGCAAATCTGGCATTCACCACTCTTGCAAATGGGCTTCCACCGAGTGACAAACACCGCTGGTTTCCACCAGTTGAGGATCCCTACCCCAGACTTACCACCATCTACAGGACCTTTCAAAAACCACATTTGCCCCATATGAAGGAAGCGGATTTGCAGCCTATTAAAGGTGCTGCATTTCCCAAAGCCTCAGCTGGCCAACGCCTCTCAAGGGAGTGTTCCAGACCCCAAATCCCGCAAACCCCTCTTGAGATGCCATCACCATTACCGTCACCTGGTTTGCTCTGACCTGACGGGAACTCTGCATGAAACTGTGTTGAGATCATGCAAGGGATTAAAGTCAAGTAAGCACAGAAAGTTCTGCTGACTCAGACATGCAGAAGACTCCTTTTGAAAAGCAGAGTCCTGAAAAGAGCCACATTTTCCAGCCGAATACTAGAAAGCGAATCCAATGTAAAACGCAATCATCTCTCTGTTAGGAGTCCTGGAGATCAGAGTTGATTCAGTGCTGCACTTTTTACTGAACAGTCCCAATATTACAATAAGATGCATGTATCGGTCCTTTAAAAAAAAAGTTACTAAGGAATACAGTACTGATTGCGGTCTTCTGGGATTACTGAATTCATTTGACAAACTTCACATGCTCTTCTAGAAATAACAAACGCTTGCCGAAACCTAACTCCTTTTCAATCTTATTCAGCCAACAAGTTAAGCCTTTTTTTATTTTTAGGAAAAAACACATTAAAGTGATGGAGCAGCCCCTATAAAAGGAAAATCGCATTTCATTTAGTCCACGCTGATAAAATTCCACTAACATTTCAGTCAAATCAGTCTTCTGAGTTTTAAGACGGAACTTTAAAGGCCCCATTGATGGATTGCTGCTGTAATCAGAAGACATTAGTAGTACATTGTTAAAACTACAGGAATTACCCAATAACCTCTCTTAGGAAAGAGGAGCTAATTTCCCCAAAAGAGCAGAAAGCAGGCAGGGAAATAAATAACCCCTCCAGTGCAAAACCGTTTATATTCTAGTTCTGAATTGTTTGCCAACGTGGAAGATACTTCCAAGAGCAGACACTGAAGAAGTCCCTCGAGCAAGTCAACCAGAGTCCCCGGGAATGTCAGTGGCCGTGGGTGTGAAGCGGGCACTTGTGGAACCCAGCGGCTCCTCTCTCTGCCCTGACCCCAGCCCGGCCGCAGAGGCACTGCACGAAGCTCTGCACAACGCCCTCCCTGCTTTCGCCCAACGCGGGGACGCTGGACGGGACGGTCACCCCGAAGAAGCTCGCTTTAGAAACGAACCGCGGATTTCGCTGCAGAAGAGCGCAGCGCTGTGCCGGCAGGTCGCTCACACGCTCCGAGCAAACCCAACAGCCAAGTTCAGCGCTCTGGGCCGAGAAACGTGCAAGCTCCGGCCGGGTTCCCCGGCTGACCCGAACTTCAACTCCCCCCCGGATCGGCCCCTGCGGACCGGACCGGCTCTCACCGCCCCCGACACCGGCTTCGGGAGCCGCCCGCCCCCGCTCCGTGGCGCCTCCCGCCCGCCCCCGGCTCCCCGGCCCTCCGGCCCGGGCGTCCCACCGACACCCGGGGGTGGGGGCCGCGCCGGACCCACCTGGGTTGAGGCTGCTCTGGAAGTAGAAGACGACCAGCAGGACCGAGCCGAGGCAGGCGGCCAGCGCCAACCGCGGCGCCCGGCTGCGCCGCATCCTCCGCCGCGGCTCGGCGGCGCAGCGCAGCGCCCCGCGGCCGGGGCCCCGCCGAGCCCCCGCCGGCCCCGGGCGGCCGCTCCGCTCCCCTCCGCTCCCTCTTCCGCGCTCCGCCCCGCGGCCGGCGCCGGGGCCGGGGGACCGGGGCCGCCTCGCCTCGCCCCGCCGCCGGCAGGAAGTGACACCGGGACGGCTCAGCCCCGGGAAGGGGAACTTCGCCCCCCGAGTGCCCCGCGGCGCCGGGGCTGGCGCTCGGCGCCCGGCGGCCGCGGCGCGGTTCGCTCCATCCAGCCCCGGGAGGGGGCCGGGGGAGGGACGGGGAAGGGGGTTTCCTGGGCCGGGGCTGCGTCCGCTCCCCGGCAGCGCTCGGGGGTGCGCCCGTCCCCGCCGAACTCCCGGGGTGGCTTTAAAACTCCGCGCAGGGCAAGAGAGAGTTACTGATGTGCTGGCAGGGCTCGGGAGTTTCCTGGTGACTTTTCTCAGCACGTTCGCATCGCAAAGTTTCGTGGCCTTAAAATACACCTCTTTTTTTTTTTGTTTTTTTTTTTTTTTTGGCTAACCCCCTGGCCCTGCGGACTTTAACTGAAAGCAATAACGCTTCTGACTAATTCTAGCTCAAGCAATAAAGTTACATAGGAGCACGTAATTTTCTACTAATCTCTGCGTGTTTTTGGAAAGCAAGAGCACAGTGCTCTCTTACCACGTCCTCTAACCTCCAGGCTCTGTAATTGCAGGCAAAACAAGCTCTGAGCTTCTGTTGCCCCAGTTTTGAAATAGCAGTAATGCTGTTGACCCACCTCTGTAAAACACTCAAGATCTAGTCAAAGGCCACTTGTCAAATCAGAAAGCCAGGGTGACAGCTGGAGTCCCACTGACAACAGTCAATCACTGCTGCTCTCTTCATCCCCAAAATACTTAGCTTTAAGATAAAGAGGACAGCTCAAGGAGGAGCCACTGGGAATGACAAAGAAAGCCTGGGTGTGTGCACATGCTGGGCTTCATTCTGCCCTCATTTAGGGCAGAGTAAACCAGCAGGAAGAATTCATTGCGGTGAAGGAAGCCGGAATGTAATAAGAACCGGCGCAGCATCTTGCAGGCCAAGTTGAGCTATGACCATGAAATTACACAGCTCTTTAAAGTCCCTGTTGGATGGTCTAGAGAGGGGTAACAGAAACGAGACCACAGCTGAGACCCTAATATGCTTGTACCTCCTCGCAAGGACACACCAGTGTCTGCAGTAACCAGTTGGAAAGATAAGCTCAGCTCCTGAGCCCTCCGTGCCTGTCGGATCTGTGCAGGGAGGGACTGTAACCCCTGCCGCTGGGGAGCGAGACATGGTGCTAGGGCAGAGTTAATGATGGCTGCTGGCTGGGAATGGCTCCGCAGATGCAGGTTGCTCTCTGTTGCAAGTGGTGCAGCAATTCTGGCCTCCCTGGCGAGCGTGCAAAGAGCTGGGATGTGCCTTACGTGCAAAGATGGGCTGAGAGACCCCAGGAACGAAGGGGCTGGCTGAGTCCAGGTGGGGAGGAGGGACTGGTGTGTGCGAATACATTTTGATATCTGCTTACAGGCATTACCCTCATATTGGGGATGCACTACAAAGTGAGACCTCCTGTCATTTTTGTTTCTGAAGAGGCTTCCGACAACCTCGGAGGGGAATGAAGACTTATGGGGTTTGTCAGCATTAGAAGAGACCAGAGCGGTTCTCTGGGTGTCCACTACAGCAAAAAGAATGCCTGGCGCTGCTGTCCTTGAACCTCTCAAGGGAACAGAGTGAAGTGCAGAGACTGAAGGCATATATCCAGCCCGTGCAGTGGGAACCCCCTTCCAGTAGCTTTGCAGGAGCTGGAAGGTACACTTAGACAGTTGGTGAGTGTCGCACTATTTGCATCTCCCAGTACTGAAACACTGGAAAATCTAGCCCAAGGCTCTCAGAGGAGCTAAGGAAAATAACCATCCCTTTAGCCCAACTTCCCTGGGCTCAGCAGGAGAAATAAGAACAGTAGAAGTGACCAAACTTCACCCATAGTTGGACATTCCCTTAAAAGAAAAGACAGTAAAACACCCCAGTTCAAACTCAGACACTGACCTGTTGTGTCCTGCTGACTGTTGTCTGTATTTCATACCCGGAGGGCAGGGCTGGGGCCATCTGAGATCACATCAGCTATGCAAGGCTGGTCTTCCAACAGTCCGAGGTGAACGTGCTGTTCAGATCCGTGGGGCTAGAAGGGGAAACACACCATGACGATTTCATAGGATTCTTATGTGGAGTCTGCTGCAAATATGATCATCTCCAATGCTAAAACACCCTTTTTAGAAGGACAAACACGTTTTCAAGGTGGGGGAGGTACGTTACGGTAAGAGCTGTCAGGTGGCAATAGCACCCGATGCTAGGTCAGGCCTTTGCTGTTGCCTAGTTCTGTGCATCTGAGAAACCTCCCTGGTTCCACATGCTGATGTCTTGTACCACCCCCTTCCCCTGCAGCCCCACCATACAGAAAAGAGCGAGCAACCCCAGCCCGTAAGGCAGACACCAGTGGCTGGTGCTTATCTGAGAAGAAAGGTCACCCCAGAAGCGTAGAAGGGCAGAGGATTAAAGCCAAGCTCTCAGACTCCCAAATTATTATCCCAAGCCTATTTCTAAGGGAATCATCAGATTCAGTCTGCATTGGAGAAGACCCTCTCTACTTCCCCAGGTACCACTGGTGACTGGAGAACAACTGAGGCACAAAGCACATATGAAAATACTGTGAAGTGAGTGTGGCAGTTGTCCGTGGGTGAGCACTGATCCTGGCTCTCTTAATCTGCCGCTTTGCCACGTTAATTGCAACAACTGAGAAACGAATATTTGCTGGAGAATGGCAATGGCTTCTTCCCTGCCAGGCTGTGAACTCCCCGTGGAAGGGCCACGCTGTTCCCTGTCTACATGGTGCCTCACGCCGTGGGGTTCAGACCATGGCTGGAGCTATTTATGACTGTAAAGGCTATATTGATAACCAAGAATAATGGTCAAAAGGTACTAATAACATGGCACGGAGGAAAATTATTTGTTACTGCCGAGGCCTGGAACTGCATCTGACTTGTAGGTGAAGACGGAGAGCTTTTTGCCTGCAGAAAGATGCTGTGCCTTTGATGCAGTGCATTCTTGAGTCCCTCCCCGCTCATTAGTAGTGCTCGTTACTGTCTTCTCAGCAGGTTTCTCCCAAATGCCTTGCTGTTTCCCAGGACCTTGGTGCCACTGAGTGAGATTAACCCCAAGCTTTGGTCTGATGACCATGTTGAATGGAAATTAAACAGCAGCTAGTTTCAGCTAGAAACTGAGGCATCTGCTGAACTCCTCCCCAAGTCCTGGTTTTCCAGCTACTGTGAAAAGAAGCCTTTCTAGCACGTATGTTGCACCCACTTACTTAACTCCGGAGTCCGAATGCCACCGAAATAATTTACCCTGGCCTCATGCTGGTGAGACCTCCATCTGCTGGTGGCCAGGCTCCAGTGCACGCTGCCCTTGCTGCCAGAGCCCCCGAGTTTCGCCAAGCTAGCAAGGGCTTGGGCAGGTATGTAAGAAATTACACTGATGCAGGACAGGCTTTCTTCAGAGAACAGCAGCTGGGCAGCTACTCACACGGATGACCGTGGGTAATCTCTGTTTTCTAAGAACTGCATTAGACAGCACCCTGCCTCCAGGATTTCTACAGGCCCCAGTGTATCCTGATACTCAATGCTTTGTTTTAAATTTTACGGCATCACTGTAATGTGCCAGCTGAGAGGGACCTTGCAAAGCCCCGGCTCATCCCCTACTTGAGCAGATGTGTGTGCAGCTTGTTCTGAAATTTTTCCCTGAGATGGACACCTTATGATCTTGCCAAGCAATCCCTTCCAGCTCTGCAAACCCTCAAAAATTTTTCTTACACCTTATCTGAGCCATCGTTGTCATAACTGGGACCCACAACATTTTGACTTGAAAGGCAAGCAGAGTGCCTGGTTCTGTCTCATTTTGTATTAACCAGGAAAAGTCAATTCTGCTAATAGCACCAAAGTGGAATACTTGCTTTCTCAAGCAGTGTGCTATTTTCCACCATCTCCTGTAGTCCTTTTCACCTGCAGAATGTGAGTTTGCAAATATTACTTCATCAAACACTAGCGCTTATGCCCACTTTCCACTGATTTACAACAGCCATAGTTCAAAGCAGCAGAGAATCATGCCGAGGTGGACTCGTCACCATTAAGTACTGGAGTAAATATTTGTAGGCTCAGTATATAAGAGAAACAGGTTGGATAAAAGGCAGAATTTACATTAAATGTCTCTGGAGAGGTAACTGGAGAATTAAAAGTATGTATAATAAAACAAGATGCTTGATGAATCTTTTAAATCTGTGGCCAGATTTTGCCATTTGTTCATACGAAGTAGCATGGATGCCTTGAGAAATCTCTTTGGTCTCAGGGTGACAGGGCAGGGAATAAGCAGCTGATCCCAAAGACACTCCACACCCTGGGGATTCACACTGATTTGGTGGGTATGACAGTGTACGTTGCCTAAAGTTAAGCAGGTTCATACGCCTTGTCAGAAAAAAAGTACTGAGGGTTAGGATAGTGCAAATAGCATCTGGTGCTCAGTAGTTAATATTGAAACTTGGCTAATTCCATACCTTGCTGACCTTTCTGTTCCCAAACAAAACCCTAATCACTTCCCAGAGATCCTTTTGCAATTATCTCCTGATCTGGGAAATCTCCCTAGAGACCAAGAAACTAAAAACTGGGCTCTTGCTTCGTATCGTGAAATGCTGGCCTCTGTCAAAATAGATTTCAAGAGATCGTTCCTTTAACTTTCTTGCTGCCACAATTTAAAAAAAAAAAGGCAAAAAAAAACCCCAACCAGCAGCTGTTTTCTTTTAAAAGCACCAGTGGTGATGGGAGCAAACTAAATTACAGGCTCTGAGGACTACTCTCTGCCTGCAATGCTTGCATCTACTGGAAATGCCGTTGGTATGATGGAAACTCCCATCAACCATTTTATTCAGTGGTGGCAACTAGGAACCGTGTTTGCCTTTCGTACCAGGCATTTCTATTTCATTAGTTTATGTAGTGTTACCAGCTGGAAGCTTGTTCTCTGCTGATGTCTGATTTAGAGGCTTGCATGAGGGAGGGATGTGATTTACAGATATGCACTGGAAAGCCAGTTGCCCTTGATCTTAGCACAGCACTGGGAACTGCAGTTGCTTCCAACAGCACAAGCAGCAAACCTGTCAAGCCTCCCACCAGGAGTGCAAGACTCACTCCTGTGGTCAGTGTTTGCTTCGTGCTCTGCTATTTCTTGCACATTCACAGCAGAAAGCCGCAGCCTTTCTCCTTGCTGCCCAAAGCACTGGCTGCAACTGGTCGGCTCTATCTGCCATCCCTGTAACAGCTACATGCAGGGTTATACAGAGAGAAGGGGACGCTGTGATGTTGCTGCACGGCTGAGATGGAGGCAGCTAATGATCTTTCTGCTCAAGGGAACGCTGTAAAGCCCTGGAGCAAGCTACCGCTATGGCCCTGCCCATCATATGTCAGTGTGCAGCAGATGACTCAATACACAGCTTCTCCTGCATTGCAAGGAAACACAGTTCAGAGGGAGGAGATGGAGAAAAGTAGTTTTTCTACTGTGTTGAATAGATCTCCTGCGAGCAAGGCTTTGCACAGAGCAGGGACTTGTATACTAGGTGCTCTTTTTTTTTACGGTGACTGGGAAAGAGGAGTCTGACCATTTCAAGCACAAATAGGTCTTGCAAGAAAAACATGTGTTTCAAGTTTCCCTCTGGAGGTGGAAATTTCTCCCTCTCATTCCTTAAGATGTTGCCTCCTCCAAGGAAGAGCTGTATCTGCAACTTCATGAGGGGTCTGAAGGGAAGGGTAAAAACTCCTGGAACAGGACCTATAGGGCTTTACCTGGCTCACAGACACCTAACTCAGAGCAGATACATTGCCAGACTTTTCAAAGGACCTGAATTACCTTCTCTCGCAGGTTTCTTAGGATTAGTGGCCACTGAATATTTACTATTTGGTAAAAATATCTTCTGTCTCGTTCTTACCTTGTGCTGCAAATCCCAAGAAATAACACCAAATCCTGTTGTGGGGAAAAAAAAAAAAAAAATCCTATAGTTATGAACCCAAATCCCTCAGGGCAGGATGGGCTCTCAAGGGCCCAAGCCTGTAATTTTTTGAACAGATGGAAAAGCCTGACTGCATCCCATGCCTTGCTGCCTCACCTCACAGTGCAGCACAGCAATATTTAAGTCCCTGGGGCGTTATGAGCACTGCCCTACTGCCTGAGTTTGGGATTAAAAACAAGTCACAACCAGTCTTCCCCAAAGAAAAAAGGCTCTTCTCATGATGGCCAGATCCACACCAGGACTGGGACATCCCTCTCTGGGGATGTGGTGCTTCCCCTGGTAGAAATGACTGGGCTCAGACTGGTGAATAGAGATGCCACGTGCACGCCAGCGTGTTTTAACTGGGCAGTCCGGTGGCACTAGCGCTGGAGAGTGTCCATGTAAACAACAGCCAGGCAATCCGCCTCTGGGAGCTGCTCTTAACTTCTAGGAAAGCAAAGCATGCACACAAATCTCTTTGTTTCAAGTATCGCAGCATTGCAAACAAGATACTGATGGTACTGAAGCCAAGTAACAGGCAGTAGAGGAGCTGCCGGCTTTTGTTAGACTGATGAACATCTTCTAAACCCAGTAAAAGCCACATGAGCACACCCCCGAGCTCCCTTTCACTGCACTCACCAGCGTAGCATCGCGATGCCTTCCAGCCATACACCAGGAGAAGTGACTAACAACTGTCCAAAGTTTGTTTTGAAACCCCTCCACGAAACAAACACTCACTGTACACACTCTTTACTCTGTGTGATGGTGAGAAGAGCTGTTTTCATGCACAGTGACACAGATACACCTATTTTGCAGGCAGTTTGCATTTGGAGTGGAGGTTGGTAGAGGCTTGTGACAGCCCTCCTCTCCCATGGGGCATTCCTGCCTTGGTCCCCAGGAAAGCCTTTTCCCAGACAGAAATCCCTTGGGTTTCCCTTGGGCAAAGGCTAAGGAAGGGAAGAGGTTTGTCTGGTGTCATGGCTAACTCTCAAATACTTTGCAAAGCATCAAGACACAATGAGTTGAGTTTTATTACCTGCTCCCCTGAAGCTCTTCCAGAACAGCAGAAACTAGCCTGCACTTTGGTTTCGTATTGTCTACAACCGTGGGGAACACCAGTGGGGAGTCTGCATTACTGGGCAACACCAAACCTCACAGGAATTTGTCATGACCTTGCTAGTGTATTTGGGAGTCCAGTGCTTGCAGTCCTTGATCTGTTACGCCTCTGTCTGCATTCAGGTCCTATTGGACCTCCCCAGCAGTGGCAGGTGAGATGGGCACAAGACCTGCACCACGTGTTGACCTTGCGACCACAGTTCCAGCATGTCAGAACAGAAAATTCTCTCCTTGGAGCCTGGGCACGGTTTGCATTCAAAAGATTCCCAAAATGGGGAAACAGGGGCTTGGAGATGCCATCAGGAGATCTCTCCATATTTTAGGGCAATTTGAGCACTGTGCTCTTTAAACCATTTGGCTGAAGCTGGTGATAACTAAGAGGGAGGGAGTGTTTGCCCACACAGGCACGGCGCCTTTGCTGATGTATTTGCAAGCCCAGAATTGTTAGTTTGAAGCCTGTAATGAAAAGGCCAGATCTTTGGCTGCTGTAAGCATTTGCTCAGAGACTGTATTCATTTTTATCCCAGCCGAGGGACCACGTCCAGGAAGTCTATACATCCACTCGATAGAGAGAAATTTGTTGACAGCATGCTTTTATACCTTCACGAAAGGTATAAACCAGATTATTCTAAGCTGGGCTTTACTTGCTTGGAAGCGTGTGACTCAATAGCACAGACAAGCCTGGTATCTTAGGAGCAGAGCAGGTAGCAAAGACTGCTCAGGTATTTCTGTGAAAAGTCCTGTTTCCTGGACTCTGATCTATTTACGTTGACTTGGTCATGACCAGAACCCCAGGACCCAATGATCTGATCTTGTGATCTTCTTTATCCAACCAGCCAGCAGCCAAGATATAGCACAAGAGAGAGACCCTAGTTTAAGTACTTCGTCTAGAAAGTCCCTTTTCCTAGCTTAGCAGCAATGAGCACAAAATTGTGATCTAGGGTGTTTCATTCTCCAACTCCCTAGGTCTGAGCAATGTCAAATTTGTCCCTGAGAGTGGAGTGAGGGGGTGTATGTGGTGAGAATTGCTCATGGCCAAATGAAGCAGCTTCTCAGCTTGGCGGGGCATTGCGTGCTGGAGAGAGCTCTCTTCCCTGCAGCGTTCACTTTGCTGCTATTATGCACACATCCATCTGAAGTGGCTCCAAATACAAAGGGAAGGGAAAAAACCCACACTGTAAATAACAACATAAATTGCCATCAGTGGTCAGAGCAGTGCTATAAAAGTCTCCTCGACCACAGAATCAGCATGCTGACAAACTTCCCTTTCTCCTTAAAACCCTGTGTTATAGGCAGGGACAGAGGTCCTGTATGTTCTTGTCCCTCTTGCATGAGGGAAGCTTGGGCAGGTCTGTCCCTTCTCCCCTCAGCACCCCATATCCTGACAGGATAACCAGACCATCCAGAAATGCTGACATAGCTGAAACTCCCTACAGGGAAGCAGCCTGGCCCTGGAGGAAGAGGAGAATGAAAGAAGACAACAGTATGGAGCAATGTTTTCAAAGAAACCCCTGTGACAGGTACTGCCCTCACTGATCACATTTAGATGAGTCTTTAGGTTCCTAAATCCCATTAGTACTGCTGAAACATTCCCCCATGACTAAATACAGAGTTCCTTGTTTACTGAAGGGGGTACGATTAAAATAATCATCATCTAAATACCATTTGTGAGGCTGTATCCTGCACGTACTGCCACAAAGTCAAACGCAGGTTTGTTACTGCAATTTTAAGCATAGAGAACTAATTGCATATACCTAGACATGACAGGGCTGGTCAAATCCAATCTAAACAGCTTCTATTTCATGGAAACCCTGGCTGAAAAGGCATATAAATATTCTTTGTCCAGCAATCGTCCATGACACACTCTGTTTTCACTATTCTGGGAAGCCTAAGATACTATTTTTATTTAGACTAAAAATAATAAAGGCTTTTCTCCAATCCTCTGGGTGCCCTAATTGAATTATGTCTGCATTAGTAAACTCCAGCACTGCTAAAATCAGACAGCCACCTACCCATAATGTCTAGGAGGCATATCTAGGAGGCATGGTGTCTGCCTCCTCCAGAAACTCTATCCAGAGGTGTCTTTTGCAAGAAGTTTAATCCTGGAAAGTTACCAAATCAGCTTAGTATGGAGTGGAGAAAGCACATTCCAAGTCTCTGAGCCACTGCAGAGAAAGCCCAGCCGTCTGGCTCCTCTCTTCTATAAAGAAATCTTTCAAACAAGGACTTTGGTCCACTGTTTGCACAGTCCATCATAGACAGAAGGGGACAGGGCACTGGATTTGTAGCTGGAGCTCTTATTGCTACCACAATTAAGTCAGGAGAAACAGCCCAAGCAGCCCTGCAGACTGCAGCCCAAACAACTTAGATCAAAGGTTTGCAGGTCATGCCTTAGCCTCTTCTTGCAGATGTTAACCATGGAGTGATGATTCATGAGTTTCTGCATCATGTGCTCCCAGAAACCTAAGCCTGTGAGTCCAAGTCTTTTAGCTTCCAAATGCTTTTAGTTGCAGCCCAGCGAGAATATGCCTGTCGCCCTACCATGGGCGACTCTGGAGGAGGTACCAGTATGACCTACAAGGTGTCCTCCCATTTAAGCGCAGATGGTCTGGCTGGCTGAGTTACTGATGCTCTGCACTGCTCAGAGCATGACCAGACTTCCCCTCAGAGCACTTGGTTTGTAATGTTAGCACTGCTGAAAATGTTAAAGAACAGCCTGACTGCTACCAAGTCTATATTTTGATGGCAGCTAACTCCGGTACTTTTTAAGCAGTTGCTGTATTTCCAGCTGGTTGCAATGAGACAGGCTCTACCCTTTTCAGTGTAGCTAAAATAATCCACAGAAACACCCATGAGCCTGACCTTCTGTGAAGTTTGCTGTCAGTGAGGGGGGGAGAGAAAAAGCTAATTCTTTTCTACAGATGTTCTCAGCAATACTGCGATTTCAGCAAAGCCAGGGAGAATTCAAATGCCTCTCTCAGCTGAGGAAGAAAGCACAGTCATATGCCTTCCCTAAACCTTGTTTCCTACTAACAGTGCAGCCAGTGTCATTGAAAAAAAAATTAGAAAAAAAAAATGAAGCAAATAGTAGGGGGGTTTTTTTTGGCTGTTATTTCTGCGGTTAAAGCTACAGCTAGAAGCAGCAGTAGCAGGTTACAGCAGAAACTGAATACGCTACTGTGCAGAGGTTCAATTAGTGAACTGGGCAGTCTTAAAAAGAAATTGGTTTTCAAATTTCAGAAATTAATTTAAAGAATACATTATTATCTCTTTCAATGTTTAGAAAACACCAGCTGGACACAGTACAAGATAGGTCAGGCATATGTTGCAATATTTAAAACCTGAAGCAATGAGAACTGCACTGAAGCTTGCTCTGTTTTACTTCCATTTGGCATCCTGGAGCTAACAGAGTGGAGGAGCTTGAACAAAGTGCTTCAGTCAGCCTCTCTGTGGCTTATGCCCTGAAATGCCCCTGCCCAACAATTCAGTACTGCAGTCCTCCAGTCCTTCAGAGCCTTCTCCCTAACGTGAGGTGGGGGAGTAAAGCTACCCCCAGCCTCCTGGTTTTAGCAAAGCGAGACTAGGAAAACCTAATAACTAATGAGGAAATAAAAAAGTACTGCTCAAATTGCAGGGGTGGCAGAGAAGGACATGCTCTACATGCAATATAAATCAGTACAGTGCTGCAACATGGCCCTCACCCAAGCTTGCATGGTGTCTGCAGGCTGAGGCTCCCCGTTCAGAGCTCCCCTTTGCGCCATGAAGCTGGTGAGATCCAGTGGCTGCTGCTGTGCATCAGCCCTGCGCTGAAGGCAGATCAAATCCCTCTGGGCTGAAAGCACCAAGCTTACGTCGCTTTTTAATGATGCCCGCAGACCATGTGGAAAAGCTTCGTGCTGCCCAGCAAAGCAGCTGTAACTGAGCAGTAAGATAATCAATGAGAGGGAACCATGATTATACATTATCTAGAAATACAGCTGGCCCAGAATATAAACTCTGGCTCCATGCAAGGAAAAGATTAGGAATTGGGGAAAAAATGTAATAAAGCTGTGTTATTCTGACAGTTAATTCTCATCCATACTGCAGTGCAGTATATATGGCTTTACTGTCCTCTCCTATTCTGCTCTCTTAGCTATATTTCCTCTGGTAGCTGGTTTGTAGCCAACCAAACTGTTCCTGCAGAGCCTAACATAGATTCATGGTGCTAAACCAGCCAAGCATGCAGTCAAGGCTAATGCTGGCTTTCCAGGCCCTCCTCTCAAGATTTCCAAAGCTTGACGAAGTGGGCATGACTCCATGATCTCGTGAGCCACTGTTTGACTACACAGGAATTTATAGTTATGTGGTCACTACAGCTTTAGCTGAAGAAGGGATATACTTTACTAGTTAGCGTTTTCCAATGAAATCTTAATTGGACTGTGCAAAAGCCAAGAAAAGAAAACCATTCTCAGCTGAAATCTCTGAAATGTATTCTGCAATCAGTCAGGACAAGCGCACAGTAGAGAGAAACCTAATCCTAAGTCCCACCCTTTGTGACCAAGGCTAGGAATGGCAATGAATGACACACAAAGCAGAATCTCCTCATTTTGAACGCAGTGTCTCAAACACCTGTCCTGAGTTCAAAGAAGTCTGATCTGCAACTGCATGTTGGCATTCATGAATGTGACAGTGAAGCTTAAAAAATTACTATGAGAAGACTATAAAGGAAAAGGTGTTAATCAATAGCAACGTGAAACCACTTCATGTGCTTCCTTAATGTGTTAAATAATGGCTGAATAAAGTAAGAATATGTAACAGCTGAGTGAAATATTAGACTGTACAGAAACACATGGCAGTGCTAAAAGTATCAGCTTTTCCTGCACAGAGGAGTAGTGCTATTTCTGTATGGACTTCGCCAACAAAACTTTCCATCCACTCCAGCTTTTGAAACAATTAATCTCATGGAAACCAGAGTGGGAAATCCTGCTGGAGAACCAAATGCTTTAAAAACAGTACTTTGGTGAAAGATCCAACAGCACTGAAAGCAAATGCACCTGACTTTCTGGGCTGCGCTCAGAGAAAGTCCCCTTTAGTTGCAGTGACAGATGTGAATATCTCTGTTCTGCACCAAGCCTTTCTTGCCAACTTTGAATCATATTAAGTGCAAAACAGGGCGGGGGGAAACTTTCCTTAACTAGCTTCAGAAATCTGTTTTTCTCCTTGTCCAAAAAGCCCTTCCACCCACCTGCCCTCAAGAATATTGGCTGCAAAATCAATCATCAGACTGAAGAAACCCACTTAGCATGAGCATTTCCCAGGAGATCAGTGTCCAAACCCTCTCTAGATGCAGAAGGTGCCATTTCTGACGGTGCAGGACTTGGTACCAAATCAGCACCTGAATTACCCCAGTTCCCAGGACCCCTACACACACATGGGTAGAGGCGGGTGCCAGAACTGTACTCTGAGACAAGAATGAACCTGGCAGCCAGGGAAGATATTGAGAAAGTGAGAAAGGCAATGTCATTTCCCAGTTTTGGTGGCTGACTCCAGAGGGGTTGTAACAACTGGAAAATGTTCAAAATGTGATTGTCCAGACTCAAATAATCAACTAAAATTAGCCCGTTTGCTGACTTCTGGGAGGGCAAATAGGTATGTCTGACCACCTGAGATGCTCTTCTGTCACTATCCCCCAGTTCAGGGGCCAAGGACAGATTTGGAAGGATTCAGCCTTGCCACACAGCGGGGAAGGGGAGATGGGACACCAAGTGAATTTGGTGAAGAGAGGGAGAGAGGGGACAGCAGCAAGCTACTCAGCTTGGATGGTGGGAGAGAGAACAGGAGCAGGGAAAGCAAGTTATCCAGGAGACAGACTGTAACAGGAGGCAATAAAACGGGCTGTGATTTTACCCTTTGCTTCATACAGGCTCTCAGGACAGCCCTGCCTGACACCAGAAAGCACATCCAAGACATGACAAGCTTCGAGTCCAACCCATGTGGGTGGTAGAATTTCTTTTACAAAAGGGAGAAAAACCTCCACCGTAACCCAGTAAGGACTAAGAACAACATTCAATAATACATCTCCTTAATCTTGGTCAAAGAACAGCTGAAACATTTTTGCTGAAATTTAAAGCAAATTAATCAGCATGAAGCAGACACTCTCTGGTTGAGAAGTTTCAACCCGAATAGTTGCAATCTGGCGAAACTACAAGCAGCTGAAATGAATTATTGTTGCTGGAAGTGCTAGTCTATTTTAACAATAGGTGGTGTACCTGCATCACTTACCATATGCACAAAAGCTAGTATTGCAACAACAAAGACAGAAAGGAAGGCCGATACTGTTAATCACTAACACTAAAGCATTGTAAGGAAGTCAGGGAAAGCAGCTTTTTCCTTGGAGTCGAGAGGTGGTAATTTCACCCTTTCTTGTGGAGGAAACACTGGTTGCTGAATTTAAATTTTCACAGATCAAAAAAAAGCCCTCCAGGTGGTTTCTAATCCATGCAGTTAACTGAGTCTATGAATTTTGAGACGCCCTCAGATAGACAGCATCTCATTTTCCAAGCCTTTTTGAAAAGCCTAATAGAGATGAAATGAGCAGCATCTTTATTACCCATTCCAACACAGAGGCCAGGAGTGGAAACATCAGGGGACACCACTGGGTCAGTAGATAGGTGCTGTGGCTTCTCTGCATTAGAAACTTGAGGATGAAGGTGTGGGTATAGTTTGTATAAAGACGTAGACAGAGCTGTGTGGGGGACTGAGGTTAGAGAAGGAGATGATGGAAAGCAGTGGTGCGCAGAAGCAGCACACAGTAGCTGCACCAGCCTACAAGTTGGATTGACAGTTGCGTAAAAAGAGATTAGTATAATGACAGCATCCTGGGTTTTGAATTTAAATTCTTCAGCTAGATTCTAGGCGAATATTATAGCTATTACCTAAGCAAGACAGGTGAATTGTCAAAGTAGCTTCGAAGACAAAGAACCCTGAAGATCACTGGGATGGATGTTTGTAGGGCGATACCTTTTGGGATCAGACTTGTATTCAAGCCCATCAAAAAGATGTGCAAAAAGAGAGTCCCCCCAAGCATCCTGTCAAAGTAACAGCAGTTCCCCAAAGCCACACTCACTGATGAGTTCTATTGTACGAGTCCTGTGTAAAACCAAAAGGGCAGCAGCTGTGAATGCAGAGCTCTGCTCACACATTCGGCAGAGCTTCCCAAAGCCAGCCCAGGCAGGAGGAAAGCCCACTGGCCCAGGGGTGTCAGCAGTTTCCCCCCACACTTCTGCTTTGGAAAGGGGGTACTCAATGCTTCATGGCAAGCTCCAAAAGGGTTTTAGTGATGCCACTGTGAAAATACTTGATTCAGAAGAGGCCACGTTGCCAGATAAGTTAATGCCATGGGGAACACGATGCATATATGGCTCTTTATGGCAAAAAATATGCAGCCAAGCGTACAATGAATCTTGAAAGCTTTGTAGGAGCCCCATAAATGCTTCTGCGTGCTGATGAGGTGAGAACATGGAGCTCTGTGCCCTACCAGTAGCCACAGATTCCTTTCCATTAACTCACTCTTTAACCAATTACACATTCACTACCATTTTAAACCCTCTGTTGCACATTTGGCTCTTGTAACATGGACTTCTAATCCACACTATCCTCTTCCAAATATGAAAGCCATAACTCCACAACAACTGAACATGGACAAAGCAGAAAGTAAACAGAGCCATTACTAGAAAGGCATGAGACAGACTTTTCTCCTGGAGGCATGTTCTCACTAATCCTTGCATCAAGGTGAAGTGACTTGCCTGTGATGGAAGAATGAGTCAGTGGCAGAGCAAAACAGAGGATCAAGGTAACTCGATTCCTAGCAGCTTACTCCAAAAAGTTAATCTGTGCTCCCTCCTAATCCTCATCTAGATAACCTTCTCTGTGGGATATCCAGGTTTATTATCAAACCAGTCTCCTTCTCCCATGTCCCTGGAAGGCTAGAGGTGGAGCAGAGCCATGAGCTCAGCGCTGAAGGTCAGTCTCCGAGGATGAGCAGATGGCACTTTTTTGAGGGTGTCGGTGTTGGCAGGTGACCCCTGCCTGTCCTGCACCCTGTTAGGGCAGCACCAGTCACATGTTGCAGGAAGACAAATGGTTTCAAACACACGCTTCAAAAAGCACCTCGTGTTGTGATAGAGGACCCCTCCAAAATGAAACCCATGGGGAAACCCCCGTGCTGCAAGCTTGTACTCTGCCATCAGAAGCAGCCCAGTCCTGGCTTGTACTGAACACCCATCCCATGGGAGTATCATGGACCTGGAGGGGTGTTCTGGCTGTTTTGCTGACCTGCAAAAGAGCCTGGAGAGGGTGAGGAGTCATCCTGCGAGCAAGGTGTGTGCATGGGAAGGGATGCCGGACTGCCTGGAGCAGCCAGGCAGGCTGCATTCGCCATCTCTGGGATGTTTTCAGAAGACAGCAGGTTTTGCTCTGAAGGAAAAAGAGAGAAAGAGAGTTGCAGAGAAGTGAGGTATCTGGCAGAACCTACACAGGTACATGGCCTTGTGAGGGTAACACTGATCTCCATGTCTCTGAGGGGAATGGAAAACATTCAGCCTTCTACTAAATTATCTTTATTTGCAGATTTATTTTATTTATTGAGGGTCTCTCACAGTTCAGGAGTATACAGAAGAGTTAATTTAATTTACTATGAAGTGCCACACTATGGTATGAAGTGTTTCATACACAGGCAGGATTAAAAGGTTTCACTGAATTGAAAAGCTGAGTTACATTTGATTACATTCAAAGGGGCCAGAAAACAGAAAAATGGGAGGAAAATAATTTTCTATAGGTTGAAAGGAGATAGAAGTTAATGATCCTCATGGTTAACTTACAGCCTCTTATGCTTTCTGGGTGTTAATGTTAAATCAGCTAGACTCCTGCCAACTTATCTCCTGCAAGATACCTTTAACTACTCATCCATTTTTTTTTTTTGTTCCATTCAAGTTCTTTTACTTACGCACCTCAGAGTGTAAGTTCACTTTAAGTTCACTTCCACACTAAAGGGTAAACATGTCACTTTGCTTCAACTTGCCCCAGGAAATATTATATTATCAGTGCAGCAAAACATGAGCATGGGTACATAGCCTAGGTTTTTATATTTTTGGCAGGTTCTCCCTTGTGTGCACATAGAATTCAATCCAAACAAGCTCTCTCAGTGTTTTTGTTCTCTATTGTAGCACACAGGCCAACCTCCTCAGATACACATTTGGACATTAAAAATGAAATGTTGCAGAGAAACTGGCTGAATTTGAGGAAGATGAAGCATTCTTCCTGGGCAGCACACCTTCACCATGAGAGCAGGAGCATTTTGCAGAGCTGCACTGAGCTTTCTCCCCATGCTGGGAACACTTTCCCAAAGATGCCCACTGCAGCAGGAGGCCAAGCCCAGTGCAGATCAAGCTCAGGCTATTATATCAGGGTATTTATGTCCAAACCTGCTCAGGACACTGCTGAACGACATAGGGAATGATGCCATTTCTAGTACAAAGACAACCTCTATCTGCGGAGAGGTTATGCTGCTCTTTAAAGAGCAGCCAAGAGCAGAATGTGCTCTCCAATCCCCCCAGCCGCCCACGAACAGCGGGAGCCTCTCCTGCCGAGCGCCTGTGTCCGTCCGGAGGGACCGAGCCCCCGGCAGCTGTACCGATGTCACGCTACGCTGCCAAGTCTGCTCAGATCCACAAAGGCGCCACGTACTCCCGAAAACATCCCCTGCGTGTGCCTGTAATTTTGTCTAAATTCACCTTTGAACCTCGTGGGCATTGTAGGCTCCCCCTCTCACCCCTCAAAAACGCAGTGCAGACAAACGTCCTCTTCATTTCTTTTAAGGGAAGGAATATATATAAAAGCTAATACAGAAGAGCACACTTCCCTCTTTGTGCATGGGGAGCATCAACTGGAAAGAAGCCAAGCAATTACCGAGCCCTAGAAGAAAAAAACCAGGGAACTAGTTATCCTGAAGAATTACAAACCAAGGCTGAAAGAGATTTAAATTAAAAAAAAAAAAAAATCCAAAGAGGAGCAACACAGCTACTGCAAAGCACCCAGCCCTTGGGAGAAAGAGTGTTTATCCCCCAGCAGTGCTGCTCTGCCAGGAGCCTCTCCCAGCCACCCCCTCGTCAGCACCGTGGCTATAATGAATGCCCCTAAATGTCCTGCATAACGCATGCCAGCCCGTCGATCGCAGCAAGCTCAGAGGAACCGCATCGGAGGATGCATAGCTGAAATCAGTCAGAAGTAAATTGTCAGCGGGGGGACGTTTCTCTGGAGGTCATTAATCTGCTGATTACAAAGCCTGCTGACTGCCAGCCACATTGGGCGGACTGGCCTGGCTCTTGCAGAGCACATTCCGTTTGCTTTTGACCGGACTGAAGATTTACACAACCTAACTATTTCTAGTATTTATTTCACAATGCTCTTTTAAATCTTAGGAAGTGTCCACTGTCCTTGTTTTGGTTGTCTCCTCTCTGCTGCCATTGCAGCGAGAGGGATGCCTCCCTGGCAGGGACCAGTTTGGTATGCAGATCATCCATTTCACCCTGAGCAATCCGTAGGAGCACACCCTGGTTTTCTCAGGTATATCAGTTATTCAAGCTGACCTTACGCTTTCTGCTGGCATTTTGCTTCTTGGCTGTTTTCCCCCCCTCTCTGGACTTGTTACAAGGAGTTCACTGACAGAGCAGGCTATTGCGCAGCCTTCGGGCTGTGCTTGACCATGTAAGATCACAAGACTTTTCTGTTATAACCCCTATAAGTGGGGGAAAGGCATGGCTTTGAAGTCAAGAAGCTTGGGGGTTTTTTTTTCTTGAGAACATCAAATCTTCTGGATCAGACAGACCTTGCCCAGGGCATTGTTCCTAGAAAAAGGATTGTTCTAGCTTTAACCTCAAACTGCACCCTGAGCAGTAACGGGCCTTGGGTGCAGATGGATATAAATTGCTCCGGCTGAGTTTTTAGCTGGCCAGATGCAAGCCGGCTCCTGGCCAGAAGCCGCTGGGCTGCGTGAGCCCGGCGCTGCGGGTTGGAGCCCTCCGCACACAAAGGCAGGGGTGGGAGTCGACTCCCCCCTCTCCATCCGAGGCGCTCTCGGCGTGGAAGGGTGCCAACATCTGGACGGGGCACATCTGCTCGGCACAACCTGCGTGCTAATGCAGCTCAGCCCCTGTCTGGCCCGATCTGACACTGGCAAGAGGGTCATGCCTGTCTGTGGCCTCAGCATTGTGCATTTTTATACTTCTTTTTTCTTCTAATTTAAAGGCAGATTTCTTGCAACTTTACTCACAAACACCTGGCTACCAAGTGAATTGTGATTTCCAGTGAACTACTTGCAACACCACCCATTCAGGGGAAACACCAAAAAATAAATCAGCAAAATTTGCAGGGTCACTTGCAGCATCTGCCACGTGATCCCAGCTGTGGAGCAGACGGCTGGCTCCTTTGTCACCGTGCCTTGATGCCAGGGATCTAACAAGGCAGCTGAGAAACTCCAAATGCTGTGTGAAGCAGTGTTTCATTAAAGTAAAATATACCGAGCACATTGCATGTATTGATTTGTAATTCTCACCCGTGGTTGTTTTCATAACGTAATTGCAGATGCTTGCTCTTGTTGCTTGCAAAGAGAGCAGTCAAATCTTAATCTGTCTTGCTTAACAGCCTCTGCATCAAAGACCTCATGAGAGGTTTGGACACTTTAAAAGGATCAGCAATTATCTGTGGTGCTGGCTTTGCATTTACTTTCCTTGCATATTCATGCCAGCAATATTTTAGTATGCATATAACAGGAGGAAGCAAAGACTGACAGTGGGGGATACAGCTGAAGTGAAGCAGATGTCTTTTAAATTCAGAACACATACAGCACAGAAACACTGAGTGATCGAACACAAACTAGAAGTGAAACCAGAAAAAGCAGATTTTATACTTAAAACTGAGCACTGCAGAAAGAACAAAGAGGCTAAGTGGTGCAAAACAAACTTATTTTAAAAAACTCTTCACTCTGAACACCCTAATGCATTGCCAAGTAGCACAGGTAAGGAATTTCAATAAATTTAGTTTTATGTCGACCATGTCCCTTTAATTATTACTTTTTGGCACAGCGCGTAGGACACCTCCAGGCCAAAACTCAAGTGATGTTGAAAGTACAACTGTTCCTTCCCTTTGGGAATGAAAGTTTTCTGATTGTTATATAAACATATTTGGATCTATTTTTTAGAGTCTCATTAATTAGCAATTATACTATTAACAGTGAGTCAGAGAACATTTTGCTGATGTTTTAAAACGTGTAACTTAAGGTCAGAACCTACTAAACTTCACCAAGCAAGCAGACCTGATGTGAAAGAGCCTTATTCGCTCTGGTGGGATTGCTCTAATGAGCAAGGGTTGGCAGCATGTGATCTTAGTTTGTGAGCTATGTAGAGCTGCTTCATTTTAATTGCAAGGCACTGGGCACATCCAGGCAAGAGCAAAACATAAGGATAAAAGAGCAACTCTAGAGAAACAGCAGATAATTATAAAATGAAAAAGAACCAAGGGTGGAGGGTTTCTCTTTTTCCTAGTTAATCTGGGAAACTTATTCAACTGAGGCAGCAACCAGCGGTCATTAGAAAAGTGCTGTGACACGCAGGCAGTAAAAAAAAGCTCAAATCCAGGCTTTTACAATAATCACAGACCTGAAGACAGACATTCAGCTTCTCTTGGAACAGCTCTCTTCTAAAAGCAGACCTGAAACGTAACCCACACGCCAAAGGCTATCTTTGGTACAGAAGCCCTTCTGGATAAACCAACGCGACAAATTTCTTGGCAGTGGAGCAGAGTTACTTCTAACTCTGATTTGGCTTTTGCACAACGCAGATGAGGCCACGGAAAGAGGCAGGCAGGCTGGTGAGCCTCAGCTGCTTCGTTTTGCTGCACCTCACTTAGTATTTTATGAAATTTTGATCCATACGGATTAGACAACTGCCTCCTCTCCCACACTTTAATTGCACTTGGGTTTCAGAGAAAGCTAAAAAAAAAAAAAAGGAAATAAAACTCAGATTAGAACATGGCTTCTGTTTTGTGCATGTGCCCATTGGCTCAAATCACACAAAACGGTCAGGTTTACCCAGTTTTGATAGCATCACAAAATAGCAGCTTGCACTTTTATCAAAAACCTTGTGATTTCCTGGGCCATTTGCACGGCCATGGCCTGGCTGCTGGTTGTGTGGCAGAACCACACAGGTTTTACACAGTTTTGCTTTTTGCCTGGGTACATTTCTATTAAAGCTGCTCCCCTGCCAAAACCACAAAGGATGAGGCAAAGAGGAAAAACTCCAAGGCTGTCAGTGAAACTGTTCTTGAATAAGGTGACATAAGCCTCGCATACAGAAGATTAAGCTTAATCTCTGAAAAGGGACAGCAGAAAGGCTGGTAGACTTCAAAATGAGCTACAACAGCTGTGTTTTGGTTGGCCAACAACTGCTCTCCGCTTTGGCTGCGGCTGGCTCGGCTCATGTGAACAAGGCAGGTTATTAAAATACAGCATTCAGCAATCCCATCCTTGGAGCACTTGACAGAGCAGCCTGCTCCTTTGTATTTCACTGCTTTGACTGAACGTAGTAACAAAGCAAAGCGGAGTGATAACGTGATGTGCCCATGACAACAGAGTCAATGATAATTGTACGGTACTGTCCTTAGTTCAAAGAAAAAGATACCGTTTACTGGCTTAAAGCATGTCTTTTTGTTTCAGAAATGCCTTTTGGGTAGGGAAATGCATGCCCTTCTCTCTGTCTGGTTTAACTGCTGGGTTTAATTGGCCTTATTTTAGAGCATAATAGATAAATCAGCAAAACATGGCAGAAGTCAGAATAAATCAAGCTAAAAAGCTTTTCATAACTTACTATTCACCACAGAAGGAGAGAAACTGCCCATTTTCCACAGTAATAAGCTATGCTACCAACCTGAAGAGTAGCTTAAAATAATTAACAGTACCAAAAAAGAAAGGGTGTGTATATGAGTGGGTCTGCGGAGCCACTCCACCCAGTACAATGGGAAAAAATTAACTGGGTGGACCTGCATTCCCGTGGCAGCTCAGAACGACTGCGCTTTATATTTCTGTGCCTGGAGATATACATTTCTTGCACATGATCACAAGCGATGAGGCAAAATAAGAGCTTGGAAAGCAAAGCAAGACAAAACAAAGCACTCAAGAAAAAAAATGGAAATAATTTGTACGACAAGATAAAGAGCAACTCACTGTGTGTTTTCAGGAGTGCTGGTTTTCATCTTTACAGTAATTATATCGTTTATTAGGCGATGTTTCCTGTGTGATATTTAGAGTTATTGTGGGAGGATGTCATAACATCCATGTTTATTAGATAACTTTTGGGACCTTGCTGTGGGAGACTATAAGAGAAAGGAATGAGAGATATAAATTGTCTAAGAAAGATCAAGTGCTCTGTTTGAAAATGAAGGGCACAACACACTTAACAGAGACAGGGGAAATAACTACGCAGCGCCCTTTTTCCTGCAGATGTAGGATGTCTGGTATTCAGCTCTAACCTGGTATCTAGGACATCTCTCATACTGACAAAAATCAGGAAAAAGGGATTCAAGCCCTGCCAGTTCCTGCTGCGAAGGAAGGAGCTCAAAGGAGAAATGCAGGTGCAGAAAGGCTGGGAGATCTGCAACAGAAGACAACTGGAAGGAACCCTGGGGGGGGCAGAAAGGCTTGTGCCACACACCAAAAAAGCCCACAGTGCTTTAAGTTAAGATGTACTTCTTACAGAAGAATTGCTCAAAATTAGTTTTCTTCCCATTGAGGGGTTTCAGGATGACTCTACTCTGGGGTCTGGACATTTGAGGTTGATCAATAACCCCACTGTTGCCGGCAGCCTGGGAACCACAGAGCTCTGTGCCACCACTTTGGTACAGGGGCTTGAGGCTAAGGTCAGACAAAAAAGTGGGCTGAGCTCTGACATAGGCTCAGACAACCTGTTGTACCTTATTAGAGCTTTGTTAGTTGAGGTCTGGTCACCATCGCCTCTTTGTTGATAAATTTGTTTCCTCAGGAAAGTCTGAGAATGACCATTCATTCCACCTTTATGACCAAGATATTGAATTCATACTTAAAAAAAAAGAAAATTGAAGTGTAGTTTTTGTTTAGAAAAATAAAAAACCATTATATCAGTTGTACAGAGAGAAATATTCAAAGTATTCAGTTTTTGTTTCTGGAGTCAAATCAACTTGATTTCCTCTCCCTTAGTAGGATGTCCCTTTGGTATTTGATATCTTTTCTGTATTTTGAAATGCCAATTTTATTGTTGTTGTTAGTGAAAAAGATGTTAAGAATCTTCCCAGACTGCACTCATGAATAAATGTTAAATTCATTCATTTCCTAAAATCTGTCGTCTTGGCTGCGCAATATTACTTGAGGCAACACTACTGCAAGTTTGTTGTGGGGCCCACTCCAGGTCTCCTCTCAACCTGCACCTCTGTGCAGAGCTGAAAGCATCGCTGATGTCGGCTTTCCAACGGATCTCAAACAAGCAACGTCACCGATCACTTGGCAGAAGCAGGATCTCCTTGGCGAACCTCGAGGAGGAGGAGGGGGGAATTAAATCTAAACACCCAACAGTGCCTAAAGAACGGGAGTACCGATTTGACAGTGGGCTCATCTGATCCCAAGGGCTCGGGTGTTTTCATCTCTTGCTCCACTCTGCTCTGCATTTCTTGTCAATGTTGTACGCATAAATCTGCTACTGTCTGATTCAAGCAGAGCAAACTTGGTGGGAAGAGTACAGACTTCATGCACTCCTGTCCCCTGGAAGCTGAGTCTGTAGGTCAGACGGTGGGAGCAGGGGGCACAATACATCAGAGCACTTGGGGTGCTTGAGAGGACAGAAGCTGCACACAACTATGCCTTTAATGTGCAATTGCTCTTCATAGCCATGCCTGGTTTATGGAGCTGGGAAGCTTTTTCCTTATTTAAAAAGTAAGCTTTATGGATCAGCAACAAAATGGTAAGGGGTGTGTCTTCACTGTAAGGTTTTTATTTACAGCAATGATGGAGCAGAGAAAGAAAAACTTGGGGGTTAGCTCTTCAGAGTTTAGAGTGACTGCAGTTAGAAATATCACCTTTCGACTTGTAGAAAGAGCACATTTGATCTGGGAATTGCTCAGACAAGAAAAATCAATGTGGACTGGTGTAATTTGTTATTTACACAAAGTTGTTCTACTCTTGACTGCTGAAGGCTTTACACCTTTTAGTAATAGACATTTTTCAGATAGATTGCACTGAAGACTCTAAACCCCACACAGCTCTCCTCTCCCTCTTGGCGGCTGGCTAAAGTTTTAGGTTCAAGTAGGAGGTAAAACAGCCAAGCAGATGAGGCACAACTCTACAAGCAAGAGGTCAAACGCAGGCACTGGTGACATTAACTCCTAGTTGGGGAAAGGTTTAAGCTCCACATGAGCGGTCTGTGAATAGCTGTCAAACTCTTCTGTCAAGGTGGGTTTTCCATGGCAGCATTCATGTCCTGTCCCAAAGAACCACACTGGGCAGAGCAAAAGAAAATAGCTTCAAGGTCTGCAGCAGAATTTCAAAGCTGAAGGCAACCAGCATAACCATCCAGCTTTGTTCACCTGGAGACAAGAAATTGCTCTTTGCTTTTTGAATGCTGGGTTTGTTCTGCACTCCTGCTAAACTGGGAGGGGGTTGGTTTGGAGTTTGTTGCCTTTTTTTTAACTTAGTCATCTGAGGAAATCCATATCTAGAATAAAACTAGCAAATTCATTTTACAAGATGAATGCAAATGAAAGCAGTTGCCTAAATGGTCTCTGTCTTAATGCAGAATTTGATTATTTCCTTTTCTTCCATCTCCATCTGCTGTCTGCTTATAGCTACTCAGGTTTACCATTTTCAATGGCCCTGATTAACGCTTTCTGCTGCAGTAATGCCTGCTGTCTTATTGCCACATTGTCTTCAACATCTGATCTGCAGTACAGGGATGGCATCCCAGTAGTGCAGCCGTATGGTCTCTAGCTCTTTCGCTGCAGTACAGAATTGTGGCGCTCTGAAACTGCAAGTGTCATTTGGTCTGAAATGTTTCAGTTTTGAGATGGAGAACTGTACATGTGGATCTGAAGCCTCTTGGAGCAACACTTCCATAATGAAAATGAGACTAGTGGTGACAGTTTCTATTATGGTAAAGCAGATGAATTCTTAAAACTCCTTTTGCCAAAATTAAACTCTTCTGCTTGGCCCCAGAAGATAATTGCTCCGTTTGAAATGTAGATCTGATATTTTGCTATTCAGTTAAATTTCTCTGCTTTCTTAGATAGACTGCAATTGTTACTCAATTTCCTAAATGTGGCACTATGAGGGAGGGAGGGACTTGTTCGCTGCTCTTTTCCCTGAGGCTGTATTTAGGATCGGCAAAAATTAACCTATAAAAGTGTCTTATGATGCAGCTCCCTTGTATTTGCTGTGCCACCTCCCCTGTAAATACAGTCCCTTCATTAAAATAAGCCTATTAACCTCCATCAGTTCACTGTCACTTCCATGACCTCGAGAGGTCAGAGTCCTCCTTGATAGGAATATTCCTTTTTGTTTTCAGCTGGTTTCTCAAATACTCCTACGAGTGACCCCCGAACAGCAGAACATACAAACACATACATGCCCATCACTCAAAAAAGCTCACGAAGTTTCATTTCAGGTCAATCAGCCTTGACAGCATCCTTTTAAGACCAGACCTTACCTTGGTGGATGGGTAGGAGTCTCTGGACTCTGACCATAAGGGTCTTTCTGATTCACTTCCTTCACTACCTGCTCCAGGTTACATTTCCCTAGGGAGATTTCCCACAGTCAGGAGGCGATTCTGTATGTAGCAGCCTACATAGCACCATCTGACCCTACCATGCACAATATTTAAGCAGTGTTGAGCAACTCACTGTGTCAGGGATGCCAAAGCTTGAAGTAGTGCAGAGTTACAGGGAAGACACCTCAAACTGGAGATACAGCAGGGACAGGGGATTAGTTACAAAATCAAGATGGAAAGGAGTGATCTGGAAACTTTACCCCTTCCCATAACTACTGATTCAGTAAACTGTTTTTTTCTGCACTGCAGTCATAGCCAGCAGCATATACAGAATAAGGATTGAAATATTTTGAAGTGCTGTCACAGTGTGAATGATTTTCTTTAGAGCATAAAATCAGACTGCAAAGTTATTTTCTGTCTGCAGCGACACAAGAAGAATATGAATGTGATCATATCTGGCCCTGGGCATACAGGAGAGCAGAACTGGCCTTAACCAGATTCTCTTTTTTATTCAGAGTCCTTCTAAGAAATACAAAATCCAAAAGAAATTCTGAATCTGGCTAGATCTCTCATAAGAGGAACAGGATTTCTGCATAGCTGAAACAGCATGACTTTGATTATTTGAAAACGCATGATTTAATCATTTCATTATGCATACCTTTTCTCAGCAGGCGCCACAGCCTAAAACAGAGACAAGCATTAGATAAAACAACATGCTTTCTAGCTAAAGAGATTGGAATGAAAGAGTTTAATCTTGCAAGGCACCGATATCCTTGGTGCCTTTAGACTTGGCTGCAAACAGCAGGTGTGCAGCATACTGCCGAGTTGAGCCTTAGCAGAGTCCTCTGCTCAGAAGTGACATCCTGCAGGATGACTTTGCTTTCTCCCTTCCATAGTGCACATCTGCCCGTGTCCTACCTTCCTCCCCCTCTTCTTCCTCACACCCGTTGCGTGCAGAGTGCTGTCAGTGTCCTGACATCCACTGTCAATTCAGGTTGCTCTGACCGACCCCACCTCCCTGCCAGGCATCCATCCAACGCCTGTCCAGGCTGTGAAATCATCACAGAAGAGGCCTGGATCTCAGATCTATCTATGAAGGACCTCAGCAGCTTTTTGCACCACATAGTCAATAAATACCCTCAGCAGAGCGTCCTTGTCATGAGTCACAGAGAGCTACTCAGGAACAATGCACAACACAGCGCACATCGCTTAGCAGCAGGCAGTCCATCATGTGTGGTTAGCATGCAGATACTCTATTTTTTCTGCACAGAATACCTGGTACACTCCTCTACAATGCCAGACCCTTTTCCTCTAGTAGAGAGTGGAAGCAACCGGGGCCGATGCTCTGCCCTATCCCACAAATAAAGTCTGCACTGTACTTCTCCCTTGGCACAGCAAAGGGCAGTTTGGCATTGCTGCCTTTGCAGCAAGATGTGTGCTGCACAGCAACCCAACACAGGCATGCTTGTAATGCTGTATTATTTAGTAGAGGGGGAACAGTGTCTGGAAGAGCCTGCTTTGATTGCAGAACAGAGCCTACCTTCACATCCCAGTTCTCCAATTCTCCACTTGTTTTGGCAAACAGCTGAACCAAATGGCCTCTATTTCTAATGAAAATAAAAGAACGCGCACAAAATCCCCTGGGGAGAAGCCTCCAAACGTGAGCTCATGGAATAGGCTGTTTTTACAGTGCTGGAGATGAAGGGCATTCCAGTTAGCTGTTGGGGTGGACTGACCACCATGCACCCATCATCCAAGCTGGATGGCAGGCGAGTCCTCTGCCTTAGCGAGGCACTGCACACCAAGCTCAGGGCTCATCTCTTGGCCTGGGCTCAGTGCTAAGCTCAGGAAGCTATTAGGCTCTGGATTGGAGCCAGCCTTGGCCCTGTTGGCATGAGCGCCAGCAGAGGCTGTGTCAGGGACCAGTCCGTGCCTCTTTGCCAGTGTAAACAGGGCTTCCACGACAGCAACAGCACAAGGTTTGTTGGCAAAAGGCTGCTAGAGAATTTCGCCCTCCCACTGTGGGAGGAGGTGGGTGAGGAGCGGCTGCCAAGGCCAGCTTTGTCTGTTCACCTTGAATCCCAGCCTCATACCCAGGTTAGCACCCATCACTCATGAGCTATCCTCCGCTCCCCAGGGAATCGGGTTTTTGAAGAGTTTGGCACAAGCCTTGTAAGAACAGGAAGGCAGACCACCTGCCTGAAATCTTCTCTGCAGAGTACAGCTGGGGTATCCCCGCCTAGCAGTCCATGCTAACGTGCTTCAATCAACCTGCAGAAACTCCCCATAAGGAAGAGCAGGGACTGCAAACTCGGCATCTTCACCATGACTCTCTGCAGGCAAGTGAACCGGAGCAATGGGAATAATGACCCAGCCCTCTCCACTAGAAGGGAGGCTGGGAACACTGATAGTTTCCTACAGACCTAAACTAGATTCACCCAGTGACCCAAGGAGGCAAAGCTCAGTCCCAGGTCCTAAAATGTAGGCTCATGGCCAATTAAATGCTGTTCAAAGGGCAGCAGAGCATCAGAGAGTGCTTTGATCTCAGAGATGCCAGCCAGATGTGTAATATCTACTCAGGTGTTTGCGCAGGTATCAGTAACAGTCTATGCACATCAGACAGACAAGTTTCTTCCTGGGTTTGCTAACAGAAGCAGCAGTTGCTCACAAATCACAGAGAACAGAAATAATCCCTACCTTTTTAAACATCAAAGACTGAAAAGCTTCACAGCTGCACGGTTCTGAAATTAAATTGAATGACTTGACTTGCCAAAACCAGAGATCAGAGTTCTAGGTCTTTCATGCCACAGCTGAAAGCATCAATAGCACTCAAAGAAGAGCACAGAGCTGCCTTTCAAATACCAATTGTGACTTTAGAAGCATTATTGGGTCTTACCCTTCAAGCACAGTAGCCTCAATTCAAAATGGATGTGGGAGTAAAGAAAACTGATTTTCAACACAAGCGTTTTATTATTTAAAGGACTGGTTTTTCTTTCTGAAGTTATATCTAAAGCTAGCCAAGGAATCTGGATTTCAATTAGGTTTTGAATTTAAAATAAAAAGCATTTGAGTTCATCTTTAAGTAGGAGGGCAGCAGTGTGAGTGTTTTCTCTGCAAGCAATGCAGCAATTCAAAAGCAATATCCATGCAAGCACAGACTTGATCACACAGGGATCCAGGGAAAAAGGCTTTTCAGATGAAGCATTCAATTCCCAGAAATTGCTTTCCCCACCAATCTAAAAGAATCCCAGGTCTGTTGACTTCTCCTGATGCTCATTGCTCAACCAGAATATATCTCTGCTTAGATCCAAATCTCTTGGCTGCCTATGTTGTCCCAGTACCTGAAATACCTGAGCGGCTCAGTGTATGTCATGCATTTATCCTCCTAATGCCCCTTTGAGTTCTGGTACTGTTACCACCTACCTTTTACAGCAGGGAAAACCAAGGTATAGGGAATCTAAATAACTCATCAACAGCAGCTCTTTTTACTCATTGGTCATTGCATTATTCACTCAGGTTATTATAGATAAACAAAATGTTATTATCAATTGAATAACTGATTCCAGCATTAGGATCAGAAGTATTTTTCTTGCAAATACAAGGAAGGGGATCAGTAAGCTTTTTACTCACCACAATATCTCCTTTAACAGGCCGAGGTGGAGAGCTCAGCAACACTCAGAGAGGCATGTCTGTTCTCTCTCATCATCTCATCAGGGGAAACAACCTGTGAGGACTCTGACAGCAAAGACTAGATTTATACATATGTGTGTACATATATATATACAAATAAAAACTATACCTATATTTTTATGCTTGCATATATATATACACACACACACACATATATATATACTTAAACCCCATACATACATAAACATATATTTAGGTAGATATATAAGCAGAAAGATGTTAAAATATAAACTCCAAAACTGCTGTAAAATTAATTATCTTCAAAGCGTAACATTCTGAAAACCCTGGAAACCTATTTCCAATGACAAATACATTTGCTTCCTGCCTGTTTATCACATACCTCTGCTGCAAAACCCAGAACCACTTCGTGTCATAGTAGAGAAAAGAAAAGAAGTGGGAAAATAAACCAAAAGCAAGACAATGAAAATTTTTAAATCCTTGTCTGCTAATGTTATCCGCACTTTCTCAATGAACACTGGTGTGTCTGTATCCCATCTAATGCTCACCTAAAAAGCAGTGCTGATAACGCAAAAACTCAGGGCCCACTTAAAATGCTCAGTGGGGAATCCGCGGAAGGGGATGATCTGGTTATGCTGGCACCAAACCAGAAACATCCCGAACCCCTGAGCCGTGAGCTTCTTAAACCAAAGTCTCGTATCAATTTTGCTGATGTCTGGTCCTTGTATTCATAATGCCCCAGGTAAGAAGCTGCATCCGAGCTTCCCTGCACCTTTGCAATTTTTGAAAAGCATGATCCAAATTTTGCATCTTGAGACCACAGAGACAGTGAATGATTAATAAATAAACAAACAAACAAACTCCCCCAAACCTGCTGCCTATTTTACATTCTCAAGCTTCTTTGAATCTGTACAAATGCTAGGAACCAGCCAGACAACAGATGCATCAGGAAATTAGCTTGTCTCTTCCAAGAACGCACATTAAAATGAAGAAAGAGATGAAGATCAGGGGACCTGATGCCCTTCAGGGACTACTGCTGGAAGCTTTGCCTCTAGGTGATAAAGGGGGAGGTGGTTAATCCAGGGCAGACGGAGGTAGATAACATTTCTGTACTTGTACAATTCTGTAGAACATTAGTCCAGACAGGAGTCTATTAACAGTGTCTGATGGAAGCAATTGTATTATTTATTAAACTGACAAGATCAATTGGCTGCTTTGTACGCGTATAAAGAGAACTATTGTACTTTCATGTCCTTTTAAACACAGAGAATAAAGCGCTCCCCGGGGTGCTTTCATGGGCTGCCTTCGATTAAGAGTTCTGAGAACATTTGATATTGTCAGAGATCGGCTCGCCAGATCCCCAGCTGGATTTGCAGCCCTCACAAAGGAAGGAAGGTGGTAGCAATTATAATTAAAAGTGAGCTGAGAATGAAGGACCTTACCCGACTTAGAGGAGTGCTTTTACTTACTCTTCCCAAAGACTAGGTTCTCAAACCTGAGGGAGACTGACCTGCTTTTATAGCACCAACAGCAATGTCAGGACTAGCGTCATGGTACTGATAACTAAAAATGGGATGTTAATTTTCTTATTCGCCTGAAAAAGGTTGGGGGGGGAGTGAGGAAGATGACAGTTTCTACAGTATGAGTAATTTTTAATAGAACCTAATTCTGACAGGCAAAAGCATTGTGTAAATTATCATCAGGTTTTAAGATGAATTGTGCAATATATCTACATATTAACCCCACACAACGCTACAGGCCTGGGGAAGAGTGGCTGGAAAGCTGCCTGGCAGAGAAAGACCTGGGGGTGCTGGTTGACAGCCGGCTGAATAGGAGCCAGCAGTGTGCCCAGGTGGCCAAGAAGGCCAACAGCATCCTAGCCTGCATCAGAAATAGTGTGGCCAGCAGGAGCAGGGACGTGGTTGTTCCCCTGTATTTGGCTCTGCTGAGGCCGCACCTCGAGTCCTGTGTTCAGTTTTGGGCCCCTCACTGCAGGAAAGACATGGAGGTGCTGGAGCGTGTCCAGAGAAGGGCAACCAGGTTGGTGAGGGGCCTGGAGCACAAGTCTTGTGAGGAGCGGCTGAGGGAGCTGGGGTTGTTTAGTCTGGAGAAGAGGAGGCTGAGGGGAGACCTTATCGCTCTCTACAGCTGCCTGAAAGGAGGTTGTAGTGAGGTGGGTGCTGGTCTCTTCTGTCAGGTGGCTGGAGATAGGATGAGGGGAAATGGCCTTAAGTTGTGCCAGGGGAGGTTTAGATTGGATATTAGGAACAATTTCTTGAAGGGTTGTCAGGCGTTGGAACAGGCTGCCCAGGGAAATGGTTGTGGCATTGTCCCGGGAGGCATTTAAAAGACTTGTAGATGTGGCACTTAGGGACATGGTTTAGTGGTGGACTTGGCAGTCCTACATTAATGGTTGGGCTTGATGATCTTAAGGTCTTTCCCAAGATAAAAGATTCTATGATTCTATATTCTTGGGTGAGGGGCATGAGGGCAGAGGGGAAGGCTTTTCATGATGCCTCTGACTGATAAAGCCCTTGGCTATTGTATCAATCTTGTTATTAACTTTCATCCCAGTAGCTGAGAACAGCTCAGACGCAGCATGCACCATGCTAGACACAAGTATTTAGGAGCTGATGCCGTTGTGCAGTTAATGAAAGGCTCTACAGTTACTTTTTCTGGGGAGGAGCCCAAGTCCACTGTTATTTAGGACATGCTACTAATTACGTGTGTTAGCACAGACCTTTACCCGCAGGGTATTTTGGGGAGTACATCCAGAGGATGCCATTTTATAAACTACAAAATAAGAAATTTCAGTTCATTTGGAGTTGATAAATACACTAACCTAGTGGCATACTTGATAAATTAATAGCAAGGCTGTCTCAGAGCAGATATTTCTGGGCAGTTATGGAATTTTCCAAACATCTGAATGCCCCTTTTACTATGCGCTTCTCAACAGAGATGTGCACTGACTGCACCAAAGCCAGGTACCAGCTTAGAGAAGGAAAAAATTCTTTGTGGGTATCAAAGCAGTGTTGTTCTAAGATTTATTGTATCATGATTATGTGTTTCTGAAGCCCGAACTAAAACATCCCACAAGCTGCCAAGTACCACTGTGACACCTGATGAAGCTCAGACTGAGTCTCTCACAGCTTATCCAGAGACTGGAGATGACTCTGCTCACAATGACAGCAGAATATACTCGTAGTACCTCTGTTAGAGGACTTCCATGGTTTTCATCTTAATTTGCATAAATGTAAATGAGTAAGTTTCACTTTATATTCAAATCCAGCTTTTCTAATGGGTTTTGCCTGGTCCTTGCTATGAACATAGAAAATACATATATTTTAAGCTAAAATCTGTACAGCTTAGTGTTCCCAGTTAGTTACTGCCCCCAACAGTATCAGGAACAGTGGCAGATACAGCTACATGACGTTTGCTTCAATTCAATTCCCTGCTCTTCTATTTTCCCCTATTTCTTACCTCTGCCACCTGGGTGCGCAAGCCTTTGCCAGCAGTGCCAAGAGACCTCCTGGCCTACTAGCTTCAGTTTTGAGTGTGATGTTAAAAACTCCTCTAATTTTCTAGATTCCCCCCCCCCCCCCCCAACTTTGATCTGCAATCTGCTGCTTCTTTCTCTCCACTGAACCTAACAAACCTCCAGGCTGGTGTTCAGCATCAGGCCCGTACAGCCGTGCCCATACCACCATAAAACAGCAAACCCTGTGCCCCACCTTCCGGCTGCCGAACAGCACTGCAGGGAAATCAGCTGCCAAAGGCGGGCTCTTTCGGGAAAATTAGTACCCTTAGCTATGTCGTGTCAATCGCTACGACTTTACAAAATACTGATCTTGGTTGGTGAAGTAAGAAGTGGCTAAAGACATATGAACAGCAGCATCCTCTGCACCCACTGTGGGGATCTGTATTGCGGGACAATGTTTCTTGTTACTAAATTTAACAAATCTGTGGCCCTATTTAATTTTACATTTTTCTAAGCTGGTTTCCAAGGTACCGCAATGTGACGCTGTGGTCAGTCAGTGTCACAAGTGTTAGTGGTGAGGATGCTCAAATTTTCCTGCTGTGGGGTACCTGTTCCTCTCGGGATCAAGCTACATTGGGAAAGAGCTCTAACTGCAATACTGCTGTTGGCTTAGTCATCATGGGCAAGAGGACAACAGGGAAACTATCAGATAGTGGAAGGAAATGGCAAGGAATTACACGTAGAAATGAAAGGAAGGAAGAGCAAGGTAAATATTTGTGTCAGGGAAAGAGGACAAGGAACACAAGTCAGGCAATACACAGGCAAACATTCAGACTTGGCCATCACACACCACCAGTCAGTGCCCATGTTCTCAGGTCTACAACCTTCCCAGATTTGAGGACAGCCAATGCAGGCAGGTGCTGTAGTGCAGTTAATTACAAAAGTTTTCTTGTTCACCTTTAAAATATCTATCAAGAGATGATTCATTAATTTTTTTACAAATTGCTCTGAGAAAATGAATCCTTAAGTCTACTAATTTATGTGTAAACTTAACAGAAATAGCTGACCTTGCCTGCAGGAATAGCCAAATGTGCTCCAAAGACAGTCTTGATGTCTCTAACCATCCTGTGATCCTAGCCTGCATGCACAGAAAAATAAACATATTTCAAGGAAACAATTGTTTGAGAATACAGCATAATTTATCCTGCTATGAGTCATTAGAGTCTCAGCACAGTGACAAATGTGTCATTCCCTATAAGTTATACCGAGTAGACAACGACTGTGGAAAATACCTATCCAAGGATGGAATAGTTCATCTGGATCACAGGAACCTTCTGCTTGTCACAAGCATTTCTCAGGAGTCCCCTGTTTTCTGTACTCTGTTGGTACAGACAACTCAGGAAATCTGTAGGACTTGCCTTTGAGATATCAAAAAAATCCTATGCAAACACTATTCTTTTCAAGAGGTATAACGTCAGAACTTTCAAAGTCCTTTCCAATGTGGCTTCATTCTAAAAGACACATCCTAGGTAAGTAGCAGTTTAAGTTAAGGTGAATTTCTCTATTTTACCATCGTTCATTAGTTTTTTTTAGCAATATCATTCTTTCATTGTCCAACTGGAGTCTAAGTGCATCGGGGCTTTTTCACCTCTGATACAAGAGCAACGGTGAGAAAGTGAGAACACTTCCATGAAAAAAACACCTACATTTACAACAGTAAGTACCTGCGTCGCTGGTGAAACTCTTACTTGTTCTGGCATTTGTGTCTTTCTGGACCAGTACTTCCTGGTTTAGTAAACTTCCTGGATATAATCTTCTAAGCCATAATTAAAAGACAAGTTTAAACACATATTGTATAATGAACTGACATTGTGAGCATAGCAACATCCTGCTTAACAGCTAGGAATATAGCTCTAAAGTTTATTTTTATAGAATTGTATCTAAACTACTTATTATAAATGAGACCAAAACCAGAATATAAGAAGTCTTTACATCTCACGTGTCCTCAAAAATCCAAATCTGTGTTGAGTTTTTATGTCTGCTTGTTGCAAAGCCAAAGGTACAAATATAGGAAAATACACCAAACCCAACCTTTTTCTTGCAATCTTAATTTGTCTTCCAGGACTCTGTGACTCTTGTATGATCCCACTTTTCCCGCAGAGGATCATTTCTTGCTCATGGCACTAAATCTGCCTTACAGTATTTGGAGGTCTGTCTTAGCTCCAGTTCTCAGCAGGCCATCAATGTACCCGACTACTTCAAATTTACCTCTGAATACAGAGAGCTTAAATTTCTCATCTCCCCTTCTGCTGTGCTTAGGAGTACTCTATCTCAGCTACCATCTTTAGGACTCTTGTAGGGACTTATTAAAAGCACATACCACTGGGGATGTCCTGCCAACTCAAGTCCTTACAATGATGGAGAATACCTCCCCCCCCCCCCCAAGAGCTTTCTATCTTAGAAGCCTTTTGCATTCTTTTTCCAGAGCTTCAGAACAGGATCGATAAGAACTTATCACACGACCGGTCTCTCATGCTTAATTGTGTGCATATTGATGTGTGTGTTCAGAAGAACTAAGCAAGTCTGAGTTCAGCTCTTGAGCAGAGGGGGTATTGCATTTAGAAAGCATTTTAAATACGGTGCTGATTTTCCTCCTCTGTCAATGAATATCCTCAGTGACTTCAGGTCTTACAGGAGCAAGGCATAGAGAATTTGGACAATGTTCATGCTGGGTCTTCAATCAAGTACTTCAATATCAGCAGAAAAATGCTTTCTCTTCCTCAAAAAAAAAAAACCAACCTCACAAACACTAACTGAGCCATATAGTACCTTGTGCAAGTTCACATGGGAAAGATGAGAGATGGAAAAACAGAGGACTTAACCCTGCATAAAGCCAAATCAGCTGCAGGCACATGAAGACAATTCAAGCCCCCAAAGCTAAACCATTATAGTTACAGTGCATTTTGCTTCTGAATTCATAGACCAAAGTAAACATGTGATCCCTAATAATGTGGCCAGAGGTATCCTCCTTAAATGCCTGGTTTTATTTTTCAGTGAAATCTGTGCCTTGTCCAAATAGAATATTCTGGCTGCCAAAAGGGCTAAAAAACCAGATCTTTTTATGGCTCTTTCTCCACTTACAACTTCTTGTTCTTTACTTGGTGTATTCTGAAGGTCCCTCTATCAGGGAATTAATTTTCAGTGTCAAGAACCTAAAAAAAAAAAACCAACAAAAAACAAACCCAAACCCCACATAAGACGGGCCATTAGCAGAAAGAAAATGCCTTACCCTTGTTTCCTGAACCAACAGCCAGAAAGCATTGATTATAAATGAAAAGTACCATCTCAGATTCCCATAATGAGCTCGGCTTTCAGTAACCTCTGATAGTGTGACACTTTCTACCAAAAGATCCTTTGTGTAAGGAAAGCAGAACAAGCAAACTAAACAAAACCACAGAAAAGCCTTCGAGGCAACGATAGCATAATCCCACTTATTCATAGCTCAGCTGAAGTGCTGCCTATAAAACTCACGGCAGTGATTTATTCTGCTCTCATTTCAATATTGTCAAGAATTCTGCCTTCCTGCTACAAATCTACCTCCCTTTGCTCACAGAATAACCCAAACAAATATAGAAACATTTACACTAATAAATTCTGGATTGCATTTAGGTACATATATTAAACTTGATATATATCTGAGCAACCTTCTGCAAATGCGCAAGCTGAGATTGTTCTACCAGTAGATGTCACCAGGAGCAGAGAAAAACATGATGAAGCTCTGGTAGATCCCAGTTGTCCCACCGGTGTGTCAGAAGGCACCTGGCTCTGACAGGAGTTTTGAGAAGGAATTCGAGTAGGAGGTTGCCAAAGCAAACATGATTCATCAGCGTTTCTGCTTTCTGACCTAGTAGGTGCAGAGCTGGAGGAAGACATGCATGACACACTGCTGCACTTTGTACGACAATGCAAAATGGTTTCATACAAACCTGTTCCTCAGGCTGTGCCTCCAAACATACGATGACGAAGGAAGAACGCAGGGTAGGAGTTTCCAAATCCCTGTCACCTGCAAGCTTTGGCCCCAGTGATTATTCTAATTGGCTGTCACAATCATTCCTTCAGATAAAGGAAAGGTAATCCCTGAGTTGATTTTACACTTCAGTGCTGTGAGCCAAGTCTAGGAACATGATGATGAGGGTTTCTGAGGGAGTGCTAATCAGGCTGTGTAGTGGCAATATGGGATTTCACGAGTTTAAAAATCAACATTCTTATAAGAAGGATGTTTATAAAGAAACCCAAATGCCTTTGAAACCCACCCCTACCTGCACTCAGAAGCATGAGATTCCAGCTCACACATCCTCACCTGTATGGTGCACATACTAAAAAATGGTTCATGGCAGTGAAGGTCTCACTGGAAAAAGTATTTTTGTATCATTGAGTGAAATTCAAATATGATGTTTAGGTGAGACATAAATGGTACACAAGAGAGACCAGCAGCTGTACTAAACAGTCTAAGGAATATGTTGTGTTATGCCTTTTTATATCAGAATAGGCAAAAAAAAAAAAAAATTTCACACTAAAAATGCAAAGGTAAAACTCAAGGCTTACAAACCATCTACTTTGCAGTAGGCATGCATATTTCATCTTGCTTACTGCTTTCGTCCATAGCATCCTTCTGGAAAAGTATTATGAATCTTTTATTTTGCTAGATCTTAGTTATCAGTCTCTGGTACTATAAAAATACATGTAAGAATTTTCTCTCACAATCCTCAGAAAAAAATTAGAGTTTAAATAAAGGATCTGTGATGAGTAAATAAAACCTCGTAACTGTAATCAATCAAAAGGCATTTTCTTCCATGAAAATTTCTCTTCATTGTCTTCGTCAAAATTTAAGTTTCAATGAAAAACTTCAAATATGGATTCTTTTTTTAAAAAAACCAAGACCTATGGCAAATACAGAAACAAGCAGAGAACTTTCACAAAGAAAGCACCATTTACTTTTCCAATTTAGTTTTGTGTGTTTAGTGAGTGGAATGTAGAAGGAGCAGAGTACCAGCGAGCTAGCTGGAAGGACAATGGGGAAGAAATAAGTCAGTGCTACTGTGTCTAGTATTTGTAAGGAAATTCTCTTCAGAAACCCAACCTGCATCACATAAAGAAAAATCCTATTCAAAAGCCAGCCTGTTTGCACAGTCTGATTTGATAGATGTGGTGTGTGTGTGTATAATATGAAAGGTTCATTTTTCTTCAATGGGCAGCAATCTCTGCTTTGGAAGCAACTGCTCAGTAAAGCAGGATGTGAAATCTTCCCATTTTTGGCCAGAATAATAGCTCTTCTTGCAAAAATTGTGCCCTGGCTCTGGATTTCACACAAGGTTCCTTTCTTCTTTCTTTCCACTGCCTACCACGCAACTCCAGACATCTGCAGCAAAGGATTGTTCTTAAGTATGTTTAGCACATGGTGGCAGGCTTGGCTGCTGCGATCAATTCTTCTTTACTCTGAACTGATTCTTATGTTTCCGAATGCAGCAGCTCATTCAGAATTCAGTTCCTTGTATTTCACAGCAGTACAACTAAATTTTTTACAGGTTCGAAAAGCAATTAGGCAAACCCAAGACAGAAAAATCCATGCGAGGTCCCAGTTAAAGCTCAAGTAGCAGGAATACTACAGTGCACTGGATGCTATGAAGATGTACTGGAGGACTGTCATGGTATGCTTTCCCTTTTCTTTTCATTTCCTCTATACTGGACTCTATAAGAGACTATATGGACTTCTGGTCTGTCTTGTTATGGCTGTTCATATGTTACGTTCTCATCCAGAGAAACCTTCCAGATAGGAGACAATGTCAGTGACCTCAGCAACATCAGCTTTTTCTCCCTTTTGGCATTTTTAAGATGGGTTTTCCAAGATGGATAAGTGTGGTAAAGATCTAAGAGTAGCAGTATTTTATGAACATAGTAAAATGGGACATTATTAAGGTTAACCCCCCCCTTACCTACATATGAATATGCTTGCAGAGTTCTAAATTAACATTCCACACTAGGAACCCTGCCCCATTCTTGCTTTATTTTTCCTCCAAATGATGCTGCTATTTTCTTTTTCAGCAGCTCATTCAGTGCAAAAGTGAAAAGAGTGTGATTTAGTCTGGGTTCTCCACACTAAATAGCCCAGTGCTGTTTTGTATGGGCAGCAACCACTTCAGAGGATGGTGGAAAGTAAAAACAAAGATATTTTTGAAATAAAAGAAACCCAAGAAAAAATTTAAATCAATATGAGAAGGATTTTTTTGCAACTCAGATTTGGATCTAAATGATAAGCCTTGCTTCTTTGCCTTTTACACAGAATTAACCTTGTGTATTTATTTATTTGGGCATTTATTCCAATTCAGAGGTACTCTATAACATTGTGAAAAGGTCAGCATTAAGTGATTCAAAAAGCTAGATCTGAGTCTTGTTGAAATGCAGATTATCCCAATTTTCTACAATGGATACTTTTTGCTTGAATGCTGCTCACTGATGGCGCAGTGCAGATGATGGAAACAGACAAAAAACAGCTAAAGAAAAGAGAAGATCCACTAGCTTATAATGGGAAGGTTTTACACATTCCCATTTTCTAGCTGTTACCAATATCCAAGAAACATCTGCACATGCTAGTGAGAAACTTAGAGCTTTAACTGCACGGCAAGATATAAAGATCATTTTTAAAAGCTTCTAAGATACCTTCAAAAACAGTCAGGAAACAAGTGCAGGAGTGTTATTAAGAAGGCTCTCAGCCAGCAAATTCTCCTAAATAGCCCAGAGCTTTATTGAACAGCTTGCACTAGAAGATCAAGGAGTCAAGACGATCTATGAAACAATCTTAATGCTGATTTAGTAATTGCCTGTGAATACAACTCATCCCAGACTAGATGAGGCTCAGGAGACCTACGACCCATCAGCTCCCCAAAATAGGTCATGAATGGAGCTTTAAGTGATGCAGACACTGCGTGTGGATTCCTCTCTGGGGAATAATTTTTTGCCACATTGCCACAGGAAGAATCCATCACCTGGTAATTTTATTCCATTTGCGAGGCAATGAGCAACTTCAGCAAGCAACAACTAAATTAACCTTAGAAAAGCAAAGCCAGTCTCAGTTGAAGATGAGGCAGCATTTTACCATGGGGACTTAAACACTGTGGCTTTACATACAGAGACAGCTGAGCCTACTGACAAACACTAATATGAGGCATCTTGAGACAGCGCAAAGCTGACAGCCTGCCTAAAACTCAAATATCACAGGCTGAGCTCTGACTGTTTGGAAATACTAAACTTAAGCTGAACTCTTACCATTTCCATCACAAGGTGCGGACACTATAACGCTTTGAGTCCTGCATGAGAACATCTCCCAGACCTGCTGCGTTCACATGAAAGCAGGTCCAAAGCCAGAAGTATGTAAATGGACTATTCTAACAGCTCACCCACTGACCTTGTCCCATAAATGCCTCAGTCTCCTTGTTTGCTTCCAGTGATTTTTCAGAGCTCTGCTGTTTCTTTTGGTCTGCTCCTCTCTGGCCTTCTATCTATTGCCAAGTATTTTCCTCTTCATCTATATGTTCAAAGCACAGAGCTAAAAATGCAGAAATTAATCACTTTTGAAACTCCTCTTTGTGGATGTGCGCAGCCTGCCTCTTGTGAGGACCAGCAGACCGTGGTTCATTTCAGCGACATGGGCAAACAAATCTGCTGAGCGTGACCAGAGAAACTGGGAAGTTGCCCTCCACAAACTGCCTGAAGCACTTGCTGGAGGCACAATGTGTTCTCTGGTGCTAGCAGTATACCTCCAGCTGCAACCCAATCTAATACACGCAAGCAAGGGGCAGGAAGAAAGAATGTGCTCCATGCAAATTTAGCCAGCATGTTCCCAGATCTAATTGCTTTAAGTGGTTGGCAAAGCTGACAATCTAATTGATGTGGAGGCTTATTCCCAGCCTCCTGACAGAGACGTTTTTAGAACTGTACTTGCTGACTAGGGACAGAAAAATGTTAGGAGTCCAAAATCACCTGCCACTTGCATGGGCTGAACACCTTCTGGTGAGGCCATGAAGCAATAGGTTTGAAGACCAGAGGGGAACTTGACAACAGCTAGGCATTAATTGCCTAACACAGTACCCCAAATTATTAAGTATGCAGCAATTTAGAGTGGAAAAGAGAACATGCTTCAGCGGGCAAGGGACATGCATCGACTGTACAGAACAGGCAGGACCTGGTTTTGAGAGTATTCCCAAATACCCCCAAATCTTTGAGATAGCATTATTTCTCTAAAAACCCTCAACATACTCAAGATTGGAGCAAGATTAAACAAATCAACATGCTGCAACGTATTTTGGAGGCAGGAGAGGAAGGGAAATAAGCAATGTTTAAGGAGTTGCCTTCCATCCCCTTTCCAGATAAAGTTGGAACGCCGACTGGTCCAGCCCACATAGTTGTGTCTAAACCACGACACACACACTCCCTTCACACATTTCTCAGGAAAACAAAAAACAAACAGAAACCCAAACCTTCCAAAACAGTAAGGGAAACTCAGGATTTTCCTAAACAGTAAGCACCAGATCACTAATATGATTTTAACTCAACTATTCATAAGAACTGAGTAAGCCAGTTTTAAATGCAAAAGAACCAACACAAAAGACCTCAGTAAAGATCAAATATTTGCTGATGAACCTTGTACGTAACATAGCTCTGACCATGGAAAATTGAATCTAATTGGTTATATTAGTTAAACTACACGTGGGTGGAATTTAAGTGGGTTGTAAGCAACTACGGTGCAGAAATCAGATTAAGCCTGGGAGAAACTGGAGTGCGTGATTATCATGTGATAATTACTCAACATTTTGACAGAGCCCAAGGCTTGGCTCAGCCCAGCCCTTGACAATGAGAAGGCAGCACAAACATGTGAGTATGAAACTGCATCATTTCTGTTAATCCGCCAGCATTTCCTTGTGGGAAGTCCATGAGCTTCTGATGAAACCCCAGGGCTGCTAATTAATGAGAACCCCTGGGGACCAGAAACAAGGTCCAGACCCCTGGAGAAGGCAACGTTAAGTCAGGTGCAGTGCAAATCTGTGTTGATAACCTTTTGGAATTGGGTCACCACCAATCGTTCACATATGTGGAGTTCTTGGAGAAACCCATCTGGTCCTGGCATCCATTTGATCTGTTCTTCATGCTGTTACCACGGCAACCGATACTTAAATGAAAATTGCTTAGCAAGTTGGATCTATGGACGGCCCCACCACATCACAAGGTAGCAAAAGTGGACACTTGAGGCAGATCTGGGAAGCATTTATCTGCATATTTACTAAAAGGGTTTTCAGCCTTGTTTTCCATTTGTTCTTTTTCTTTTGAGAGAATAAGCATCAGCACATCAATTTTTCTTTATCAAAAAGTACTCTGTAGGTCGGTCACAGCAATGATGTCTTTCTGTATGGCCTGCTGTGCAGTCTAAACAGCTCTTAAAAAATTTGATTTCTGCATTAAGTTTCCATATAACACACAAATTGAACTTTTTTTTTTTTTTGCTGTAAACACTATTGCCAAGAGATGTAATAGTAGCCATGTGCCTTTTCAGAAATAAAAGATGCTTTACAAAAGTGTAAAAATCTAATTAGATCTTCCCAGTGGCACTTAGATTTGTCCTGTTGCATTTGACCCAAATTTCTTTAACGCTTTAGGGAAAACAGACCTAATATTCAAGTTCTTTGCCAGATAATTTCATGTTTGGCAATACAGATTCTAAGACTCATTTTATTCTGAGGGAGGGAGGAATGGAAAGTCTGTGTTTGTAGTAGAGGATATTACATGAGCTGATGTAACTTGTGGTATTCTCCCAGTTGACTAGCTAAACTAGCTCTGAAATATGCTTTATTTCTGTCTCTGGCATAACAGAAGCATAAGAACTAAATTTGAGCTCCCAGAATTTGTCTTGAGGAGCAGGACAAATGAGGGATGGTTTTGCCCCAGTACATGAGCCAGATGTAGGCTCCTAAAGCAACAACCACACAGATTAAGTATGCTGCATAATGCAAAGGGAAGGGTGAGCTAGTGACTGAAGACAGAAGGTGAGGGGATGCTGGGGTCAGCACTAGTTTACACAATCCACATCTTTAGTCTTTTAAATCAATACTGAACATTGCCAGTGGAAGGTAAGTGGAGGAAGGTAACACAACTATGTTTTTGAATTTTTTTTCTTATTACTCAAAGTCTAGAAGTGGGACTACTTTATGCTTAAAATGTTCTGTTGCAGGTATTCGTTCTTTCAAAGACCAAGGGGGAGGAGAGAAAGAGACTGAAGGATACTATTGAGAGAAGTATATGAGAGAACTAAGCCTGAAATGGAGAAGCACATTTCAGTAAAGCTTTACTATAACACAGTTTGCTCACTAATTTCTTGCAATCAAAAGAACTGAAAAAAATTTCCACACACAAAACCCCTCCCAAATATTATTTTACCACAGCAACATTTTTTTTTAAAGCCTATTAATTACTCATGTATCAAATTTCTTCCAATTGGCTATTTAAAATTAGACAACAAAAGTCATCTTAGGTAGATTTCTGTTGGGGAAAAGTCAGAGGGACTTTTGTTTTAACATTTCCAGTTGTAGATGTTGGGCTGGCAACCTTCCTCTCACCCAGTTCTTTTCTGCTCCATCACTGGTTAACCAAATTTGAAAAGAGGAAGAAAGTTAGAACAACCACCATGATTTACTCAATCAGGAGCAGAACAGCGACCCATAAAAATTTCTGGCATAAACCTTCCTGTGAACACATTTGCATGTTTATTAACTAAACTTTGCCTTCTGCAAGCACTCTTGTGAAAAAAAACAAAAAAAATCGTTAGTACAAAATACAGTAGAAAGCACATTTTTAAAGGCAAGAAAAGCTAAAGTGAACTAGGAATCTCTATTGCTGGAAATGTTTGAGAATTGGTTTGTCCTTCTGCAAGCACCAAGGCCAGAGGCCCAAGACACAAATTCTGTCAGAAGACAAGTCCGAGTCTTGTCTTCAGAATTTGGACTAAATTTTGAAAATCCTAATTTGCAAGTTCTAACGTGGATCGTCTCTGTCAAATGGAAATACTCTAAGTAGGAAAAACAACCCAGTAGGAAGAAATGATGTACACACTATGCAAATAAGCCCAAATTCTGAGAGAAAATTAGAGACATTTCATGATTTTGGATGAAAAAACCCTATAAATACAACGAACCTTTCTGCTGACCTCAGTCAGGTAAAAGCTATTGAAGTAACTAGGGAAGAAACTAAGTAATTAAGGAAGAAAACTCCAAACTTTAATGTGACCCCTTACTTTTAGTGATTCATTTAAGAGTATTTATATAATAATGTCGAAAATCTGATTTGGAAAAGCAATATGCCATGTCATACCATGACTATCTCTCTTCCTTGGCAGTAAATCACTAACCACCACTTTCAGTTTGTGAGGGCAGAGGACAATTATTCACTTGTCAGTTAACAAGTACCATGTTTGTTCTCGTCCTTCTCCACTGACTTCACTTGAGTTTTTAACTAGGAGAGCAAACATGCTTACAGCTCCTGTTTCTGGTCCAAGCAATTGTTTTAAATGCTCCCGAGTTATTTAACTGTTGGTGTTGACAGGAAGCTGGACATTTCTGCTCTGATGAGGGCTTTGTTTTAAGGTGTCTCATTCCCTCTTACTTCCTATCTTACAGGCCTAAAAAGACTGCTAGTAGCTATGCACACAAGACTGCCCGTTTCAATCTCGTATTTGCATTTCGCAGGAAGACTCTCAGGAATTTTTGAGATTGCCCCAGATTAGAGAGACCCCCAATCCATCACATTACAATCAATTTTAACAGAGGCAGGATCACAGTCTCAACTTCTCCCTGTACGTTCCCATGAAAATCATAGTGTCTTCTGTTCTCCCAAAGTCAGCTATTAAAGACAAATCATATGCATAAAAAACCAGGTCCTGCCAGCAACGTACTGTACATTTGTATTCCAGATGAGATTCTGTTACAGTCCTGGTGGCTGCCACGGTCTTACTTCACATATTGATCTGGTAGAGCAAGCACAAGGCATGTAAGCTTCTGATCTGTATTAATTTGTACTATAACTCTTGGCACAGTGTCAGCTGACAATGGTCTCCACCATGTTTTAAATCAATTACCTGAAGTAGTAATTGTTTGTTATCCGTAAGGGGAATTCAACAAACAAGATATACTTGATAAATCAATGCACAGACAGATCCAGACATCAACACATAAATTAATTTACATGAATTTACTAAAATGAGACTACTGGAATTATAATATTTCAATACACCAAATTAACATTACCAGTTCTTGTAACTTGGTATGTTAAATACATCTCTGTCCATTTTTTGATCTTTAGACCTTGGCTTCTGGGGAGATAATTCAGTATTATAAGGAGGGTAGGCTGTAAAGCTCAGACTATTTTCTTTTTTCCAGTATTGTCTTAATAGAGTCAGTGAAATGAAATGGTGAATTATGTTGTTATATCAGCTGAACAGCTTATGTAGCCTACCTCTGTTCCTACAAACTTGAAATTTAGTGTTTTAACAGCAGACTTTACTCTTCTACTCACCTGTAAATGAGCACTATTGGAACAGCACTGAGCCCACTTCTGCTTTCTCACCAGCTAAATCTGTTTCCTCTTCTGTGAAATCACTGCTGTTTTACATCATTGTGAATTAGGTCAGAAACAAATCCAGAGACTGCTCATTCCAGCTAGTGAAACATATGAAGAGCGGCTGCAATGACAGATCCGTAATAATGCTTCTCATCTTTATAGTCAATTAAATTTAGACCACGCAGAACTCTAAGTAGTACACAGTGGAAAATTTTGGCAGGGTGACTGGCAAGCCGTAGCAGATCTAACAAACTTGAAGTCTTTTAAATTCATCTTTCCTGTGAACTTTAATCAAAGGCTATAAAAACCCCAGCTGAATACAATAAAAATTTAAACAGTGAAGATCATTAAAACAGACACTTCCCGTTACCTCATGGTGACTTGCAGAAAAATTTTATCATCGTAAGATGCTCATCCCGTGTTATAACCGTAACTCACCTTACCAGAAAACAAACAGCACGGTAATGTCTGCATTCACTAAACTTGTGTACCAAAGGCAGGTACGAGAGGAGACCAAACATGTTTTTATAAGTTAAACGAGGACAATTACTTCTACCGGAGGGAATAGGAGCTTTTGGAATGTGCTTTTGGACATAGGAGTGTCTTTTGAGAACTACTGAAAATATTTTCAAATGAAAACTATAAATTAAGTGTAATTATTATTTCTGGCAGCTTGCATAAGAAAAATAAAGCATTTATCCTGTCATTGAGGCTCACAGTCTCAGTGCAGTCTCAGGACTTCTGGTTTGCCCTTTTGGCATATCCACACTGCTGTTAATACACACTTCCTTTTGTTTTTTCTCCACCACAATTTTTTAAAAAGCGTCTAATTTTCCTTCAAGATTTTGTGGCTAAAATGTTTGTCTGTCCTTTGGCCGTTTTGATTTCTGACAACTTCCCCAGCAAACCCCATCCCACGGTTGCAATTCCCTGCAAAGACCATAATTAAATTCCTCCTTGCTCCCTGCCCAACCACCAGCTCAACAGCAATCATACCCCAATTTTTCTCCTCTCCTCCCATCTTTGGCAGCAAATCCAGACCTTTATGTCTCTGCCCTGCCTGTATACTAGGTATTTTTTATTATATTTATCCAAAGGCTCTGCCTCAGAATTTGTCTGTTCACATCTTTATGCTTGTCAGTCCATCTTGTATGCCTCTGGTTTTGCCTTCCTTAGGTGTATCCCCCGCCCCCAGCCTTTTATTCAGTCAGCCCTACAAGACAGATCCTTTCTGCAAAAGCCACAAATGACTACTCTGCAAGATTTGGCTCACTAGTTATATACTCAACATACATTTATCTGTTTATACAGCAGGTTCCAAAGGGCAGGGGCTTTTCTTCTGCGCCTTGTGCAGAGCTTGTCATTTAAAATGCTGCCCCTATCAACCACATTACAATGACATCGGCAACACTACTTTGCTGCAATTAGGAGGGAAGCTTGCCAGCAGAGGATGGGGTTTAAACTCTTCTTGACAAAGAAAACAACATTGAAACAATAAGTTAAGTCTCTGTTTACAGAACCCAAAGGGGTATCTAGAAAGCCCAGTTCAAACACAGATTGTGTGTACAAGCAACATACCATGTAATGGATGGTTCAGTTTGGCAAACAACCAGAGATGAGTACATGTGCTAGTATTAGCGGCAAAATTTTGCTCCATGTGAAACAAAGTTCATGACCTGATTTTAGAGGCAGGTTGGTTTTTTGAGAGATGGCACTTTTTTGATTTCTTGAAAATATTATCAAATATTACATCTGAAAACCAGTAACATCTATTACCATATTCTGCTTAGAAAAATAAATAAAAAGAATACTAAGGATGAAATTAAAAGCTGACAACACAAAATCTTTACTAACCCACTTTCCTGCAGCGTTTTTACTATGAGATCAATCTGCCAGCACAAAATCTAAGGTAACATGTTTTTAATCTAGTAAATACATTTTTCAGAAGCAGGTTTTCACAAAATGACCATCCTCTAATGGCCTCCCTCTAAGGCAGAATGGACCCACTCTTACCCAGCCATGACCATGAACCAGCTCATCCCAGCAGACACTCACCAGAGAAGAAGCGAGGAGGAGAGAGGATGATGGAGTTGTTCAGAGCAAAGGAATTCCTGTGGTGTTCCTGGTCAGTGGAATAACTTTCTGGGTTGTAATATTTGAAATAAATAAATCAATAAAAAAGCAGAACACAAAATCTGTGCTCAGAAGAGGCCAGAAACATTTTTTTTCAGAGCATTTTTCCTTTCTTGGAAGGCAGGCCAGCTACCCTACAGGCAGAAATATGGTAAGACTACTCTGATTAGAGAAAACCAAATAAATTTAACATTTTTAGGTTTGACTCTGTATTAGATGACAGAAACAGCAAAAAACTTAGGCTGATTTTTTGCATTGTTTCTGACAGAACTTCAGAGGCTTTAATCAGCATTTGCCCCTCAGGGTTTCTACAGACAGGTTTCATGCAGTATTTCTGGGGGAGTAGGACGCACAAGGTGCTCTGGAAACTTCCACCAGGCACATGGCCCTCAGCAGGCATCAGCAAATACATCTTAAATCTGTATTTGAGAAACCAAATACAAACCCCCTGTTTTTCAGATCACCACCAGATTATGTTGATAACAAAATAATTTACTCAGTGTGTTGCTTTAGGTTTAGATAGCATAACAGCATATTGTGGAAACTCTGGTTACCATCTCTCCTTTGTATAAGTCTCTTACTTTTATTACACTTTTAGTTTCCATGTATATCCTATAAGCAGGAGAACAGGTAGATGGAGAACCCAGCAGGACTAATGATGCATAAGAAAATTTGAGGCTATTATCTGACCTCCTTGTCAGTGTTTTGAGAGAAGGTAGCTTATTAAGAGATCAAACCCTACATCTTTATGATAATCTGACCTGAATTAAGACAGCCAAATTCAAACCCTTTAATCAAGAAGTTTACCTCCGATATAAAGTTTCAGAGAGGGTTCAGCACAGGGTGTGCAAAAGTTTCTCTCCAACAGACAAGCCAATGAAAGAGTTTGTACACCTTGTTATTATTTCAGGAAAGTATCAAATCAATAGATTTTTATGTGAGCATATTTCTGATGAAAAACTTATCATGTATTCCATTTCTTTTACCTTCAGGAACACCATTTGAAGAGGTTAACTTTAAGCTAATGTGTTATTTACTTCCTCAATACAAGCTGAAGCCATCTTTTTTTACATTGAGATGGGTTATGTGCTTAATAAAAAAAGAAAAATCCCCTACTAATAGTTTTAACTGTCATTCTGGTGTTTTAAAGAAAGTCTCACCATCTCATTGACTGCTTTCAGATCAGTTTTATGAGCAAGCACATAAGGACAGTTGCAATTATCTCCACATAGATTGAAACTCATCAACACCGCAGAACGTGTTGTAAAATAAATATTGATGATAATACTAGAGATTATTCAAATCATACATTGACAGGCCTTGGACCTAATTCAGCAAAAAAAGATGAAATATCTGAACAATTCTTAAAACTGGAAACCATGCTCCAAGGAGACTCCTTTGTAGTTTATGTCATATAACATGTATCTAGATGGATAGAAAAAATGCGTTAGCATACAAAGAATTACCACTGCCAATATTGGTGAGGAAGTAATGAAAATATGATTGGCATAAATAACTCAGAACTCTTATTACACAATCCTGATCCATATATTAGATTGACTGGCATTCCAGAGCTGAGAAGTACTAAGGTCAGACTTAATCTGGAGCACTGTATTTCTTTTCACTTTGTATTATAAATAGAAAGTGGAATTCTCATCCCATGGGAAATTCCAACATTTTGACATTTATTTTCAGTGCAAATAAAAAACACTCAGTTGGAATCACTGAAACTCTTATATGCCATAGTATAGGAATATCAAAATAATGTAAATATCATAGAAGTCGAAATGAAAGGAATAAAATGTCAATATAAAATATTTCAACATTGCCAGAAAGAAATAAGGTAAAATTATTCATTTTGATATTTTCCCCATCAAATTTAATCTAAATCAATGTATTCACTTAAGATGATTCATTTTTGATGAAATGGCATTGTCTGAATAGAAAATTGTATTTTTTTTCTGCTGGCTCTCATTATTAAGGATTGATCAGATTGTAAAAGTGTTGGGAAAAATGATTAAGAATTCAGCTTTTGCAAACTTATTATGTTGAGAGTAATTTTGATTAAAGTTTCATAATCCACAAGAAGGAAAAGCAAATAGTCACAGTAATTGTCAATCATATTCAAAGGACTTACAGGTGGCTTTAAAGTGACTTCATAAAAGACAACTAACTGAATCACCAACATGAATACCACCATTTGAACACAAGTTCTGTCTTCTTCCCCTGCAGGGTTATACACCCCCCGTAGCAGCCTGTGCTTTGGTTGCTTCTTCTCCAGTGTAATCCTGCATAAGAGGATTTAGAGCCTCTCTGCTGCACCAACTTGTCAGTGTCCAATTTACTGTCCTGTCAGCTAAGAGATATCTTTGCGTTTCTGACTTTCTTCCTATCATTTTGAATTTAGCTCCTGCACCTTGTTTCTATGGCCTTATGTATCAGATAACTTCTCCCCTTCTGTTCTCATTGTAAACTCTTCATTCACTTCTCTTTTTAATCATCAATCGCCTCCTTCTCTAGCTTTTCTGCTTTCTTACAAAATACTCTATAGAATTTGTGTTGTCACAGACCAGAAAAGTTCTTCCCTCTCCCCAGGAATATCTCCTAACTCACTGACCTGCCTCTCATCCTGCACTAAGCTTGAACACTTCAAGGCTCTTTGGGACCCCCCCCCCCCCCATTTATATAAATGGTATGACTTCAGTAGTATTCAGAAAACAAAGAATAAATGAGCAGAAAATTTTTTCCCCTCAGGGAAGGCAATTTAATTCTATGCCAAGCTAATTAAGGGAACTCATGAAGATAAGGGATGCCTTCTGTTCAGATGTTGCTATATTTTTTTTCTACAGTCTGTACTGCTTCTGTACATACACTGTACATCCACTCACCAGGTGCAAATGGAGATCAAACCTCAAGTGCCTCAATGTCCTCAGCTGATTTATTATAATGGTTCTACCACTAATCCAGCAAAACAATAGTAAAATTAGTTTGAAACAACAGATTATCCTAGAATTGCTAATAAAGCAATAAGGAGGACAAATGAAAGAAATTAGTATAATGTACTTGCTTGTTAACTAACTTCTGATGCTATTGTGCATGGAGAAAGTCTGTCTGGGAAACACAGTTAGGCCTATTCATACATATTGAACCTTTCCCCATGTCATGCATCGCTAACTTCTTGCAGATGCTTAAGTGACTTACGCACAGTACCACAAAGAGCAAAAACATCAGTGAAAAGTAGCCTGCATTTCCAGTTAGAAGCACTAAATTTGGCCTTTGGATGCAGTGGCTCTATGAATGATTTGGTATACTTTTCATACTAGAATTAGTAAATTTAACCTGTCACAATCTTATACAAAAGTATTTCTTCCTATATAGTCAGTTTTTCTCAGGTCAAATGTGTCAGTTTCAAAAGTTGTGTCTCAAGGAAGTTTTCTCCTCTGCTGAAGTCCATCTAATTACTTCTAGGTGGCCCTGCCTTGTTCCACCCTAAATAATTCCTGTTGGTATTTTTATACTATAATTGTGGACATTTATCACTGGCAGTTCTCTAGGCAGTCTTGTGACTTGGATAGCAGAATGTAACTGGTGTTTAGCATTTGCTTTGTACATTTCCAAAGAGCTAAACAACCATTCATTACCTGCATTTGGCAGCTGCCCAGAAAACTTTAGCTTTTCAAGCTCTTGTGAGGATGGGAACATTATTGAAGTGGTATTCTCTGAATCCTGGATTTACATTTACTCCTGCTGCAGTTAAAGTATTTCTGTATATTTTCAGACAGCTAAGAGCCCCAGAAAGATGGTGGTGTAACTCCTTCCCCTTTATACAGGGTATCTTGCAGTGTTGCATGTCTCCAGCCTTTTTGTGAACAAGTTGAAGGAGCCAGAGAGCTATGGTCAGTGTGGTATTGAACCCAAGTGAAGAAGGTGGGCTTAGAGGGTAGAGGTATCAGCTTAGGCTCCAGGCTGCCTTCACATGACTATGTGGTTCCAATGAGAGTAAGCTCAAATCTGCCCAGAAATTATTAAGCAGGAACATCCATTACTCACTTCATCCACACATGCAGTCATGAACCTAAAAACCCTTGCAGCATGGCTGATCATCTGGTAAACTGGAAATTTACAGCAAAACCTTCAGAAGAGTCATTTAGGTAATCAGTCAGTTTTAGAGGATGAGGTTGCCTAACAACTGAAGACTTTCCATTTTGCAGAAACCATGTAATCTAAGTATATTTTTTGTTGTTGTTCTGGAGTGAGATGGTTGAACGCTTTCTCAGGGAAAAGTTATTCTCATGTTTTAGTCATTAGACAAGACCACAGCCTCTGTACATTTCCAGAGATACAAGATTGTTGTGGTTTAATCCCAGCCAGCAACTAAGCACCACGCAGCCAATTCACTCACATCCCCCCCGCCCAGTGGGATGGGGAAGAGAATTGGAAGGAAGAAAGTAAAACTCGTGGGTTGAGATAAGAACAGTTTAATAGAACAGAAAGGAAGAAACTAATAGTGATAATAATTACAACAATAATAAAGTGACAATACTAATAAAAGAATTGGAATATACAAAACAAGTGATGCACAATGCAATTGCTTACCACTCGCCAACCGATACCCAGTTAGTTCCCAAGCAGCAATCCCCCCCAGGCCAACTCCTCCCAGTTTATATACTGGACAAGACCTCACATGGTACGGAATATCCCTTTAGCCAGTTTGGTCAGCTGCCCTGACTGTGTCCCCTCCCAAATTCTTGTGCCCCTCCAGCCTTCTTGCTGGCTGGGCAGGAGAAGCTGAAAAATCCATGACTTAGTCTAAACACTACTTAGCAACAATTGAAAACATCAGTGTGTTATCAACATTTTTCTCATACTGAATCCAAAACATAACACTAAAGCAGCCACTAGAAAGAAAATTAACTCTATCCCAGCTGAAACCAGGAAAAAGGTAAATCACAAATGGAGGGTGTTCAGGGATCTATCATTATGTTAGGTATTTTTCCCCACAAAATTAACCACCCAGTCTACTGTGTGCTGTGTTGGGGTAGGAATGGACTCAGCAGACAAACTGCAAGGCCTGGCACACTCAGTGCTTAAAAAACAAACCAGAGAGGTAAACAAAAACAACACAACACACAAGAAAGCACAGAAGAAAAATAGAGGGCTGGGTAAATGCCTGAAACGCTTTTTGGCTTGATGGGTTTTTCTGGTTTCACACTGCTGTCTTCTCATGCCTTGAATGAAGTGTTGTTATATATTATTACCATTAATAACAACATATAACAACATTGCCATGATCAGCACACCATAGACAGGAAAGAAAATCTACAAGACAGTATTCTCACAAGAACAAATAAGTCTAATAAATGGCCATGACTAAATTTATCCTTAATTACAGATTGTTTTTAGCCATCAAAGCATAAATACTCTTCTCCTAGTATAAGCAGCATGGGCAATGCAACTCTTTCATTTATGTGTTTAAAGGAAAAAGGCAGGATTCTCACCCTTTTAAACTCTAATGACTCCAGTGATACTTGCATGTCCCTTTAAAAAGCAAAGCTGATGACACCAGTGCCTGGAAACAGTGAAAGGCCAAAACTTCCAGCTATTTGGGATGAGGGAAACTCATATTCAAGCACCCAGTCTGAATGAGAAAAAGCAAAAATGTGAACTTGCACTTTACACATCCTAGATGAAATCTTGACCACTGGGGAGTTTCTTTCTCAGGACAAAATAAGAAAAAAATTAATCCTGGTCTTTAGGATCTTTTCTGACACAAATTTCAACATAGCTGGTATGCTCCTAGGAAACACTTAAGTTTTGACAAGTCCACATCTCTTACTACCTGCTAATTTAGTTGAAAAATGTTCATCTTGCTCTAGTTCAAATCTCCTTAGTTCTATCTCAGTGTTTCAATGTATGCTCTGCCACAAACTTCAGTATAACTTTTGGGCAGTCACTTCATTTCCTGCATACCCATGCTCTTGCTGTGATGCTGTGATTTTCCCTCTCCATAAAATTTTCAGGGAAATGGAGTGTCTGTAATTGTAACTATAACTCATATCTCCATCTTCACATCTCAGATTGCTACTGCAATAAAGCTCAGGAGTACTCAGTACAAGAAAACAAGCATTTCCTGATGCCTGCAGAGATCAGCGCTGTTCAGTCTGAGTTCTTGATTTGAATATTATAAAAAGTTTTTCATATGCAATGATCCCACAGATTGCACAATGCAACTCCTAGTACCTTTAGGATCTCAATAGTGTCACACCCATTCATCCAGAGCCACGTATAAGTCATCAGAGTAATAATCTTCCCAACATTCATCTCATCATGAAGATGTAGTAAACTTATGTGAACTTCAGCTGTGCACATAGCCAAGCATGTGAGAACAACACGCACTGCATGACTGGCTGTTCACTGGCTGAATCATAACAAACTGCTGGTTTTCAATAGCTACATAGTACTGCAAAATTACTGCATTATTCATTCAAAGCTATGGTGCAACTTCCTTTATCGATTCTGGATTTAATACTGGCTCCAGCAGAGGGAAGGGTCAGATAACAATTACTTAGGGCTCCCCAGAGACCCCACAAAGCTACATTAGATAACGCAATGAGTCATTCAATGCACTTGCCCCTTAATCTCTGCCTGGGGCCACCACTAGTCTCCCACTAGCTCTGGCAACTAAATAGGGATTATTACACCTCTGGGTGCATGAATACATGTGTATATGAGTACATGCGTATAAGAAGGAAGAATGACTCTATTTCCCCCCCCCCCCCTTGCTACATAGGTAGTTCTCGCACCATTTTCTAGAAGAAAATATTTAAGTCAATGGTGTGTCTGAAGATGAAATTCCCAGGCAGAGGCTTGTGCAGTACATTTTAAAATAAACCACTACTAGAAAGAAATGACAAACAATGAAATAGATCTGCCCTGTACTTGCAATCCACTTCTACACACTCATTTTAGTGAAAACAGATGATTTACTTTTCTTATGAACAGCATTACGGCTCTTACAGAATCCAGTTTATATTTTGTAATTTCTCACATCCCATCAATACAATTCTTAAGCAGTTTTCAGATGCAGAGCTGAACTCCATTGCCCTCTAACACACCTTTACATACCCTCTGAGACTTCTGGTGTTGCAGAGTTATTACTGAGGGCAGAGTATGAATTGCAGCGGGCGCTGCTGTGATAAGAGTACAGTATGGAATTTGTCTAGCAGAATTTTCACTTAATGCCCAATGCACCATAAGCCACACTAGTCAGATTTGACAATCCATGACTGCATGGCTGACTTTTTATTAATAAAAAGATCTATACATCTATAAAAAAATCTAAAAATCTATAAAAAAATCTTAAAAAAAATCTATAAATCTATAAAAAAGCAGATATAGTAGTTACTGAGAACTCAACACAGATCTTACTAATTGTGCATCATAACAAAGGCACACTTTAATAATACTTTGTTCTTAATTTACTGAAGCAGTTAGAACAAGAAAACAACCTCTAAAATGCTACTCGAAAACAGACTAACATTACAAAGCTAGCCAAGAGAAGAAGAATGGTCAGGCTTCCCAATTCCTAATGCCTAGCTTAAAAACCATCTTATTCTCCCATTCTGGTCTGATAACTAAGTAAGTACTCTACAACAAAGTAGAAAATAGAAGTAACAGAAAAGTAGAGTTAATTCAACCTAGAGACTTACAAAAATCCACAGCCGACATTACTGTAAAAATGCAGTGATGAGGGGGTTTGTCTGCAAGTTCCCAGTTCCAATATCTGCTCTGAATCAGTGGAAAAGGGATTTGAATCTGATTCTACCACCCACCGGTCCATATCAGAACCACGAAAACAGAACTATCAGAACCAGAGTGAGCAGACCAACCAGCCCTGGTTTGCTTTGGCAACTTAGCCTCTGGGAAGGAGATGGAGGTTTCTTTACTTCTGATGGCTAATTAAAAGAAGTTTGTGCACTTGTGGAACAACTTTGGTTCCTTGGGAATGAAAGATGCAGTTGGACATGTCCGATACTCCATAACACATTAGCTTCTTCTCCACCTGCTCCAGGGCACTCCTGAACGTGCCTTGCTGAAGGATCAGAATAACAGCTTGCGCTGCTTTTGGCTGGGATAGACTGAATTTTCTTCATAGTAGCTAGTATGGGGCTATTTTTTGGATTTGTGCTGAAAGCAGTGTTGATAATGCAGAGATGTCTTCATTACTGCTGAGCAGTGCTTACCCAGGGTCAAGGCCTTTTCTGCTTCTCTCACCACCCCACCAGTGAGGGGGCTGGGGGGGCGCAAGGAGTTGGGAGGGGACACAGCCGGGACAGCTGACCCCGACTGACCCGAGGGATATTCCAGACCATAGGACGTCATGCTCAGCATGTAAAGTTGGGGGAAGAAGAAGAAAGCAGAGATGTTGGGAGTTATGGCATTTTGTCTTCCCAAGTAACCATTACGTGAGATGGAGCCCTGCTTTCCTGGAGATGGCTGAACACCTGCCTGCCGATGGGAAGTGGTGAATTAATTCCTTGTTTTGCTTTGCTTGTGCACATGGCTTTTGCTTTACCTATTAAATTGTCTTCACCTCAATGCACGAGTTTTCTCACTTTTACTCTTCCAATTCTCTCCCCCATCCCACCAAGGGGGAATGAGCAAGCAGCCGTGTGGTGCTTAGTTGCCAGCTACAGTTAAACCATGACACAGCTTTTTGAAATGAAAAACTAGACATTGAAAGACAGCCTAACGCTCAGTGCACCAGCTCTTGATCTATAGGTTTGATACTGTAAAAAAAGGGGAGGCACCATGCATAGAAGCAGGCACAAGCAACAGAATAGCTCATCTTACTATTCCCAGCCTTCCTGTGTGCTTCAAAATGTTTGCATGCTAGCTGTTGGACGCACCCAATCACCAGAGACAAACATCAATGGAGTGCTAATCCAAATGAATCCTTGGTGTTATGGATGAATGACATCTGTTAACTGTTGTGCTGATGCTTTAACTGAAATTTTGCAACTCGCTGAGCACACCAGTAGAAGTAATGCTTTCCTGGCCGGAATTAGAGCAGTAATGCAGTAAGCTTTTCTGTTGAAAAGGGAGATGAGTACTTACTATGACAGAAGGAGACAACAGAAACAGTAGTCCATACTATGAATACTGTAACAATTTGGTCTACCTTTTACACCTTAAATGTGGTCTTTTTTTGTATTTTTCCTCTCTGAGATACAAATGAGATAATGGAATTGTTGCTCTGTATCACTTGGTGATTCCCTAGAAACACATTAGAATAGCCTTTGGTAATTGACTCCACTGTAACGTAAATTAAAGTATCTAAAAGTCACTGTTGTATTATACAGGAACCACAGTTTAGCAAGATTGGAATTATTTTATTAGACAGTAGAACATAGTGTATCTGGAAATGGTACCTGTTTTAAAATTCAGTCATTATCTGAAATGGTATTTTCTTTGTTATTTAGGAGACACAATATTTTAAGGGGTCTGAAGAAAAATAAGTATTGCTTTTTCTTTTTTTTAGTGAAATTCAAGTCTGATTTTCTTTCTTATGACTTGATTGTGGGAGAAATTATAAATTTAATTTTGAAATAAAATGAAAATAAAACTAATAAGCGTTTGCTTGAGTATTTGCACCAGATAAGACTACTGGATGCCTGTGATTACAGCTCTCTATGATTAGCAGTATTCCCATAGATATTTTTTGGTTTTCTTCATTTAATGCATCTTCACACAACCCTAAACAAACTGTCTTTACAACACAGAGGGACTCTGAACTTTTAGTGACACCTCTGAATCCCACAGCAATCTATGCAAATAAATTATTACACACTCAATCCTCTTTGCATACACAAATCAGCTATCAAGGTGCTACCTGACAGATGGGGTACTTCAGGAGACAAAACATGTATGCTTCCACTGAAAATACAATCCTGCTTGTAATATGAGCTTTTTAAGTGCTGGATTTAAACTTGAAGCATATTCAGAACACAACTAAAATCCCATTAAAATGGAAATGAATTTTCTGACTCCTATTCTTTTACCAAAACTTTATTCTTTTCAGTTTGCATCATCTTCAGCAAAGTTACAATTTAGTATTTGCAGCTTCTTATTTAGTCCAGCAGAATAAGCAGTATTAGCAAGGTGAAAGCTTATATTAACACATAAAAGCCTAGGTATTTTGAATAGTATTAGGAAGGGAAACATAAGGCTACAACAGCACAGCTTCCTTTATAGTCAAGTCACAGCTTTTGTGGAATAACTTCTTCTATAATGTAAGAGTCATAAAAAAGGAATGCTAAAGTATTCAGTTAAGACTCTCAACACTTCATTTGTCATAAACAGGTTCAGGTAACAAGGGCTTACAGAGAAAGCAAGCAGCAGCAGCATAGGACCAGCAACTCTCACTTTTCTATTCAAGAACTCATTCATCCTCTTTGTCTTTTATTTATACTTACCTGTCCCAGGGAAGATGAAGTGGTTCTTGCATGTCTAGTCTATGCTGTACAGGTTATCACCAAATAGCCTGGAAATTCCAATCCTTTCTCCTGTTCTGCCACATGCTTCTTATATCTTCAAACTTCTCATTTTTTCCTTAGAAACTTTTTCTAACCTCTTTCTCACAATACATGCATTAATAAAATCAATAACAGAAGCAGTGGCTTTTCAAGGCTAACCATTGATCAAACAACATCATTTTCAGGATAGTTGCATCTACATTAAATGAAGATGATACACTAAATGAACTTCAGAAATCTCCTGTTTTGTTTTTTTTGTGGCTTCTCTAGTTTTTTTCCCTATAGAAGGAAGGGGACCAATATTGACATCGCAACCAGAAGTCAATGAAACTTGTAAGGCGCCAATATAGATATATCTTATTATCTACATTCATATACACACACACCCACACCATCATCTAATCTGGTTTCACCTAGAAATCAGTATTTCCAGTTTTTCCTCTGTCAAGAAAGAAAGATACAGCTGAACAGGACACATCAGCAACTAACGGCAGAAGTTGGAACAAGCAGCGTCTTGAATGAGGTGCAGTGTGAAAGGGCAAAAGTAAAACTAGTACCTTGCCATGTAGGGTCTGATGTCCCACAGTATCTGAAGTGAATTGTTCCACTGGGGTAACTGTACAGAAGGTTGATGGTGGACTGGAGCAAAGACACAGACAGAGCTATTGCATCTTGTCTGGGTACAGAGGGAATGCTTTAATCTTAGCTATGAAAAAAAGAAAAATAGCAAGGGAAAATTATAAAATGTAAAGCTGAAGTTCATTAAAGGAAAAGGATTACCTAAATCTATGCTAGCAAGCTTCCATTCAACTAGTCCTCTACTGAAGAGCAAGCCTTGTTATTTTCAAGTGAAGTTGTCCAGTTCCACTTTATGCTAAAAGCTTTCCCCAACTGACACACTTAAATGGGTAGCAGCATATACTTTATACATTTTTAAGTACTAGAAAGTATTGGAAACTTTCAAACAGTGTTGCGGATGATGAAAGACCAAATCTAGTTGAAGATGGCCAGTTCCAACTTTGTTGGAAGGCATGCTTCTTCCTACAAGTGCCAAGAGCTTACTGTGTTGGTTGGGACCTTTCCCAGGCTTTTATTTTCTTTGACAAACCTACTACTCATCCAAAACTTCAGAGCTTTACCCAACCGCACCTGTGTTAGGCTCCTTCCTGGAACAGGATGTTGCAGTGTTTTGCAATTCCCATTAAATCAACAAACCTGTTGTCAGCTCCCAGCACCACTACTCTGCAGGATTTTCCACCTGCATTGTGTGGACTGGATTACTGACAAACCCAGAACCGGATAAAACCGTTCAAATGCTTGGAGGCTGCAGTGAGAACAGCACAGCAAATTCTCCTTTGTCAGGCATCAGTATTCTTTCACCACATAGGGCTAGAGCACTGACAAAGAAAAATCATGAAATAACTGTCAAAGGTAACTAATATCAGTCATGATAGACTGCAGGTTAAATTGCACGTGACACTTTTTCAAAGCAAATCACCTTCTCCTATAAAGAAAGTTTTGTGTCATTTTAAAATTCTAATAATTTGCTGAGAACTCAAGATCATGAAAAAAACCAAAAATGAATTATTTGCTACAGACAGTCACTGGAATCAGATGCAGCTGTGGTATGGATGGGGTGATTACGATGACATGGCTTTTTCACCTCCTGTTAGTAGAGATTATAGTGCATTAGATGGTATTAAGAGGGTGGAGAGAACTAGAATGCTCCTAAGACAGTGATGTATTGTAGAGCTGGATGAGCTAATTTTAGACCATTTAAACTCAGAAACTGGTAGCAGTTTTTCTGAGAGCTCAGTTAAGACTAATTTACCTTGAATTGTGTACTGAACTCATCCTGCAGATCACAAAAATGTAAAACTATCATGCACTCAGAGGATAAAAAAAATACTGTGCTAGTTTCTGCAGGTTACATAAAAATGCTTTTAGAAGCGGTAATGCCAAGAGGACATGACTTGCATTTTTAGACTTATGAATGCTCTCCCACAGTAATTAAAAATGACATATCCTATTAAATCACTTAGTACATACCTTAAAGCATACAATGCAGAGGTTTCTTGAAAAAGCTGATTACACAGTATAGCTCTGTACAAGGCCAATGCTTCAAAGCAATTTTCAGATTTTGAGTTATACATGCTTCAGAAAGGGAGCTTTTTTTTACTGCCAGGAAGATACACTGCAAATAAGATACAAGCCTCTCTACTTCTTTTTTTTTTTTTTTTTTTTTTGTTGCTGCTGTGAGTTAAAAGTCCATTGCATAGCTTAGCTTCAGCACAAACATTCAGAAATTAAGGAAGGCCTTTTAATGGGAGAGGGTCCTCTTTATACTGAACTTTTGTGTAAGTAAAGTAGTGGTAATGATTAAATGATAGATAGGATGCAGTTTTGGTATTGCTTGCCTATTCCCACCAAAGACCGTTACTGCTAGAATTCATGGGTAGCAGAAGCCTCGAGTCTTTGCCATGTAGCTAGACACTGTATTAATCTTACAGGACTGCAGATTCTAACTGTATATATCATATGAAACATTTAGGTTTCTTTCTGTTATCTGTTTAGCCAAACACTGTTTTGCTCTACTGACACTTAATGAAAACCAACCCTAGAATAAGTCTTTCGTCCACATAAAAATATTTTTGTTTCCCAAATTTGAAACAGTAGCAGTTTTAGAAAAGTAGTACACTGAAAACTTCAGTTTTATCTGGACAAGGTAGGTTATGGGTTTTGTTTTTGTGTTTTGTTTGTTTGTTTGTTTTGTTTTTGGTTTTTGTTTTTTTTCTTCTGTTTCAGAAATGAAAGATACTATCAGACCAGAGGATACTCTCAACACAAGCCCAAAAGTTAACCTTCAGAGTGTTAGGAAAAACAATTAAATTAAATATGGTAAGATTCTTCTCAAAAGGCAGTAGACCTTGCTGGCACTAAGACACCAAACACTTAGTGGGGTCAGGGTCTGATAAAAACTCAAATGCAAATTAAAAGCAGAAATAGTGCCAAGATGATCTTTATCTCGTGAGCTGAGAAGGATCCAGTAGAGGTATCTCCCAACTTCAGCACCAAACCTGACTTTAGGAGTTAAAAAGCAGACCTTGTGTTAGCATTTTTAATCTCTTACTGAGCAGGGAATACATGGCACCTCAAAAAATCCTCCTTTTATGCTGAAATTCACAAGTTCATTATATAAATATTTTTTCTTAAAGAATCACTTCCTGTCACTTGAAATTCAACCAAATATTTCATCTCCTCACCAATACCTGTAAAACATCTGCACTGTGTCCATTGATGTAATCTCACTGCCCCATTCAAGGATTCAAAGATAAACAAAAATGAAGTATTTGGGTGGACAAGGAGATTTGTGACAGTCTAGGTATGTCCATGACACATGCAAACAGCCCTTTTTTAATCCAGCATTTTGCTGTTTTTAATAAAAACTATCAAATCACACCAGATTAATTCTCAAGGAAGATAAAGAATACTCCCGTCCAATTATTTTCCTGAGAACACCATTAGAAAACAGACAAATCACAGGATAAAGGAAAAATGTAATGTAATCACAAAAAAAATCAGAAGCTGGAGTTGGCTCTTAGCCAGAGGGCTTTTTAAACCTCTAAAGCAGCTTTAAAAATGCCCAAGATCCTTTTTCCTGATAAAGATCACAACAAAATCATGAGAGTCTTGACATTTTTCTAATGTTTAGCATTGTTTTTGACAACCACAACCAGATGTTCCTGCATATGAGTAAATGAAAAGTCTGGGACAGCCTAAGAGTAAGTTTATCATGAACACTTCCCCTTAGACATCTGAGGGGCATAAGTTTATGCGAGAGATTCTTGGGAGATGACAGGCAATTAAAAACATTGACATTTTATTATAAAGTAGTTGAGAAGATAATTGAAAAATACAAACATATCTGAGTTAGGGCACACTAAGTTCAATTTGTTGAGCAGCCAAATGCCTTCACTGCCTAAGCTTAGTAACTTGCTATTATCCCAGAAAATGAATCCTGGATGTCCTTTTGTAACAGCACTTTTGTAAGGTCAAATGTTAACATACAAAGGAGAAGAATCTGACTTGCTTAGCAGCTGGAGCTGAAGGAGAGGTTCTAGCAACATCCATATTCATAAGAAGCCAACATCATACATCATTTTGGTTTCAAGTATTTATAGACTCACAGGAGCTTTATTTCTGAAAATTAGAGGAAAGACAAATGGACTGAGGATCATTGATTCCAACACCTGCCCCTCTGCCCAGACCCTCTTGAAAAGCTGACTACAGCTGAAGTGGTCATCTGGCATATGATAGCAGACCCTGCCAAAGTTATGTTTAGAATTAAAGCAGATCAATCTAAAAGAATGGTAGCTCAGTAAAACAGCGTCAGTGTTGCCTCATAAAAATGTGAGGTAGACGAAAAAGTGCAACCCATGGACTCCAGCACATATCCTTTTCATTTCAGGGTCCTTGAAAAGATCAGAGTATGATGAATAGGCACAGAAAAGGATGGTACTTCTGATGGGCAGAAACAAGTTGAAATAGCATATTCCCTGTGCTTTCATAGCAGATGTGACATTCAGTAAAAAACAGTAAGTTTCAATATGCTGACAGCAAGCTATGCTCATACACCAGATGTTCACGTGTGGAAATTGTGTTTTATTTAAAAATAACATTGATAAGATCAGATCTGTGCAAACTACAGTGGAATATGTAAAAGCACAGTTTAAAAGGCCTTATTGATACCCTTTCCTGATGGCAATAGAACTTGCTTCTGTCTCCATCAATAATTTGTCCCATCTTCCCAAATTCCAGCAAAGGACTCGGAGTACACTGCTACATGCTGAAATCACCACATGAAAAAAAGCTGTGGTGCAAAAAGGTGTCTGAGAATTACTACTTGGTCTTGAAATCAAATATCCTAATTATCAAGAGTCCAATCTACAACTATTTTAAACACTCATTCTGTGCTTCAGAGAATAACATCTCAGGGATTTCCAAAGGCAAATCCTCAAATACTTTGAATACTTAGAAACATTCACTTTCCAAAAGACATAAAACTAACTTGGTCCTATTTTAATATATTGTAAACCTGGGCACTTCTTTGTACCAAAAAGATAGCTTTGGTCCAGGACTGAGTATTGTCTGTTTAATGTATTTTTTGAGACTGTATCACTACATTGTGGGATAGATAAGGACTACTATCCTGCATCTGGTTGATCTGAGATGAGAACTAGTTTATGGCTTTTAGGAAAGCCAAACAAAACCGTGGAAGATATATGAAAACACAGTCTCCCCCACTTTTATTAATTCTCAGCTCTCCCAAATTCTGCATAAATAGCCCAAGGTATTTGTCTTAAGATGCAAGATATTGTCTTACCTTTATGCCTCTAGCTTCTGACGTAATGAGATCATTTTTAACTAGATTGAATACAATAAGCATCAATACAAGCAACCATGAATTTGCGTAAACAGATCTCTTCATGCTCCTTATAACATATTAAACCAAAACCTATGGCCACAAACTATGCCAAAAATAAGAAAAAGGGTGGGTGGATAAGGACCTGAATCCAGTGAAGCATTTAATTCATGATGAGAGACCTGCTGAAGTAGAAACATGATTCTGTAAAGATACATTTCCAAAAAGACTTGCTGTAGCCCTGTTAGAACCTTGTCTTTATGAGCAAATTTATTATTTAAGAAATACTGTTAAATCCACCACCTCCTGTCAAGAGTTCAGAATAGCCTAACATTTCTAACAGGTTGTTTTCTATTTGCACTGTTACAGCAGCAATTGTATTTAATTGCCACAATGAAACTTTCGAGTTGTTTTCACCCCAGGATCATCCAGAGACAGTAATATGTGAATCCTAAACATATACAGTAGATCAATTTTAGCTAGACCAGACAAGCACACCATGCAGAGTGGTACAGAAAATTTCATCACGACTCTCATACACTTTTACTGCTTTCTTTGCCTTCAGACTGTGGATGAGAAAAGCAGCCCCTTTCTTCGTCTCTTGTGTTCCTGTATTTTTTCAACATGATGAACTAAGTTTAAAGAACTATGCTGTGATAAATGTTAGATGAATCAGCTGACAAAACATTAACATTGCTCTTTACCACAGAAGTAATCCAAGTTTCTCCCTTCAGTTTATTGGTCTCTGCTTTGGCACAAATGCAAATATGCAAAGGCTTTAGGATAAAGCCAGAAATAGGACAGCAGAAAGACTGGTTAATAGTATTTGCCTCCAAACAGCTATTATTAGTTCTAAAAAAACGCCCAAGAGAAGGCTTTCATCAGAAAGGCTGCAGCTATTTTGCATCACTTTCCTGGTGCCTAAAGGCTGGATGCTACACTCTTATATACAGGATTCACAGGCTTTCCCTCCATCTATAAATTAACCTTACTGTCAGAGCAGACAATACAGAGAAGGAACCACCCCCACCTCGCTGCCAATCATAGGTAACCAAGAGATTTTACTTCAAGCAAGTGATCCTGATGTAAAATATACATCCTATTTTTCTGAGGTTACGTACTTCAATTGTTGAAAACCATTTCCTTTTTACCCAAGACACCAAAAGAACAAAATTTAAAAGTTAATACATTTCAAGTAAATTTGTGTTCTTTCTGAGCACAGATTATATAAGCATTTTACCAACTGTTTTCCTAATTACAAAAAAACAGCCTATGAATACTTTGCTTTAAAAAACTTGTCTCATTTTATGGCAATTCATTCACAAAGCAGTAGAACATTAAGAATTTTCCCCACTTTTGTTTTAATTAAGGAGATTGGAGTTCTCCCATTGTGGTATCTTCAGGGAGATAATATATGCCTGTCAGGTTACAGAAACCTTAAAAGAAACACAACAGAAACAGATAGAAAAAGTAATTCTTTTTCTAGGAGGAGTCTAATTCTATACTCCATCAGGATTTTTCAGTCCTTTTCCTGTACCTGTTCAAAACTATGGCGTGTGTTAATCCAGATGTTACAGTTTTAATAGCAGCCACAGAAGAAGTACCCTTGTAAGACAAAAGTTTGCTTATGCATTTTGCTATTGTACAGAAGATTCACTTCAGTACATGCAAACATACAGTTTGACAAGGCATAGTTTGGAAATTGGACAGACAGTAAACACCTCTGTTTTGCTCTGAGTGAGACTAAGATCCAAAAAAATGGGCACAATACGTTACAATCTAGCAATCAAGTTAAAGTAATTTATGCAATCTGCTTTTTTTCCTGAGATGCTCTATGGTCTTCATAAATCAGAAGCATTGATTACTTATTCTACACTAATTCTACAAAGCTTTCAACATGAGTCTATGGAGTGAGTGAGAGCAGGACATTCCTTCAGGATGTCTTCTGCAGTTCAGAGATACAAGCTGTAGACTTTGCAAAAAGACTAATTCTGCTCTCTACATTAACTGCTGAAACTCTGAAGAGAAACAACTTGGGAGGAAAGATTTTTAACAGCTACTTGAGCTCACCTAAGAAAAAAAGAAAAACAAAGCAACAACTGAGGCTGAAGAAGGGCTCCACACAGTATTTTATCTTTGCTTAGGCCACTGGCATCCTGATTTTAGCGTAACACAGATCAACGATGAAGAGTATTAGACTATCACTTAGTTTCTTTCACAGTAGCTAAGAACTCCTGAAATTAAAGGTTATAATCTTTCATGTTGTAATAATTAATGAATACATTTAAAGTATCATCACTCTAATAAAGGATGACTTAGGAAACCACAAGAATAAAAAAACAATTTAGTGTAAGAATTACCTTGACATTTTTATATTTCACTTTGAAAATCATTAAGTTTTTAAATATATGTTACTATTTTTAGGGCTAGCTGGAAAAACAATTTTGATCTTCAGGGTATTAATCATCTACTTACAGCACAGAAGCAATGAAAAAGTGGCAAGGTGAGCAATCCATAGCTTAGCCCACCAAGTCACCTCCACCAGAGGAGGCAGTGATGGGCAATTCCACAGTGTTGCCTCCAGGAAGACTGTGGAAAAAGGCTGCAATGCTGACCAGAGTCGGAGGTGAACATGGCCCCTTTCTACTGCATACTGTATTGCTCGCTTCCTGACACAAATCAAGGCTTTGGAGGACAGCTGCATTTAAATCAATTCTTTGCCTTACGCTTTCCCTGCCCTCCTCCTATTTCCTTGAGCTATATAAAAAAAGAAAAAAGACCCCCCCTCCCCCCAGTATGACAATGTAACAGCTATTTATAAGGGATGCACAAGTGTGAGCAACTAATCCAGTTTGTTTATGTTAAGATGAAAAAAACATGTCATCTCAACCTATATTTTGCTACCCATAAAAATCACTAAAAAAATATTAGTGGTAACAAGGAGTGCACTGAAACCCATTTTTTTTTTTTTCCAGAATAGATGAAAACAAACATGTAAGGAAAGTACGCCCAAACTCTACTTAGGAACTCATTTTTAGAACTTTTTGAATTTTGAGATGCATTGATTGCTCAGTGTCTGACAAATACAGCTGTCTTTCCTACTGTACTGGAAGGAAGTAACTCAAGGTTCAACAATCTTCTGCAATTTTTAGGAGCAATCTATGCTTGCTATCATATGCCACTAGGATGAATTGCAAATATAGTTTAATCCACAATTACAAGTACAGACTCTTCCAATACTAGAGCAATGCACAGATGGTGTGATACTAAACGTAATAGCTCTGCCCTACTAATACTATTTTGTGGACAATAGCAGGACCACAAGAAAAGTGCAAAACCATAAAATCCCAGGTCAAAAATCATTAACTACTTATTTGTACTCGATATTAAAAAAAGGATTGAAGGCAAAAGCGTAAACCTAAGCGTCTGTGGGAAGGACCCACACTGGAGAAGTTTGTGAAGGACTGTATCCCCTGGGAAGGACCCCACACTGGAGCAGGGAAACAGCGTGAGGAAGGAGCAGTGGAGATGAGGTGTTATGACCTGACCACGACCCTCCATTCCCCATCCCCCTGTGCCACTGGGGAGGAGGCAGAAGAGTTGGGAGTGAAGTTGAGCCGCAGAGAAGGTGGTTTTAGTTTTGTTTTTATTTCTCACTATCATACTCTGGTATCAATTTGCCATAAGTTAAATTAGTTTTCCCCAAGTAGAGTCTGTTTTGCCTGTGACAGTAATTGGCAAGTGGTCTCCCCGTCCTTATCTCAACCCATGAGCTTTTTCATTGTATTTTCCTCCTCTGTCCTTGTCCTGGTTTCAGCTGGGATAGAGTTAACTGTCTTCCTAGCAGCTGGTACAGTGCTATGTTTTGAGTTCAGTATGCAAAGAATGTTGATAACACCGATGTTTTCAGTTGTTGCTCAGTAGTGTTTAGTCTCAAGTCAAGGATTTTTCAGCTTCTCACGCCCAGCCAGCGAGAAAGCTGGAGGGGCACAAGAAGTTGGCACAGGACAGAGCCAGGGCAGCTGACCCAAACTGGCCAACGGTGTATTCCATACCATGGGACATCCCATCTAGTTTAGGAACTGGGAAGTGGGGGGCAGGGAATCACCGCTCGGGGACTGGCTGGGTGTCGGTCGGCAGGTGGTGAGCAATTGCCCTGCACATCATTTGTACATTCCAATCCTTTTATTACTACTGTTGTCATTTTATTAGTGTTGTCATTATCATTATTAGTTTCTTCTTTTCTGTTCTGTTAAACCATTCTTATCTCAACCCACAAGTTTTACTTCTTTTTCCCGATTTTCTCCCCCATCCCACTGGGTGGGGGGGAGTGAGTGAGCAGCTGCGTGGTGCTTAGTTGCTGGCTGGGGTTAAACCACGACAGTCCTGCTGAGGAAGTAGAGTGGGAGAGCAGCTTGGTGTGCACCTGGTGACCAGCCAAGGTTAACCTACCTCACCTTCTTCATAAGAATTTGAATAGGGTAGTCTAAGGATTCAGTTTCTCACAGGGCCCCTAACAAGACCTAACACAACTGCTGGCAATCAGCCAGAAAAAGATCTGCATCAAACAGATCCTGTCAGTGACATTGCTTTTAACACATCTCATTTTATAACTTTAAAATGCTGTGCAAACAGCAACTAATCCTCTCACTCATGCAATATATGCTTATCCTCAGAGATGTTAAGTAACCAACACAGTCACTCCACAGATGCAAGACAAAGCGAAGTTCTAACTTTTACTGTCACTGCCCAGATAAGCAAACCCAAGTACAATACACAAACACATTTTAAAAGTGTGCATTTCCTACTAATTGAGGTCAGGATCAGTGAACTTAAGCTCCTGCAGAATGTTCAGTTTAATTTGGTTCACATCTCAGTAGCAGAATCTTAGGCTTCCTAATTTAGAAACTCAATTCCTTTACTAAAGGGGAGGGACAAATCAGAGCCTGGAGGAAAGGGGCTGTTTAACAATGCTTCATCCAATGTGGGAGGCAGTTGGCCTGTTTCCCAAGCTTTTTTTCTCCACCTCCCTGGCCCAGCAGAGACCTTGAATGTTACAGAGATGCCTATCTGGCAATCAAGGAGTACATTTACTCATCTTCAAGAGGAATAATGCTTCTAAAGCTTGTCCCTCAGCTGGGAGGAGGGGGGAAGATTGTCAAAGGTCAGTAAAATTAACATTCAAGAGCAATAGAAGTGCAATGGGGAGATGACAGCTGTAATTGAAAGCCTGGAAAATGAGAGAGGAAGGAGAAGAGAATTAGGGCAGTTTTGTAAAGTTGTTTGCTCCAGGGAAAGTATGGGGCCTCTTATTTTGGGGAGAGTAGGAAGATCTCATATCCCACAGGGTAGGCCATAATCTTTGTCAAGGGAGATAGCTAGGTAGAGGAACAGCGTGAATCAGGCTGAGGGACATTCTCTCTGCAAAGGGAGGGAACAGTGCATAGTAAAATCTTTGCTTCCCAGTCCACTCACTTGCTGGTATCACTACCTACACACAGAAAAGATGGGATAGAAGGAGCAGACACATTACCTGACAACAAACCTGGCTGATATAGCCCCAGCGCAGGGTTTTAACCACAGGGTGGTAGAGGCTCTACCACGATTTTTCTTCCTATTTGAGGTGAGGGAGAAAAGGAAAGGAGGTAGGTGAAAAAACCCAGATGAAACCAATCCTTCCCACTCCCACCAATTCTTTCCTCTTCTGCCCAACCTTTGCCAGCACGGGCTCCCTCCCCTGACAACGCACAATGCTAGCCCATGACTTCCACTCGATCACTATCTGCAATAGTTCAGACCCCATCAGTACTCTAAATTGCCCTCCACCCACACACTACACAAGCCCCAAGTCAGAGCAAGTCAAAGGGAAGATTACGTAAGGAATTCGGTGCCAGGTTTCCAAGAGTCACATTTTTTACAAGGCAAGAAGCTGGTGAACCATGCCAGCATCTAGCCACAACGATCAGCCTGTTAAAAGCAAACAGCAACAATAGTGCAATTACTACTGAAAGGGAGTTTCTTGCCAAGACACTCTTTGGCTCACAAAACTTTGGTTCTCAGTCCATTTAGTTACAACTTATATGTACCTACAGTTAGCAGGCATGCTACTCAGAGTGGCAGAAACAGACAAGTCAAATCAATCACAGCAGGGGACTCGGCAGGGTGTAGTGGTGTCATAGTTTAACCCCAGCCAGCAACTAAGCACCTGCACAGCTGCTCACTCACTCCCCCCTCTGCCCGGTGGGATGGGGGAGAGAATCAGAAAAAAAGTAAAATTAATGAGTTGAGATAAAGACACTTTAATAGCACAGAAAGGAAGAAAATAATAATAATAAAATGACAATAATAAAAGAACTGGAATATAGAAAACAAGTGATGCACAATGCAATTGCTCACCACTCGCCAACCAATACCCAGTTAGTTCCCAAGCAGCAATCCCCCCCAGGCCAACTCTTCCCAGTTTATATGGTGGGCATGACGTCCCTTTGGCCAGTTTGGGTCAGCTATCCTGGCTGTGTCCCCTCCCAACTTCTTGCGCCCCTCCAGCCTTCTTGCTGGCTGGGCAGAAGCTGAAAAATCCTTGACTTAGTCTAAACACTACTTAGCAACAACTGAAAACATCAGTCTGTTATCAACATTCTTCTCATACTAAATTCAAGACATAATAACACTATATCAGCTACTAGAAAGAAAATTAACTCTATCCCAGCCGAAACCAGGACAAGTGGGAAAGGGAGACAAAGTGATTTTCTTTGAAGACAGAATTCCTTATAGGACATTGTACATACAGAAACCCCCCTACTCTTGTATTTCAGAAAAATATAGGAGACTGCATAAGTCAATTTTAAACCACATTAACTATAGAAATAGCACTTCTGTCCTTTCAGTGGGCAAAACAACAAAGCTGCTAAATGATTAAAACCCTTATTTATTACAAATGAAATATTCCAAAAATCCCTTTTTTTTTAAGACAACTTTTTCTATTTAGAAATCAAAGGTAAACTTTTTAGATTTTCATCACCATAATGTTTGGACTGTAAGCACTGTAAGAGTCACAAATTATTTAATGAAAAGCTAGTAGAAAATAGTATAGCTGAAAAAAACCCTCCAAACCCTCTCTCTACTTGACTCTAGATAAGACAGTCATTCTTTTCTTCCCTATCCAGATACTTCTGCTGCAGACACATATATAGCTGGTTTTGGTAATTTGGTAACTTCTCCACTTGCAGAGCAAGCACCACAGTGTACACACAAACATGACAGCCATATTTGCTGGTCCCAAAGGAAGTACAAGTAACCAGCAGATCAATGACACAGGCTCTGAAAAATAAACAAATGGTATTTTCCATCCTCCCTTTCAGTTAACAGGCAAACAGTGCTGCCTTCCAAACATCCTGTCATTATTACACTTTTGAACACAGGACTGCTCCTGTTTTTGCCATGCAAAGAAATTATCTTAAAGGATGGTTACTATTTTTAGAGGCAGCACTGGAAACTATGCAACTCAGCTCCAAATTGTGAGCTCATATACCTTAATGGAGATGAAGATGTTCAATCACACACTCATAACACACACTCTGTATACCATCAATTAAAAAAGGTCATTTAAGGAGTTCTTAACCTGTGTCTTAATTTTCTTGAATTACAACCTTGCGAATAGATTACATAGTGCTGCAAACCCACAAAAAAAAGTGGTTTGCTTCATCAGATGCACTGTCTAGTTTTATAGTTAAAACACTCAACCTTTTCTTCCTCTGCTGTTATAACCTCTTCTAAGGCACATCCAGGAACTTTTCCCTTGACAATATTCAGGGGAGGCTTGACAAGCACAAGATTTAAACATACAGGAACTCCAGTTTAGAGCTTAAAAAAAATTTTGGTTTTCAGTTTTCTTTTCTTCCAGTATTTGAGATGTGTTGAAGAACGGTAAACACTTCAAGTCTTTGTGAAAAGCCACTCCAAGGGGAATAGTGAGAAGCTGAAGCTTTAAACAGTATAGTTATACAGGAAAAATCTTTCATGTCTTATTCTGGCATTTCAAGGCTTATTACAGAATATTCAGCTCCCCCTTTTGACTCTCACTTGCCCCCACAGTTCTTGCACAGGCCAACTAGCTGCTAGTGTTACTCAAGACAAATTACAGTGCTCAAAATATAATTAAAATTCATGCTATGTGGAAAGCCATCTACTAATTTGATGATTTGTGTTCCACATTTACAATAACTATAATCATAACCACTCCTAGACCTGGAAAGGATAAATTTCACCAATAAATGAAAAAACCATACAGCTTTGCTGTTTATTCACTGTTTCAAGAGGTACAGTCCAGATACAGAGTGACATCATTATCAGTGATATAGACAAAACATTGCTTCAGCTAATAGCAGATTGAGTAAGCAACTGAGCATTTTCAACTGTGGCCTATAAAAGGTTCCTGGTATTACAGTATGAATAAAAATCACAGTATTTTAAGGACACAGAACCCCCCTTCCGAATATGACAACAGAAACAAACACACCACTTTGCCTTTAATGCCACTGCTTGACTGTCTGTACTATCCAAACTCACTAATGATTTGGAACAAATGAGTTTCAGGACAAGGCATCTGTTCCTTGTTAGCTAGAGGGAAGATTGTTTTAGAGCATTCTAAACCCAGCTAGACCTGCACTAGCTGAGTTTCCATCAAAGCAAGTTTGAAAACTGAAACATAAGCAAATATTAATTTAAATGCTACTTATGTAGCTTAACAATCAAAGACTCTCCCTGCAGTTTTAAGTGTCTACTCTTGTCACTCAAGCGAACAAATACATACAGAAAAAGTGCTAGTGCTTACTACCTGCAGTTACTTGGCCTATAGAGGATCATTTAATCAGCTTGTGTAAACTGATGTCCATTTCTCACAGTTCTTTTATCAAGCTAACAACCCAGCCGTTACACCTCATTGAGCTGGAATGTACATCACTCCCCATAAGTTCCTTGTCAGAGGGCAGACCAGAAATGGCAACATAATGAAACAGGCAAAAGCTGTCTCAAAGCCTTTTCAGAACTACATCAGGAAGTCTCCCCACACCTGGCCACTATACTGGGCCTACAATTTTTTTAATTTTTTTTTTTTTTCAGTTTTATACATAATGCATTACTAAGTTACAACAAGTCTGAAAGGTGCTGGGCAAAAGAGGGCTTTGAGAATAAGAGACACTATGGCCCCAATACTTGGGAGAACTGACAACTTGAGCGTTTAGGGTCACATAACAGCTAGACTCCAGGCATTGAATACTTAAGATACTTTACAAAAGATTAAAGCAGGAAACCATTCTACTTAACTCAGTCACAGACTAAACAAAAAAGATTGGAAAAAACAAGGTCAGACTCTACATTCAGGGGTATTTAGTTGGCTCTTACAAGTTTTTACTTCTCAGGTTGTACCTTTTTCTTTAATACTTACTGTCAGGATTAAAACTTTGGCTTTTAACTATGTCTTGTTGTCACATGACACCTTTTACTTTACGTGTGAGCCTACTGAAACACAAGCAGCATGTTCACTTAAAACACTGCTCTTACTATTAGCTACTTATTGTGTATTTTAACTGGAAAGTATAAAGCTTAAAAGACTAACCATATAGAGTGCTCAGTGCTTGTAAACTATCACTTAGAAAGAGCTGACAGCCTGGTCAAGTTTGACATAATCTGCAATTAGTATACTGTTACAGATATGCAAGTGGTAATTATTGATCAATTAACCTGAACCTGCAAATCAAATCTGAATTTGAAATAAGACTCAATTAGTGCTTACTAATAGTAAATTCAGGAAGTTATCATTCATTGCCTTTATTTGTTCCCTCCTTCACTTCCTATATAACATGGCTACACAAGGTAAACTTTGCCATTACCAGTCAGTTTCTCATGATATAAAGCCTTCTGAATGCTTTATTGTTTATAAAGTTTCATTTCAGCTGTTTAGATTGAGCAAAGTCTGTAACATATTACCTGCTACTTGCTGTCCAGCCTAATCTCTCCTGACTTTTTAAAACAGCTCAGATGAGTCTGGTTCATACACTTCAACTTAGAGATTAAGGTCACTTCTGCACCACTACTATGCCTACTTTACTTCATACTGTAACATCTGACCTGTTAAGAGGCAAACTTTCAGGCATGCAACATTTTGGCAGTGCCACTCAAGGTCACTGCTGCAGAAGTGATAGCAAGCAGGTGGCTCTATTGAATATTTCTGTGAGAAACCAGAACAAGCAACTCCCCAGAACCCTGCACCAAAGCAACACCAGAAGCTCAGCAAGTGACCCCATTGCCAAGTGAGAATATTTTGCAGTACTACTAGGCACCCACAGCAAAACCTCAAAGTCTAAGTGTTATTAAACTGAACACCAGCAAGATTTGTTGCTAACACTCTAGCTAGATTCTGCTGAGCATCTTTCAGCTGTGTTGCAGTTAAACATTACAACATATGTATTTAGGATCTTCTGGACTATACAGAAGTGGTATAAAATTGTTGTTTGTTTGAACAGAGAGAATTCTGCATACTGAAATAGAAGGATGCTAGATTTCTTGAGCAAGGCCCTATATGTGGCAAGACAACTTGTTTCTCCATTTGAAAGATTACAGCATGCACAAGTCTATAGAGGTTTTAGTACTGCATGTGATAACCAATGTAATTGAAGCACAATAAAATCTCAAGCATGCAATAACACAAACCATGAGGTCAGACACCACAAAGTGTTGTATGCATTGTTTATTGAACTTCAAATTCCATGGTACATCATAGATTAAATAGCTAAAAATTGTTTGTTTACTATCATACAATGTTCAGAACAGTCTTTCAAAACATCTCTTTGGACAAAACTAAAGAGTCAGATTCAAGCCCAATTCCCCCAGAGCAGAATGCTAGGGGTGGAAGAAAGCTTCAGGGTACTGACTGTACACAACACTACACAAAGCATGACAGCACACCAAGTCATTGTTCTCCGCTGCAACACATGCTTCAAAGAAATTCCATACAACGCTTATTACCATCATGGGCGGGCAGGCACCTACTGTATTAGTGGGACAGGTTACTCTCAAACCCTGCTCTTCCAAGACTTCAATACTCCACATAAGAGTGGCAAGTGACAAGATCTTGCACTTATGCTCTTCAACCCTGACACACAAGATGCCTACAATTTAAATTATCTTAAGGACATGATGTCACCTGAGGTCAAACAACTACGAACGTGAGCGACAGCGATGTCTTAGATTACTTTGAAGTTTTAGACTGGTTGAGGTGAGAGACTAGTGCTTGAACTGCGCTGCTCAACACTACATCCTATTTGTGCCATCTTGCCTTAACTGAATATACAATTAAGTAAAACAAAACATATCACAAAAGATAAATCAGTCAACTGTAAACTGTTGGCAAGAATCATTCAATTATATATTTGTCCTCTATCTCAGGCATTTGTACAAGACATTGGAGCCTAGAAGCATTAGCTTTAAAATTTGTGCAACTTAAGAATTTCCTTCAGGAGGAGTTCAGTCATCTGACAAGACAAAGAGATCTCCCAACCTTGCATGGCAGCCATCAGTCATAGCTCACCTCACAATAAGGTTCCGAGCCAGAACGTCAAAAAAGCACAGTAGTGCTGATTCCAAGCAAAGTCAGGATTTACCATTTGAGATTTCCCTGCTGTATTACTGTTTCCATTTGCAACACACTATTTACTAAGGAAGCCTCACAAAGGCACCACTCCCAGCTGCAGCACATACAGTGGTACTGATGCAAATGTTTATTTTGCTGCAAAGCAGTTGGATGTATTAGGGCTTCCACAGAACCAAGTGTGCACAACATGAAAACAAGTAAAACAGCAGGTTTAACCTCAGCAGCCCCTTTGAGTGATGTCTTGTCCTGAAGATTTTGTAATATCCATTGTAGTGAACACCTGTAAGACACCAAAAAAATAGCTTATTTATTGTTCCTCTGTATTATCATTCACATGGCTACTGGTCTCCTCTTGTAAAGTAACAATACTAGATTTCTTTGAACTGTTACAATAGAAAACAAGTTGCAGTGCACAATTAACACATTTTCTATCACATATCAGTATCTTATGGTTAGAAGTTAAGCAAATACTAAATAAATATCATAAAATACAATGTAGTATTCTTTCCTTGCATCTAGGTAACCATCTTCAAAAGCAGGTTGTAAAATCAAGCTGTACCCTCCCCCTCCCTTACCTCTCCGCAAGTTGGATGGATACCAATTGTTTCATCAAGTAATTCTTTGGTGAGACCACATTTTATTGCAGCAGCAAAACCTTGGGTAACTTCACCAGCATTAGGTCCAAGAACATGAAATCCTATCACACGATTCTTTAAGACAGGTGAGAGCAAAACAGGAGTTAGTACTAGGTAAAGTTTAACAAAAGCTTTAATATGTAACTCCCACTACACTAAAAACATGTTATGCAAGCAGGTGAATAGCAGAGTCTTCACCAAAAATTAACTACTCCGAATAAAGTAGTTCTGCAATTCTTTTCAGTCCATTATAGCAGAATGAATGAGTTTTAAAATTGCACAGCACTAATTCAAGGATACTGCCTAAAACTAAACAGTTCTGTCAGCTGTTTTTATGATTTTATAGATACACAGCACATTTAGTACGTTCAGATTTAAAATTATTTTTCTACACTAAAATTAGGTCAGAGGACCTGTTTATATTGTTTGTTAAAAATCTGATATTGAAGAGCTTCACTCTCTGTTCCTTTCTTCCCCAAGCAGTTAAGAAGAAGGAAAATGAAAACATTATAGGCTTGAATTTTGAGCAAGCTATCTCTGTAGCAAGATCCAGAGTGATGGTGGTAGGCTATGAAAACAAGTTAAAAATGGGTGTGGTTTGCTTAAATTTGCTTCATTAATTGGTTTATCAAGAGGGATACAAACAATGTTTTAAAACATTTCCCCAGGATGTTCCTATACATTCAGAAATGTCCTATCTGAGGTCTGGCCATGATTTACAAGACAGGATACAAATTCCTCATAATACGAGCAATTTAAATACACTAATTTACCTTACATTGTCCTCCAGCATCCTAGGAAAAAAGCCTTTCACATAGATAGCTAAATAAAGCCCTTTCTTCCACTGTGTTCTTTGAATTTAATTATTTCCAATGAGGCTCCAATAAAAGCAGAACTTTGAGCCTTTCTGCAGACTTTGAGAAAAGGTTAGGTGGGCTAATAAGGAAAAGAGTAAGTTTACTTCCTCTTAGCTTAAAAGCCATGCTGTTTCCTCATATCATCCCTTCTTTCCAAAGTATTTTTAAACACCAAAAAAATCTCCCTTTGTTTGTCTGTTCTTCCAGATAGTTTTGGGGAAAAATACCAGACAGCATTGGTACTTATTTTTTTGCAACAACAAGAACCTACTGATCACTAGAAATTCCCATTTCTCATCAGTTTTCTAGGACCAGCCACATGTTTTCCAAGCTTCTACTAAACATACAAAACTCTGCACTTTATAAAGCGCAAAAACCACAAGGTCCAGAAACCTAAAGCAAGACACCAGATAGTACAGTTGCTCAAAACCCACTTGGAAGAAAAACCCTTGCAAATCTCTGCACAAATCTATCCTTAAATAGGAACTCAGGATGAAGTTTCATAATGTATAAAGCTACCACTTTGTTTGAACAGCTGTTCTACCAAAAAAACCCAAACCAAAACAATCAGCTCTCTCCAAATTGATTAGACCTCTTAAATACTTACATTAACAGAATGGGTAGAGCTGGCCTCAGGCTGGCAGGCCAAATAAAAGACACTAGTCTTTTGGCTGGTCTAAAAAGACATTTCAAGAATACGCTCAGCATATCCATTTCAGCTTGCTACTTACATTGTCATGTTTACTGCAGATAATCTTTGCATAACAGGTATTGTTATCTCTGCCTGGTACTGTCCATTCAAGTGGCCAGAACAAACTGTGATAAACCTGGGAGAATGACAGGAAAAAGAGCATTAGAGTTTGATGAATTAATTCAGTTAGATATAATTCTAATTCTTAATGCCTTTACAAATAGGTGGTTTGACATTTAATGCACTAGATTTTTATAACATATACTACACAAGACAATGATTTTTGTGTTCCACCCCCCCCCCCCCCCCCAGGCCCAAGCAGTCCATCCTCCAGAAGTCAGCAGAGGACAACTTGACTCAAACCATGCACCCCTGATTTAAACACTTGATTAAAACAGCAACAGCTATAACACAAAGCATTTTAAGATACTTCCAGATAGAAAAGTACTTTAGTAGTACAAAATATCTAGTTACTGTAAGTTTAAACCTATTCTGCAAAACAGTTAACAGCAGAAGCTAAATAATGCCAAGTTTGTTTGAAAGATGTAAGGAATTAAACACAAGGCAAGCAAACAGCTTTAATGAAACTCTTCAGAGAAGTGCAGAAGCCAGAAATTACCATAAAACAGGGAAGTTATGCCTGATATTCCTGTAGCCATAAGGAAAGGTCAGGAAGAAATTAATTCCCAATTCAACTACAGCGAACAAGCAGAAAATAAACAGTTCATCCCAGGAGTTTGGTATACTTCAGTGGTAAAGTCTTTAATTCATGACAACAAAAAAACCACCTACAGTTTTGCAGTCTGAGTTTGGCCTCCTGAAGTCAAATGCTTCTCAGCAGCATGCAAATAGCTATGCACAATTCTAACATTATCAAGTCAGGTCCTGGATTTCTAAAAGTCCAATACCTTGCTAACAAGATGACAACACTTCCATGATCAAAGACCTATCTAGCTAACCTTCTAATCTTGTTTTAACACTATGCCTTGAGTGTAAAGCAGCAAGGTCCAAGAAAAACATTCTCAAGCTACAAGTTAAACAAGTCTTGAGTGCTCTCACCTCCAAGTTTTGCTTTCCAAATTCTTCTATGGCTCTTTCTTCAGCTAACCCACAGCTGCCATACTCTAAAGGAGTAAACACTGTCGTTGGTACATTGATATAGTCACACTAAAAATAAAAAAACCAAAATTTATATTTAGACTACGCAAGTTCTATACAGTAATAACAGGAAAAGTCATATTAGCACTTTTTTTGGTTTTTACAAAACCCTTGCAGTGCCTACAGTCAAGTGGACAAATCAACTTGTGTTATTGCAATTTTGAGGCAAAAAGCATAGAAATAAGTTGAAGTTGTATTCTTATAGCTTTACCTTTGTGGAACTACCACCATAAAGCCTGCGGGCTAACAGTTTCCCTGCTTGAATGGCAACTGGAGTAAGTTCAAGCTTTCCATCCAATATATCTCCAATAGCATAAACATAAGGCACATTGGTTTGTTCTTCATCATTTACAGGTACTTTCCCATTCCTTTAAAACAAACAGAAAACAGAATAGAGTTCAGTACCATAGTCTTCCTTAAAGCTCAGCAAAAAACAGAGGGGAGAAGTTCTGCTACAACGATGTTACTCTAACTGCTGTGCACTTTTTATTAAATATGCTTATGCCTTTTTTTTCTTCAACCGCAAACTCTTCGGAGCATCAATTACCTCCAACTCTGACACATGGCTGAAGTCAGTATTCAGTGGGCCAGTTTTGACCTAAGCAACAGTGCATGTTTGATGACAATGAGGTTACTCAAGACATCTTTGGACTTACGATCTTTTACTTGATTATTATACAGCTTGCAATATATATTTTCCCTATGGGGAAAAAAAGAGCTGCAACATCACTCACATATTTAAGTTGGCTTAGTAAGTTGTTAGCTGCTGCAACCCGATCTTAATTTTTCTTTCTCCTGCACAATATAATCCAGCCCTTCCTTTGTACCAGTTTTGTACTGACACCAGGGAGAAACAAGAAAAAAGTTAAATCTGTAGGAAGCGAGTAGTTTGCTACCTCTTAAAATCCCTAGACTAACTTGCCACATGAGCTGAATAAAACATTTAATTTAAGAGAATATTAAACTGTAGTTTCTAAGTAAATAAATCAAATATATTAATCTATTCCTTTAAGCACAGTGGGTATTAACGCATAGGCATTAAATCAGAATAGTTTTTACAAAATACATATTAAAGAAATAGAGTCAATGGACAACAGTGCTCAAATCCAGGAGAGAAAATGTTTTAAAGGTTCACATAATTGCCAGGTGTAAGAGTGAGGATTTAACCTAATGATACTGATGCTTTTTTTTTTGTTTGTTTGGTTTGTTGTTTTTTTTAACCTCTTTAAAAATATCACTGCATTCAGTGTGGTTTAAAGGAGTTGAGCAATACTCACTTCTCATTGATTTTGACACCAATTGTCTCTAAACCAATGTTTCTGGTACATGCATCACGACCAATGGCTATCAAAACCTAAAAAACCAAAATTAAATGCAATAATTTTATGCAAGAAAAGCATAATCAGCATAACACTCCCTTTGGCCTTTTTCTGAAAAAACTGTGAAGCAAGCAATTGAAGTGGCTTTTCCAAAAATTGTTTGAAAGAGCCACAAACAGTTAAGGCTCCTCCATGTGCAACTTGTTTCAGAGATGCAACAAACAGCAAAACATTAGTATCAGAACAAAAATAGAAGCAACAACACTGTTCAGATGAACTAAATTCCAGACATGTACAGTTTCACCCATTCTGCTGACAGGGCTCAACTGAAGACAAATATTGGATTTTCATGGGTTTTTTTCTGTCAGTAATTTATGTGAACAATTTTGCAAGCAAGATTTCCCTTAATTTTTTTCCTGAACAACTTTTAAAGCATTTTAATACATTTTCATGTGCTGCTATATTCAGTTATTTCAAATCCAGAAACACTTACAGTGTTATATTCTTCTTCAAAGATCTCTGGTCCCTCAGTAGACTTTGCTGTCACTTTCAGTCGTCCAGGCATGCCTTCCTCCAACTGTTCAACCTGTATAAATATTTGTAACCTTAGAAGGACCTTAAGCAGCAGAGCTCACTTACATTGTCACTTCAAATCTTGACCTACCAATCCATCATTCAGCACTAAAACCAGCTTAATCTCATAAAACATTTATACCTGTACAGAGCCAAAGCCTTCCCAGACAGCACGTACATTCTACATATGCTGTTTAAGGTAATTTTGCATGGAGAGAAGAAACCTAAAGAAAGCACTTGCCTGAACAGGTACAAACTTCCTGATGAACTTTACGCCATGTGTTTCCATGTGAACACCTACTCTTTCTGCCATTTCTTGGTCAAAGCCCCGAAGTAGTATGGAACGCACCATCACTGTGACATCTAGACCTAGACCAGCAAGAAATCCTGCACACTCTAGAGCCACGTAGGAAGCACCCACAACTAGAGTTTTGCCAGGGCAGTAAGGCAGGGAGAAGAGGTCATCACTAAAAAGAAAGGAAGTGTAAGTTACAAGGTTCTTTCAAAACAAGCTTGTTTGTCTTTGCAAGCACTAGAGCAGACAAAGGTCAGTCTATTATGCCTTTTCATCTCACCTTGTAATACAGTATTCTTTATCTCCAGGGATACCCAGATATCTAGGCCTTTCTCCTGTTGCCAGGACAAAAGTCTCTGCTGTGTGATAGGTTACTTGTCCTTTTCTATTAGTTGCCTGTTTATATAGACACAGTTAAGAAAGTCTTTATTGTAGGAACAGGTTTTAAGATAAAATGAAAAAAAATACATAATCCTCCCCTTAAATATTGTGAGTATGTCTACAAATCAAGAACAAGCAGTTTCAAACAAGAACTAACGCATTTAGAGAAGCTGTGCAGGTCACTGAAGAATAACAGGTTTAAACTACAAACTTTCAGGCTTTTCTCACATTAGAGCACTTAATTATTTACTCTTTGAATCCTGCCCATTTCAACTACTCATTTAGATTGAATTGTTCATAACAACTTCACTATCAAGTTATAAAAAGCCACAACAAATTAAGCCCCACCCTGCCCCCCACTTCCAATAAAAGGCCAACAGAATGCTAGTAGCAGAATATCATCAATTAGTTCTTAGGATAATGTAGAAATTAAAAAAAAGTATCTAGTTACATGATTTCAGAGGGCCTAAGACACAACCTTAAATGAATTCAAACTAATTTGACCTCTAGAGGCCCTTGGTCTTGGGAAATTTCACCTTGCCAATGCATCTCAAAATCTGACCTTCACTCTTGCTCTTTAGTTATTTTCCAACACAGATGAAGCTAAACTTCCTCTCCATCAAGTCATCAGGTAGTTCAGGTTGGAAGGGATCTCAGGAGGTCATCTAGTCCAACCTCCTGCTGAAAGTCTTTCTGTTCTACTTCATTTATAGACTAAGGACACTTAAGTAGATGACCTGCATACCTGGACACTAGAACAGTTGGTAGATAAGTTGAGCATACTACTATCTTTTCGGTGCTGGTCTCTTGGTTTGAAACTCATGTAGTTCAGCCTTCATAAACTCATATTGAAAACAGACAATTACACACACTGAACAAACAGTTGTCTTCAATATGCACTTCTTCTAAGTTAACCTTGCTACAATATGATCACATACAGCAAGATTGCCAGCACACGTTTTGTCTTGCAAAACTGACAGTATAATTCTTATGCTGATACAGCATAAGGTTCTAGCAGTGCTGTTACTCAAGCGCTTAATCTGAATTTAATTTCAATAGTTTTTATGCTTTAGTATGAAGATCTTCCAAGTGGCAAAATCATACAGCTGAAGTTTTTTTCCTTCCCTCCAGCTGCTGACATCAGTCATGAAGTTAGCAACCAAGACCACTTTATTCATGCAAGACATAAGTTTACAGATATCCAAATTACTCTTACATAACAGTAACTAGGTTTGCAAACACTGTGGCATGTACTAAAGTACAATAATAATTTGAATCAATAACTTATTTCACAAATGAGTTTTTAACTTCAGTTGACTTAAGTTGGCAATGTCAAGATTAAGCCTTTTCCTTTTTGGATTTTAAAAGGCAGTTTTAGAACATGAGTTTTCCCTCCCAACTAAATGTTTTAAACACAGCACATACCTTAATTTTGTGTGGTTCAATGAATTCTCCATACGAATTGAGGTATGTCACAGACTTCTCTCTTAAGGACACTCGATATCCCCAGTTTAAAGAACCAATGTAGTTTTGAATTGCTTCTACCATGATCTCCCAGTTGTGTTTAACTGAAACAAGACATTAATTTCATATTTAAAGAAATCAAAGTGCAATGAACTGTTAAAGAAAAACTGAAGTCGTATTCATTGTACATCATGCTAAGAAAACAACATTATAATCAGTAATGAGGATACATATTAAAGACTTGTTCTACTATGCTAATATTTACCTGACTTGTTACTATCTGAAATAAACCCCATTCTAGAAGTTTTTCCATTTAATTCAGATTAATTTTTTTCAGGGAACAAAACACAATGAGCTTTCAATCCTAAAGATTTCTATGACTCAAGAAGGAGGATGCCTTCTGACTCACCCAAGAAAACTACTGAACTCTGCCTCTATTTTACTAAGCTCAAAGTACAAGAACAATCTTAAGCTCAGTACGCTGCTTTGGTCTGTCCTCTGTGTTCTTACTAACCTTGCTCTTCATACTGCCACCCGTATTTCCTTGAATCTTGCAGTGCCTGACCAAGAAGTGCTGCTTGATGCATTAGCTTCTTAGGAATGCAACCGACATTTACACACGTTCCACCAAGTCCTAAGATGGAAAGAACCATATTATTTATGCTTTTCCTATCATGTGCTTTGTATAATCACCCATTTATCAGTTGGTGATGTTTGCTATAGCCACACGAGAAACATGAAATTTCTGTTGTAAGAGACATTTTAAATACAATGAACACACTAAGCTTACAAGTTTGTATTCAGTTTAAGAGGTTACTTGACTCATTGAACCACTACGGGTACAGCGTGTTGTCTTAAACACAGACCCAGGATATTTACTCCACAGTACTTCAGATTTTAGTCAGACTGGCAAGTAAGCAAGGCAAAAAGCCCAGAGTTCATAGGCTTCAGTATCACCTATTATGTGGAATTTGAAATATATATTTGTTTGAAATCTTGGCTATGAATGCACATTCATACCTTGACTCAATAAAGCTCGATGAATGAAGTTCCTCACTCATTCTCAACTGCCAATAGCATTAATAAGGTCAGACAGCAGCTATCTTTAATTATGGAAAGGTGAGGCACACATAGCCATACTGTTCTAGGGGTAGCCTAGGTCAGTTGTCCATGAAATAGAACTAGAACTAAAAGGCAACCCCGCCACCGCCCCAAGCATTGGAATGTGAACATGCAGACACACTACCCAGACACAATTTGGAAGTGAACAAAACTAGAACAACATTTGACAAAGAACTGAGAGTTAGAAATGCACAAAACACAAATAACTGTCCAGAAAAGCAGGCATGCCAGGAAAACAACTCCTTTATTATCTGTGTTCCAGAATTACAGGAATTCAGCCACAACTTCTAAGAATACAAATCCATAATATCTAACAACTCAGTATGTATCACTGGCACTCAAACATCATAAAATACAAGTTAACTGAAGCCTACCCCATGAGGTTCCGAGAGGCGTTGGAACAACATAATCTAATACCATTACTTTCTTTCCCAAGGCAGCAGCTTCCTATAAAAGACAGAGAGACAAGTCAGCATTACTGAACTTTTGCCTGACCAAGAAAGCCTGTCTGCTCATTTACAGTCACAATATACCTAGCACTAATAGAAGGCTCATTTGCTACTTAGTGTCATTATCATGGCTCTTCCACCTCCTTCACTAGACAAAAATTTAAATCCCTCAAAAACTATTACTTTCCTCCAAACTCTGAATGGATGCTTATGTTCAATGCTGCATCCGTATCATCCCACATTGTCAAAAGCCATGATCTGAAGAGGGTACGAGATAGACTTATCAGCCTATGATTATCTTCTACCTCACTCAAAGAAATATTTATGCTGTTAGCTCTCCTTTTCTCTCAGGAAGGCAGGACTGACTTAGCATGTTCATGAATGAATGAAAAAAAAAAGACATAAACTGGAAACAGTTCAATGGAAGACCACCAAGATGCTCAGGGGGCTGGAGCACACACCCTATGAGAAGGGTGAGGGAATTTGACACATTCAGTCTGAAGAAAAGGTGGATTTGGAGGGAACCCAAGAGCAACTTTCCATTAACTATGAGAAGGTCATTAAGATGACTGTGCCAGGCTGTTCACACTGGTGAGTAGCGGAGGGACAAAAGACAATGGCCATAAGTTGAAACAAGATAGTTTCAGACTAGATATAAGGAACTTTCACACCATGAGGACACTCAAGCAGTGAAACAGGTTTCCCAGGAAGGCTGTGCCATCTCCACCCCTGGCTATTTTCAAGGCCCAAATGAATGAGGTCCTGCATAATCTTGTTTGACCTCACAGCTGAGCCTGCTTGGAGCAGAAGCTTAGACTAGACATCCTCCTAATGTCCATTCCAACCTGAATAATCCTACGATACTCTATCCAAGGAATTATCAGCCACTTGATTGAATCTACCCATTGTTTGATCTTTCAAGGGCTTAGATCAAATATTTAGGTGTCTCAAATCTGTTTAAGAACTCCTGCACAATCCGGGCTCAAGCAAGGTTTAGCCAACTATCTTGTATTCTGTGAATACCTGACTTGTCCCACTCTGAACAGTTTGGTAATTATCACCAAGTGTATAACTGATGTCCCAGAAGGCACTGCGAAGAAAGATCGGGAGCATTCTGAAAATGCCCAACTGGCCAATTCAAGAATTCAGTTGTCGCCTTCTTCTGCCTGCCTTATAATTATCTAGTGAAAGTTGCACTGTTGTGTTGCTGTATTGTTGTACAGCAATTGCCAACGCTGTCAAGAATAACCATAAACTGACAGTTAGGATACCTGACAGAGGAGGGAAGCCTGCGTTCAAATTTCTCAGGTAGAAGAGAAAACTGAATCTACACCTTGGGTCCTAAGGCACTCTGAACAACAGCTAATTTGTAAGAGGTACACAATCTCTATTACCATTTCTGAAAAAGCAGCTAGAAATAGAACTAAAAAGTGAACCAGTTCCTTGAGAGAACAGCTGAAAGCACTTCATTTTAGGTGACTGGTGATCCTGAATCCTAAACAGTCAAAGTACTTCACGAGTAGCCTTCAAGTTTTCTGGATTACTGTTTGCAAGTGTTAAAGTGCCTGTGTACTACACATGAAGAGCAGATACTTAAACTTCTAGTTCCACCCTCAGCCAGGAACCTAAAACCTATTATTAGGATCGAGACCTGAATAAACATTGGCTAGAAACTGGTCCACACAGACCACGATCTCGTAAGTGAGCATATTACTAGACTGCTACTGATTCATTAATTAACAAGTTGAACAGTAACAATCATCAAAATATAGACTGTTTCATACTAGAGAGAGAGACTAACTTTTGAAGAATTTTCATACACAGCCTGTTCTTTAATGCAATTTTCACATCATACCTTAGAACACGCAAGTCCACCTGAGCCACCACCAATAATAATGAGGTCATAATCATAAGGTTCTGTATCTTTGCTGTCCCCAAGAAGTTTCTGCAGTGATCCATCATGATAAGCCTGGGAGAGTTAAAAAAAAAAGAAATTACCATGCACATTTCTGAGCAAACAAAAACTGAGTGACATTGCCCTTTCTGCCCTAGATCATCCAGTCTAATATGTCACACAAAATTTAATTATGATCAAACAGCAAATTCACTCTGTAGTCTTGTCAATTTCCAGCTGATTTTAAAGAAAAGTTACCTGGTAAGTTGAATCACAGCCACCTATGTGAGTTCCATTCACAAATACATTAGGCACTGTCCTCTGATTAGTTAGCTCTGCTAACACTTGCTGAATACTGGGTCCATCAGCTAAGAATAAAAGAAAGAGGTACATTATAGAACAATTTTCAAGAAGGGACTGTTTAAGACAACTGAAGCATTAAAAGTTTGGACTGCAATATAGTGTAGGCCTGCCAAGAAAACAATTCTATTATAAGCATCACATTTGTAGACTTCCTGAACATAAGCAAGTCTTCAGAAACCACTTCTCAGAAGAGCATGCTTAAATACCGAGAATAAATTGGTGCTTCAACCCATAATTCCTACAGAATGGAGTAAAGCTGTAGCAATAGAGTTTAGTCCCTGTATATCGTGGATTCTTATCAGTCTCTTCCTGACAGTGTCACACTTGGTACTACACAAAAATAATTTTCCAGATATCACAAGAGATCATATAGACAGCTTTTCTTTCATGAGAATTGCCTGGTTTTGGAGTATGTTCTGTGTAAGTGCATGTAGTTTTGCCCAGCAGCTTTGTATTATGAAAATATGGGGATGGGAAGAATGAACATGCTCTTCTACTTACCCTAAGGCTACCTTCAGACCTTTTCTACCCATCACACTGTCTTAAATCTTCCAATTTTAAGATTAGCATTGCCCGACCTGACCTGTCATCTGAATCATCAGCACCTACACAAAGGCTCAATTTGGATCTCTCAACAGTTGTCCAGCAGTGAAAGTGGGAAGGAAAATTTAGTAATCACTTTGACTAAAATCTTTTTACTCCAAGATCATATCTACTTAGTATCAGTAATCAGAACAAATGCAAGGGAAATACATTATCAATTAGGAGTATTACAGAAAAAAAATGACTGTGCATTGTACTTTATATATCTTGGGGTATAATTAGTTCACAATATCACAACTTTAATAAAAAGTAAAAATAAGTAAGAAGAGATGCTATTGATCAATAAATAAGTACATTTTTCCCAAACACCCTTTAGGCACAAACACTTCAAAAAAGCATTAGCACTTTAAAAAGCATTGGAAACTAAGCTTTGTACAGAAGAAAATTGATAATACATATTCAACAGCTTACCAACAGTGCAATTAAGAATCTACTAAGAATTATGTTAGAAACTACTTCTTAAAACTACATTAAAAGCTACATGCATTACATACATGTATGCATAAAGCACTACACATGTACTAAATCTAAAGCAGCTTGGGCTTTTAGAAAAACCCAACAACATCAAACTAGTAACAGCCAAGGTACTGGAATTTACCCTTCCTTCCAATGACTCAGCAACTTTCCCTATAAAGGTCACCCATATATCAAGTCAAACATTAACAATTCATCTAAGGCCACATAAGAACCTGAGGTAGGAGAAAAATTCCACAGGCTTTCCCCCCAAAAGACAGAGCTCCTCAGAGAAAAATCAAATCTCACACCCTCTATCAGTTGATGACTTGTACAGAAAGAGTCAAAGCCTTCAGCTGTATTAAAAACACATCCTGTATTAAAATCCACATTGAAGTCTAATTACTTTTATCTCTGCATATATTAAAACTGATTTTAATTGTTTTATTTATCCTCCAGTTAGTTCAAGACAGCTTAAGGAGTCATGCAGTCACCCATTTTTAGTTACATTAAGCAGCATGTGATAAGATTTTCTTTCTTCTACTTACCAGTTACATCAAGTTCCAAAGCATAGTACTCCACATGCATAGAACGGAAGAGTTCTTTCACCTACAACAGAAACAGACACAATGCCAATGCAAAGGTTTGACAAGATCTGACACATAGCTCAGGGTGTCAATACTTGATTGTCAGACATACAAAGGTAACTTTTAAGCCTCAGTTATTATGCTTCAAGGGCTTAGCCCTACATGGTTTTGGTAAAGTTTGGCACTACTTCTACATTTTGTATGTTCCTCACTTAAACCCAGGCTATCTAACAGCACTCAGATTAAGCATCCCACATCACAGCAACCTTCCAATAAAAGTTTCATTACCTTAAGAAAAGTTTCTATATAGAATTTGCTTAGCTGCAGACTTCTCCACCTCTGACAGAGACCACAAGCCATGAGAATAAACTGCCATATGGAAAAACATCAAGAGGAGAAATAAAGTAGCAGCCAGATTCCCTGATAGTACTAAGGAAAGAAAGAAAAAAAAAACCCAGGAGTAGAGGATAACATGCAAAACAAAACACTGTCAAGTAAATAAAAAAAAAAGAAGAAAAAGAAGAGTGCATTATAAAAAGCTCCAGAAAAGGTAATACTCCCCAAGTGTACTCAGCACTAGGACAGCTCATGCCTACCAGACCTGAATTCACTTCTGGTTGCTGTACTTCAGAAAAGTTTTAGAACAAGCATGCAACAGTTACTGTAAAGAGTTAATAAGTTGGGTTTAACATAAAAAAGATGAGGAAAGAAACAGCTGTGTTTAAATAAATAATTGACTACCTCAAGGAAGAAAAGAAGCAGTGGTGGATGGAATAAGAACTAATGGTCTTGAACTGCATCAAGAGATTGAGATTAGACTTTAGGAAAAGTTTTTCCTAACAGCAAGACACTGGAATGTGTTGCCTAGGTAGATGACAATCTTCATCAGTGAGTGGCTTCAAAGTACATGTCAAAAGTGTTTGAACTACAGCTTCTGCTACCCTGAGGCATGGGACAAGACTAGACGATCTCTTGAACTTTTTTCCAGCTCTGATTCTTGGTTTGCTTTTTAACAACATCTGCCTCAGCCTTCAGAATCGGGCAGGAGTGGTTCTAACTTGTTTGCCATTGTTTTACTAAATCAGTCATATCTTGCTTGTGAAATACTGAGGCAGTTAATATCAGAATATAACAGTTACATTTTTTAACCTTTTAAATTGCTATTCTCCTCTGTTAAGCGGAAGAAGCATTCTGAAGATGCTTGGTCGTTAAAAGGCTGCTTTTCTCCTGCATTGCCATGAACAAACTCAGGTACGGTATCACTAGAACATGTCCTAGAAACACATTTCATGCATACAGAAGTCAGCAACAAATAAAAGAACTCCATAAACAAACCTAGTCTTAAAAAGAAAAAAACAACAAACATCCTAAATGACAACTTAGTTGAGATTTACTGGTGTGTCGTCCGTGTCCCCCCCCCCCCCCCCCCCAACAGAGTTCTGGGTGTTTTTCTAACATCAGTTCTGGATGGATAGAGTGTACCATTACCAGATTCAAATCAGGTAGCCTTTTAGAACTGAGATTTTTACAGTAACATCATTTGTTAAACTGGCAGTATTGAAACTGTGAACTGTCCTTCCAGATGGACAACACCATACCTCATGACACAGGATGCAGTATTACATATGGCAATATTTACTCCTTTGAAATATAACTTGCAGGCTTACCCGTGCAAATAGACACTGTAAGCCAATGCATAAAAAAAATAAATCTGCTTTAATCATAACTATCTGGATGTGAAAACAGCTCTAGCAAGAAGCACTAAATGTCTGTGTGATGGATCCACTTGCCAGCATGGAGCCTGAACAATGAAGCACACTAAGTTGCTGCCAATTCAGAAGAAATCTTTTACAACCAGCTTTCTGATGAACCTCAAATTTATTGACAGCACTTCACTAAGAGTAAGTTGAGTCACATCTAATAAGCTTAAAGATGTCAAACACACAATGAATAAAATGTTTTTAATGTTGCTGTGATCAATGCTGTTACTATGCCAAAGGCTGAGTATTCCAGTGCTTTCTACTGCGTTTCAGCTTTATGCAGACAAATATAAAGCTTTTGTATTCTGTACCACCTACATGGTAAGTTTCTTACCACATCTTATATCAACTATAATATAAAAAAATAAGCTCTGCTTGTATAACTGATTACATTAGTTCTACAATTATAGAATAATTTAAATTGTAAGGGACCTTTGGAGGTCATCTGATCCAACTCCCTGCTCAAGGCAGGGCCAAATGTGAAGGTTGATCAAGTTGCGCAAGCACTGTCCACTCCAGTTCCGTATATCTACTAGGACAGAAGTACCATAACCTCTCTGGGCTGTTCCAATGTTTGACAATCCTCACAGTAAAGAATTTCCATTTTATCTCACTGGAGTATCTCTCGTTGCAACTTGTATTTATTGGCCCTTGTCCTTTCACTCTGCAACTCTGAGTCTGGTTGTCTTCCCACTTGGTAGCTGAAGACAGCAACTAAAATCCCTCCTTAGCCTTCTGAAGATTGAACAAACTGAGCTCCTTCTTCACACATCCTGTGCTCCAGTCCTCTAACCATCTAGGTGGCCCTAAAAACTTTTGTCCTAAACTCACCATTCCCTTCTGGCTTGCTTACTGGAATGACTATGGCTATGGACTGAATGACAGTCAGACAGCAGTGGAACTGTTTCAGACGTCGTGCTCTGCAACTGCTGTTACAAAGCCCAAGCTGAATGTCATGAAAGATCTAAAAAGCTAAGCTTAAAGGGATTGCTACTATGAAGTGTAAGCTAAGAAAGTGGAGGGAAGTCACAAAATTAGCTATTTGGCTGCTGGTTTAGTTTGCAGCAAAGCAGCAGGGTAACAGACAAGTTTCCGTCAGTGTTTTGGTTTTTTAAAAAACTGCTAAAATATTGTAACAGCAGCTGGCAGAGGTGAGGACAGGATAGAGAACATTAGTAGAACAAGAAAGGATTACACTCAAGAAAGCACAGATTTAAGACAATGCATTTAGGCAACCTTCATTCTCTGCTGAAGATATGGAGTAGAGGAAAAAAAAATCAGACAAGCGTCAGCATCCTAATTAGAAATAGCTATGGCACTTTATACTTATGAATAAATCATACTTGTGTTGTGCTAATGAAAGAGAAAGAAAGAAAAGTAACAAGTATATGATCAGTTACGAAATCTTCAATGCAGGCGAGAGATAATAGATTATTTCAGTTTGGAAAAGAAAATGATTAGGAGGAGTAGAAAGATAACACACACTAATCATGAGTAATATCTAGATAAGGTGAACAGGAAATGATTTCTGAGAAATAATCACTGGAGCAAACAGCAACAACTGCATCTACCAGAAAACAATTTCGAAATTAAAAGGAAGTAAACTTTCCATGCAATAAACAAACCAGAGAACCTATTGCCACTTGACATTGTAAAAGCCAAAATTAAAAGGAGATCAACAGCTATTAGACCAACTAATGAAAGAAAGATCCATTGAAAACTTTTAACTCAGTAAAACTAATACAAACTCAGGTCAAGAAATTCTTGAGCCACACAGTGCTGGAAACTTCAGTGACATACTAGGAAATTTCCTTCCTTACATCCCAATCCTAAAAATGTAATTTCTCCAACAACTGTCTGGGATAGGATACTAGGTTGTATGGTCACTGATACAACCATTTACTTCCCTTCTGACCAGTGCAATGGCCTTATTTACCTACTAAATCCTTCCAGTTTTCGCAAAAAGAGAGACTAGAAATATTTCCAGATATTATTAAACAGTAGACCAATTTCTCAGTTTCAGAGAAATTATCTAACACTTTACAAAACTCTTCTGGAGATACTTTCTGTCACTAGGGTAGCTAAGCAGGTTTGAAATAAGCTTCATACAGTAAAGTTAAGTAATAATGGTACGCCCTAGGTCTGCTGTTGCATATATCAGCTAACATTCTATAATAGCTAGAGCTGAATTGACCAGAAACCCCTGTGGATACAGAATGTAATCGGTAATAGCGTAACATATAACTAGAATAACCAGCAACTTCTAGGAAACCACAGTTGTGGCTCTTAAAATAATTTCAACGTATCACAGTGCTCAGACTTGGCAATTTTTCATGCTAAAACCCTATGTTTTCTTTATGCATTTCTATCTTACTTAATATTAAATCTTTTCAGGGTGGTAAGAAACTAAGGAACAGTCAAGTTAAGTTATGACAAGGAAGTCATTCTAACACCACCCCCTCTCCACTACTGCCTTGCTAAAGCAATTGAACAATAAATTGCATTTGCAGAAAAAGAACTGCGTAATTGCCTAGTCACACTACTAGCTAAACTGAACAGAATGAACTACTTAATTCATTTAGAGAATTTATTTGCAGTGCTTTTCTGAAGGAAAGCACAATCTTAATTTTCTTCCAGTGCAGCTACCTGCATTTGAAATAAAGAATTCTTCCCACCCTCCAAATCAGGTCCTTCTAGAGCACAAGTATTCTCTGCACTAGCGCTAAACATCATCCACTTTTCCATTAATCCTACCAAAAGCACATTATTAACAACCATCCACAGTAAAAGACAGACACAGTACACACTATTCATATCTGTCTGTCTTTAAGAACTCAAAAACCTATGTGATTACAGGCTAAGTACCCAAGCTGTAACTACATTGTCAAATTATATCCACTTCATTAATTCTACAGACTAGATCAGCTAGCAAGAATGCTGCATTACCCATTGTTCTCCCATTCCTTTCACTATTTTCTAAGTCTTTGGTGGGAGGGGTTGTTCATACTCATACTGTTGCAGGTCTTTCTCTGTTTCATCACTTGATGTCTCACGTGTGGCTTCCTTCTGTCATAAGCTTTCTTCTAATTCTCTCTCTGCAATAAATACCTCTTCTACATGTTTTCTTCATTATATTACCTTTCTCTTCTGTTCCAAATGGGAAAGCAAGCCAAGGAAATCTGCCTACTAGAGCAATCGGCTCTTCCTCCCCACCCCTGCCAAGCTTATCACTTGTTCCTTCACAAAGATTCATAGCGGGTCTTTCAACTCTCCCTCCTAGAAAGGGCCATGAGAGAGGGGCCTCCTACTCACGATACTCATTCTTCCCCCTTCCAAGACAATAAAGATAATATTCCTCATACCTGATTGTTTCCCTGAAGCAAGTAATCCTGCCTAATAGAGAAGCTCTGAACAGATGCAGGAAAGAACATTAATCTGAAATTTAATTACTGGACTACAATCAAGTCTATTTTTCCCTTAAGCTCCTTGTGTTAGTCTAGCCCCACTGCAATACCAGAAACAGATGAAGGAAAAGGTTGCAAGGTTTAAAGAGTTACTATGTCATTGTATGATCTCAAAAACACTGGACCGAGTGCCACACATATCAACACTTGAGCAACCATGATCACTAAAAGCACACATAGCAATACAGATGGGCACGACTAAGCATTTCTCAATGGACAGCACTTAAGTCCTCAACAAAAGGATTTTCTTCAACAGAGGTTAACATTTTTGACAAGTGGATTAGACTTGAGCAAGACTCCAACCCTTCATTAGCTAAAACTTCCACTAAGTAAGTTGGTAAGTAAGCAAATTTTAGAAGGATTTGAGCTGCCTACTATGCTATATCGTCTTTCTGCCAAAACATTCCTGGAGAAGAAGCATTGGTTTTGCCTATTCTCTTATACACAGAAGCCTCCTTTCCCAAAACCTCAGTTAAGTTGCCAGTGAGATAGGATATATTCATTTATGTTTTCTACAACAGGGTCATAGTATCTCCTCCCTCACAAGAGCTACGGGAACTAAACCTAATCTACACGCGGCAGCGCAGCTTCTGAGTCTCTTCTTGGTTGTCCTAGTGTTCCTCAGTGGAACTGACAGTTCTAATTATGCTTTTCCACCATGGCTATATCGAATATGGTACTATAAGGTTTACCTAACATTTCATAACATGCTCTTTGTAAACATGCAAGAATCACAATGCCTACAAACACCCAGATTCTGTATGAGCTATGCCTATAATGGGATGGTATCATAAAATTCTAGTGAAAATCCTGTTTTTCTTTAATGACTCTGGCTCACTAGCTACAGCTACCCTGTGATACTGGTGCATAACCAGGGCTAGAAAAAATATTTTTCTCTAAACATCATCATTAATCAATAATGTTTTTTGTTTTTTTTTTTAAATACGCATTATGGCCAGCATTTAGAACTTACACTCTTGCTATAGAGTCAATCTTCTCCCTCAAATTCAAAAAGAGCAGAAAACTCAACTTATCCCTCCCCAGGGATGTAACTTGGACAAAGCGGAACACCAAAGTGGTGCTCAAACTTTCACTAAGAAAGCAACACAACCAGCACCCTGATCTTCAAGTAACAGACGCAAAAGCTGTTTAACCGAGGAACAAGCACACTGCGCGCAACTTCCCACACGTTCACCTACCCCTCTGCTCGCGTGGCAAAGGGAAAGAACTACCAAGGACGCCAGTTGGGATCTTTGCCTCACTTCAAGCCCGACACGGGAGTTTCCAAGGGGTGGCACACAGCGCTTAACTTCAGCGGGGTGGATACGGGACTACTCCTGTACGCTCTAAACCCCAAGGGTGCCGTGGCAAGAAGCAGCATCCCCGCAACGCCTTCTTTCCAGCCCTCTTCCCCTTGCGCACTTCCCCCGGCCCGGGGCGGGCCGCCAGGCGTGCGAGCGGGCGCCCTCAGGGCAGATGTCTCTCGCCTCGCCAGGCCTGCCTCCTCCTCGCGGCGAGGCGAGGGGAAGCGGCTCCGACAGCCCCCCCCGACCCCCGTTCCGGCGGCTGCCGGCCCGAGCAGAAGGCCCGCGGCGGAGAGCGCGCCGAGGTGACTCCCGCCGCCCCCTCACCTTATTGCAGTAGGGGCAATAGCTCTTGCTGAAGATCATGACGCGGTGGGAGGCGATGAGGGTCCGCACTCGGAGCTTCAGGCCGTCCCAGTCCGGGAGCTGGGTCTGGCCCGGCGGCGGCGGCATGGCGGGGCCGGCGGCTGAGGCGAGGAGCTGCAACCGCCCAGCGCGCGCCCCGCTCGCCCGACGGCAGCGGCGCGCACCCGACGCCCGCACTGACCCTCAGCACCACCCCGCCCCTTCCGGAGCGGGGAAGGTGACGAGCCGGACCGACCTATCCGCAGGGAGGGGGGGAGGCAGCAAAATGCCAAGGAGAGATTCCCGCCCCGCCTGTCAGCCACACGCACTATGACTCATTGTAAAAGAACAAAAAAGCGGCTTTACACCAGAGACAGAAGCGTTACTATTTACCTGAAGGTGAAATAGAGGAGGATAAACTTGCATTTTTTTAAGGCACCCCTCCCCTCTGAGGGGCAGGGTGGAATAACCCAAGAGGAGGGAGGCGAGAGAGCGCATGCGCAGGGGGCACGGCGAAGGGGCGGGCGGGCAGCGCAGGTGGCGGTCTGTTGTGTGGGGAGCTCGTCCCGCGGCGCCTCCAAAGGCTGAGGAGGACAATAGTTCCAGCCGGGAGCGACTGGAAAGGAAAGAGGGGAGCTGGGGGCTGGCTCGTTGGCCTTTCCCGTTCTCGCCTCACGGACCGTCCGGTCCCGAGGTGGCGGCCATCGCCCCGTGTCCCGGCGTGGAACAAACACCCGTAGAGGGGGCCGGGGACGCAGGTTTTGTCCCTCCTCGGTGCCTTATAAATTAGGGCAAAGTGGCGGGGGGAAAGCTGCCTTCAACTGGGAGAGAGCAGCTTCCCTCCATCTGCCTTCACCTGCTGCTTGGGTCTCTTACGCACAAGGAGGAGAAAAGGGGTAAAGGTGGAGCTTCTGTAATAAAATGGATTATGGCTTGAGAAGACGTTAGCCAAGATAGCAGAAGGAAGCTCCTTTTTATTGCACGTTACAAGGTTAAAGGAAGGGGATGCTGGAGCATCTGGTACTGCTTATCATGACGCACATCTCTGATTAGATTTATTATACTCTTCCCAAGAATCATTGTAATTGTCAGGACTGAGAGTTGGAAGGGGATGTTGTTGTGGCCTTGATAGTGGAATGAGCCTGTATCAGGGCATAGAGCAGGAGGAATCCTGTCTGGTTATTCCCCTGCTTTGGTGGGTTTTTGGCTGGAGAATGACAGACTGTGTGCTGAGGTCCCAAGAACCTGGTCATCTCTGCAGAGCAAGCCAGTGTTTACCAATTGCAGCAAAAGCTTTCTGTAAACAATCATAAGGGGTTGCCCTGGTTTAACATCTAAGAACTTCACTAATGTTGCTGAATCAAACCCTGCAAGCTTCTGAGTGACACAAATTACATTCCATAGGTGAGGAAAGCACAGAGACAGAGCAATTTAGTAAGGTTCAATAGGAAGTGTGTAACAAAGCAGGTAATAAAGTCCAGTGCTCTCTCCCACGCCTGCCACAGACCAGCCCTACTTCTATTTATTAATGCTAAAAATAATCACATATAAAAGCTGTAATGCCACCGCTGATGAAAATGGGCCTGCTGGGTGACAACTGAATTAACTTGCTTAATTCCCTTTTGATCACGTGTATCTGTGGTGTTCACTGCCCAGTGAGCTTGAAAAAATATATATTACATTTATTTGAATGTTGGCAATGAAAGAGTTCTAGGCTAACTACGCTCCCCACAGAGAAAAGCAAATCTGAGTTTTATAGCCTCCTATTTCAGTATCAGCATGTAGGAAAGCAGATACGGTACCTGCAGCTACTAAGGTTTGACATAACATGCAGGGGCCAGAACTATCCACAGTACTTTGCTCATAGTCCAGCCAGAACCGCTTGTTTATTTCCTAGCTTTAGCTAATTGTTCTCCCTCCTTCTCAGACTCCTTCTACCCGATGAGAAACGTCGTTATCCTTAGTATTCTTGCAGGAATTAATATCACAAGCTCAAGGGTTTGTGCTACTGTCTGAAGGTTGGTGGGTTTTCATACTGAACTTGTCATCCATCAGCTCAAGAAAGGTCAGAAAATGTAATACATACTCAAAATATCTTTTTCTTTTGAAACGCTCAACACTGATGGCAGTGTGCCAAGTCCCATGAGGAATAAATGTCCGAGGCAAATTATGTCACTTGAGGGTTTTTTTCCCTTCTGTGCTCTCTCTGCTATTGGTTATTATTATCACTGTTACCGTAGCTAGAACAAGAAGGGGGTAATGGTTTTAAACTACAGGAAGGTAGATTCAGACTAGATATAAGGAAGACATTTTTCATGATGAGGATAGTGAAACACTGGAACAGGTTGCCCAGAGAGGTGGTAGATGCCCCATCCCTGGAAACATTCAAGGTAACATTCAGGTTAGGACTGGGATCTGAGCAACGTGATCTGGCTGAAGATGTCCGTGCTCATTGCAGGGGCATTAGACTAGATGACCTTTAAAGGTCCCTTCCGACCCAAACTAGTCTGTGATTCTATGATTCTGTGAAGAATGGATGAAGGGGACAATGTCAACTCAGAACACAAATGGGTGATCTGGAAGCACTATGATGGCAGTATCTTGCTTAGGTTTGCTTTCCTCAAAGCTGGAGTGGAGGAGAGAGCAGGGAGGTAAGGTCTCGCTGTGTTGGCAGTCACTGTTGGTGGTTGAGAGAAAAGGAAAGGATTGAACTCTGGAGAAAGAAAAGGGAAGACAACTGCTCAGTTCTAGAGAGGAAGGGACTACCACATTAGTATCCTGCCTGTGCATCTCAATAGCTTATAGTAGCTCTAATTATTGTTAACAGTATAGGCCCTGAATCCGTCTTCTGTGTTTTTTTTTTTCTCCCTGAGAATACCAGATCATATTCAGCTCTCAAAATCTTACTCTTCAGATATGCTGGGGTAGATCTAAGGGGTTGACTAGAGCTCTTTGGGAAAAAATTCCACTCACTAGGAGACTACATTTAAATATTTGAAACAGCAGAAGTGTTGTAAACATTTCTGAATGAAGTGGTTTTGAAGCGGAGGTTTTGAGGAAGGGGCAAGTGGCTTGTGGAAAGAAACAGGAAACTGTTTTAAACATAGGAGTGTGAAAGACTTGTTTAATAAAGGTTTAAGCATGATTGAACTGTGGCTCCCTGCAGGCCAGTCAGCAGCTGTACAAAGAGCTTATAAGATGATAGTAAGCTTCCCCACCTTCCACATGAAAGGTCTTGGTCTGCTTTTTCTAATATAAACAGATAGAATAAAAGCAACTGGTCTCATTAGGACAGTCCTGTCCTATGCATTACTCAACTTACTCTAAGGATTAGTAAAAACCAAACCACATAAAATAGTTCTTAATGGTGTAGCATAATGTGGCATGGGAAGGCATTGAGGTAGAAACTGGTAGGGGAGGTTTGTGAATAGAATAGGATAGGATGGGATAGGATAAGATAGGATAGAAGATGCATCATTTCCGCAGCTCTTGCACAGGACTAGAGGGCTCTTAGCATCATAAAGGTCTGATCCCATCTTTAAAAGTGTAAAGCTACACACCATTCTGAAAAACATGGAGTAAGACAGTCTCTGCAATAAAAAAGGCTTCAAAAGACAAATTGACGCAGACAGCAGCTGTTGGAAGCATTTCTAAATTAAGTTGTTTGCAAGAAGATATTTGGAGGAAGGAGCAAATGACTGGCAGAAAAGAACCAGGGAACTGTTTTAAGCATAACAATGTGAAAGTCTTTAGCTGTCCTTTTGTCTAAAATCAAATTCATGTGTCACCTGGGCTTGCTCCCGTTCCTCAGGTACATTCAAATAGCTGTGAGCCTTGATGCTGCTGAAGGGAGTCGATTTAACAGTGAAGAATAGCCAGAGAGCTCCCTCCCAGCCACATCCCTTTGTTCCCTGGTTCAGTCCTCATGTCACAGCACAGGAAAGGAAAGAGCATGACCTATCTCCAGCTTTATATTCTATTGCGGATCTGTCTATGAAGTGGTATTCCCTAAGGTTGCTGCCTCTTCTGTATATCCAGAACGCTGTAACACAGTTTAGAAAGAGTAGAGAATGTGTCTTAAAGGTAAGGTGACAAAAGCCCTAAACTGTGGCCTTAATCTTTCTCACGTTATTCCAGTGCCTTCTCTGACCTTCTGGGAACTTACCCACTCTGCACCAGGGGAAGAATAAAGGTGCTGCATTTTAGAACTGAATTTCCTGTTTTGGAGAAGGAGCTCCAGATCTCCCCAAAGCCATAAGTATTTCATGGGTAGAAGGAAGAAAGAGAGGATGGTTATTTCTTCAGAAAAAATGACAACTGCCAGTCCTTGAATTACCATAGAAATTGGTCGTAAGCCAGAAGACTTCCGAAGTCCTTAGCATGAGCATGGTTACACCCTTTGTCAACACTAACAATGGAGAGTTAATGGAGAATGAGCCATGCTGGAGGCTGTTGAAAACCTGATTTGATAGTCATTTGGGTGACAAGCAGATGGCCTGCAGCTCGGAGTTTACAGATTAGTGTTTGTGGCAAATGGTGTCAAAAGCCTTCTGGCACATTCACAAATTTTGGCACCATTAAGTATATTACCATCAGCTCGTTGGAGTGCTGATGGTGCACATAATACAGAGCGTGTAATAACCCTGTGCTCCAGTCTGAGACTGGGAGGGTCTTTCAGATCATAAAAGACTTTGGCTAGGGAAGGAAGGGGAAGAGCTTAGGGAGAAATGATTATTCCTCCTTCACTGAAGAAAGAGGAAAATAAGCTCTTCAGCTGAGCAGCAGCACTCTCCAGGAAGGGCTGGGCATAGGAGTAACTTCTGTTAGCAGTGGTAGTGCTAAAATACAGTGAGCATACACACAGCAGAGGGCAATCACATCTTCATTGTTGTAAAGATTCAACATCACACCCAGAAAAGCTTGTCTGGACAGTGGCGGAGCATTGAAATGAGGCCTGGATGTTAGCTGCTATAGAGAAGTCAATGGGGGGAGCTCAAGACCCACCAGGAATAATTTTTCTTCAAGATCTTGAATAAATAGTGAGAAGCCGTTGTGCACCTTTTTAAAAGATGTCAGAAACAAGGCAGTTAAAAAGAAATAATCAAAGTGGAACAGTTAGGACCTGCATCTGTTAATGATGTACACATGCATTTTTTTCCATGCAAAACTCATGCTTGTGAAGTTGTAAAAGACAGAGTGGGTGCTTTAAGTTCGCTTTCCTGGTTTTGGAAACCATCTGCTAGTTTGTGCCTGCAAATGAGAGATGGCTGTATATCTGCTTTTCTGCAGACATGATGGTGGTGGTCCTCTGTTTCAAAATGTGACCCCGGGAGTCTGCTGAATGTCTCTCATCTAATCTTACTCATCACACTTTCAGTCTAAAATGTATGGTTAGTGTCCCTTGAATGGTGTTTAATTTTGATTAATATCATTATTTTATAGTGCTAACGTGAGCGTGAGGTTTTCTGAACGCATCATAATTAGATTGCCAGCACTTTGGCTCAGGGAACGTCTCCTCCCATAGGTGTGGGGCACAAGGTTTGTTGATGATGTTATATGTGTTTTACAATAAACAGTAGTAAATAGAGAGTGCCAGGTCTTCTTCTTCAGGTGGCTGCAGTGAGAGGGAAAGCAATGAGGCTGTCATGCTCCAAGGATTTGTGCAGACTAGGGTCTCCCTTTGCCCAGATGAAGCTTTAATGAAGTCAGAGAGACTCAGGCTGGATCTAAACCTGCAGAATAATGGCCTCCACAGTTCAATTGTGTTAAGCGCTGCAAGCCAGAAGCTTTTCTAGAGCTGACAGAAAATGTTGGTGCTCAGCTGCTTTACAGGATGAGCCCTTTATTTGTCTGCTTTAACGAACGGCATGGTGTCTGTCTCCTGTGCACCGAAGTCACCTTTCCATGCTAAGTTTCTTACGAAGGCTTTTTAAAAGAAAAAGGAAAAGAAAAGAAATGTAGAAATAAAGGATAAAAAAGTCTTTAATCTTTCAGAAATATGGGAACTTGGCTGTATTTCTAAGCAAAACCAGTTCCTTTAAGTAGTCATATGCTGCACATTTCCCGGGAGACTATTTTAATGAAGGTTTTTTTTTTAATTCTAGTCAGCTTTAGCAAGACGACTTTTTTGCACTTGCAATGCAGGGGTCTTGGCCTGGGGTCTACTGCCCTTTGCATTCCTCACTTCCAGTGAAATTCCTAGTGTCTTGATCTGTCCACTGTGACTCTGCCATTGTCCACTTGCAAGAGAGATGGTCAGAAGTATCACAGGTTAATATTTCAGAACAGGCAATATTCAAATATTTCCTACAGTTTCTTTAGCTAGACCAATTTATTTTATCCTGCAGCTGCACAGGAATGCTCAGCAGGGAGGTCAGATAATAAATTCAAAAGCACAGATTTCTACATTGCCTTTTGTCATAGATTTATTATCAAGTGTGTCTCTTAAAGTCTATTTACATGGTTTTTCCTTTAGGTAATTAAATACTGTGCTGAACAGAGCAGGGATTCTCCCAGTTTTTCACCCTCGGGGTAGCTGCATCAGAGAGAGATCTTTCTGTGCATCCAGATTCCTACCCAGTTTGTAGTCACCCTCTCAGTTTTTTCTTCTATTCTGAGGACAAGCAGGCTGGACATCTTTGAATCCTTGGAGCTGAGAACTCTGCTCTTTGTACCTTTTGGTTCACATATACTGTGCTCACTGCTGATCAGAATAGTGTTGCTAACTGCATATGTCAAAAGATGCCATCCTTTTAGGTTTTTTACTGCTTCAGTGGAATGAGTTGATTCTTAATAGTGGCTGATGCTGACAAGGATAAGCCTTTGGCTGAATTTCTGGATCCATTCAAGGTTTCGCATCTCCTAAGCAGGGTGGTTCCTTCAGTAAAAACAGGCCCGCCCAAGAGGCTTATAATATTTCCTGCTCCTGGGTGGTGATCTCAAGGAGCAATCTTTCTTGTGGTTATTTGGTGCTTCCAGGCCTGGCTGAGACCCAGGAAGATGCAAGAAGCACAAGAGAAGGTATTGTGGAAAGGAGAAGACGTAACAGACCTGTGTTTTCTAAAGGTTTAGAGATGGATGAAGCTCAAATTTCAGGGAAGGATCAAATAAACCCATATTTGTGCTGGTATAGATTTCATGGCCTTGCTAGATAACAGCATAACCCGGACACAAACCCAGCCTGTTGTCAAATACAGCATTTTAAGACAAGTCTCTCAATTTTTATGTTTTGCTTAAAACAGCGATGGGGAGAGAAACTCTACCTTCTTTTTAAGCTTCTGTTGTGGACAATGGCTTGGAAACATGGGTCTGACAATCTCAAATATCAGGCCAACTGTGCAAAGAACTAAACATTTCTTAATGGCACAATTTTAGAGCCAACTGATTTTTGTGTGCTTTGGTGGCAAGACTCAACAATCTGCTCTTTAGAGATCATCATGTGATTGACTCTTGATTCAGTTTCCAGGTGGTCCCTACTTTTCTAGCAGATTAACCCAGAAACCAAAATGAAACACTCCCAAACATTGGTGTTTGATTGGGTCTGAATGTAGTCTTTTGGAGTATCTGAAATGTTTTTGTTCTTCAGCCACAGCACCAGCAGGGTGCTGCTTTAAAATTCTAATGCCTGTGCACTCCCTGGAGTCCCAGTGTTCAGAGGTACATTGCGAAGACAATATTCACAGTATGTCTAGCTAATTTTAAATTATTGACTTTATCATTGCTGAATCTGTGAAAGAAAGCCTTAGCACTGTTCAGCGAAGGCCTAAAATCCAAATCAAAGCAAATGCATTTATTGATTTTAATTAACTGAGCCCAAAGTGATAGTAGCTCAAAGTAAGAATTGCCGAAGTGCTGTCGTTGGCCTTGAAGTTTCCCAAGACTGCCTTGTGTTTGTCCTTCTTTTCTTCAGTAATCCACAAAGATCCTTGTCCCCTGGAATGTCAACAGCTAGCACTGCCATCAAAGTCAAGAGTAGGATGACAGAAATGACTTCTTCCCAGCCCATCCTTCTCTCCTGAGGGAGTGCTGCTTGCAGCCAGTTCCATTTGATGCAGGTTACCCAGCATCAGGACTGTGCAGATAGCGTGGTCTTTGGTCTTGCCATTCTTGTACGTCCTTGGTTTGTTCACGTGGTTCTTGTAAGCGCTTTGTCACAGGAGGATGTGGTGGATGGGGCTGAGGGTGGTGGGAGGGACAAAGCAAGGAGGCTATAGCAACTAGTTATTTAACTTAAATAATTAGGTTTGGAGCTGTGCTTGGAGAGGAGGGACAGCCAGGCTAAGGCGTGGAACTGCTAGCACTTCTGTGCTTCCTACTTGATTTTTCAATTGCTTTTGCTCTCCCTCGTATGGAATCCATTTTGTTATTTTGACTTCTCTCCGGCTGAAGTGTTTTATGTAGTACCTTGGATGTTACTGAGTCATTGATAAGTACTAACAAACCATCTGCTTATCTCAATTTGAGCCAGAGGATAGGCTGCAAAGCACGGCAGGGTTGGGGGGCTTTTTCCTCCTTTTAATATGTCAGAGAAAAATGCAGCAGAGGGCACTGTGTTGTTAGGTTTCAGGGGAACATTTACTGAATTGCACTGGGTGGCTGGGAGTAGCCTCCTTCTGAACACCTGTACAACTAAATAACAGAATATTAAAAGCACTTCCTCTGAACATGAGGGTTTTAGGGTTTAGAAAGCAGTCTTTTTTATGCTGTAAGGACTTAGCTGTTTTCATTTTCAGAGTACCTAGGAAGTGCTAGCATCAGGATCTTTTTCTATTACGTACAGGATCTGAAAGACAGCCTCATTAAAGGAGCAGCGTAGAACACAGATGACATCGAGTAGGCAGGCTACCTATAATAATGTCATGTTTTGTCATTTATAATAGATAGTTCTTCCAAACCTTTGGGATTCCCACAGCACTTGGCAAATTAAATATTTGAACGTTGTTAAAGGGAAGCTTGTTGAAGGAGAGCGGGCAGCTGTGAAGTGGGATGTGGATGCCATTGCAGGAAGAGGTGGAGTGGTGAAATTTCATTTGAGGAAAGTCCCCATTCACACAAAGCATGTCATGGGACATTTTAAAGTGCCTCTTCAATAAATACGTCCTTGTTTAAGGCATGATTGGAGAGAACGGGATACAGTAAATAACATGCAGTGTTTTCACAGCACTGAGCTCTGCCGCACGGCTCATCGCACAGCAAGCTGTGCGCAACCCCCTTTGCCTTCGGCTGACGGCAGGAAGGTGATCTGATGCAGCTGGAAGCGGAGTCCGTGGTTTTAAGAGGCCCTGTTTGTTCACACTGCAGCCTGGCAGTGCAAAGCCATCTCCTCATGCCAGCCTTTGCTGTTAAGATAATGTTGAAGATAATGTTAAGTTAATTAACTCTAGATGCTTCAGGTCAGTGCTGGAGGTTTCTCTGGCGGATAGGGACTCTGCTGGGATAAATACTGTACTTCCCTGAGCTTCCTCTGGAGCAGGGTTTTGGTCTCACAGATTATACCCATGCACAGGGAAGCATAAACCCACAAAAGAGGCTCATGAGGTTCGACTAGATTGTTCTTGTGCTTGAAGTTAAGCATGTGCTTAGATACATGATAATAGGTTATATTTTATTTATTTCCTAAAGCTGGATTACTAGAAGAGGGAAGGAGATCCAAGGAGGAGGATGGACTGCTCTGACACCGTCTTGTCAAAGAACTGCCAACGTGGCAGGACATGCTAAGGGTGAGGAGCAGGTAGAGTCCTGGAGAATGCAGCTTGATCTCATGGGAGCAAAGAGTTCAGTCTGTCCTGTTTTGGGTCAAAATCAGGATGTCCCATTTCAATGTAAGTTCATGACCTTTCGTATGCGTTATTAAGGGAAATGGGAAGTGAAGCAGCAGCTATAAAAATTGATAGCATTAAAATTCCCCAAAATTAGAAGAGGAATAAAAGGAATGAGTGGAAAGCCTTCCCCTCTCTCCCTCACATAAATGATGTTCTTGTCCTAGTAATGGTGACAGGAGGTGGTCAGATGGCATTATTTAGCTGAATGGCCTGCGTCTCCATGTGTGCTCAGATAAAGTTCAAAATGACCTTTAAAAAAATCCATTTTTAAAGATTCTTTTTACTTTGGAAAGGTCCAACTTTAGTAGCTTAAATTTAATTTTGTTCTTGAGGGAACTGGCTGTGGGGAGGGAAGGCAATGCTAGAGATGCTCACAGTAAACTAATAGCAGGTAAAATGTCATTTAAAAAAAGTGAGTGGAAAGCGTGTGTCATTGCAAAGAGGAAATTAATGAATTCTCTTCCCCTAATTCCTTTTCTCAGGTTTGATTTCTGATGTCTTTTCTTCTGACTACCACTGCCACTGCCTCTGCTTATGTTAACACAAACTTATTAGCTGGCTCATTGGTTACACTGAACCCAAGGTCACAAGAACAGGGATGCTGTAGCGGTCAGCTGCACACACGTGCAGACATAGTCATGGGAACTGTCTCCAGCTCTGGAAACACACAGCTCACAAGACAATCCCCACTGCTCCTGGGTAAGCACAGACTGCTTTTTTTCCCTGTAAATCTCCAGCAACAGAAGAATAAATTGACTGCAAGCACTTCACAGCTGTACCCCATAAGGAACAACAGTGACATATAAGAACCAGCAGATATGTTGTACAAGGCCAGGGACTTCATCACTTCTTACGAAGCAGTAGTTGCTCTCTGTAGTTCCCACACTAAGGAAATTGGTCTTCAGGTTAGTAGTGATGCAAGGCCAAGGAGAGACTGCAGGGAAACTCTTGTCAGGACTGACTGGATGAGGCATTCTGGCACTGGCCTGTTGTACAGGAGTAGGCACCTGTCTGACCCTGAGTTGGTCTTCACTTTCATGGAAATTTGATTTTGAGCTCCTTTCAGTGTTTGTTATGTAGAACACAGATAATAGTCATGCCAATTTGCCGCAGTAAGAATTACAAAATGCACCATTGCAGCAGCTGGTAAGCAACCAAAGGAGTGGGCAAATGTCTGCAACCAACAGAAGAAAAAGGCCATCTAAGTCATTGGAGTGTGCAAAAAATCTTCTGGACTTATCATTACTGTCCACAGAAAAACAGCCTTTCTTTGTCTCATACTTCCTCTTGCTGTCCTCTTGCTGGAGGATCCTGGCCGGGTGCTGGGGAGAGCTCAACACCTTCATTTTCTGAATTTGAGATTTCTCATAAAATGTACCCACTGGATGGTATCACGCCAAGCCTCCTTTCCCCACAACACATGGTCCTCCTGGTCTAAGCATTTCTAATGTCAACCAAAGACCCATTGCAGAGCTTCCCAGGAAACTTTTCTTTTCTTGCACTTGAAGTATCCAGCTGAAGTAAAGATGGAATTAGCTGTGCTGGCAGTGTTGGTTTGGCTTGTCCTTTGGTTAAGCTGCTGATAAGCTAATTCAAACTGCTTCATTTTCCCTGGAGATTCCAGTGCTTTCCTGGGCTTGTTGGGAAGAATAAAAGAGATCAGGCTGGGGATGGACAGCCAGGACTACCCATGTGTAAGAACAAAATGGACAGGCCAATATGGGAGTGTCATGTAGGACTGGCTGGCTCTGCTTCTGCCCTGGGATGGAGGCCTGAGCAGCTCACTGTGGATTGATGACTACATGGTGCTTTGGATGAGATTTTTGTACGTAGCCCCCTCTCTGCCTGGATCTCACTGCAGGATGATGCCTGATGGCTTGGCTGTATTGGCAAGGTAGCAGCCTGGCCCCCTCCTCTCATCCCTGGTGCATCTCAGAGATAATGTCCAACAGGAGATCCAATTAGAAGCTTGACTGGCTAACCAGAAATGGCAACTGGAGGCTGAAGTTGGTGTGCCTGCTGTGGATAAAATAGAAAACTTCCTGCAAATCCATCTAAAGACTGCTTTTGGAAATGACTGTTTCTTGCTTCTTTATTGCTAAGGAATAGCCTATCTGCTTCTAGGCCTCTGACGTGGTGACTCAGTCACAGGAGTCCAGTAACTCTTCTTTTTTATTCTTCCTGCCACCAAACACAGTAGATCTCCCTCTAACAGCAGTTTGTGTTGGAGCTAATTCTCTGCTGAGCTGTTATTATGGCAAACAAGGAATTCAAATATAATCCCATCGGCCTCTCTCTGCAGGAAGAACTTGGACCTCGACGTACTGCCTTCCTGGGAACATATGCAAGCTCAACTTTTTTTGTATTATGTAGCTGAGAGTCTGGGCTGTCTGAATGACCCCAGGCAGATAGTCAAAGATGACTTTAAAGGCTGGATAATGTATTTCACAACTGTATAATCCTGCAGTAGCCTGGGGGTTTAGAGTTGTTTTGTACTGGTTTTGATGTAGGGCTTATTTTAGCTTTTATGAAGAGATGTTGCTTTCTTAACTAACACCGCAGTAGCTTATGAGCTGTTCTGCAGAGGACCCATTTGCTTTAGGCTCTCTGCATACAAGCAGTACTTTTGGGGGGACTGTGTTCAGACACGCACATGGGTGGAGACATGCTGGCCTATGGATGTAAATGCACCCCTGCACATATATGCAGTTACTATACTGAAACTGCCACATTAAGAAAGATCTGTATCTTCTAATGTCAGATTTATGTATATGCGCAAACACATGCTTATACATGCAGAGAGAGAACTGCCTGTCCTCCGACGCATACACAGAAGCATGTGTCCATACAGAGATGCGCAGAAACAAAGTCATAAATGCACTTCAAATAAGAGGCATCTTTTTATAATATTTGTTCGTGTAATGGTTATGCATGTATGATTGCCTGCATCCTGACTCTACTCAGACCCCGCACAAGTGACAGTTTCACCTTAGCCTCAGAATACGTGAACTAGAGATGAAATCTAGAGAAAAAATGTGGGGCCATAACATAAGAGAACATTGTAGGAGTCCATTTTGAGCTATTTTCCTCTCCCTTTTCCCCCAAACCCTTCTAGTCTAGTCATAAAGGGCGCTCCTGCTGTTTTTCTCCTCCAACATCTTTCCTTATAAACTTTAATAAGTAATCAGGTGTGATCAATGCCAGCTACTACTCTCCTGCTCCTCCGCTTGCTGTTCTAGTGCAGAGCGATTCTGTAAAAACGACCTCCTGGGGATCCTGCATTGATTTATTCTCAGCTGATATGAAACTTCAGCCATTTTCCTTCTCGCATTGTCCCTGGTAGAGCCTATTCTGGAAAGAGAAGGATGCCGTGAAGGCAACTGCTGGTGTGTGATCTGGATCTGAAGCCTGAGAGCCCCTCTGGTGACAGGGGTACAGCAGGGCAGACATGGCTCAGGTTCAGGCAGGGAGCAGAGAGGGACACTCAAAACGGGCACTTAAATGTTCTCTTTCTTGCATCTATTTGCAAGCCATGAGTAAAAAGGCACTATATGTTTTCCTGCCGTCAGAGCTCACAAGGGAAGTGGTATGAAATAAGAGGTGAGTTAGAAGGTAAAGCTTTCTTCACCCATGCTCAGTCAGCACAGGAGTTTCACCAGTGCAACATGAGAGAAGGAGCACAAGGGTGGCTGTACGAGGTCATATCAAGTAACCGTCTAACCTGGGTCTCTGGCCACTAATGGGGGGGTCTGGAAAGAGAGAATAAGGAAGAAGTCAGATGGATAGAGCGGCCCTCTTCTGCTGCTTCTCAGCAGCAGCTGGCAAGCTGCAGTTCAAGGGACAATCTTGGAGCTAGCATATGCACTAACGGAGGAATTTTGCAAACAAGCTGGGTTTACTGCCCCGGGGTGAAGCTAGAACAAAACAAAGAGATCTCGGGGCAGAGGCACACAGCAGCCCCGTGGAGGCCAGACCAGGAGTTCAGACTATGATCCTCTTTGTGCTGCAAACACAGATGCAAATAGTACGCAATAAAGTACGTCAGTCTCTCAAACAGGAAACTCAGGAGACATTAGTCCAGCTGCACCATCCTTGCTCTTTCCCCATTTAGAGAAACCAAACTCAGGGACTGTAGACCTATGCTCGTGGTGCCAGTGTTGACCCTCTCTTCTTTCTAGCTGAGGCAGATGAAAGAAAGGAAGGTTTGGACGCAATGAAAAAGCATCAGAACTCTGGCAACTCTGACAACAGTGACAACTCTCCCCCTGCCAAATCAAAGGGGTTTGGGTTAATGCCTTGACATCAGGGCTCTATGAGATACATAGGATCGCGAGATACGTAAGGTTAACAGAAGGTTAAAGCCCCAAGATCAGAATGCCTGTGTTTTCAGCACATCTGTGTTTTCAGTTTGGATTAAGTGCTATGGCACCCTTTGATAACAGGACTCACCTTACAGCCCGCCTGTAGCTGTAACCAACAGAAGCTGCATCTCTTTGCTCCCTCTTCCCTTTTGTACGCAGCCCATTGCATCACTGGAGTAGGATGAGGATGGGGAAACCCTCTGACCCCAGCGTGCAGCCGCCCTGCATCCAGGAGAATAAAATCTGCTTCTTCCCTCAAGCAATTATAAGCGATCGCTATTTTGCTATTCAAGGATCGTGATTTCAACACTCGAGGGGTTAATGCACCAGGGAGGCAGCTGATGCTTTCATGCCGGTATGCTGTATCAAACAGCACAGTTTCCAGGAAGATGAATATCCGTAACCAAGTAGCACAGCAGAGCCCAAAGCCTGTTCAAAAGAATTCTTTTTGATGATCTGGTTTTATTACTTTCAATGAACTGGAGTCTCCAAGGTATCAGTGAATAAGGGATGCTGTAAAGCGGCATCTTGTATACATGTTTCAAGCTGCGTCTGCTGGTGCTAAAAAGGATGAAAGAGAAACTGCTTAGTAATGACCCTAGGGCCCAAACCCAGCTCAAGCTTCCACAGGGCATTTGCTAAGACAAAAAGAAGATCTTAACCATTTGCACTGGGACATGACAACAGGGACGCAGCCTACATCATTCACTTTCCCCTCTGGGAAAACTAATCCATTTCCAGGACAGAGCATGTGGTATGTGTTATATGTTTCATAAAAGCTTTTTGCCAACTAGAAAAAAAAAAAAAAGAAATGTCAAATCGGGAACAGGTAGATGTGAATTATAGGGCTCTGTGCTGTCTGGAGAATCTGGGTGATTTAATGATACGCTTTGTGAGACACTACACTGGTCAGAAACCTTCTACAGAAATATGATGCTTAAATTCATTGTTCTTGTTTTGTCTCTACGTAATATGTGGATTTGAGTGTAAAACACAGCTTGGACCATGAGTACATGGACCCACCTGTGAATGTGGTTCAACATAACGGCCACCAGACATGTGAAGGGAGGCAAAAAAGAGTGAAACCTGATCAAAATCATGACAAGGAGCACCCAGTACTGATTTCTTCTTTAGGCACCATCTTGCCATTTCTGTAACAGCACTAAGGAGAAATTTTACAGCTGTAGACTGGATATGAACTTGTAAATGGACAGGGACTGAACTATAGAGAAACCCAGACTGTTTGAAAGTCCTCTTATCATTAAAGGACGTCAGCTAGTGCCCTTTCTTCCTAAGCTCTGCATACACCATTATAACAATATTAGCCTGTGCATTGCCTCTCAGTGCTTTCGCTTTGGAATTCAAATCATGTGTATGTTTTATAAAAGGCTCTCTAGTGTGAGCCTCAGAAATACATATGCACTCTCCAACTGTGTGGGTTTTCTCTTTCCTGCCTAGTGCACAAATTACTCATTGTAACATGATAAATGAATGGGACTGTGTAACCCTCTTTATAGTTTACAGTTTTTATAGTGCTTTGCCACCATATGTTATAAATTCATGAAGCAGTTGTACCGTGTAACAGGTTTTTCTGTTTGTTTATTTAGTTATTTGCTAATTCTTACAGCTGTATATACATGTATGGATGTGTGTAAATATATATAGATATTTGTCTGGTGGACTGAAGCCTAGGACAAAAGATCAGCTGCATCTGGAGAGCACTCGAGGGGCAGAAAACAAGAAGGATAAAAATATTGCCTTGATATCTGGTCAGAAGTGAGGAGATTGAATAGAAAGTCACTTCACAGGGATAAATCGCATTTCATGGTCTGCAACATTTTGGGGCAATTTCTGCTAAAATCAACTATATTGTACAGTCAAGGAAATACAGAATATAAAATTGTGTTGTGAAAAGCCTGGGGAATCTTCATGTGATCCTGTAGCTTGCAGACAGAGAACAGAAGTTGTGAGCCAAGGAATGAGGAAAAACACAGCTTTTAATAAACTTCTGGGATTTCTGATAAGCATTGTCATGGGATCCTATATGCTGCTCCTCTCGAGGAGTGGAAGTCGTGGGGAAGCAGCTAAAAGCAGTGGCTGATGGGGAGAGCATCTGGATTCCCAGGTATAGATGTGAAGACATCTTCTACTTCAACCTGCAGTGCAATAGGCTATCCTAAAACACCCATATAGCTCGATAAACTTCTGTGTGATGCAATTACAGGAGGAGCAAGCCTAGCTGGCTCTTCAGGGGGGTATGTATCTGAACTGGGCTTTCTTCTTGCCTGTTATTCTGTTCCTCTTCCTTCTCTCTTGTGACTTCTCTGCAAATACTGTTTGGTTAGGCCTATCTGTTTGATTCATCAATTGTGAATAGGGAATTATATTCACCAAGTACCCAAACAGGTTGATTTAATTTCCCCGTGTTTCCTGGTGGGAAATCAAGCTGGTGTTTTAGTGGAAATCCCTAGACATTAAGCCTACTTGCAGTCAAGGCCTGACAGAAGGAATACATATAACTGCCTATATATCTATATCTGTGTAATCATGCATTTTTTTCATATATACAAACACAGCTCCATGCATAGGTGTATATATGTGTGATCATGTGTATTTATTCTGTGCCTGACCAGTTTCAGTATCTTTCTTAGCAATTCCACTAGCATTCCCGTGTGTCTCACTGTTTAACAGAGTTGGACAGGACGTGTTTACACTTTATTTAAGAAACACTGTAAAAACAAGAGGATCTTAATCATCACTAACCATGGTAGCTGCAAATTAAATATCTGAGCTCTTGGAAGCTCATTCATCATGAATATACTAGGTGTCTCTAAGAGGGGGACTTAAGGAATCATTGCTAGTTCTACCTAAGGGAGGTTATTAGGAGGACATATGTAGCGTAAGTAAACTGGAATAATGTCTATAATGATGGACCTGGTACTTTTAATAAGAATAGTTCCTAGTTTTTGTGTGTCTTATTTTACCCATATCATATATCTTTCCCATTTAGAGAACAGCTTTAAGACAGGACCCCCTCTTTAAAGCCGTAAGTCAAACTGAGGAAGGCGGGAGGGAATCAGGGAGAATATACAGGAAGGGGTCAAACAGGATGGAGGATAGAGGCTGTCATAAAAGAACAGTAATTTGCAATATCCTTTCTCTGGCCACACCAGATCAACCATGGGACCCTTTTGTCTGGTAGCAATTATGATGTAGCTGATGATTTGGAGAAAGAAGACTAGCTTAATTAGTAGTTTCATTAAGCCAATTTTCTAACAGCTCAGACTGAAGGAAAATTCTTTCTTTGCTCTCCTAGAAGGGTAAATTACGATGAGTATTTTCCCATCAGGCTGTTTTATTTACCTGCTGATGTTACGTTTGTGTGTATATTCTGGAAGAAATCTAAACCTAAACTCCAGATCCAATACTACTGAATTTTGGCAGATGGAAGATTTATACCCTGTCTTGGAGTGCAAACTTGACTTCACCACTGTGCTGACAGGCTGAAGAGACCTCTCCATAGGTCTAATAAGAACCATACTTCATCTGAAGAGTATGATTTCCAGCCCTTGATTTTACATCAGACATGCCAGGTACTCAGCCGCTCCTGGAAGTCAGACCACTTCATTAGGCTCCTAAGCAAGGCTTTAGAGGGCTTGCTTCAGCCTTCTTCTTTTGAAATGAAGAAATGCAGATTTTCTTATTTGCCTGCATAATTTAATTGAAAAAAATGTTCACAGTAAGCTGCTGACATGCAAGCTGTGGATATTAGCTTCATCAAGACAACGCAGCCCAGTAACACCTTGTTCACTGAAGATGCTCCTATAAGTGTGAATAAACTACACTCAACATACAGCTAAACTGCATCTCCAGAGAGGCTGAGGTTTACATGCTGTGCTGCAGTGTGGAGTTAGGAAATGGACAGCAACAGTTGGGAATTTTTAAAAAGAAGCATGCAAGACTGCTTTAGCCATCTGGAGAAGCAACCTTTCTTTATATTATGGAAATGCTTTGCAAGTTTTTGGGGGTTTTTTTGGTAGGCAGTTGGGGAGGATATGGAGGAACTCTAGCTCATAAAGTTAACATAGCAGCTCATCAGCTCGCACTTTACCCAAAATAAAAGCAAATGACTCATTTGCTCTATAAAGGGTCACCATCTCCCAGATATTTTTGTTCAGAGATGTTAACCACCAGCAGTGATACAGCACCCAGTCTGTACCAGGGGAATCTGTCACTGAGGTCCTGGGTGAGCATGTGCATGTGAGTGCTGGAAGAGAGGAGAGAGGAAGGAACTAGCTTTTAAAGAAGCTTAGAGAAAAAGGAGATAAAAAAATAAACCGTCTCATTCCTTTCTCTGGGAATCAATTGAGAAAGATTAAACAATTCATTGAATCATTGCCAATCCAATGAAGCATTTACCAGCACAGCCCAAAGAGATCCTTAGAATAACAATGGAGATTCCTCAGCTCTGACAGGACTTGAAAGGGTCAGGGCTATTCTGAAAAGTGGTCTTGAAGGCAAGATCTGAGTTGTGCTTTTGCCTGAGGAGTGGTGATGGGTGCATCTTGTCCTTCAGTAGTAAAATGAGTGTTTGCAGTGCTGCAGGATTTCACAACTGCCTTCTGCTTGGGATGTAATCTGATGATGAGACCTGGGGGACACACGGTTGTTCTATGATCAGTGAGATAATGGTTGTGATGTTGGTCTGGACTGTGGTGTAGCAGAGGCTGGTCTGGAACCAGCCCCACTGGTGGTTTTGTTGGGTCTCTGAGCTGTGCTAAGGAATTTAGCTAGGCAGAACCTCTTTATGCAGGTATCTCTAGTCTTGTTTATAGCCAGGCTTCCTGGGGCCATCTTATCACCCTGCTTGGCTCTGTCTCCATTTATTCATTGAACGAAGGCAGACTTAGCCCTCACTCATCTGCTCTGAAGGCATTCACGCCCTCTGTCTCTAGACAGCCCTTCTTCTAAAGACTTCACCTGGCAATGCTCCTCCTCTTTTCTTTGTTACTTCAGCCAGATCAGTATTTCAAGGTAAAGTCTTGGAAGCAAGAACAAAATAGAAATGGACATAACTTGCAATATTTGCAGATCTTAGATCTAGATGCGCCAATTGTAATTAATCTAGCCTAAGGTCCTGTTTGAGCCAGAGAATTTCATTCAGTAATTCCTGAAGAATTCCTTTGATTGCTTTGATGTTATTTGACTTCCCCTTTGGCAAATCATGGTCTCCTGTAAGATTCAATCTCACAATTACCTGAACTCCCACTGTTTAGTACAGAATAGTCCTAACTCCCATGGAGTCTGTTGAAATCAGCTCCAGGCAAGATCAAGCCACAAGTCTATTCTCCCTCCTCCCCTCCTCCTCCCCTGCACATCCAGTTTTGTTGCTTGGTACGCTGTGAAGTCCTGCCTTTAAGATTCAGTGGGTACCACATTTGTACTGCTGTCTACCCCCTTCCCACATGTCCAAGGTGAGCCTGTGTTCAAATGGCAGATCCTGTGTCGTAAAATATCTTATGCCAAGGACACTGAATGCCATCATCAGAAAAAATGAAGCTGACGGTGGTAGTACATGCAAATTCAGCCAGAGGCCCACATCCCAAAGTGCCATGTAAATCCACACTCTGACATCTGCAGGCACGTGCCCTTGGTTCAGGATCTTAAATATGTCAGAGAAGGTGGCTGCCAGGCATTGACTTTCTGGACCTGATTTACAAGGAAAATTTGCACCGGAGTGGCATAACCTTTTCATTGCCTTTGCTCTGAGCAGAGAAATGGATTGTTTTAGACAACTCAGGACATGTTTCCAGGACTGCAAGTGATAAACTAAGACACAACTGGCCATCAGCAGAACCACAGTTTCTGCCTATGCACCTGCTCTTAAACACTCCCCAGTGGCAAGAGAAAATGGTGTTGCTTCAACTCTCAGGTTTGTGTAGTCAACAGAAAGAATCAGGTTGGGCTAGAAGAGTGATGTGGGACATAAGAAATCTTGACTTTCCATCAAGGCTGCTCAGATGATTCAGCGTATGGCTATGGGCACTTGCAGCTCGATAATCAAACTGCTACAAAACACGCGAAATTTGAGTCTGGTAGGGCATTGCCATGAGGTAGGTTTATTCTGCTCTTCCCATCTGCTGCAGAGGGACATGGTCAGGGTCTGGCCACATCCATTCCTGTGTCCATATGGCAGGGTAGAGTAGCTCCTATCATAGCAGAGATTAGGAAGGCAAACAGCCTCATGCTGTACCAGGCAGTATCAGTGGCAGGTGGGCTCAGACCTTCTTCCTACCCCTGGGGAGATCTGTGCTATTTATCTCATTCTGAATCTCTGTCTTAATATCTGCAGCTTCTTGTTTCAAATGATTAGCGATCTGATGACTGGCATTAACAGTGATTAACAGAAACTCTGCAGAGGAGGAAGCACTGACGGTGTATACACTATCTGAACTGGGCCAGTCAGTAAGTAGACTCAGAGAGATTTATTCTGCATCACTCCCAGCCCTAGAAGAATGATGCTAAACTCTACGCCTGCTTTATGAAGCCTCTTATGGCACCCCACTGCTAGATTCAACAAACCATTTTGCATATATTTACTGTCTTCCTAGCCCATAAAAGCTGCCTTTCCTTTATTAACTACAGTTTACTGCCACTCTCAGCAGAAGCAAATAATAACGGAAATGAAACTGTACTCATTTTGAAGACCCCAGTATACTTCCAGATGTTGTTCACGTTGGCAGTGTCTTGTTGAACTGTAATTGCATATATTGTGATTACAAAATGGTTAATAAATAAGTGTCCTCCAGATATTATCACTTCTTCCACCCTGTATTACCATTGCAGTGCATGAATCCTTCAGAGGCTCCTGTTGCTTTTATATCCCTGAATCCTGTAAAGCCTCAGTGCCAGGAAGTGCTGAGCACCCAACACTGGTCCTCCCCTCCCTGTAGGAGCTAAGAATACCTGGAGGAGGAGCTGAGAACAGTTCCTGGGAGTCTGGCTATCATAGAGGACAAGGAGCGAGCATCAGAGCAGGCTTGTCATGCCAATGCCATGGCCATCACTGTGGCTATTCACCTTGCTCTGTTCACCTTGGACTGAAGCAGGCTATGCTGTAATGCACTTTTCTTATGTTAGAGTGCTCACGCAAAAGTATTTTCAGGCTTTCCCTCTCCATAGATCCAAATATTTGTTCAAGTCATAAGAATGTGCTCAGCACCACGGGTAATTGACTGTAGAAAGAATGTCAGGAAGATGGTTTGCTTAATGCTTTGGTGGCCACTTGACCTCATACATACTCTTCCTATTATTTGGGGGTGGTACATCAGGGCTACAAACATTTATGACTGCACCTTTCCATAGCAGCCAAAATTATTTTGGAGGGCTGATAGGATGCAATTCTGAAGACTTGCAAGTGGCATGTCTCCTCCAGCCTGCTGAAAGAAGGTCCTCATGAAAAATCATGGCTGGGACGTAGAACAGAGCCAATCTACCAAGAATCCCTTTACAAGATAAAATGGCCTCACTGAGCTCTTCCATTACAGATCAGAAGTAAAGACTAAGTTCAGTCCTCTGTGCTGAATAAAACAACAATATTCAGTGCCGCTTAATGTTGTTGTGATGGGTCATGGGAGGTAGCTTTCAGTGGGCTCATTGCCCCAAAGAACTACCAAAGAGTCTTCTGTTTCCTTAAGCAGCCTTCTAAGCGTGATGAAGTTTGCTGGTTGCTCTTTTGCCAAACAGCCCTGAGGGCACAAATATGGGTCATGTCTGTCCCTTTGGTTGGAAGAGGGTGTGTGTTGCTCTGCTTGAAAGCGCAGCACTCAGTTGTTGGCAGCACTTTGAGTAAATCCAACTGCACTGTTTAGTAGTTTAGTTTTAATCTCTGTGCCTATGGCACTTTCCATCCAAGAATCACAGAGCTCTTTACAGGCATTAATTCATTCTCAAAGGTAATCTTGTGAGGTAGCTAAAATCTTGTCCATTTTCTAAATGTGTGCAGGGAGAGAGGGATGGAAAAGGAAGTGAAGACACGGGAGGACAAAAAGTACAAGTTTCATTCATGCACATGCACATTTATGACGCTGAACGTATAGGTGTCATTTTTTAGCTAAATGGTACACCCCAACCCAGGTGTAGGCTTGATAGGGATCCCCCACCTCACTATGCTCCACCACTGCAATTTTTTGGCCAAGTTGAGAATCCAGTTGTGTGGGCATTTTCACACATGCAACTGCACAGTTGGAAAAATCATGACCTGCACACCCTGACACAGTTATCAAAAGCTGCTAGCAGAGCTGGGACCAGAATCTGTGTATCTCACCTCTTATGGGCCTGTCTTTGCACCTCTCCTTCCCATTCTGAGATAAGGCTCCTGAAGATGGTCCTGCTGTGGCGTTGTGGGACTTGTCTTGGTGCCAAGGGCTCTAATGCATGTTTGAAACTAGTTCGGCGCCTCAGAGGAGAAAATCAAAGCAGATCTTTGCACTGCATCTACTGTACCGTGTGTGGTCACTCTGGTGATGAGTTCTGACAGCATAATCTTATTAAAGTTCATTCCTGACAAGCAATATAGATATGGGTATAGGGGAAAAATCACATACTGTTAGCAGTGACAGGGTAACCTTTATCAGGGTACAGTCCTATTAATTGCTGCAAAATTCCTACTTTAGAGAGGCTCATTGGGCTCACAGTTGGCTCTGCCTCCACTTGCTTTTGTTCCAGTTTAACTTTGACATTGTAATTAATTTGCTCTCCCTGCTTTCCCTTGGGGCCATTGCCCCTGTCAGTCCACAGAGCGTCTCGCAGCCATATTTCAGGAGCAGCTCATAGGCTAGACAAACCTATCTAGCTCTGGATTCCAAAATTTGGGCCTGTTTCCTCTCCTTCTGTGCTCTTGGCCTCAAGAAACAAAATGGTTTTTATGATTTAGTGTCTGATTTCTGTGCTGAGGATAGAATGATGCAATCACTACCATTTGTTTTTGTGGTAGCATCATTTGTACAAATGCATCCCTGATGATTCATAGGCAATTGCAGTTGGTAGGTACCAGGATGTATGCACTGAATGGGTTTTTAGTAATGTATTCACTAGAAATTAAGCTGAAACTTAGCAACTCATTTTCCAGATGCCACTGATGCAACTGTCAGACAGCAACAACTTCCAGTGCCTGCTTGCCTGAGCCAGAATTGAACTGGAGATTTGCAAGTAAGAAGTTTTGGCTTAAATTTTCAATCACCAGTAGTTATTTTTTTGGCATTCAGCTTTAACAAAAGTCCTGAGAATCTACTCTCTCTAAACCAGGTCACCTTAACTCTTCTCAGATTGGACACCCGTAAGTAGAGGCACTGAAAACCACCAGCAGGTTGAGAAAATATTAGTTTTTGTTTCCAGCTACGGAACACTGAGGCTTCCATACTTCCTACTTTTATGCGTACAGTGAAACTTACTGGTCCTAATGGAAAGCCTGTCATCCTAAGCACCTTACAGGCATACAATGAGAAAAAGTCTATGCCTTGAATAGCACACAACCCAGAGCAAACTTAGACAGTCTTAGGGTTAGAGTTGAAAGCACAGACATATAAAAGGTAAAAACTTCTAAACCAGCCATCTGCACTTAGGAGCCCAGCTCCCATTGCCCAAATTGAGGCGTACGTCCCACTGAAAGTCAATGGCATTCAAGCCATCTTGAAAGCTTGATGAATTTGCTCAAGGTCACCCAGGGCATATGGAGCAGATGTAGGTGCTGTGTCCAGCAGTCTGAAGTCCTTGGCCAAAATCTAAACCACATTCTTCCTGCTCCACAAGTGCCCCCATCCACACAAGCTCATAATGAAGAGGACTTGGTGAACGTGCTCAGGCAACATATCTTTTTTTTTTTTTCTTCTTCTTTTTTTTTTTTTTTCCTGTCTGCAGAGGAGATAATATTAATTACTTTGTGTTCTGGAAAGCAATAAATAAATAAATAGATGGAGATCCAGAGGAAAAAAAAAATCCGTAAATTAGAAACTGATGATTTACGAGATGCCACCTGAGGAAAATTCTCCATCTCTTTTATGCTTGGCTATTTCAGTGCTGCATTCGCAGGCTAAGAGAATGAATCCTAATATGCAGATGAGTCTGTGATAATGATTTTGTGCTGCCTGGATTACAGAAGCGTATTTTTGATGCAGACGTATTTAAAACATCTTAGCAGGGCTCTGAGTTTCCTGCATAATTTGATGAGCAATAAGTAAGACACAGGTATGCCATGCAAGCAGCAAAATGTTAAAAGGTTATAGAACTGTATTACATCCAGTCATGTGAGAGAGCAAATTAACAGTGCTGTTCTTCCAAAGAGACATAGGCTGTAGAGGAAAGTTCATCAAGTTGATCTCACTGGGAGAGTTTAAAAAAAGAAGGAAAAAAAGAGACTTGCTTCTTTTATGGACTTGCCAGCTCTTGCAGTTGGGCTGGAGGGACTCAGCTGTTCTTTCAGCTGAATTTGAGTTTACTTTCAAATTTTTTATATATTTATTTAAATACATAGGAAAAATATATTTCTGCACTGGTGGCATTTCCTGTGCTTGTTGGAGACATCAGTAAAAGAGTCTTGGCACCAAAATCAGTCACTTTGGAATATTTTTCCATTAGTTTGCTCTGTCAGTAAAGTGGGAAGCATGACTCTCCAGCATACAATTCCTACTGACATTCAATCAAAACATCTGACCTAACATTTTAGTACTGACACTCAAATTACAGGGCATCTTCTGAATAGCTAACCATTCCTTTTTTTTTTTTTCCCCTCCCCTTCTCTACCTCCTTTTCTCTCTCCTCCCTGTCCCCTTTCTTCCTTTAATGCAATGTGTGATTGTTCCTTGTCAGGCTGGAGCACGTTCCCATCCCGCTAAGTGTCAGTGTGCTGCTATCGGCTTGCAGCAAATTGTGCCTTCCCTGAGCGGTGGCTGATGGAATGAATGGCAGCCCGGAGATAGTCCTGTCCTTCACAATGCAGAAAGGCCGAGAGTTCCCACAATTGCTTTTCCCTGTGAGCACATTATGGTAGCAGGTCAAGGGAGCCAGAGAGTTGGAGGGAAGAGAGAAGAGAATTAAAAGTAATAGTCTAGAAAACTTGGCAATATCCTGATTATAATCAGATGGAACCAAAACAGTAAGGGCTTAAAAAAAAAAGAAAAATTGCCCAGAAAAAACCTCTCTCTCTCCAAAGTATTTGTGTCAGCTGAACCTAATGTGGTTTTGCAAGGTTGAGGTTCAAGGCTTTAAGCTGCGGATGAAGCCACATCTTCATCTCCTTCTACCATCATGGGCAGAAAGGTGATGTTCAGTGGCAACTCTTGCATCCTTATGTGCTTGTCATTGAATTTCTCCCCACTCATATCCTACATGCATTCTGTGCAGAGGGCTCTTCCTTAAAGGTTTGTCTTAGCTCCCGATGGTTTAGGAGTTCAAAGGCAGTGAACTCTGCCCAGGCTCTTTCTCCATCAGGAACCTGGGGATAAACCTTGTTAAACGTCTTGATTTTGTTGCTGTTGTGGTTTTAATGTCACATTTCCTAGGTAACATGTCCTAAACTGTCTTTCAGCCTCATTTGCCGCTGAGATCCATGCCATGACAGCTGTGGACACCTGTGTTTTGTGATTGTCACCCCACTGCCAGGTCACCAGGTTCCGCAGGACTGGGGCTCTGCCCAGCTCTTCCCCATCCAAAAGCATCAGCTCCTATCACATTCTCTCATGTCAGCTGAGAGTGCTGTGGGCTGATGCACAACTGAGCACCCCCGGTTCTCTGCAGCAGGATGCTATTACACCACCTCTCATTACACCATCGACAACTGCAGGTGGAAAGAAACCCAAACCAAAGTAAAAATAAGACCTAGACCTGGATTTCTTGCAGTCTGCGTCCCCTGTATTAAAGCATATTAAAGGTGAGTGGTAATTGCATTACATGCTGCATTACACAGAGCTGTTGGTGAAATCTGAACATAGACCACAGTTTTCCTTCCAGACATGTCTCTTGGCTGATGCACTGAGAGCAGGAGGCAAGTGGCATTTTGGATGGGCCTCCCATCGCCTGCCCCACCGAATGCGAAAAACCCGCGAGACTCTGCTTCAGGAACTGCGCTGGAGCAACGCCTGCTTCACCCTCACTGTTCCCAAGTCAGGATGGGGCAGAGCTGCACCTCGTTGCCCTGGTACGTACGATTAATATGTCAGGGTTTGTCTACGTCCAGTGGCTGCTCCCAGCTGCTCCTTTGGCGCTCCCAGTACCGCAGCCTGGCCCTGGGCTCTGCCCCCGGCCCTTGGCGTTGTGCGGAGGTGGTGGGGGCACTGCTACAACACCGAAGAGCACAACCCGAGAGCATCCCTGGACGTTGCTCCAGGGAGTGCCTGGCCGCTATTTAACCCTGCCAAAGACGCTACAAGGCTTTCCTGAAGAGCTCTAAAGCAATAAGCACTTTTTTTGCCCTCCTGCCACCTCAAACAGTAACAGCAGCTGTTACCAAGCCAACAGTAAAGCAAACGAAGCCCTCGCGCTGGGGCTGGGAGATGCTGCTAATGATATTCACTCTCTGCGGTTCGGAAGCGCTGGCAGAGCGATCACGGAGCAGTTGGGCATCCCGGGCGTGGAAGCGCTGGATGTTTATGCGGGGGTGAGCGTCCCCTGTCTATTCACAAATTCTTCACCTTTTTGAACTGGAGGCTTTATGAGGAAAGCCTAGAGATAATAATAAAATAAGAAACAAGAGATACTTTCCAGGGGCCCCATCTAGCTCCATCTCCGTTGCCATGCGTGGGAGTTGCACTGGGCTCTGAGCAAACAGACGGTTTCTCCTTGCTGCCTGGGTTGGCGGCATATGGCTTTCTAAACGTGTTTAGTTTAGAGGTTTAAGTTTGTATCCAGCTCCTAACTTCCAGCAGGACCCCATTGCTGTGCTTCATCTGCCTGCCAGTGTGATGGGCCAAATGCAGTTCCCATCTATTTTAACCACATGTTCCTATCGCACGAGCAATATTGCAAAGCTGGGCCCAGAGTTATCCACGTTTCCTCAAATTTCCATGCTGGCATGGAAGTATGGTGGGATTTCGGCCCTGCTGGGTTCCAGGTTTGCTGCAGTGAATCAGTCCTTGTTCTGCTGCTCCTCCTGGGAACCAAGTGTTGCCAAGGCACAGACTGTAACTGGCCAGAAAAGGAGGTTTTTGTACACCTCCAGCCCTCTCAATGCAAATAAGTGGCAATAAAACGGAGCTAAGAGGATGCTTTTCCAGCAGCAGTCATGTCTCTGGCCTTACTCTTCCCTCACTTGACTGTTTTTGTCTTTCTAGGCTATGGAACCTTCGGAGCACGGATGTTTCTGTACCAGACCTACCGCATTGGGATCCCTATAGAATAATGTTAATTCTTTCAATTTCTTTCTTATCCCAAGCAGTGATCTTCCACCCCCAAGAATGAAAGTAGCCTTTGTAATGCTATCTTAGCAAATGCTGCTGCAGAAAATTTCTCTGTCTGCTAAAGGGCTCTTTCGTCCAGGGTAGAAAGGCATAGCAGGAACCAATGGCTAGGAGATGAAGCCAGATAAATTCAGAGGAGGAATAAGGAAATAAGGTTCACATTTTAAACAGTGAGGTTGATTAAGCACTAGTTCAAAGAAAGTGGTGGATCCCTTATATCCACCTGGCCTTAAAACAAGCCTGGAGGCACTTTCTGGAAGATCTGTTTTAGCAGACACAGATTGTTACACTCAGCCCAGGGTTATTGGGTGAAATGTAATGGCCTGAAATAAACAGGAGGTCAGCCGAGCTGCGCTAATGGCCTTTTCTGGCCCTAAGCTCTATGACTCAATGAATAGCATGCATATAAAACTATAGTCTCTAAAGCAAGCTACTTAAATACATGCCTAACTCTAACCACGGAAGTATTCCAGCTCTCTTCTGTAGGACTTGCCTACTAAATCAAGACTTATGTCCTGCAGGCTTGATCTGACACACCTTGAAGTCAGCAGGGATCTTTTCCCTGACCACTTCAGGCTGCAGATTAGGCTGACAGAAAGACATGAATAGGATAGTACAACTCCTAGAAATGCGTTTCATGCTGAAAGCGCTTTGCACTTGTATGAGCACTGTCTGATGAAGGATCTCAAAGCACTTTGCAAACATTAATTCACTACTTAATTAAACTTAAAACACAAAGCAGATGAGCTTTGTGTCTTTCTTCAAGCACCATTTATCAAAGGAACAGGTTGCGCTTGTCATGCTGATAACAGCGAGTAACTTTCCCGCTTGCATTGTGTTTCTAAACCCAGTTTAAGTTGTTTTCCTTCAATATGAATAATTTTTAGAACAGTTTTTGAAAGAAAAATGCAATCCAAGCACACTTACTTATTTTGTTGGTGGTGCTGGAAATTAGAGTACAAACGCTTTATCTGCATTACAAATACTGTTACAAAGTGCTGGAGTGCTTTAATCTATCTTCTAGAATTTTTTTTTATTATTATTTGTGCTTGAAGTGCTTCATCTTAATGCTCACAGTAGTTACCATAGGCACAGACAGCAGCACCAACCACACTAGAGGGTTTTCTGTGTTTTGTTTTCTTTTTCCTGATGCTCTTATTACTCGTATGACATTAAAGTATAAAGAAGCCAACAGATGTGCCCACAACCTGGTAGTTCTCTTGGTGGAAGGAAATACTTGATTGCAGGAAGAGGGGTTTTGTGTGTGTATTAATATTGGGATAGTGTCCTAAGTGCTACTTGATGGTGGTGTTATCAAAAAGTAGATTGGAAAATGTTGCCTAAATCACATGGGAGACAGTATATAGCTGCAGGAAAAGACCTGATGGTGCTAGATTTATATTTGGGTTGGCTTGACTAATCTTCCAGCCCCTATTCTGAAGCACAGATATGCCTGCCTCCCTCTAGCTGTTAAAAACTAAAGGATGATGGATCTGAGGCTGCAGCATGAGGGCAATTACTGGAGGTTCAGTTTCCTCAAAATGAACCATCTGCTTAGCAGCCAGGGCAAGTCTAAGACAGGAGACCTCAGACTTCCAAGGCTGAACCCTCATATTTAGTCCTTCCTACAGATAGAGGGAAACCTGGCGGATGTGGGACAGTTGTGTTTAAGGATGGTGGTTCTCTGTGAAGAATAACATCCTGGGTGGATGCCCCAGCTCCTCTGCTCATTATTTGCTAAAACTCAGCACAGGGTCAGCCTAAGACCTGGTGCACCCAGGGACAGAGCTGCTCGAGGACTGACCACCCCAAACAGGCTGCACACATGACAAAGCAGAAAGGTTTTTCCTGTATTGCTGCGTTTTGGGGCCGAAATGTCACCTGCTGTAAAGCAGTTGTTTCATTCAAGTAGCTGCAACTAAGGCACTTTACAACAGGCGAAGGTCTGGCCCACAGCAACCAATTTTATTTCTTGATAGCTCAGAAGGGGCTCAATCGTTTTCTGGATCATTTGAAAGTTGGGTGAATCGGGACTCACAAATATTCCTATCAAAACTCTCCAAGCCAGCTTCTTTTATCTGATTTCCCTCTCCTCCCCCCTTTTTAAGCAAAATCTCATCAATCAAGCTATTACGAGGAAATGTTAGTATTTTAAGTGCATTTGCTATGTATGGACAGAGTCAGCACACACAGCCATCACATAAAAATTTGATAATCCACATTTTGAAAAGAGATATCAAAAGGCATAATTTAATATGTTCTCATTGAAAAAATCATGAACTGCACATTCCTTAGTACTGTATCTCCAACAATCCTAATTACTGAAGCTGTTTACATTAGGAAGATCATTTTCACAACCTGAAGGGTTAGAAGGAGGTAGTGCAGGTGGGCTGTTTTATTTTCTGTTGTGTTTTGATTTTCAGTGAAGGCCAAGTCTTCTGATTCCTGGGAAAATAAGAACCTGATGCACTGTCCTCCAGGACCATCACTGAACTTCAGATTGGACCGTGAAAGTGGTGTTTCTCATAATAATCTCTCTCAAGATGGAGAATGACTGAATTATGCTATTGCACTGGAAAATGCCTGGCAGAACTAAAACCTCCATGGTTTCTTGGCTGGTTGGGTTTATATGTGGTTGCTGGAACCTACAAGCTAGTGGTTGGTTTGTCCATGTTTTCACACTTGTGGAAGGAGGAGTGGAGTTGCGGTAGTTTGGGGAACAGCCCATAGAGTCGGTAGATGGGTCTGTAGACGGCTGTCCAGTAGAAGCAGAATGGCGAGTGCTTGTGTGGGACTACCTGCAGCAGGCCTTTGGTATGTGTTTTAGGACAGATAAGAGCAGATAGATATAAAATTATTTCATAACCTGTATTTAGGCTGACCTGCTCCATTACTGTATTGTGGAAATGGACTGTTTAGCCCGTAAACATTTGTGACTCTCCCATCTTGTCTCTGTGTGCCTCATTCACGATGAATACTGCAAGGTGGTAGCGTTTTCATATTAGAGTTTGGTGGACAATCACTTCCTAACGGGAGGGCGTGTACTGTTGAGGTAATGTGTTGAAATGTATGCAGATATGTGCAAATGTATGCAGATTTGCAATCTACTTTTTGCCCACCTTCTTTTGCAGAGGATATTAACAGGTATGCAAAGATCTAAAATTATCCAATTGAGAGAAATGCTGTGAGAGTATCAGGAGGGGCAGGTAACCCAAAGTTTGGGGATTCACTAGAATGGATGTACACTGAAATCTCTCCTCCCACCTATTCCTAATAAAGAGATTAATCATTTTCTCCATCCTACTGCAGGAAAACCTAAAATCATAAACACCTAATTGGGCTGGGGGCAGTGAATTAATGTGAAAACTCTTGGCCTGCTGCTGAAATGGAAGGAGTTGGCAAAGCTAATGGCAGAGCTTCTTTCACTTGCTTTTTTCCCTGTAATTTGGAAATTCAGTGACAGAAGGATGATTTTCAAGCTAACTCCTCTCTGGATTGCTGAAACACAGACACCCAGAATTTGACATTTTGAACAAAACAATCCTTGATCCAGACAACTAATACAGCAACTATGTGGTTGCAGTGTGGGGTTTTTCTTCCTCCTGTAAGAGATATTTTTCCTGCCTGCTCTCCACAGCAAACCAGAATGTTCTGCACCCTCAGAATTAAGCAGTGGTGGATTGGATGATTCCTTCTATGTATTGGGAATAAGACATCCTCATGTAAAAAAATTTTAAAGAACTCAATCCAAATATGCAGTTATTCATGAAAAGAAACACTGCAGAGTTGGGGCTAGGGTCTGAGCTGAGCCAGACCTCCATCTAAACCTTGAATGCATCCAGGTCTGGCTGTTGGTGAGCCTGGGAGCACTTTGGTTTAATGGTCTTGCATCTACAGCATGCTGCTTTCACTGCGTGTGCCTGAATAGCTCTGAGAGTCTGGATCTGGATTAAAAGATGACTGGTTCTCTGCTGCACTTTGCAGTGACTTAGAGAAGTACAAGGCGATTCTCCAGCCTTTGCCCAAACCATTCAACTCTCCACATTTGTCTGAGCACAACTGGCAATCCCACAAGCAAAGGTATGCTTGAACGTCAATACTTTCTTTCCTGCATTCCTCAGGCTGGAGCTATTGAAAGATCCTGAAATCACATCTGCCAGGTAAAAACATGGACAGGAGAGCAGCAGGTCAAAAGGAATTCGCCACATGGGGACAGAAAACCTGTGGTTCTGCTCCAAAAGCCTCAGGTTTGGCTGAAGCCCGGGGGAGGCTGAGAGAGCCAGCTGAGCCAAACGGGGGCTCCTCTTCCTCCTCCCCAGTGGAAGACCCCCCGCTTTGGAGACCCTGGGAGGAGAGAGATCCCCGGGGGGGTGCGTGCGTGTGTCTGAAACGATCCCACTCCCATCCCGTGCTCTTTGCTTGCGCTGACGATCCGGCAAGATCCCGGGGAGAGGTGGCCACAGGGTGTCACTCGCAGCCCACGAGTGAACCCGTCCACGGCGCTCCCCGGGCTCCTCCGGACCCGCCGCTCCTCCTGGGGCAGGGTGGGAGGGTGAAGGGGGGGGGTGGGAATGGCTGTAATCGTTACACTCCGGAACAACAGAATATAAACCTTGCTGCTGCTGGGCAGGAATCACGACCCTTTTTCACAGCACTTTTGATAGCCAGGATGCTGCCAGGATTTTTCAACCTGCCCGTTCCGTCTCCATCCGCTACAGTCAGAGAAAGGCTCCCGGGAAACGAATTATCACGGTCCAGTGCAGACACAAGCAGGTCTAGAGGGGGATGTGTGTGGGAGTATAAAGGAGACGGGCATCAACTAAATGGAGAGTTGCAATAACCTGCACTATTAATATTTGCACATTTCAAACTGATTCCTAGGCTTTGTTTCCAAACGTCTTTTAATGGAAAGGGGTTAGTACCAACAGGACTATTTTTTTTTTTTAATTATTTTTCTTAGACCCACAGGATTTTTCACTTTTGGACCAGGTTCTTGGAACACTTGGTTTTAAGAACAATTCTTATTAAGATCTGTCCGGCAGTCTACCTGTCACAGGCATTTTCTGCATATACAGGCACACTGTCAAGTGTCTAAGATTTTCTAGCTTGAAAGCCTTACATTTGGAGTTGGCAGCTTCTGGCATGTGAACCAGGTGGCTTCAGGAAAGCTGATTCAGCACGTGGCTTCTGCCACTGCCTGCAGGATTTGGCCAGCACCAGGATTTGTGCCCTGCTGAGGCAACTACAATTTCCAATGAGTTTTGCTTCTTGACCTGGGAAAAGGGATTGAGCAAGGAATGGAGGCACTGAGCTTTCCCCTTCTCACTGCTTTTGCTGCATGAGTCACATCTTGCCTGCCTCAGGCATAATCCCTCCTGCTGGGTCTATAATTTGCCCATTTGTGTCAATTTACAGGTTAAAAAGAAGGGTCCCAGTCCTGCTGCTGTAGGGTCTCCAGACAGCTTGGGTGGAACTTTCCACCTGGATATTCACAGTGTTTGGGCACATGGGTAAAGGACACGCTTCCTCCTTGGCTTGCAGTCCACCAGGGTTTACTGTAAGAGCGCTTGGTCTAGTTACCTCTTGCTCCTCCTTTTCTCCTGTGAGTTCTCTACATGTGAAGAGATGATAGCTTGTCTTCTTTTCATCTAGAAAGACTCAGCATGATCCACTGAAAAGAAAAAAAGGAGAGGACCCCCACCTCTAAAATCTTAGCTGGCTCATCAGCAAATCTGTAGTGTGGTTCTTTTTTCCTGATTGTATGCAAACCTCTGTTGGGAAAAAAAAAGAGATGCATTTAAAAAAAGGGAAAATATCTGCTATTTAAAAGTAATAGCTGTGCAGCAAAATGCATTGATATAATCTTTGAACTAATCTTCTCATAGGTTCCTCTTCAGAACACTTCGTGAATAGCTACAAGAAACTTTCTGTGCAAAACACTGCAGAAATGGCACAAATAATTCCTTACTACACTGCCCACCCTGCCGCTGTAACGCTATGGTCTGTTGGCTACTTTGGCATCTAGAGAATCAAGCGAAGAAAGCCAACAGATGCATATGCCTTCTGTATAAATCTGTTTTCTAACATGCCTCCTTAAGCTATTCTGTATAATTTGTATGCCATCACAAGGGATAGAGGTGCCATTTAGTTTTGTTTGCTTGGAGGGAGTCCCACAGCTGCATCCAGCAAAGGAGGAAGCACTGGAATATCTTCAAGCTCGGGACCAAAGGGCCCTGTCCTGGGTGATTCCCCTTGTGCCCCTTTCCGTTGCTTCTCTAGGTCCTCCTGACCCATTGTAGTGGGAGATCAGATCTGTTTAGAGCATATGGAGTCATTCCACATCACTAAGTTAGCCTGGAAATGGGAGTTGGCAGTGGCTGTTATCTATTACCACTCGACAGAGGGTTGGCCGCCTGTCAGATTTGTGTGTAGAGTCTCCTTCCACAAGCATGTGTGTCCCCATTGCAAAATTCACCATCCCAAATGACATCAACTGCGCCTTCTCCGCAGGAGCTGAATTAGCCCTAGAGACTCCCTCATCCGTCAAAACCTGGAGCCAAGTCATGCTAGGAAAACAGCAGGATGAGGAAACAGCACTTTCTGAGTCCCACTAGTTTTATGGATAGGTCAAGACCTCCAATCACCAGGGTCATCAATCCAATTAGAGAGCGCACTTAATGAAACCCTGTGAATGCTCATTATCAGACAGAGTGCTGTGATGGGTGTGATAGGAGGAGCGCAATAACACAGACATAGAGGCAACCTGATGATGCTGACCCGTTCAAAGAACTTTTCCGTGGGCATGGTTTCTGTGGCCACCCCTGCAGCTTCCCAGCCATTGTCAGTATTTCAGAGGAAACCAATATTTGTGAGTCTAATTGTGCCTGCCGTTAATGCGGAGAAAATGGAAGCTGTGGGCTGCTGCAAGGCTACTTCGTTTCAGTGAGCTTGTGAGATTAATGGAGGGGAAGGGCACTGAAACGCCAGATATTCTTGTGAAGTGTCTGGCTCTCACTTCTCCACTGGCCTCAGATCCAGTTTCAGCTCTCACTGAAGCTGGGTTCTCCTTCAGCACGGATGTCTTTGCGGACATCCTGCTTATCTCTTCCATCCTAGGCCGGGGGACTTCAACTTCCATTTGGCAGAGACCATCAATCTAGAAGTGTCCATTGAGTCTTTCAGACATCTGCTTTTGAAAGACTCCATCTCCCCTTGACATTTCTAAACATGATGCTTGCCCTTCCTAAGCAAACAGCAAGAAACCCAAATGGAAACAAGGGAAAATATGACACCCTCTGCTAATAAATGCAAAGCGATGGAAAACAATTTTGCCAACTAGGCAACTCAAATTAGACTTCTCTCTCAGAGGAATATGGTCGATTTGTAGCTCTTATTACACTGTAATGCTATTTCCCTAAAAGTTTGTGTGTGCATTTTAATGAATTCATAAAACCCGGACTGTAAAAGCCCCATGGGGGAAACCTGGCAGCTCTTTAATTCAGCATTAAAGCTCAACTGATGTCAATTGAATTGATTTCTGTGCATAGAAATTGCATTCGTTGAATGAAAACTTTAGCCCTTGCCATTCCCCCTTTTAAAGCTCACTGTAATACAATTGGCTCCTTGAGTCAGGTTCAATTACATGTTGAAAGTTTATAATCTGGTGTGCTGAATGGAGGCTGTGAAATCAAGAGAGAAAACCTAGCTAACCTGATTAAACCTTATACCACAGCCGTTCTGGGGCCAGTGAATCCTTGCTGTAGTACAGGGGACCAGCTCTTCTCTGAGTATGCAATGTGTCCTGATTGCAGCTGAAGACTTTATTCTCATAATGACCACAGTGACCTCAGTGTCTCTAATGGGATTTCAGAGCTCTGACCTAATTTTAAATTTTTCCTCTTTTAGCCTAGGGAGAGCTTTCAATCAAAACAGGAATTGTGAAGGGAAAGGAAAGATTCAGTGGCTTTGCCGGCTTTGGATTCTCTTCTAGTCTTAGACACATCTGTGTCGGGATATGACCCTATGAAGCATAATTTGCAGTGGTGTTTCACATGGGTTTATATCCCTTGACTTTTGCTGTTAGCCTGGGGAAACTCCAGTAATCCCCAAAATTTTGACCCAAACAGAATCAAAGCCAGGAAAGTTTTACGTGTTGGAAAGTTTTAGTTGTTTCCACGAACTCCACCTCAGTCTGCAGAAGGAGTTGCTGACTTCTGCAGATATTTCAGCAGATGCAATCTGCAACAGATCCCATATTTTGGATTTTATTTCCAGAATCGCTCCCAGTTCTCCTGTGAACATAGTAGAAATCTGATGAAAGTGGCCTTTGTTCGCATTGTTTTGTCGAGGGTCAGATTAATGTTAGCTGTTCTCTTTGCTTTCCCAGTGTTTCGAGCACTTCTAATGCTCTTTCACTGCTCCCAGAACCAAAAGCATAAGAAGAAAAAAATTGTGTGATCTTCCCACTATTAAAAAACAATCACATGGGCTTTTTCTGTATTTCAGCCTCCGGTAGAGGGTTGACTTATTCAAACCATTTGCTTATCCTAAACCAAAGTCACCATAACTTACACAGCTTGGAGCTACCCTCCAAAATCTCCTTCACTTTGTTTTGGTCATATGCAAAGAATTATTCCCTAGTAACGACAGTGCGTGTTGGTATGGCGTGTTCCGGCCAACAGCCACAAGGTTTATTGCAGCCACGGATACTCTCACACCCGTCTGAGACAAGTGTTATAATCTTTTTTTATAGATGGAGAGAGTGAGCAATAGAGATGTTCAGTGACTTGGGAGGAGCTGGCTGATTTTCTGACTGCCAGCCCTGTACTGTGGCCTCCAGCTCGGTTCCTCCGCAGGGTGTGTGAGACATGCCTGAGCCCCAGAGTCCAAAGTTTTGGATGAAACAGCTTTCTTTAATTTGATGTCTCAACCTGCAGTTTAAACCTGTCCCCACTGGCATCCCCTTAACCAGTCTGGGGCTGCCTGTGGTCACTGTAATAATGCCAACCTAGAGAAACTTTAATCCCTTAGTGAAAGATAACTGCAGGTCTCTGCTTTTATTTGGTCTGCTGATCTAAGGGAAAAACCTCATCCCCTTCACAGCTGTTCAAGGTAGGTCAAGGACAAGATGCTTCACTACATCTGGATTAAAAGGAACTTCTTGAGCAGCATTTGCTGTCTGTGGTGCTCAAGCAAAGCCCTTGGGGTGCTGGGCTATGTGCCAAATGACCAGGGCAGGCTCAAAATACCCAGCACAGTGGGAGTCTCCATTGGTACTGGGCATGGATGGGATCTTTTTCCATCATCCACAAGCTGATTTCCTAATCACAGTCTAAAAAGTCTTTTCAAATCCCTCCTTGGAAAAAACACCCCAAACCTTTCTTCTTCAGTGGTGCTGTAAGAACTGAGCTAATTGCAGAGGAACAGGCGCTTTTATTTGAGCATTTCAGTATATGCTATGCATTTCACAGTGGGGCAAAACTGCCAAACATATGGAAGGTGTTTAAGAAATGGTCACAGATGATAATTAGTATAAATGATACGGAAGCAAAAATCAGACTCTAGGGGCTTTGAAAAGCAACCAGTAATTTTGGGCACAGCATCACAGAAGGACATAATATCCCAGAGTCCAGAGCAGCCTCTCTGGAAACACAACAGACTAATACAGCAGGAAACTTTCCTCGAAGTTCCATTTCTATTTTCCTTGGCTTATTTTCAGCTTCCTCAGTCTAGTGGCATGTCCTACAGACTCACCAAGAGCAGGAATGCCCTTCTCCATTATTGGCTTTTTTTGTGCATGCTTTCTTACACCATGAACTATGGAGCCTGGTAGATCTCTGCAGGCTTGAATAAGTAAGGGGAGTATAAGGGATGATGGCTATCAGGCATGCAGAAGGTTAATTACTCCATTGCCACATGCCTGAGTGGGAATACACATTGATAATCAATGTCCCTGAGTTCCTCTGACCTTCTTCTCCCAAAAGACATAGCTGCCCCAATAAGTTTTTGGGTAGAGAGGCACAGAAAAGCAAAAAAACCAAGAGGCTAATGTTCCACTTCAGAATGAATCCCCATTCTCCTACCCAAATACCAGGGAGAAAATGTCCTCAGTGTAGCCTGTGTGCTTATCATTTTACAGCCACAACATACTTCGCTTTGTTGGCTTTGCCAAGCAACATGGCTGAGATGTAAATTGTTAGAAAGAAAGGAACAGCAGAAGGACTTTTTTTCCCTTCTCCCTTCATTCAAATTTTTTTTGCTGTATCATCAACTTTAAGCATCCGGCAAAAATAGCCGTGAAATATGGAAATGTCTTGTTCATAGCACAGTGATTTTTAAAGGCTTCTGCTGTGCAAATGCAGCTGAGATAGGCTTCTATAGTCTCTTGTCATCTTCCACTGTAACAGCGCTTCCTCGCTATTTCACTGAATAAGCAGATACAACGGGAAACTATTCACCAAACTAAAACAACATCAAAAGCCCATTAAAGTTCTGATTTAAACTCTCCCAAAAGCATGGAAATTCACAGCAAAATAACAGGCACCCAGGATCTGTTCGCAGCTAGCCATCACCCTTAACATTACCCAGCTGTGCTTGCATATTGGATGGCTGGCACTTGGCTGCAAGTTTCTTAGATGCTAGTGGGTTTAAACCAAACTCTTAATGGCCTTTTCAGTGCTGCTCCTTCTTAAACACCCAGAAGCTTTCCCCTGTTCCCCTTTCTTTTCCTGTCTGTTTAGCAATACATGAACAGAGAAGGAGGCTAAGAACATCCCCTTGCAAGAGCAAAAATATCCTCGGTTTGCCATGTCAGAAGGGACTCTGTGCAGGCAGCATCAGTTACCCCTTCTGTATTGCTCTGCCCTATGCAGACCAGAGATGAGACCTTTCTTTGCAACCCGTTCAGCTCTTGCTCTGTCAAGTTAGTACTAGTGAGTGCTGTGGCTAAGCACTCACTACATAATCTCTCCCCCTTACCTCACTTTGCCGAGTCTCTTAAGTATTAATCCAACTTATCTTTTGCCCCTTCAAGCAGAATGAGAGACTAAGGGCAATACAGGCATCTGCAGGCAAATTAATACCAGGGAAGTAAGGTGTGGCTGTAAATTAATTAAACCTCATTAAGCCACAAGTAGATGTGGCCATTTGCAATTCAAGTGGCGGTATCATGTGATGGTAAACCAGCTGAAGACCCTTTTAATGTTTAATCAGAAAATCCAAATAAATGGTTAGTGCGGTTCCATCAAACCACTTTGCATTTGCATCGTAATTATCCTGGAGGAACTTTCCCTGCTGGTGCAATCCTGTGGCTGTTTCTCTAAATCTGCCCAACTTTGTTGCTGTTCTGCCCCTGGAACCAGCACGCTGATGTTCTAAGCCAGTTTGGTGGGCTGAAGTGGCACAAAAGCCTTTCTTTTTTTTTTTTTTCTTTTCCAGTGACTTGCTTCCCTTAACTGTTCACTGGGTGTCTGCAAAAGGACAAGTAGGAATACGCTCATGAATGCGGAAAGGGCAGGACTATGGCAGGGTCTGCTGCCACGAAGCAGCACCCCATTCTCCCTGGGTGGTCGGTTAGACGGGGAGCAGGGCACAGTTTTAGGACAGCCTCTCCTTGAAAAGCTGCTCCCAGGGTCTTAACTGAGCCTAATGAGCCTCTGGATGCTTTACAGATTCTATCAATGCACTTAACCAACTCAAACTAAAAATCAAGAAACTATATTACCAAAGCTAACCTATTATTGATCATTGTAGACTACCAAATGCAACTGTCAAATCAAAGTCAAATCAGGAAGCAAATCTCAGTCTGAGACTGGAGCTATATTAGGCAAATCATCAACTATGCAGCAGAAATAACCTGTCCTTATAAAGCCCCGAAAGAATCTGAGAAACTGGTTCTACATGTAGTTTGGAAATGGGAAACTTGACTTTATGCCTGGCTGTGTGCACTGCTATTCCCCTGCCCTTTGCTAGGACTGAAAATATGCAGACTTTGAATCCAAGCACCTTTGAATCTGAAACGAAGGCAGATAATGAAGACCAAATAAACTTTATTTCCATCTGCTATCCCAAAGCAGAAAGAAGCTATATTTTTGATTCCAGCAGGAACACAAGAAAAACTTGCATGCTTTCAGGATCTCCCACTTGGAACAAGAAATCAAAAGTCTGGGAGGTAGTTAGCTGTGTCTCCATTCCTCTTGTGCATCCTCTGTACTACAGTTTGACATCTCCAAATATCCTTGCTGTCTGCGGAGACAGCAGGCTATTTTGTGCTTCATTCACTGCAGGCTGTCAAAAAGGAGAAATCCCTGCCCTGTGGGCTCTGTCCTGGAGGATTTTACTTTGCAACTCTCAGTCTAAAGCAAAGCCAGTATCTGTCTCCTTTCTGCAGATCTCCTGCAGGGTTCAGCGCCTTTCTCCTCTTCTTTTGCCTATTACTGTTCACCCTACTGGCACGGGCTTTCTTGCTGCCTGTATCCCCATCCCTCAGAGTACAACCACAAGGAGAGAAGAGCCTCACGTACTCAGCTATTTTAAGGAGCCTGCATCCATCATCACTCATCCCAGCAGAAAATGCTTGGAAAGGACATTAGTGTTATCACAGCCTTTGTTGTACCGATGTGCCTCTGTAAAGCATAGGAAAGGTGGGACGGGAAAGAGGAGGGAAGACGGCTCTGAGGACAGCTTGTCCCTTTGCCAACACTTTTTCTGTGTGAAATCCAGTACTGCATGCGGAGTGCATTAGTATTGTAAATCCTTATAAACGTCTGATAAAAGAATCAACCTGTCAAATAAATGAAAGTCTCCATATGCTAGATACGGAAATGCAATCTGAAATCCTTTTAAAGAGAAGCTGATAAATAGTGGGAACTCAGAGTGTCAGCAGAGATAGAGCTCAGATCACCCTGCTCCCTTTAATCTGATCTCCAGGAGAATCCTAGTAAGAAAGGTCACGGGGCTTCCAGGCCACCGAGATGTCCTGTCTCTGAGATGAGAGGGCAGTGGTAACGCAGGCGTGCTGGCCTGCTGACTACACTGCTGGCTCTACATAGGCATTAGAAAACCCCACTGTGCAACCGCAGGATACATTTCAGCTACTTAAAATCAGTTTGCAAGTGCCCAGTGACCTTTACACTGCAGGGAGACCCTTGTCACACGTCTCTGGCCACAGCACTTGTGTGCAATGTTCGATAGGACGTTATTAAGGTGTATGAACAAACGGAGAGAGACTGGGACAGGAGGACTGGAGCTGCACCTTTTCCACCTCATGCCACATCTCTCAGGCAATGTTTTACATCCCCTACAATAGATGATAATGTGAGCTGCTTGCTATTAAGATGTTTGGCAGCTGGCATCACAAAAGATGAGGCATAATTCGCAGCTTGGTCCTTGTCCAGCTCCACTGAACTCTGCTGGATCAACCACTCACTGTGATGAATGTCCCTGTGTGCTGTCTGGGAGGTCTCTCATCTAAGGGACACAGTCACAGCCCTGGTTTGATCCTGCCTGGTGAACAGCTGGGGCAGTTGTGCTGCTGGAATAGGAGACAAAACAAAGGAACACAGAAAGGGGCCCAAATTAAAACTACACTTGGGATGTGAGTGAGGACTGGGATGTCGTAGCTTTGGTGGAAAGCAAAGGACATGAGGAGAAACTGTCATCATGAGAAGCATAACTCTTAGTAGTTGATTTCTTTTAAAAATTATTATACATCCAACACACAAGGGTCATTGTGGGTAAATGTTTTAGCTGAGTTTAGTTTTGCTTTGAGGATTTGTTGTGTTTGGACCCCTCTGAGTTATCTCCTGCTTCCTCCCTTGGCTGATGTGCCTTGTGATTCCAGCCAGCTCCCCTTCTGCTTCTCTTTCTTCCCCTCTTGCTCATATGTGCCCTTTTAAAGCTCAGTTTTCCCTCTCTTTTTCTGCCTTTCTCCTTGCTGTAGTCCCTCTGCTCCCAGGGCACCTCCTGGCTTCAGCACCACTTGCCCAAGCGAATGACGGCATCAATCTGCAGGGCTGGAGGAGACCTCAGCAGTTCACCAGCCTGCTCGATGCAGGGTCAGCTTTACTTATGCCTTTCCTACAAATGACTCAGATAATTTTAAGTATTCCCATGACAGAGGCCCTGCAGCCATTGAAGGTAGCCTGCTCCAATGCTTAAATACCTACAGGTTTATGTAAATCAGTGTCTAGCAGGCACAACTACCCGTAACTGGACACCTTCAGAACATGCCTTTCACCTTCTTCCCAAGGTCTTGTGTCTCTGTGATATGATATTTTCACTTTAGCAGAATAGTTCCTCGGGATAGCAGCCCCATGTGACATTTGGGGCAGTCTCACAGAGCCTTCATGCTCTCACAGGTTCTTAGGAGCACAAAAATCCCATTTCCCAGTGGATTTTGAAATTGGCCCAGATGCTTAGTCAGAGCAAATCCAGGAGATGTCAGAGTTCTCTGCAGAGGAAATTAAGAAAAAAAAAAAATGTCCTTTCAGGTAATTCAAAACAGTTTACTTGTAACAAACAGAGATGTCATGCCTCAATTTGCCTTGATTTTGTGTCATATTTATAGCACATAATATAATGAAAAAAATAAATGGAAAGTCATTTCAAAATGAAAACCAAAAATATTTCACTTCCAAAATGTTGAAACAGGGCATTTCAACCATTTCAAAATGATGCTTTAAATCTCTTTTTTTTTTCCAAGACAAGAAATGCATTGAAAACAATCCTCATCTACAGAACTTTTCAGTTTCAACAAATTGACACTTTTCACAGAAATTCACATATCTATAAAGGTTTTTTTTTTTTTACATCCAAGGATCTTAAACATTAATTTGTTGTTAGGCCTTAGAGCACTTCAGAGAGGTAGTTAAGTGTTATGATCCTCATTTTGCAGAAAGGGAATCTGACTCATGAAGAAACATAAAATGCAATTGAGTTCCCACTTACTTCAGTGGAAGAATTGATGCGCCCAAGGTCAGAGAGAACGTCAATAGCAGAGCTGGGGGGAAAAAACCCAGGAGTTTTGAAACCAGTGCCTTTTCTGCAACCACCAGACAGCCTTCCCTTTCAGAGTGCTTAAAGCCCAAAGTCAGCAGTGTCCACTCTACTGAACCCTGTCCTCAAGCTGGAAGACAAAATGGAAACCACCCCAGACTTGGAAGGAGACTGAGATCTTCCTTCTCAAAGATATTTGGAGCCATGATTCAGCCTCATTCAGGCTGCTCTATCCCTCGTAGCCATCTAGTTGCTGTGGGTCAGATCCCATTTGGTTTCCAAGTAGTAGAAAACTCCTATTAACTTCCACAGGAGGTGGACCAAGCCCTTGGAACTCTTGTGGTTTAACTTGTGGTTATTGGTTTCTGCAGCAGACCAGCCTCTCTCTGCTCCTGCCTCAGGAAGAAAGAAAAGAACAAAGCTGTCAGAAGGTAGTCACATTTTATTGCAATGCTAAATAACTCATTTCTGGATTAACTTTGAAATTTATAGAGCTAAAATATAGAATGTACCTGGCATTGGAAAACAATATATTCGTGTGTGCAGCTGCTGCACACAAGGTTTTAAGATATCGTCATGTCCTTACATGCTACAGCGCCTTATAGGCATGGCTGTTAAATCTATTCTCACCCTGGATTGATGTACCTTGTGTGTGGTGACACAAATCCACCCAACCTCCCTGTGCCCCCACCTCTTCCTCCACACTGGCACCCATCCCACAAACCACCTAATGCTTGTTTCTCTGCCAGCTAGTGATTGTGCTAGCTGCTTTCCCCATCCAAAGAAGGGAGATGGGCTTGCTTATACCAATGCCATGTCCTGCAGAGGTAGAGCAGGCAGGTGAGCTTCAATAGAGAGTGGGAAAGAGAGAGAGGAAGAGATTTTTTTTTCCCTGCCTCTATGCGGTCATGTGCATTTCCCTGACTTTTACAATCCTGCACCATCTCCTCATCATCCAGTGCTGTACAGACAGCATTCAGGTGGCAGCTCAACCCTTCTGCATTTACCTTTGCTCCAGCACTTAAATTGGTCACGGGTTACTGCAGCAAAGGCATGTTTTATGCTCTCCCTCTCCCCACCCCCATCATTTGGATTCACATAATCAAGCGACTTGCAGCTGAAATTGCTCATAGAAAAATAATTTAAAATTGGTTCATTAATGCTCATTTACGCAGAATTCTTAAATATGATAAGAACATGAGAGCAAAAGAGAATGGATCTGAATGAGAGTAGGAGGATGTTGAAAGCAACTTTCCTGTAATTGTGAAATCTTGTGTCTAAATATGTTTAGACAATGTGAAAAGTCAATTTAAGAAGCTAGGATACATACAACCACCGCAAGGGAGGAGATATCTCAGAGAATGCAGACATCCCGTAGCTTAAGCTTTTTTGTTTCCCTGGATGGTACAGGATTCTGATTTGGTGTAAAACTGAAGTATCACCACGACAGTCAGTAGCTGTAGTGTGCTGTTGGAGAAATGGGATGAGAACGGTGCCTTTCATAAATAAGCTCATCACTCTCATGCCCTCTCTATGTGGCAACAGGAGAGAGCAAAATAACAGGAGGTCACCATGCGAACAGGAGGAGCTGTGCTAAATTACACCAGCTGAGGATCTCTGTATCATATCAAGTCAATGGTTAGGGGCTGCTGTATGTCACTGAAGGATTTGGCCCTGGAAATACATCAGCACTGAGGTGTTAGCCACTGTGACAGCTAAGAGATGAACTGATATAGCAAGAGTCCATCCAATCCAGTTGCTCCCTTCTTCTACATCAAAACTAACCAGTGATCCAGTAAATGCAGAATACTGTCCCTGATGGCAGCCATATACTCCTCGGAAGGAATTAAACTGCTGAAACACATCTAATTGTACAGTATCTTAACAAAGAGGTCCTCTGGCAATTACTTCCTGAGTTAGCCACTGATCAACTTACACTGTGAAGCATGAGGATTGATAGCTCTTGTAATTTTATTTAATAAAGATCAATTTAAATAGTCTGCCTTAAAAACAAAAGGAAGGTTAATGAAGGTAGAGTCTTAAATTATATAGATCACAGCTCTGATTTTCATGCTAACAGAAAACAGATCAATGGCAACTGTGCAGTATAATTGGAAATGTAAGAAAACTGAAAACAGCCATACTGTGGAAAAGGTAATAAATACCGCTGGCAGACTGGAACGGGGGCTGTCAGGGGAGGATAATACTGAACAGAAAAAGATGAACAAAAGTCTTGCCAGAGAAGAGGCAGGAGTGGTCAGACTGCAATTCAATCAATGGGAGGCATGGACTTTTCTGTATTACTTTGCCAAGTTATATCAGGAGTTGCAGTGCACCAGAGTCTACATCAGACCTGATTCACCATTAGAGTAGTGAACCTCTGAAAATAAGCACACGTGTATCTTCTCTGAGCATCAGAGTTAGGTTGGGGAACTCTCACTCCTGGCATAATTGTGTTCCCAGGACCAAAAGCCGCAGAGCTGCAACAAGGGCTTGGGAGCAGAGACAGAGCACACGCAGGAGCGAAGAGCTGCAAAGAGCTGCGTTTTCACATGCAGCAAGGTGGCTGAGGTTGGTGGTGGAGGAAGAAATGATTCAGGTTAACATCACACCATGATGACATGCTGCTGTGTTAACGCAACAGCATTAAGAGGGCAAGTTTACAACTGGTAGGTGTCAAGATAGTTCAGAGCTCGCCAACCTGCTGCTGTGTTTTGGCATGTGATTACCACAACGGCGCCTGACTCCTGGGTAAATATTCCTGCATGCAGCTAATGAGGTGGCTCATTAGCAGTTTACACAGCCATTGATCAGACTTGCACACTTAGGCACAGGAACTGCATGTATGTTTGGTCCTGTGTGAGGTTTCTCCCTCTTGAAGGATGTGCCCATAATAGTTCAAGCCGTCCTGCCCTGAAAAATAGAGGAACAGTGACAGCTAATTGCTAATAAAAGGATCCTTCTTTCTGTCTGATAAACTGGGCGCTGCTTATTTTTCTGGCTTGTGGAGAAATCTCATACTGAATTGGACTGAACTGAACTGAACATTCATTACAGTTGGTCTTTGGAGAGCTTGGAGAAGTCTGTTAAAGTCTCGTCAAAGCAATCTGCGATATAGAGATGGTTGTCCCATCTTTGTGTTAGCAGACACCTAAATAAATGCATTCATAAAATGAAAAATTATTATCTTTATCAAGGGGATCACTGGAGTGCCAGGTACTATGGTGTTTCTAGCTTTTTTGGGACTGAGAGATAAATCAGCATGGGCAAACTTCAAAAGGTTGCTGGCTTAGAAAAACTTAGCATGTGGTATGGCTATCTCCCTGACCTCAAGGCAAGAAATAGCATGGGATCAAACCCTCTTATTAGTATTTCAGCGTAGACGGCCAAAGCCTGACTGCATGAAAATAAAGCAGACTCTAATGCTCAATCACGTATTTTCTGATCACAGTAATAATTCATAGTACAAGTTCAAGTTTAGACAGAATATTTGGGTTCATTCTTATTTTATCTGGAGTAAATGCTCAAAAATTCCTCTGTTCCACACACACACAACAGCCTTGTTCTTTAGCCTTTACCAGTGAACACCGGAGTTAGGTTCCCACTGCAGATGGATACCTATGTAAGGGACCTTTCTTTTCAGTCTCTTTACTGTCTCTGAACTTGTGTGACACAAAAAACTCAGTTCTCATCACTCCACAGTCCCTGAGTATCTTTTGCATGTTAGCCATCTGTAACATCTCCCATTGCCCTGCATGAGAGGTAGCCAAAACTTGAAATAAAATTAAATGTATGCTAGTTACATCACTCTACCGCAGCTGCAGAAATACTGCTTCATCTTTTTACTGGTTATGGATGTTGATAAAGAATGCAGATGTTTCCAAAGTACTGAGACAAGCTCAAAATGCAGCTGCCTTTCGATCTTGACTCTGCCATCACTTGCTGTTCAAGGACTGTCCAGACTTAAGTTTGGGGATGTAAACTTCCTCAGAACATCCTGCTCTTTTATTTCAAGGAAAAATAAATTCACATCTGAGGTGAGGGAGATTTTGGCTTTCTCCTCCCTGCTCGTTCTGATCAAATCTTATTAAATGTGTTTCTTCCTCCTGTTTTGATTTTTAAAATTGTATGCAAGCAGCCTAGAAATGCCTCCTCAGCCTGGCTGCCTTTATAGTCAGGGGAAAGAAATGAGCACCTGCAGAGTATAGTCAACACCTAAAATTACAGAGAGTTAGTGGAAACAACAGAAAACGGGGGAAATATCTTCTTCTTGTTTCAGTCACTAACAAAGGGCTTTGCATTGTATCACCTTCACTTAGCAGAATACTCCCGCTATTATCTGCTGGCTATTTTCACAACCACTAGGCAGCTGGATAAGTTTTTCAGGAAACAAAACTTAAGAGTGTAACCACAGGAGGACTTTGCCTTGCTCTACTTGACTCATCTAGAAGTTAGTCATGTGTGCCTAATCTTGACACCGGTGCACACTCATTTAGTCAATAGAGAACACCTCAAAGTGGGATTCTTTTCTAAGAGGGTACCCAAGAAGGATTATATGAATATCCTTAAATGAAAAAATTAAATACACATCGACAGGCACACATATATATTCCTATAGATATGAGGGATTCTACCACTTTTCCTGGCAGAACGGTATGGTCTGAAAGATCTATTTGAACTTTGTAGGCTAGACTCCTCTCGTGCCTGCATAAATCAATGGGAATAAGTGCATTAAAGTGAAAGGAGTTATTCCAGTGCTAAGCACTGCAAAAGCAGTACAAGCCAACTCTCTCTAATACATCTCTGTCTGCTGTCCAGACATTATATATTCTTATATGGGTAAATCCTAATGGCTTTAATCCTTTCTGACTTCCAGCGCTGCACACTTCAGCAGTCCTGCCTGGGAAAGCTCTGACCAGGGAATTCGGGATTTGGGCTGCTGGTCAGAAGCACATTGCACTCCTCAGCCAGCGTGTGCCTCCCTTTATTTCGGCGTGCTGCTGCCACTTGTGCCCTCTCACAGCATCTGAAAAAGTTCCATTATTTCTTCTTGGTGTTTATTCTTTTCCAATACTGGCAGATGAACATG